>NC_053038.3:110885954-111510954 GCF_002575655.3 Aegilops tauschii subsp. strangulata | reverse complement strand
CAACAAGCTCACGCATAGAAGACGATGGACGACTCACGCAGGAGGCCTCGAACTACTCCCTGTTGCCACCGATGGCTATGGATCATGCAAAATCCTGACCAAAAGATCACATTTATTTTCACGAAACTGATCTCTTGAACTTGCTCCACGATAATCTTCAAACCTCCTACAAGAATAGTCATTATTTAAAGTCCACATGAATACCTACAAGCAATGATCACAAACATGTACGGAACATTCTTTTAAAGAGGTATGCAGCAATAATTAGAACCAAAAATACGGTGAAACTATGGTATCTACATTAAATATCATCTAGATTCTAGCAACAACCATTTTGCATGATCATTGGCATTTGGAATAGCATCCAACAACTATCCGAGTTCCATAAGACCGCATTTGTACTTACTATGATGATGTACTTGTGCTGCCCAAAAACATACACGGAAGCACAAAATAAAAATTTAAATACATTGGTGCTCACAGGAATAGTCACAAACACCTAAAGAGCATGTTCTTTTCACATCTTCCCAACTACTCGGTTAGAAGAATACCACATCTATGCATTCTAATAGTAGGAGCAAACAAAGAGAGAGATTGCTGTGAGAAAGTGCCATTGACGCACACAGAGGACTACCATCAGCGCTCACATGGGATCCAGGCACAGGAGCAAGAAGTGACAACTTGCCAAAGTGTGAGGAGGGGCTCGTCCGGTGGCGTATCAAGGAGAGATTGCGGTAGCACAGTGAGACCGTGATGCGGGCACCCCTAAACTGATGTGAATTTTGATGCCAAACTGCTGTGCAACCATGCAATGAGTGAGCTACCATATAATATAAAGTTGATCTCTCTCTAACATACATCAAAATATTTTTTACGGTTGTTCTATATGAAATAATGACAAAATACATATTGAACTGATAATAATATATATTATTTTTTTCATATAGGAAACATGTTCTTCTCCACATGAACTGATACTCTAACACACAGAGAATTGTTTCCATGCTTTTCTAAGAACCGAGGATAAAATATAGGGCCGGACAATGGGGGATTAAAGTTTGTAGCAGTAGTGCTCATGGCAATATAGGGCTCTCCCAGGATAAGCCCTCGTGTATAAAAAAGCTAGTGGTTTAAAATCAAAACGTGGACAACGCCACCAAGCATTTCATTAGTATATATTCTCACCTTATCCTCCAGTGCCTATTTTGTGTTATATGAAGATGGAAAACATAAAGGCAATTGTACTTACGATTTGGAATTAGATGTACTGAATAGCATACAGAAGATGGACTAAAAAATTGAACTAGCACAACCATTCTGCCTTTTGACAATCTTTTGAACTAGCTCTACGACAATTTTTTAAACTTACGTTTGTAGATGAAGCGAACTTTTCGACACATATCTTTCGTTTGTAACCATACCCAACTCACACCGTCCTTGATATTGTGTTGAACTACTGTTGCATTTTTTTACGCGGTGAACTTTTTTATAAAAAAAAATACTGACTACTGTTTTCTAATTTACAACAATACGTCACTGTTTTTTGTATGAATTTTTTTGTATAATGCAAATTTGAACTATTATTTTCTTTTCATTAACCAATTACATCAGACTAATTTAGAGAATGTACTTCTTGGCAGCAACACAATGAACCTCCAGGAAAATAAGATTTGTACCACTTTCTCTCCAATGTCACTAGCCATGCTAACAAAAAATAGAATTCATGGGAAAAAATCTTCTCTTTTCAAACATTAACACAAAAATGTCTTGATTGTAAAGGCATCACATGAAGTGTAAAAGTTTTTTTTTCCAAATGACCTTAATCACTAAATAAACGCAGTTGGCTTGATCAGTGTCACAGTAATGCCAATCATCTTATGCTATAGGAAGAACATGGAAATACAGATGAAATTGGACTTATGACCGACAAGTAGTTGAACTGAACAAAACTGTCATTGCGCAACAAGAAACTACAATTAATTAGCCTGTGATGCTCTAGTTCAGCTACACTGCAAGAATTCATTGTTTTTATGTATACCACCATCAACCATGGCACTGGCACTTAGCATCTAAAAACACACAGTGGAATCAACAAACAACTAGTAAAACTGCGGGTAGCATGCATGTATGCATCAGCACTGCGGCATGGGCCTATGGATTACCGCTTTTCCTAGATTTTCAACATATGATTTTTCTCTTTCATGAACTTACCCATGTTTTCTAAGCAAGATGTGCACTCCCCGAAACAGAGTGTACTTACTAAGCATTAGTAATTGAACTTCAAGCATTTTTTGTGTGTAAAATATACTTTTTTAACCCAAGTGAACCATAGTTTGTAGGCGAACCCTTCCATGTAGATGTACAGACATGAAAAGGCTATGATGACAGAAGTGTTGTATAAAACTCCACAAAGAAGAAGAATATTTTTTGCCAAATGAATCATACAAAATATTAACCAAAAATCATTTGTATACACATTATCCAGATATCTCATAAGCCATTTTGTGTACAACATCATTATCAAGCACAGGTGCTATAGGAAGAAGATTGAAACACAAAATAAATTGGACTTACCAATGGGAAGTCGATGAACTGAAAAGCATATAGAAGATGAATTTGTGAATCGGGCTTTTTGATGCATCCTGCAAGAAAATAAGAACAAATATGAGACATGAGGTTTTCTAGGGGGGTTGCCGATGGAAGGAGTAGTCCAGCGAAGGAAGAGGGTAGCCTCGTACAGATGGTTGGCGCAGACGCATCCGTAGGAGGGAACCGAAGCCATGCTGCAGGGAGGCCGGCAGCGACACTCGGGACAGAGAAGCCAGCCGGGGTCCACGTGTGAGGTCGGAGGTTGTGGATCCCAGGCGTGCGGAAACGGGTGAAGGTCGGAGCCAGTGGATGCTCGAGCATGGGAAAATCCTTGAACTTCGCGTACACCAGTAGTAGCACTTACTGGTTCTCCGCCACCTAAAATGCAGAACACATGGAAAATAAGAATTGCACTGATCCAAAATTAGATTCTGAACTAAGTGTCTCACTTGTCTGTGATCATTCCTTGTGAATATTCCATCAAACAGGTTTGGTGTCACTTGATGCAAGAACACAAAACAAGCATACGGAAAGCTATAGTCCTTTCATTCAGCTATTTTCTGAACTGAGCAGTGCATTTCTCCCTCTCAACATCTGAAAAATTCCAATTATCTGATGGTAACTATATTTGAACTCTGAACTACTATTGTAACCATTTTTTGAACTGTTTTAGTTACTGAAGTTTTTATGGTCTAGGCCCTAAACCACAGTATGTGTTTCTATTTTTTGTTTAACGAACTGTAGAATTTTTTGAACCGAACTGCTACTGCAGTGTATACATATCTAAGAGAATTATTTTCCATCAACTAACTGATTTCACTTTTTATGTTGAATTGCTACAAATCTATTTTTGCTAGCAACTGAAAAAGCCTACAAAGGTGTACACAGTTATAGCAAATCCTATGAGAGGCATTTTGATCATACCCATTTTGATGATACGTTGTGTCAACATGTGCATAGGAAAACCACCGCTGCACAATTTGCAATTGATCAATTTCTCCTTTTGCTCACTTCTTTGTCCCCAGCAAAACCAGATTTGACATTAGCTACAAACGAACATGAACATATCAAAACTAGTAGGCGAGTGCACTGAGACATTTTAGCAAACACATGGCATGCACTCAGCAAAAGCTTATGCAGTGAAGAACAAAGAAGGGGGGTGGGCAGGGACCTGGGAGCTGCGACGAGTGAACGGACTGGGGCGGCCGGGTTGGACTGCTGGTCGCAGCGGCGGCGAACCCAACGCCTTGGCCACACCGGGATGAGAGGCAACCAGAAGTAGGTAGAGGGGCGTGTCCACGACGGAGACATTGAACGGCCTGTGGTCGCACGTTGAACTGCCTGCACGCAGTGGGGAAGAGGGCCGGACGGCGCGCGCTGGGGAGGGAGGTTGTGGAGGCGGCACGCTGGGGGAGGGGGGTGTGGCGGCGGCGCGCCGGGGAGGGTGGTCGTGGCTACGGCGCGTCGGGGAGGGTGGTCGTGGTGGCGCCGGCGTCCGACGAGGCGGGGAAGAGAGGCGGCGTCCGACGGCGTGGGGGAGGGAGGCGGCGTCCGGCGGCCCGGGGAGGGAGGGGGCGTCCGGCGGCGTGGGGGAGGGAGCCGGCGTCCGGCGGCGCGGGGGAGGGAGGTGGCGTCCGGCGGCGCGGGGGAGGGAGGCGGTGTCCGGCGGCGTGGGGGAGGGAGGCGGCGTCCGGCGGCGCGGGGGAGGGAGGTGGCGACTGGCGCCGCGCGGGAAGGTGGAGGTGGTGGGCGCTCGGGATGGAGAAGGTCGGGGGGTTGACCAGATGCAAAGGTCCGGTGGGCTTTGGACAGACGGATCGCCTCCCTGCGCGAGGGTAACAGAATATTATTCCGTTACTTGTTACTAGTAACAGAATAATCCAGCCTAGTAACAGAATATTATATATATAATGTTTGGGGCACCTAGGCCCATGGTGCATGACATATCTATCCGTGCATGATGTTCCTCCTTGAAATAGATGTTTTCAATTTTTGTTTGCATGCACTTTGATTGGTTTCAAAAAAAGTAATATTATATTTTTTTTCTAAGCAACATTCAGTTCCAAAATATCTCGAGTACGTATACACACCTAAGATATTTTAGGTTATGTATGTATATACCTACTGATTTATTCAAGGTATTAGACATTTATTTCCGGTTGTGTATATATCTAGTGATATAGACCTACTGATGTATATACCTCAAATATTTTGGGTTATGTATATACCTACTGATGTATATACCTAAGATATTTTGGGTTATGTATATATCTGCTGATATATACCTACTGATGTATATACCTACCCTACTGATGTATATACCTACTAACGTAATTCATGTGTCCAACACTCATATTTTTTTGAATTAACACTTGTATTTTCTAATGATGTACTTTCAAGGTACATATACTAGTCTGGGCATTATTTATTTTATTGATGGGACGCACTTTTTGAAGACTAGTTTTCCTATTCGATGTAAGGTGACAAGATAATCTAAAACGATATCCTAATTATTTTTTACCTTTTTGGACATATACATACCATGTAGACATCCAGACCCGGTATGTTTACGTACATATACCTAATATAATGTACCAACATCTGGGTTTTTAATGCACGTATTGCCTTCAAGACATACCCCGAAAATTTTGTAGTTTTAGTGGTGACATACCCAAAAATAATAATATATTCTTTTTTGGATATAAAGTATATGCTTGAAGACATACCCATTAATGGTATTGGACACATACCCCCAAAATGATATACTTTGAAAGGAGACGTGCTCAAGGACACACACGTTTTATACCCGTACATACATGGGTATTTTTCCATGGAGACAAAAGACAACCATACCTTATATACCCAAGACGATGATATACCTAAGTATATAACTGTATATATGACTTCGTATTTTATTATGTAAAAAAGAAAGTAATGCATGAATAAGAGAGAAAGAAGGGCACGTGTCATGGAGTATGCATGGCCTTAACGGACCATTAATTGGTGATTTCTTTATCTTTCCTAGTCTGGGCATTAAGTGTCCATATAAAGCAATAATTAGCAATAATTCTTTCCTAATAAAAGAGTTAAGAATTTTCAATTATTGTTAATACTAGTCACACATGCACACATCTCAATGCAATCCAACGGTTTCTAGGCAAGGTGCCCAGGCACCTAGGTGTCCCATATGGGCGTCCTTATATACTGCAAGCGCTGAGGCTCTAGCGTGTGTGTGTGTATCTATATATATATATATAGACACACACACACACACACACGCTAGAGCCTCAGTGCTTGCAGTTGCTCTCTTCACACTCTCACCCTCTTGAGATCTAAACAAGACTGCGTTGGCCTCTCTCCCCTCATTGCTGGTCAAAGAGCCGGCAGCATCCCGTCCAATGGGGAAGGGAAGGAGGCTTAATGTTGTCACCGTCGGCGAGGGAGGGAATCCACTACCGGTACCGCTGTTCTCTTTCACCCAGCGGCGGCGCGGGAGAGCCTCCGACCCCTTCTTCCTCGCTGACGTACATAGTGTGGGTAGATCGGCCTCCGGCCGCCCACTGAGCCACATCCCTAGAACCTTAAGGTATAATTTACTTAATCCACAGGCATTGCTCTAGCCGAATGTGGATTTTTTTCGCTTCTGCACTTGAATCTAGGTGTTGGATCAAACAGGAAAGTAGTGGCGAAAGTTGTATAGCATGAATTTAGGACATGGTTCAAAGAGGAAAGGAAGGGGGAAAGTAGTACAGACTGGCTATCCAACACCTACGTTGGTCGAAAAGGGAAAACAATTACAAACACAGTACACACATCTGTAACGAACTAATCTTTCTGTGGGTGGGGGACAAGGCTGTAGAGTTTGAGCAGGACTAGATTTGCTGCCCTCATATAGGGAAAGGCGTCTAAAGATAACAAAACTGGGACCAACACAAATATGCTCCTTGGTTGTTTGTTCTTTGTTGCAACAGGTTGTGCATCACCCCTTTAGCTGTTGCATCCATTGTCCCGTATAACTCTTTAGCTGTTGTTAATCTAAGAATGCCGCTGGAAAATTGATGCAATGCCACAGTTAAAAGCAAATTACATGTTTAACAAATTTTATTGTTAATATAATCTCTCTGTTAATATGAATCAATGCCACTGTTTGAGAAATGCTACTGTCTTGCTTTCTTTCCCATTTAGAAAGTTAGATGCTTCTTTTTGTGGGCTTCTGTGTCATCCCCCGTTATTGACCAGTAATTGTTTTCTTTGCACCTCTGTGTAAACAGGGTTATCTACTTCACCTCGTTGCTATTGCGACCTTTTGTTGCACTGCACAAAACACTTTTGTTTTAAGAGTGTTATGTGCAGTTCAACCAAAATGTCACACCACCAACATTGCTTGATCTTAGTGGAACTGCACAAGAGGAGATTGGACTTCCTATCCGTGTTGGCAAATTTGTTTCAGATCTTCTTCTTGTGAGTTGTTTGAATTCCGCGTCATGAGAGGTCAGTACTGGCCTACTTCCACATGATTCTGTAGTATGCTTTCATATGTTGTGCTACTTATACCATAATGTTGCTTGATTTTAGTGAACTGCACAAAAGGAGACCATACTTCCAATCTGTATGTGCACCGTAATATCCCATTGAGGTAAGATAATGATATTTCGCAACTGTTGGCCTATATTTTGCTACTGTGATCAGAAAAGTAATGTTGTTGTTTAGTGCTATACTTGTGCTCTCCAATTGACATGCCAAATCTCACATTGAAGGAGAAGCTTGTCTGTTATTGAACCAAGTGATGAAGGGGAAGAACAAGCGGAAAAAGAACAAAAATCAACTCCCGGTGCTGTAATGAAGCACTGGAACTGTGATGACACAAGTAATGATATAGTTTTGCATCTTAATTTATTGCTATGGCTGGAACGAACAACTGTTTTGCCACTGTGATTTGACGCCACTCTTAATGTAATATGTAATTATCTCTACTTGTGCAAACATGGATCTTGTTTGAAGATAACATATATTTTAGTGGAACTGCACAAGAAGATGTTGGAAACATTAAGCTAATCAAGGAGTTTATAGTAAGCATGGCAACCACAGTAGATAATAATGGATGGTTCCGGAGAAGTGCTTCATCTGCATGCTCTACACAATAAGCCTCCTGACAAAGGTTGGTACCGGCCCACGGATTTCATCCATATGATTTAGCTTTGTCATCTCGATTGGTGTTGTGCTACTGTTTAGCTACTGTCATGACAAAGTGGTATTGTTTCACATGTTAATCTAAGGCTGCTAATAAATCGAGCCACCGGTTTGCCACCATTATAGCCACTGATAAAATTAAGTAATAATACAGTTCAAGTTGAGCTATTGTGTTTGGTATCATATCATTTCCTATGAGGATAATGAGGATGCATCTCTTTGTGACTATACATTTCATCAGTTACTCCCATTGTTAGTGTAATGGTTGTTTTAAATATTTCCTTTCCTTTTTTTCGAGCAAGCGGGGATGCTAGCATTTAGTTGTTCTCTTGTCTTTGCACAACAGGATCATCCTCCTCCGAAGAAGAATATGGAGTACGTGAAGTGCCTAGCTCCAATTATGCCAGGATGAAGAAGCCCAGTCTATCTTCTCATCAGAAGGAGCAACTGAAGGATGGTTACATTACTGCCCACAAGACCAAACCAACTTTGGCTCAGAAGGACTCATAGATTTCCATCTTTTTGCTGTGATGGGCAAGTACAATGTTGTTTCAGGATTCTTTCTGGTGAGTTCCATTTTTAGGACCTCAATAAGTCCTGGACGTTCGGAATTTAAGCATGCTAATCCGAACTCTTTTCATGGCAACTTTAGTTAAAGGCGATGTTGACAAACATGGCAATTTTCTGACAAAATATCGAACTGGAACGAAGTTGCCATGTGTTAACAACTAAAGTTGCCACCTCGCAGCAACTAAAGTTGCCATCAAAAAACGTTCTGGATGACATGCTTAAATTCCGAACGTTCGGGATTTATCTATTCTGTTTTTTTTTAAATGTGTGCTCTGCATGCACTACAAAAAAAATACACTTCCGTGATGATACGTGTTTGTCATAGTAGGTCATGTTTTCTGTCATGCATGTACATCCATGACGATTTTATGACAGAATCAAGATAGTCATATATGTGTTGTCATATAAGTGTTCCATGACATTACCAAAATTATCATCACGGAAGTGTCCACTTCCATGATGATAAATCGCGCGTCATAGAAGTGCTTTCATCAAGGGTAACCGACACGTGGCATCCACCGTAACGGGTCGCCGTTAAGCTATCGGGTTCCGGTTTGGATCCGATAACCCGTTAACAGCCCCGACCAATGGGGATTTTCCACGTGTAAAATTCTCATTCGCCGGATAATGCACGTGTCAGCTCATCGTTGTGAAGGAAATTTGCCCTAGAGGCAATAATAAAGTTGTTATTTATATTTCCTTATATCATGATAAATGTCTATTATTCATGCTAGAATTGTATTAACTGGAAACTTAGTACATGTGTGAATACATAGACAAAACAGAGTGTCCCTAGTATGCCTCTACTAGACTAGCTCGTTAATTAAAGATGGTTAAGTTTCCTAACCATAGACATGTGTTGTCATTTGATGAACGGGATCACATCATTAGAGAATTATGTGATGGACAAGACCCATCCGTTAGCTTAGCATCATGATTGTTAAGTTTATTGCTATTGCTTTCTTCATGACTTATACATGTTCCTCTGACTATGAGATTATGCAACTCCCGAATACCGGAGGAACAGTTAGTGTGCTATCAAACGTCACAACGTAACCGGGTGATTATAAAGATGCTCTATAGGTGTCTCCGATGGTGTTTTGTTGAGTTGGCATAGATCGAGATTAGGATTTGTCACTCCGATTGTCGGAGAGGTATCTTTGGGCCCTCTCGGTAATGCACATCACTATAAGCCTTGCAAGCAATGTGACTAATGAGTTAGTTACGGGATGATGCATTACGGAACGAGTAAAGAGACTTGCCGGTAATGAGATTGAACTAGGTATGATGATACCGACGATCGAATCTCGGGCAAGTAACATACCGATGACAAAGGGAACAACATATGTTGTTATGCAGTTTGACCGATAAAGATCTTCGTAGAATATGTAGGATCTAATATGAGCATCCAGGTTCCGCAATTGGTTATTGACCGGAGATGTGTCTCGGTTATGTCTACATAGTTCTCGAACCCGTAGGGTCCGCACGCTTAACGTTCGATGACGATTTGTATTATGAGTTATGTGATTTGATGTACCGAAGTTTGTTCGGAGTCCCGGATGAGATCACGGACATGAAGAGGAGTCTCGAAATGGTCGAGAGGTAAAGATTCATATATTGGAAGGTTGCATTCGGACATCGAAATGGTTCCGAGTGATTCGGGCATTTTTCCGGAGTACCGGGAGGTTACCGGAACCCCCCGAGGAAAGATATGGGCCTTATGGGCCATAGGAGGGAGGCTAACCAGCACACAAGGGGCTGGTGCGCCCCCACAAGGGAGGAGGCCTGATTGGACTTGGGAAGGGGGCGCCACCTTGAAAGTGCAAATATCCCTGGGTGGTTTTGGTAATTCCTAACAACATATAGCTCATTGAGCTAATGCTATTCCAAGATGAATATTTCAGGAAAGCTCAATGATTGGCATGGCATGGATTAGAAAGTGGACCCTTCAAAATGCTAAGGACAAAGGATTGGCTCAAGCTCAAAGCACAAGACTCTACATTTTCTATTTTAGTGATCCAAGATCACATTGAGTCCATAGGAAAAGCCAATACTATTAAGAAGGGATGAGGTGTTGCTTAATGAGGCTCTTGCTCAAACTGCTTAGTGATATGCTCCAAAACCCTCCACTACTTTCTCACATCCACATATGTCCCAAACCAAAAGTCCAACTCGGCCCCACCGAAATCTCATATCCGGAGCCACCGAGTTCAGTTGACATAGCCACTGCCAGAAACCCTAGTCTTTTCGGTCTCACCGATAGGGATCTCGGTCTCACCGAGATGGGATTGTAATCTATCTATTTCCCTTCGTAACATTTCGGTCAAACCGAGATGAGCGATCGTTCCCACCGAGATTGCAATGCAAACATTCTGTTTCCTTTTCGTAATGTTTCGGTCCAACCGAGATGAGCAAATCGGTCCCACCGAGTTTGCCTGACCAACTCTTTGTTAGTCTATTACCAAAATCGGTCTCACCGAGTTTGTGTAATCGGTCTCACCGAGATTATGTTATGCCCTAACCCTAATGATATCGGTCCCACCGAGTTGATGTGTCGGTCCCACCGAAACACCTAACGGTCACATTATGAACCAAATCGGTCTGACCGAGTTCTTTGAATCGGTCCCACCGAGTTTGGTGATTTGTGTGTAACGGTTAGATTTTGTGTGGAGGCTATATATACCCCTCCACCCACTCTTCATTCTTGGAGAGAGCCATCAGAACATGCCTACACTTCCAACACATATTTTCTGAGAGAGAACCACCTACACTTGTGTTGAGGTCAAGATATTCCATTCCAACCACATAAATCTTGATAGCTAGCCTTCCCCAAGTTGCTTTCCACTCAAATCTTCTTTCCACCAAATCCAAATCCTGTGAGAGAGACTTGAGTGTTGGGGAGACTATCATTTGAAGCACAAGAGCAAGGAGTTCATCATCAACACACCATTTGTTACTTCTTGGAGAGTGGTGTCTCCTAGATTGGCTAGGTGTCACTTGGGAGCCTCCGTCAAGATTGTGGAGTTGAACCAAGGAGTTTTTAAGGGCAAGGAGATCGCCTACTTCGTGAAGATCTACCCTAGTGAGGCAAGTCCTTCGTGGGCGACGGCCATGTTGGGATAAACAAGGTTGCTTCTTCGTGGACCCTTCGTGGGTGGAGCCCTCCGTGGACTCGCGCAACCATTACCCTTCGTGGGTTGAAGTCTCCATCAACATGGATGTATGATAGCACCACCTATCGGAACCACGGATAAAAAAAATCTCCGTGTCAACATTGCGTTTGCTCCCTCAAACTTCTCCCCTTTACCTTCATATGCAATTGTTTTACATTCCGCTGCTATACTCTTAGAATTGCATGTGTAGGTTGATTGCTTGACTTGTCCTAAGTTGCTAAAATCTGCCAAGAACTAAAATTGGGAAAAGGCTAGATTTTTATTTAGTCAAGTAGTCTAATCACCCCCCCTCTAGACATACTTTCGGTCCTACACACCTCCCTTTCCTTCTCCTACTCCCTCTCCTTCCCCTTTTCCCCCTCCGGTAGAAGGAAAAAGGGTGGGGCCGAATCCTACTAGGACTGGAGTCCTAGTAGGACTCCCCTCTGCCTGGCGTGCCCCTTGTTGGCCGGCCTCCTCCTCCCCTCCTTTATATACGAGGGCAGGGGGGCACCCCAAAGACACACAAGTTGATCTTCTAGCCGTGTGCGGTGCCCCCCTCCACAGTTACACACCTCGATCATATCGTCGTAATGCTTAGGCGAAGCCCTGTGCCGGTAACATCATCATCACCATCGTCACGCCGTCGTGCTGACGGAACTCACCCTCGTCCTCAACTGGATCAAGAGCATGAGGGACATCATCGAGCTGAATGTGTGCTGAACGCGGAGGTGTGATATGTCTCCAACGTATCTATGATTTTTGATTGTTCCATGCTATATTATATTCTGTCTTGGACATTATTGGGCTTTATTATACACTTTTATATTATTTTTGGGACTAACCTATTAACCGGAGGCCCAGCCCAGAATTGCTATTTTTTTGCCTATTTCAGAGTTTCGCAGAAAAAGAATATCAAATGGAGTCCAAATGGAATGAAACCTTCGGGAATGTGATTTTCGGAACGAACGTGATCCAGAGGACTTGGACCCTATGTTAAGACATCAACCAGGAGGGCACGAGATAGGGGGCGCGCCTACCCCCCTGGGCGCGCCCTCCACCCTCGTGGGCCCCCTGTTGCTCCACCGACGTACTCCTTCCTCCTATATATACCTACGTACCCCCAAACTACCAGATACGGAGCCAAAAACCTAATTCCACCGCCACAACCTTCTGTACCCGTGAGATCCCATCTTGGGGCCTGTTCCGGAGCTCTGCCGGAGGGGGCATCGATCACGGAGGGCTTCTACATCAACACCATAGCCTCTCCGATGATGTGTGAGTAGGTTATCTCAGACCTTCGGGTCCATAGTTATTAGCTAGATGGCTTCTTCTCTCTTTTTGGATCTCAATACAATGTTCTCCCCCTCTCTTGTGGAGATCTATTCGATGTAATCTTCTTTTGCGGTGTGTTTGTTGAGACCGATGAATTGTGGGTATATGATCAAGTTTATCTATGAACAATATTTGAATCTTTTCTGAATTCTTTTATGTATGATTGGTTATCTTTGCAAGTCTCTTCGAATTATCAGTTTGGTTTGGCCTACTAGATAGATCTTTCTTGCAATGGGAGAAGTGCTTAGCTTTGGGTTCAATCTTGTGGTGTCCTTTTTCAGTGACAGTAGGGGCAGCAAGGCACATATTGTATTGTTGCCATCGAGGATAACAAGATGGGGTTTATATCATATTGCATGAGTTTATCCCTCTACATCATGTCATCTTGCTTAAAGCGTTACTCTGTTCTTATGAACTTAATACTCTAGATGCATGCTGGATAGCGGTCGATGTGTGGAGTAATAGTAGTAGATGCAGGCAGGAGTCGGTCTACTTGCCTCGGACGTGATGCCTATATACATGATCATACCTAGATATTCTCATAACTATGCTCAATTCTGTCAATTGCTCAACAGTAATTTGTTCACCCACCGTAAATACTTATGCTCTTGAGAGAAGCCACTAGTGAAACCTATGGCCCTCGGGTCAATTTTCCATCATATTAATCTTCCAACACTTAGCTATTTTTATCGCCTTTTATTTTACTTTGCATCTTTATCATAAAAATACCAAAAATATTATCTTATCATATCTATCAGATCTCACTCTCATAAGTGACCGTGAAGGGATTGACAACCCCTTTATTGCGTTGGTTGCGAGGATTTATTTGTTTGTGTAGGTGCGAGGGACTCGTGCGTGGCCTCCTACTGGATTGATACCTTGGTTCTCAAAAACTGAGGGAAATACTTACGCTACTTTGCTGCATCACCCTTTCCTCTTCAAGGGAAAACCAACGCAGTGCTCAAGAGGTAGCAAGAAGGATTTATGGCGCCATTGCCGGGGAGGCTTACGCAAGGTCAAGTCAAGATTTGGACTTCCGACAACGAGCCATTTCTGGCACCGTTGCCGAGGAGTCTACACAAAAGTCAACATACCAAGTACCCATCACAAACCCTTATCTCCCGCATTACATTATTTGCCATTTGCCTCTCGTTTTCCTCTCCCCCACTTCACCTTTGTCGTTTTATTCGCCCTCTCTTTTCCGTTCGCCTCTTTACCGCTCGCTTGGTCGTTATGGCTAGTCCTCTTTCTTCTCCATTGTCTCCCGAGAATGAAGTTCTTAATTTTAAGCAAAGGGAGGGAGAAAATCTAAAAGACGCTTGGTATAGAATTTGCAATGCTCAAAATAGATCCACCAGGAAGCAATCCACTTCCGTTCTTCTCCACAATTTTTATGTAGGCGTTACTCCTTGGTACAGATATATCCTTGATACCATTACCGGAGGGAATTTCTTGGGTAGCCATACTTTTGATTCTTATAATGCTATTATAGATTTGTTTGGCTCACCCCCTCTTTTGGTTAATGGAACTATGTTAACTTTGGAGCATGTAATGCAAAGACTTGAAATTATTGAAAATAAAGTTGCTACCGCAGAGTTAATTGAAAATTTGGATAAAAAGATTCACAACTGAATTACCCAATATGGATCTAAAGTAGGAGTCACTTTGAAAAAATTAAGGAGAAGGAACCCATAGTTAATGAGAAAATAAATCAGGATTCCACTAGAATCGATAAAATCGAAAATATCATTACCAACTTGGGAACCGCTTTTTCTTCCGTAAAGAATACTGCAAGTCCTCCAACTAAAATTTCCAAGCTTATGTATGTTCCTAAAAATAAGGGTGAATCCTCTAGTAAGGAAACTGCAGATCTCAAATCTATAAGTATTCATCCCAATCTTTTTGCTATTATTAAGGAACCATTTGCTACAAATGAATTTTTTGATCTTGTATCTAAAAATTTGATAATTAATAAAAAGAAAGAAACTTCTAAGGATGATATATGCCTCATTGAAGAATTGCCTACCAAAGATGGCAATACCTAGATCTATCCTTGCTATTATGCCTAGCTAAGGGCGTTAAACGATAGCGCTTGTTGGGAGGCAACCCAATTTTATTTTTAGTTTTTTTGCTTTTTGCTTCTGTTTAGGAATAAATATTTGTTCTAGCCTCTGGTTAGATGTCTTTTTATGTTTTAATTAGTGTTTGTGCCAAGTTAAACCTATAGGATCTTCTTGGATGATAGTTATTTGATCTTGCTGTAAATTCCAGAAACTTTCTGTTCACGAAAACAATTGTTACAAATCACCAGAACGTGATAAAATACTGATTCCAATTGCTGCTGATCAATAAACAGATTGTCTAGGTCGTCCTATTTTTTCTGAATTTTTGGAGTTCCAGAAGTTTGCGTTAGTTACAGATTACTATAGACTGTTCTGTTTCTGACAGATTCTGTTTTTCGTGTGTTGTTTGCTTATTTTGATGAATCTATGGCTAGTAAAATAGTTTATTAACCATAGAGAAATTAGAATAAAGTAGGTTTAACACCAATATAAATAAATAATGAGTTCATTACAGTACCTTGAAGTGGTCTTTTGTTTTCTTTCGCTAATGGAGCTCACGAGATTTTCTGCTGAGTTTTGTGTTGTGAAGTTTTCAAGTTTTGGGTGAAAGATTTGATGGATTATGGAACAAGGAGTGGCAAGAGCCTAATCTTGGGGATGCCCTTGGAACCCCAAGATAATCTAAGGACACCTAAAAGCCAAAGCTTGGGGATGCCCCGGAAGGCATCCCCTCTTTCGTCTACTTCCATCGGTAACTTTACTTGGAGCTATATTTTTATTCACCACATGATATGTGTTTTGCTTGGAGCGTCTTGTATGATTTGAGTCTTTATTTTTTAGTTTACCACAATCATCTTTGCTGTACACACCTTTTGAGAGAGACACACTTGATTCGGAAATTATTAGAATACTCTATGTGCTTCACTTATATCCTTTGAGTTATATAGTTTTTGCTCTAGTACTTCACTTATATCTTTTAGAGCACAGTGGTGGATTTGTTTTATAGAATCTATTATTCTCTCATTCTTCACTTAGATTATTTTGAGAGCCTTAAACATCATGGTAATTTGCTTAAATAATCCTAATATGCTAGGTATTCAAGACTAGTAAAAACTTTCCTATGAGTGCATTGAATACTAAGAGAAGTTTGATGCTTGATGATTTTTTTGAGACATGGAGGTAGTGATATCAAAGTTGTGCTAGTTGAGTAGTTGTGAATTTGAGAAATACTTGTGTTGAAGCTTGCAAGTCCCCTAGCATGCACGTATGGTAAATGTTATGTAACAAATTTGAAACATGAGGTGTTCTTTGAGTGTCTTCCTTATGAGTGGCGGTCGGGGACGAGCGATGGTCTTTTCCTACCAATCTACCCCCTAGGAGCATGCGCGTAGTGCTTGGTTTTTGATGACTTGTAGATTTTTGCAATAAGTATGTGAGTTCTTTATGACTAATGTTGAGTCCATGGATTATACGCACTCTCACCTTTCCATCATTGCTAGCCTCTTCGGTACCGTGCATTGCCCTTTCTCACATTGAGATTTGGTGCAAACTTCGTCGGTGCATCCAAACCCCGTGATATGATACACTCTTTCACACATAAACCTCCTTATATCTTCCTCAAAATAGCCACCATACCTACCTATTATGGCATTTCCATAGCCATTCCGAGATATATTGCCATGCAACTTTCCACCGTTCCGTTTATTATGACATGCTTCATCATTGTCGTATTGCCTTGCGTGATCATGTAGTTGACATCGTATTTGTGGCAAAGCCACCATGCATAATTTTCATACATGTCACTCTTGATTCATTGCCCATCCCGGTACACCGCCGGAGGCACTCATATAGAGTCATATTTTGTTCTAGTATCGAGTTGTAATCTTTGAGTTGTAAATAAATAGAAGTGTGATGATCATCATTAATAGAGCATTGTCCCAATAAAAAAAAGAGAAAGGCCAAATAAAAAAAAGGAAGGCCCAAAAAAAAGGGGCAATGCTACTATCCTTTTTCCACACTTGTGCTTCAAAGTAGCACCATGATCTTCATGATAGAGAGTCTCTTGTTTTGTCACTTTCATATACTAGTGGGAATTTTTCATTATAGAACTTGGCTTGTATATTCCAACAATGGGCCTCCTCAAGTGCCCTAGGTCTTCGTGAGCAAGCAAGTTGGATGCACACCCACTTAGTTTCTTTTGTTGAGCTTTCATATATTTATAGCTCTAGTGCATCCGTTGCATGGCAATCCCTACTCCTTGCATTAACATCAACCGATGGGCATCTCCATAGCTCATTGATTAGCCTCGTTGATGTGAGACTTTCTCCCTTTTTGTCTTCTCCACATAACCCCCATCATTATATTCTATTCCACCCATAGTGCTATATCCATGGCTCACGCTCATGTATTGCGTGAAAGTTGAAAAGGTTTGAGATTACTAAAGTATGAAACAATTGCTTGGCTTGTCATCGGGGTTGTGCATGATGAGAGCATTCTTGTGTGACGAAAATGGAGCATGACTAAACTATATGATTTTGTAGGGATGAACTTTCTTTGGCCATGTTATTTTGAGAAAACATAATTGCTTAGTTAGTATGCTTGAAGTATTATTATTCTTATGTCAATATTGAACTTTTATCTTGAATCTTTCGGATCTGAATATTCATACCACAATTAAGAATAATTACATTGAAATTATGCCAAGTAGCATTCCACATCAAAAATTCTATTTTTATCATTTACCTACTCGAGGACGAGCAGGAATTAAGCTTGGGGATGCTTAATACGTCTTCAACGTATCTATAATTTTTGATTGTTCCATGCTATATTATATTCTGTCTTGGACATTATTGGGCTTTATTATACACTTTTATATTATTTTTGGGACTAACCTATTAACCGGAGGCCCAGCCCAGAATTGCTGTTTTTTTGCCTATTTCAGAGTTTCGCAGAAAAAAGAATATCAAACGGAGTCCAAATGGAATGAAACCTTCGGGAATGTGATTTTCGGAACGAACGTGATCCAGAGGACTTGGACCCTATGTTAAGACATCAACCAGGAGGGCACGAGATAGGGGGCGCGCCCTCCACCCTCGTGGGCCCCCTGTTGCTCCACCGACGTACTCCTTCCTCCTATATATACCTACGTACCCCCAAACTACCAGATACGGAGCCAAAAACCTAATTCCACCGCCACAACCTTCTGTACCCGTGAGATCCCATCTTGGGGCCTGTTCCGGAGCTCTGCTAGAGGGGGCATCGATCACGGAGGGCTTCTACATCAACACCATAGCCTCTCCGATGATGTGTGAGTAGGTTATCTCAGACCTTCGGGTCCATAGTTATTAGCTAGATGGCTTCTTCTCTCTTTTTGGATCTCAATACAATGTTCTCCCCCTCTATTGTGGAGATCTATTCGATGTAATCTTCTTTTGCGGTGTGTTTGTTGAGACCGATGAATTGTGAGTTTATGATCAAGTTTATCTATGAACAATATTTGAATCTTTTCTGAATTCTTTTATGTATGATTGGTTATCTTTGCAAGTCTCTTCGAATTATCAGTTTGGTTTGGCCTACTAGATTGATCTTTCTTGCAATGGGAGAAGTGCTTAGCTTTGGGTTCAATCTTGCGGTGTCCTTTCCCAGTGACAGTAGGGGCAGCATGGCACGTATTTTATTATTGCCATCGAGGATAACAAGATGGGGTTTATATCATATTGCATGAGTTTATCCCTCTACATCATGTCATCTTGCTTAAAGCGTTACTCTATTCTTACGAACTTAATACTCTAGATGCATGCTGGAGAGCGGTCGGTGTGTGGAGTAATAGTAGTAGATGCAGACAGGAGTCGGTCTACTTGTCTCGGACGTGATGCCTATATACATGATCATACCTAGATATTCTCATAACTATGCTCAATTCTGTCAATTGCTCAACAGTAATTTGTTCACCCACCGTAAATACTTATGCTCTTGAGAGAAGCCACTAGTGAAACCTATGGCCCTCGGGTCTATTTTCCATCATATTAATCATCCAACACTTAGCTATTTTTATTGCCTTTTATTTTGCTTTGCATCTTTATCATAAAAATACCAAAAATATTATCTTATCATATCTATCAGATCTCACTCTCGTAAGTGACCGTGAAGGGATTTACAACCCCTTTGTTGCGTTGGTTGCGAGGATTTATTTGTTTGTGTAGGTGCGAGGGACTCGTGCGTGGCCTCCTACTGGATTGATACCTTGGTTCTCAAAAACTGAGGGAAATACTTACGCTACTTTGCTGCATCACCCTTTCCTCTTCAAGGGAAAACCAACGCAGTGCTCAAGAGGTAGCAAGGTGCCGTACGTTCGGTACTTGGATCGGTTGGATCACGAAGAAGTTCGACTACATCAACCGTGTTACTAAACGCTTCCGCTTTCAGTCTACGTGGGTACGTGGACACACTCTCCCCGCCCGTTGCTATGCATCTCCTAGATAGCTCTTGCGTGATCGTAGGATTTTTTTTTGAAATACTGCGTTTCCCAACACTGGCATCAGAGCCAGGTTTATGCATAGATGTTATATGCACGAGTAGAACACAAAGAGTTGTGGGCGATAATAGTCATACTGCTTACCAGCATGTCATACTTTGATTCGGCGGTATTGTTGGATGAAGCAGCTCAGATCGACATTACGCGTACGCTTACGCGAGACTGGTTCTACCGACGTGCTTCGCACACAAGTGGCTAGTGGGTGTCTGTTTCTCCAACTTTAGTTGACTCGAGTGTGACTACGCCCGGTCCTTGTTGAAGGTTAAAACAACACACTTGACGAAAAATCATTGTGGTTTTGATGCGTAGGTAAGAAGGGTTCTTGCTAAGCCCATAGCAGCCACGCAAATCTTACCACAACAAAGTAGAGGACGTCTAACTTGTTTTTGCAGGGCATGTTGTGATGTGATATGGTCAAGATGTGATGAGATATAAATTGTTGTATGAGATGATCATGTTTTGTTAAAGTTATCGGCAACTGGCAGAAGCCTTATGGTTGTCTCTTTATTGCATAAGATGCAAGCTCCATGTAATCGCTTTACTTTATCGCTATGCGATAGTGCTACCTCTGGAGCATGCGTTAGTTTTCCCTTGAAGAGGAAAGGGTGATGCAGCAAAGTAGCGTAAGTATTTCCCTCAGTTTTTGTGACGCCCCCGATTCAATCATACACTATTCATGCACGCAAATGTGTACGATCAAGATCAGGGACTCACAGGAAGGTATCACAACACAACTCTAAAAATAAAATAAGTCATACAAGCATCATATTACAAGCCAGGGGCCTCGAGGGCTCGAATACAAGAGCTCGATCATAGACGAGTCAGCGGAAGCAACAATATCTGAGTACAGACATAAGTTAAACAAGTTTGCCTTAAGAAGGCTAGCACAAACCGGTATACAGATCGAAAGAGGCGCAGGCCTCCTGCCCGGGATCGTCCTAAACTACTCCTAATCATCGGCGACGGCCTGCACGTAGTAGTAGGCACCTCCAGTGTAGTAGGAGTCGTCGTCGTTCTGTGGCGTCTGGCTCCTGGTCTCCAGCATCTGGTTGCGACAACCAGGAAGAAGGGAAAAGGGGGAAAAGGGGGAGTAAAGCAACCGTGAGTACTCATCCAAAGTACTCGCAAGCAAGGATCAACACTACATATGCATGGGTATATTTGTAAAGGGGCCATATCGGTGGACTGAACTGCAGAATGCCAGAATAAGAGGGGGATAGCTAGTCATGTCGAAGACTACGCTTCTGGCAGCCTCCATCTTGCAGCATGTAGAAGAGAGTAGATGGTAAGTTCACCAAGTATCATCGCATAGCATAATCCTACCCGGCGATCCTCCCCTCGTCGCCCTGTGTGAGAGCGATCACCGGGTTATATCTGGCACTTGGAAGGGTGTGTTTTATTAAGTATCCGGTTCTAGTTGTCATAAGGTCAAGGTACAACTCTGGGTTGTCCTGTTGCCGAGGATCATGGCTATTCGAATAGATAAACTTCCATGCAGGGGTGCACCACATTACCCAACACGCTCGATCCCCTTTGGCCGGACACACTTTCCTGGGTCATGCCCGGCCTCGGAAGATCAACACGTCGCAGCCCCACCTAGGCACAACAGAGAGGTCAGCACGCCGATCTAAATCCTATGGTGCAGGGGTCTGGGCCCATCGCCCATTGCACACCTGCATGTTGCGAACGCGACCGGAAGCAGACCTAGCCCCCTTAATACAAGTGCAGGCTTACGGTCCAATCCGGCGCGCGCCGCTCAGTCGCTGACGTTAAGAAGGCTTCAGCTGATACCACGACATCGAGTGCCCATAACTGTTCCCGCGTAGTTGGTTAGTGCGTATAGGCCAGTGGCCAGACTTAGATCAAATACCAAGATCTCGTTAAGTGTGTTATTTTAAAGTAACCGCGGACGCCGACCAGGGCCAGGCCCACCTCTCTCCTAGGTGGTCTCAACCTGCCCTGTCGCCCCGCCACAAAGTAACAGTCGGGGGCTGTCGGGAACCCAGGCCCACCTCTACCGAGATGGAGCCACCTGTCCTTTCAGCCCCCTCATCGAAACCACTTGCGAGTACTCTACGAGCCGACCCGACTTTAGTCACCACATGTATCATGTATAATATGTATGTAAGTATATACCCGCGATCACCTCCCGAGTGATCACGGCCCGATAGTATAGCATGGCAGACGGACAAGAATGTAGGGCCACTGATGAAGTACTAGCAACCTATACTAAGCATGTAGGAATGCAGGTAAAGGTATCAACAATTGTAGCAACAATGACAGGCTATGCAGCAGAATGGGATTAACCGGAAGCAGTAACATGCTACACTACTCTAATGCAAGCAGTAGAGAGGAGAATAGGTGATATCTGGTGATCAAGGGGGGGCTTGCCTGGAAGCTCAGCCGAGAAGGAGGGGTCGTCAACACCATAGTCGTACTGGGTAGTAGCAGCGTCGATCTCGGTGTCTAGCGAGAGAAGAGGGGGAAGAAACAATAAATATAATGCAAACATATGCATGATGATGCACGACATGACAAGTAACGGCGCTAGGTGTGCCCTGACGCGGTATTAGGTGATACCGACGAAGGGGGAAAACATCCGGGAAAGTATTCCCGGTGTTTCGCGTTTTCTGACATACGGACCTGAGGTGAAATTTTGCACGTTCGCTATGCTAGGAACGTGTGGCGGGCGAACGCACTACGTATTCGGATTCGTCTCGAAATTCTGAGCAACTTTCATGTACAAAGTATTTTCATCTGAGTTACGGATTATTTTATATTAATTTTTAAAGTTTTAAATCATTTTCTAAATTATTATTATTAAATTAATTCGAAATTAGTATTATTGCATCAGCATGACGTCAGCAGTCAACAGAGGTGTTGACTGGGTCAAACTGACGTGTGGGTCCCGCATGTCATTGACTGTTTAGTTAATTATCAATAGTTAATTAGGTTAATTCGCTAATTAGGTTAACTAAACATAATTAATTAAGTTAATTAATTAATTTTATTTATTTATTTAATATTTTTTATTATTTAAATGTTCCAGGGGGTGGGGGCCCCTTGTCATAGGCCCCAAGGCCTTAGCAGTTGCGGGCAACGGGCGCAAGCCCAGGTGCAGGCGGACCCGGGAGGGCACTGGAACAGGGGAGGCCGGTGGCCACGGCGTGGCCATGGCCGGAGCGGGGCGCGGCCGCGACACATGCGGCGAGCGGAAGTGGCTGGCCGAGCGGCGGCGGGCTTCGGCCAAGGCAGCCGCGGGAAGGGACGAGGAGAGTCGGGCGCGGCCGGGCGGAAGCAGACACGACCCGGTGGTGCGCCGGCGGCCAGGGCCAGCAGGCCGCGCGGGGGGGCGGAGGCGGAGGAAGGGCGAGCGCGGCAACGGCGCGGAGGCAGGCAAGGGCACGGCGACGTGGGCGTGCGCGCGCGGGCGGAGTAGTGCAGCAGCCACAGCAGTGGAAGTAGCACGCAGGGGGAGGCCACGGGTACGGCGAGCGCGTGCGCGCAGGTGCGACGGCGAGAGGCGGCACCGCGGTTTGGCGACGAGCTGCGACGCGGCGCAGAGCAGCAGCAGCAGTCTGCGGGAGCGGGGCGAGGCAGGGAGCCGTGCGTGCGCGATGGCGCTGCGGGGGCAGGGGCTGTGCCGGGGGCGCGCGCGCGGTCGAGCGGGCTTGGTAGGGGCCGCGATGGCCGTGAGCGGGAGCCCGGGCGGCCGCAACTGCGCTAGTAGCAGAGATGGCGAGCAAGGCGGGGAGGAAAAGAGAGGCCGGGGGTTGGCCTCACCGTGGTGCGTAGGGAACGGGGCAGTGGTGCGTGAGGAGGAAGATGGAGACGACCGGGCGACGGGGAGGCATTCCGGCGGGGGAGCGGTCCGGTGGGGAGGCCTTCGGTGACGGTGTCGAGCGGCGGGGGCTGAGCCGGGCTCGGGCGCGACCCTGGGTTCGTTCCCCCGATCCCGATCTGGATCGGGGAGGAAGGAGGCGAACGTGGGGGGAGTGGGTGGTGGTTCCGTTAGGGTTTGGGAGTGTGGGGTGGATAAGGGAGGTGGGGTAGGCCGGCTGGGCCTAGCGTGGCTAGCAACTGGGCCGGTTGGCCCGGGGGGGGTGCTTTCTTTTCTTTTCTTTTTGTTTTGTTTTCTCCTCTTGTTCTTTTTCTTTTATTTATTTTCCTTTCCGCTTTAGTTCACTTTAAAAATATTTAGGCATCCTATAAAAGTGTGTTACCTTCACCTTAAATACCTAGGCATTATTTGGCACACTCCGAACATTTTAGTTTTGATGTTTGAAAACGTTTATCGTTTGCCATATTTTGAATTTGATTTTTGAACCGGTTTTTGAACTAACGCGAGATTAGAAACAATAACGAGGTGTCGCGGCATCATTACTAGAGTTTCACTGTAGCTTAATTATCCGGGCGTCACAATTCTCCTCCACTACAAGAAATCTCGTCCCGAGATTTAAGAGGCGTAAGGTGGAAAATAGGTTACGGAATTCTAACGATCCTTCTTGGTCTTGGTTGCTCTTCTCGAAGATGTTGATCCATAGCATTGATGTCTTCATTTCTCGGTATCAATGCCTCATGATGAAGTTGTTGTCCTTCCTTCCGAACCTTCACCGTACTCACGAATAGGTAAGGGGCAGCTCGGCTACGAAAGAGTGCTTATGAGGGAAACAATCTGGGGTTAACCCACGAATGAGCATAAGATTATCTCTCGAGTTGAACATATAAAATACATCGAGAGTAAGGTACGAAGGTACAATAAGAGGTTCCGAGCGGATAGATAGTTGCTCGAAGTCTGAACCAGAGTGAGAAAGGGGTTCAGAGCAGCGAGAGTAAGTATTGCGTCTGGTACACGAATAGAGCACTAGGAAGGTGGCCCGTGAATTAAATACGAAGCCAAGCGTGGGGAATAACCATTAGAAACAGGATTGTATAGGAGAGTCAGGTTTCGATCCTGGGAACTGTGGGTTATGGGCCCACAATGTAGGTTAAAAGGTAGAAAGGGCGGTGATATTTTGCACAGTCATGATAACAAGGCCTGTCAGAGGATAGCCTATCAGTTATGTCGGCAACAACATCGGTACCAAGGGCGAGGGACGAAGAGAACCATTATCCTGCTCGTTGAACAAGGCGGACCAATAGGCGAAGTTCTCGTCCATCGGTGGCTACCGGAATGTCATCAACAATAGTAACAGGGTTTTACTGACAGAATTGTACACCGAGGTGTTTACATAAGCAGGAGAATATTACTGCTTAGATCATATAGACCACAAGAAAGGTTAAACAAGACAATGGAATGGAAAATGTGATTATCAGATTAAACAGAACAATATAAAGGAAAATGTGTTTAAACACATATTTCAGGGGTATATCCTTCCCAAGGACAAGCAGAGCATGATATCCATGACATGATATAACGTAGAAAACTCTTTAGGTAAGGGGAGAGAAATTTCATGACATTACCCATACAACGGTGTTTGGATAATTGATAAAGAAAAGTTTAGCATTGTGGTTCAAATGTTCTTATTGAAAATCGGAGTACCACAGACATGCTTCGAGATAGCATTGACATGGTCTTCAAGCAAAGATCGAACTTGGATACACAAAGGATTCATCAGGAATAACATATAGAATAAGTCTTACGATTTCCTCATGGAAGAATGGTTAACCTTGCTAAATAGGAAACTGATAACAATAGGTCCTCCGGCCAGGTGTGCTAGGCAATCACCTTACTGATATATAAGGACCAATGTTATAACTCTTGGAAATATGTCCCAACCATCATATCTGACCGAGATTCAGATCTGTTTGGTGTCAGGATACCTCAAACTCAGGATGTCTGAGAAGAAAAGATGCAACACAAATTGACGAGATGACATTGTAAGATTCTCGAGAAATGAACTATGGAAGCAAGTTCCGAATCATGAGTTCATCATTAAACCAAGGAGAGGATGAGGAGGTGGCTGATGAACTCAGCGACAATGAATCGAGATTTCCAAAAGATGGATTCCCACCAGTATTCGAACAAGGAGATAACATTTGTCAGATCAAATGATATAATGAGGTATGCTCGAGGAAAACATACACAGTTAATCATTGATTGAAAGGTGCACCCGAAATATGGGCTTAGGTAGCATGATCAATGTTAGAATGGTGATTCGATAACCAATGGTCTAAGAATGAAATATCGACCATTAACTTCAAAGCAATAGGGTTGCTAGAAGTTTTGAAGTTGCACATCATAGTTCATTTGTCGGTTTTCCGATAAGAAACAACACGGGGACCAAGGAATGAACGGATATGGCAAGAAGTATCACCTGTATCAAGATCTCTTAAGAGGTGGTGAAATTCTCACGACTTTCTTGACATAAAAGATGGTAATACTTCCAAGGTAAAGAAGAACAACTGCTGAGTAGCAAGAATCTCAAGGTATAACACAAAACACGAACAAGTTTGTGTTGAACGGAAGGCAATAATGTGGTCGATGATAACACGAATCATCGAGGGGCAAGGATGGTATTACCCATCAAGAATTCAATATATATCTTGGAAGAGCTTAGGATGTTGATGATGATCACGACACAGTTGTCGAGAGATTTCATGAAGATGTAATCGGTCGGCGATGACATCAAGTCAATAGGAATGATGAAGCGAAAGGTTATTGGAACCACGGGTACGACACAAACTCAAAATCTAGCTTGTTGTTCAAGGCGAAATGATATGACGAGGAAGATCGACGTAAGCTTAGCTCATCATCGAAGATTGTGCTCCGGAAAGAAGGACCAGGTAGCACGGTTAAAATTTAGCACGATAACAATGTAGCCGATCAGGCTAGGAAAGACTTAAAAGGATTAATAAACTCGTAAGCAACGAAAATTACTTAGGGTCATCGAACCGAAATGCGGAATCAGTGTTCTTGGTTGACCACAACCCAGAACCTGAGAAAATTGGAATCGGTGAGAAATAATAGTTGATGAAGAACCCATAAGAAGTTATGCAGTTCCATGATATTCTTGAGATACCAGAGTCTAATACTCAATGGTAGATCAAAGTAAAGGTTGGACAGGTGCAATGATCTGTAGAAGACAAGTACTTCAACTTGTCCGAGAAATGGTATTTAAAGGAGAACATGGCCGGAACCACGATTGCAAAAGGCCAGATCCCAGATATAAGATGAACTTATACCAAGGGAATAATTAATTTAAGAGAAGATTTAATGATGAGATCTACATCGTTTCCATGGGCATGAACACAAGTTCAAGGTCGACTCCCACTTCTCCAATGCATGACCATTCATTCACTCCTCGCCTTCGATGAAGTTGTAGTGTAGAAATTTATTTGGCATAACACCAGTAGAGTATGACCCATAGAAGTTCCCAGGTTCATACGGATTAGGGAAGGCATTGGTTCAACCCATCGGGGCATCTTAGGAACATATACCACAAGCTTCGAGAGTAATTATCACCAGCTCGAAAACAAAGCATGGTTGGCCAAATCCGAGAATAGGATTTACTAATGGCATTATGTATCAGGGAAAGAACTTCCCAAGTGATTGAATAGGAAGGACACTGTCGGATAAAACCCAACAAAGGTTATGGTGGTCTACAAGGGATCTGATGTGAGCATCGGTACTCAACCAGAGGAAGAAAGAATGCAAGGAGATCAGTTTATAGAAACAACAGACTAATTCAAAGCTCAAATGTAAAGGAATTATGATTTACGATTCAAGGGATCAGAAGCAAATGCTCTGATTAAGGATGGATAAGTTGAATAAACTTAGGGGTACAATCGGCGACAATTTGATTGGTCAAGAACCAGCTCATGTCCGAAGTGACATCTCAGCCAAAGGGTCGAATTCTAGTTTCGAATGATGATTGCAACCATTCACAAACATATCGAATCAAAGGCTCAAAGGATACTAATGAATATTGCTAGACATATGGGAAGTAACCATAATGCAAGTAGACAAGTATTTGCAGAGCAATAGCTGGCATAGGGTTACCGAAGATTAGATAGTAGTTCAATGTATCTTGTGAATCATATGAACAACTAGGGAAGAACAGATACTCGGGAAGTGCGAGGAATTATCCGTAGGGGGTATTCATGTAGCAAAGAACTGTAAGGTATTTAGCTCAAAAGGATTTTCAAAACAATAGAGAGAATTTCGGGGCATCTTGTAATAACAAGAGCAAATGGGAACAAATGTATGAATGGCAGTGTAAGAAGTTATCCATAAGGATACATCGGTGGAAGGTAATTGCAAAGCGAAGGTACAAAGTCTCGGGAGAACATCGGAGAGTATCTTCAGAATCCTCTGGTGATTCAAGCCATTGTTGGGAATGAGCGGCTCTCCGGGAGGAAGTATTTATGAGAACCTAAAGTTAGAGTTAGCAAAATCATTTAACCCGAATAGAAGAGAGATCACAGTCCCAGAGTATAGACAAGGAATAAAATATCGTAATACCACCCAATGGCGACGTGGGCCCGTAAGCCACACATCCATGTTAGTAAAGTTTCGCAATGACTAGACTCGACTTCGGCCAAGGAGTTTGGAAGGGGGATTCCTACATGCAGTCGGCTCTGATACCAACTTGTGACGCCCCCGATTCAATCGTACACTAATCATGCACGCAAACGTGTACGATCAAGATCAGGGACTCACGGGAAGATATCACAACACAACTTCAAAAATAAAATAAGTCATACAAGCATCATATTACAAGCCAGGGGCCTCGAGGGCTCGAATACAAGAGCTCGATCATAGACGAGTCAGCGGAAGCAACAATATCTGAGTATAGACATAAGTTAAACAAGTTTGCCTTAAGAAGGCTGGCACAAACTGGGATACAGATCAAAAGAAGCGCATGCCTCCTGCCTGGGATCCACCTAAACTACTCCTGATCGTCGGCGTCGGCCTGCACGTAGTAGTAGGCACCTCCGATGTAGTAGGAGTTGTCGTCGTTCTGTGGCGTCTGGCTCCTGGGCTCCAGCATCTGGTTGCGACAACCAGGAAGAAAGGAAAAGGGGGAGCAAAGCAACCGTGAGTACTCATCCAAAGTACTCGCAAGCAAGGATCTAAACTACATACGCATGGGTATATGTGTAAAGGGGCCATATCGGTGGACTGAACTACAGAATGCCAGATTAAGAGGGGGATAGCTAGTCCTGTTGAAGACCACGCTTCTGGCAGCCTCCATCTTGCAGCATGTAGAAGAGAGTAGATGGTAAGTTCACCAAGTATCATCACATAGCATAATCCTACCCGGCGATCCTCCCCTCGTCGCCCTGTGTGAGAGCGATTACCGGGTTATATTTGGCACTTGGAAGGGTGTGTTTTATTAAGTATCCGGTTCTAGTTGTCATAAGGTCAAGGTACAACTCTGGGTCGTCCTGTTACCGAGGATCACGGCTATTCGAATAGATAAACTTCCCTGCAGGGGTGCACCACATTACCCAACACGCTCGATCCCCTTTGACCGGACACACTTTCCTGGGTCATGCCCGGCCTCGGAAGATCAACACGTCGCAGCCCCACCTAGGCACAATAGAGAGGTCAGCACGTCGGTCTAAAACCTATGGCGCAGGGGTCTGGGCCCATCGCCCATTGCACACCTGCATGTTGCGAACGCGACCGGAAGCAGACCTAGCCCCCTTAATACAAGTGCAGGCTTACGGTCCAATCCGGCACGCGCCGCTCAGCGCTGACGTCAAGAAGGCTTCAGCTGATACCGCGACATCGAGTGCCCATAACTGTTCCCGCGTAGTTGTTTAGTGCGTATAGGTCAGTGGCCAGACTCAGATCAAATACCAAGATCTCGTTAAGCGTGTTATTTTAAAATAACCGCGGACACCGACCAGGGCCAGGCCCACCTCTCTCCTAGGTGGTCTCAACCTGCCATGTCGCTCCGCCACAAAGTAACAGTCAGGGGCCGTCGGGAACCCAGGCCCACCTCTACCGGGATGGAGCCACCTGTCCTTTCAGCCCCCTCATCGGAACCACTTGCGGGTACTCTACGAGCCGACCCGACTTTAGTCACCACATGTATCATGTATAATATGTATGTAAGTATATACCCGCGATCACCTCCCGACTGATCACGGCCCGATAGTATAGCATGGCAGAATGACAAGAATGTAGGGCCACTGATGAAGTACTAGCAACCTATACTAAGCATGTAGGAATGCAGGTAAAGGTATCAACAATTGTAGCAACAATGACAGGCTATGCAGCAGAATGGGATTAACTGGAAGCAGTAACATGCTACACTACTCTAATGCAAGCAGTAGAGAGGAGAATAGGCGATATCTAGTGATCAAGGGGGGGGGATTGCCTGGAAGCTCAGCCGAGAAGGAGGGGTCGTCAACACCGTAGTCGTACTGGGTAGCAGCGGCGTCGGTCTCGGTGTCTAGCGAGAGAAGAGGGGGAAGAAACAATAAATATAATGCAAACATACGCATGACGATGCACGACATGAAAAGTAACAGCGCTAGGTGTGCCATAACGCGGTATTAGGTGATACCGGCGGAGGGGGGAAACATCCGGGAAAGTATTCCCGATGTTTCGCGTTTTCGGACAGACGGGACCTAAGGTGAAATGTTGCATGTTCGCTATGCTAGGGACGTGTGGTGGGCGAACGGACTTCGTATTCGGATTCATCTTGAAATTCTGAGCAACTTTCATGTACAAAGTATTTTCATCTGAGTTACGGATTATTTTATATTAATTTTTAAAGTTTTAAATCATTTTCTAAATTATTATTATTAAATTAATTCGAAATTAGTATTATTGCATCAACATGACGTCAGCAGTCAAGAGAGGTGTTGACTGGGTCAAACTGACGTGTGGGTCCCGCATGTCATTGACTGTTTAGTTAATTAACAATAGTTAATTAGGTTAATTAGCTAATTATGTTAACTAAATATAATTAATTAAGTTAATTAATTAATTAATTTTATTTATTTATTTAATTTGTTTTTTATTATTAAAACGTTCCAGGGGGTGGAGGCCCCTTGTTATAGGCCCCAAGGCGTTAGCGGTTGTGGGCAACGGGAGCAATGCGCGACCCGAACGGGCGCAAGCCCAGGTGCAGGCGGACCCGGGAGGGCACCGAAACAGGGGAGGCCGGTGGCCACGGCGTGGCCATGGCCAGAGCGGGGCGCGGCCGCGACACAGGCGGCAAGCGGAAGTGGCTGGCCGAGCGGCGGCAGGCTTCAGCCAAGGCAGCCGCGGGAAGGGACGAGGGGAGTCAGGCGCGGCCGGCCGGAAGCAGACACAGCCCGGTGGTGCGCTGGCGGCAAGGGCCAGCAGGCCGTGTGGGCGGGCGGAGGCGGAGGCAGGGCGCAGCGCGGCAACGGCGCGGAGGCAGGCAAGGGTACGGCGACATGGGCGTGCGCGCGCGAGCGGAGTAGTGCAGCAGCAGCAGTGGAAGTAGCGCGCAGGGGGAGGCCACGGGTACGGCAAGCCCGTGCGCGCAGGTGCTGGTGCGACGGCGAGAGGCGGCGCCGCAGTTTGGCGACGAGCTGCGACGCGGCGCAGAGCACCAGCAGCAGTCTGCGGGAGCGGGGCGAGGCAGGGAGGCGTGCGCGCGCGATGGCGCTGTGGGGGCAGGGGCTGTGCCGGGGGCGTGCGCACGGTCGAGCGGGCTCGGCCGGGGCCGCGATGGCCGCGAGCGGGAGCCCGGGCGGCGGCGACTGCGCTAGCAGCAGAGACGGCGAGCAAGGCAGGGAGGGAAAGAGAGGCCGGGGGTTGGCCTCACCGTGGTGCGTAGGGAACGGGACAGTGGTGCGTGAGGAGGAAGACGAAGATGATCGGGCGATGGGGAGGCAGTCCGGCGGGGGAGCGGTCCGGCGGGGTGGCCTTCGGCGACGGCGTCGAGCGGCGGGGGCGGAGCCGGGCTCGGGCGCTACCGTGGGTTCGTTCCCCCGATCCTGATCTGGATCGGGGAGGAAGGAGGCGAACGTGGGTGGGGAGTGGGTGGTGGTTGCGTTAGGGTTTGGGGATGTGGGGTGGATAAGGGAGGTGGGGTAGGCCGGCTGGGCCTAGCCTGGCTAGCAACTGGGCCGGTTGGCCCAGGGGGGTGCTTTCTTTTCTTTTCTTTTCGTTTTGTTTTCTCCTCTTGTTCTTATTCTTTTATTTATTTTCCTTTCCGCTTTAATTCACCTTAAAAATATTTAGGCATCCTATAAAAGTGTGTTAGCTTCACCTTAAATACCTAGGCATTATTTGGCACACTCCGAACATTTTAGTTTTGATGTTTGAAATTTTTTATCGTTTGCCATATTTTGAATTTAATTTTTGAACCGGTTTTTGAACTAACGCGAGATTAGAAACAGTAACGGAGGTGACGCGGCATCATTACCAGAGTTTCACTGTAGCTTAATTATCCAGGCGTCACAGTTTTTGAGAACCAAGGTATCAATCCAGTAGGAGGCTACACGCAAGTCGCCTTGTACCTGCACAAGCAAATAAGAACCTTGCAACCAACGCGATAAAGGGGTTGTCAATCCCTTCACGGCCACTTGCAAAAGTGAGATCTGATAAAGATAATAAGATAAATATTTTTGGTATTTTTGTTGTATAGATTGAAAAGTAAAGATTGTAAAAATAAACGGCGACAAAAATAGCTAGTTGACGGGAGATTAATATAATGGAAAATAGACCCGGGGGTCATAGGTTTCACTAGTAGCTTCTCTCAAGATAGCAAATTCTACGGTGGGTGAACAAATTACTATCGAGCAATTGATAGAAAAGCGCATAGTTATGAGAATATCTAGGCATGATCATGTATATAGGCATCACGTCCGTGACAAGTAGACCGAAACGATTCTGCATCTACTACTATTACTCCACACATCGACCGCTATCCAACATGCATCTAGAGTATTAAGTTCATAAGAACAGAGTAACGCGTTAGGCAAGATGACATGATATAGAGGGATAAACTCAAGCAATATGATATAAACCCCATCTTTTTATCCTCGATGGCAACAATACAATACGTGCCTTGCTGCCCCTGCTGTCACTAGGAAAGGACACCGCAAGATTGAACCCAAAGCTAAGCACTTCTCCCATTGCAAGAAAGATCAATCTAGTAGGCCAAACTAAACCGATAATTCGAAGAGACTTGCAAAGATATCAAATCATGCATATAAGAATTCAGAGAATAATCAAATATTGTTCATAGATAATCTTGGTCATAAACCCACAATTCATCGGATCTCGACAAACACACCGCAAAAAGAATTACATTGAATAGATCTCCAAGAGAATCGAGGAGAACTTTGTATTGAGATCCAAAGAGAGAGAAGAAGCCATCTAGATAATAACTGTGGACCCGAAGGTCTGTGGTAAACTACTCACACATCATCGGAGAGGCCATGGTGTTGATGTAGAGGCCCTCCGTGATCGATCCCCCCTCCGGTGGAGCGTCGAAAAAGGCCCCAAGATGGGATCTCACGGGTACAGAAGGTTGCGGTGGTGGAAAAAGTGTTTCGTGGCTCCCCCTGATGTTTTCAGGGTATAAGAGTATATATAGGCGAAAGAACTAGGTCGATGGAGCTACGAGGGGCCCACGAGGGTGGGGGGCCCGCCTACCCCCCTGGACGCGCCTCCCTGCCTCGTGTCCGCCTCGTTGCTTCCTTGACGTCCACTCCAAGTCTCCTGGATTGCATTTGTTCCAAAAACGATCCTCACGAAGGTTTCATTCCGTTTGATATTCCTTTTCTGCGAAACACTGAAATAGGCAAAAAAAACAATTTGCACTCGGCCTTCGGTTAATAGGTTAGTCCCAAAAATAATATAAAAAGGTATATTAAAGCCCATTAAACATCCAAAACAGATAATACAATAGCATGGAACAATAAAAAATTATAGATACGTTGGAGACGTATCAAGCATCCCCAAGCTTAATTCCTGGTCGTTCTCGAGTAGGTAAATGATATAAAAAGGAATTTTTGATGTGGAATGCTACCTAGCATGATTCTCAATGTAATTTTCTTTATTGTGGCATGAATGTTCAGATCCGAAGGATTCAATACAAAAGTTTAATATTGACATAAAAATAATAATACTTCAAGCATACTAATAAAGCAATCATGTGTTCTAAAAATAACATGGCCAAAGAAATTTATCCCTACAAAATCATATAGTCTGGCTATGCTCTATCTTCATCACACAAAATATTTAAATCATGCACAACCCCGATGACAAGCCAAGCAATTGTTTCATACTTTTGATGTTCTCAAACTTTTTCAATTTTCATGCAATACATGAGCGTGAGCCATGGACATAGCACTATATGTGGAATAGGATGGTGGTTGTGGAGAAGACAAAAAAGGAGAAGATAGTCTCACATCAACTAGGCATATCAACGGGCTATGGAGATGCCCATCAATAGATATCAATGTGAGTGAGTAGGGATTGCCATGCAACGGATGCACTAGAGCTATAAGTGTATGAAAGCTCAACAAAAGAAACTAAGTGGGCGTGCATCCAACTCGCGTGCTCACAAAGACCTAGGGCATTTTGAGGAAGCCCATCATTGGAATATACAAGCCAAGTTCTATAATGTAAAATTCCCACTAGTATATGAAAGTAACAACATAGGAGACTTTCTATCATGAAAATCATGGTGCTACTTTGAAGCACAAGTGTGGTAAAAGGATAGTAGCATTGTCCCTTCTCTCTTTTTCTCTCATTTTTCCCTTTTTTATTGTTTGGGCCTTTCTCTCTTTTTTTATGGCCTTTTTTTTTCTTCGTCCGGAGTCTCATCCCGACTTGTGGGGGAATCATAGTCTCCATCATCCTTTCTTCACTTGGGACAATGCTCTAATAATGATGATCATCACACTTTTATTTACTTACAACTCAAAAATTACAACTCAATACTTAGAACAACATATGACTCTATGTGAATGCCTCCGGCGGTGTACCGGATGTGCTATGAATCAAGAGTGACATGTATGAAAATCATGAACGGTGGCTTTGCCACAAATACGATGTCAACTACATGATCATGCAAGGCAATATGACAATGATGGAGCGTGTCATAATAAACGGAACAGTGGAAAGTTGCATGGCAATATATCTCAAAATGGCTATGGAAATGCCATAATAGGTAGGTATGGTGGCTGTTTTGAGGAAGGTATATGGTGGGTGTATGATACCGGCGAAAGGTGCACGGTATTAGAGAGGCTAGCAATGGTGGAAGGGTGAGAGTGCGTATAATCCATGGACTCAACATTAGTCATAAAGAACTCACGTACTTATTGCAAAAATCTATTAGTTATCGAAACGATGTACTACGCGCATGCTCCTAGGGGGATAGATTGGTAGGAAAAGACCATCGCTCTTCCCCGACCGCCACTCATAAGGAAGACAATCAATAAATAAATCATGCTCCGAGTTCATCACATAACGGTTCACCATACGTGCATGCTACGGGAATCACAAGCTTTAACACAAGTATTTATCAAATTCACAACTACTTAACTAGCATGACTCTAATATCACCATCTTCATATCTCAAAACAATCATAAAGAATCAAACTTCTCATAGTATTCAATGCACTTTATATGATAGTTTTTATTATACCTATCTTGGATGCTCATCATATTAGGAAAAAAATAATTATCCAAAGCAAATTACCATGCTGTTCTAAAAGACTCTCAAAATAATATAAGTTAAGCATGAGAGATCGATAATTTCTGTAAAATAAAACCACCACCGTGCTCTAAAAAGATATAAGCGAAGCACTAGAGCAAAATTATCTAGCTCAAAAGATATAAGTGAAGCACATATAGTATTCTAAGAAATTCCGACTCATGTGTGTCTCTCCCAAAAGGTGTGTACAGCAAGGATGATTGTGGTAAACTAAAAAGCAAAGACTCAAATAATACAAGACGCTCCAAGCAAAACTCATATCATGCGGTGAATAAAAACATAGCCTCAAGTAAAGTTACCGATAGACGAAGACGAAAGAGGGGATGCCTTCCGGGGCATCCCCAAGCTTAGGCTTTTGGTTGTCCTTCAATTTTACCTTGGGGTGCCTTGGTCATCCCCAAGCTTAGGCTCTTGCCACTCCTTATTACATAATCAATCAAATCTTTACCCAAAACTTGAAAACTTCACAACACAAAACTCAACAGAAAATCTCATGAGCTCCGTCAGCTAAATAAAACAAACCACCACTTTAAGGTACTGTAATGAACTCATTCCTTATTTATATTGGTGACAAACCTACTGTATTCCAACTTCTCTATGGTTCATACCCCCCAATACTAGCCATAGATTCATCAAAATAAGCAAACAACACACGAAAAACAGAATCTGTCAAAAACAGAACAGTCTGTAGTAATATGTATCAAACGTATACTTATGGAACTCCAAAAATTCTGAAATAAATTGGTGGACGTGAGGAATTTATCTATTAATCATCTTAAAAAAGAATCAACCTAAAATCACTCTCCAGTAAAAAATGGCAGCTAATTTTGTGAGCGGTAAAGTTTCTGTTTTTTACAGCAAGATCGCAAAGACTTCACCCAAGTCTTCCCAAAGGTTCTACTTGGCACAAACACTAATTAAAACATAAAACCACATATAAACAGAGTATAGATGAATTATTTATTACTAAACAGGAACATAAAGCAAGGAACAAAAATAAAATTGGGTTGCCTCCCAACAAGCGCTATCGTTTAACGCCCCTAGCTAGGCATAAAAACAAGAATAGATCTAGGTATTGTCGTCTTTGGTATGCAATCCATAAGTGGCTCTCATAATAGATTCATAATGTAATCTAATTTCATTCCTAGGAAAGTGCTCCATTCCCTTCCTTAACGGAAATTGGAATCTAATATTTCCTTTTTTCATATCAATAATTGCACCAATCGTTCTAAGGAAAGGTCTACCAAGAATAATAGGACATGTAGGATTGCAATCTATATCAAAAACAATGAAATATACGGGCACATAATTCCTATTTGCAACAATAAGAACATCATTAATCCTTCCCATAGGTTTCTTAATGGTGGAATCCGCAAGATGCAAGTTTAAAGAACAATCATCAAATTCACGGAAACCTAACACATCACACAAAGTTTTAGGAATCGTGGAAACACTAGCACCCAAATCACACAAAGCATAGCATTCATGATCTTTAATCTTAATTTTAATAGTAGTTTCCCACTCATCATAAAGTTTTCTAGGGATAGAGACTTCTAATTCAAGATTTTCTTCATAAGATTGCATTAAAGCATCAACGATGTGTTTGGTAAAAGCTTTATTTTGACTATAGGCATGAGGAGAATTTAACACGGATTGCAACAAGGAAATACAATCTATCAAAGAGCAATTACCATAATTAAATTCCTTGAAATACAAAATAGTGGGTTCATTGCTATGTAAAGTTTTGACCTCTTCAATCCCACTTTTACCAATTTTTGCATCAAGATCTAAAAACTTCGAATCATTGGGACGCCTTTTAACTAAAGTTGAGTCATCTCCAGTCCCATAATTATTAAGATTCATACTAGAAAACAAATATTTAATAGGAGACACATCAATCACTTTTAGATCTTCATCATTATTATCATGAAAACTGGAAGAACACGCTTTCACAAAGCAATCTTTTTTAGCAGGCATCCTAGCAGTTTGTAACATCCCAAAATTCTAAATTTTGGAATGTTATAATAAATAGATAGATTTGATTGTTTGTTGGATTGTTGTGTGATTGATTGACTGAAAGTGAGTGAATTCTAAATCTTTTGAAAGTTAAATGAGAGGGAATAAAAGGACTTTCCCAAACTTTCATTTTGCTTTTATGATCTCCATGAATTCAAATTCTTTTCACCACAAAACCCTAGAGAGAAGATGACATGACTTCTTCCATTTATTTAAATGACAAGGGGGTGTTGAAAATATTTGAATTTCATTTGAGACTATTCCCAATTCAGAAACTTTATGCAACTCAATGATTTTCACGAGAGAAGATAAAATGACTTCTTCAAAACATATGAAATATGAGTTGGGAGTTTCAAAGGATCAAATTCAAAGTCCTTGTGGAAATTATTTTTAATTTGGAGTTGCTTGGGTTTTATTCAAATTATTTTCTCCAAAAATAAAATATTTGGAAAATAGGGTAACATGATTCCCTACATCGGAAAATTGGAGAGAAATAAATTTGAAATCATTTTGGTATTTTTAAAATGATTTTTATTGGATTTTATTAGAACAGTAGCACTCTTTGCTTTATTCAAATTTGTGTGAATTTTATTTGGCGTTGGAAAAATGCCCATGCTGTAGGAAATCTTTTTCTGAAAATTTTGATATATTATATGCCTATATAATATTTTTATTTATTCCGTTTTTATTATTTTCTTTGTCTGACAAAAAAAACTCTTCGAACAGTGCCAGGCCGAAGCCCAGCACTGCTCTCTCTCTCTCTCCTCTCTCTCCCCGTCGTCGATTGGGCCAGCCCAGCGCCCGAGCCAGGCCGCAGCCCGCCAGCCCAGCGCGCCCTCGCTCGTCCCCAAGCTCCCGCTCGGGAGTCCGCCGCCCGTACGCCGCCGCCGCCGACGTGCCCGAGGCGGACACGCCTCCCCACGCCCGCTCGCGCACGCCAAGCCACCGCCTCGCCTCCCCTTATAAGCCCGGCCACCGCGGCCCTCTTTTCCCTCTCCTCCCGCATCTCGCCGCCGCCTCGCCGGGATTGCCGCCGCCGCCGAGTTTTCTCGCCGTCGCCCCGCACCTCCCCGACCACCGCAGCCACCACCCACCTCACCGCCACGCCGCGCCGCCCTCCCCAGCTACTCCGCCGCCGCCGCCATGCCCCACCACCGCTGGAGCCACTTCGCCCCACCGCCGCCGGAGACACGACTCGCCGGAGCCGCCGCCGCCGTGGTAAACCCTAACCCGATCCGCCGCCGGTTTTTAACAAAAAACCGTTGCCCCGGTCCGATCTAGTTTTCTCGGTTTTGTTTAAAAAACGGTTTAGTTTTTTCAAGTTCGATCTATTCAATGAGCGTTCCCTGTTTAGAACTGGTTAGCGAGCGTTCGCTCGATAGTTTATTTTATTTTATTCAGGGACCTGTTAGTATTTTTTCTTTTTTCTTTTTTACAGATTAGTCCCTAGTCTTTAAACGACCACATCTTTTTACTCGTTTGTCCAAATCCAACGAAACCAACGCCCACTTCTTCGTTATGATCCGCTCTATCCAGTAAAATAACTTAAACATGTTTTTGAAAATTTAAAATTTGTTTTCAAACAGATTTGAATTTGAATCTTCTTTTGATCATAACTTGAGTTTTATAACTCCGTTTTAGTTGATTCTTTTTGCTATTCGAAGCTCTTGACCTAAAATTTCTGATAAGGCCAAATTCACATAATTTTGGTACTGTTAGAAATTGTTTTATGTTGCAAAAGTTATTTGCTTTGTTTTGATGTTTTCCGAACTGTCTTTTTCGTTCTTCCCGATCTTTTGAGTGATTGCTTATGTGTGGTTACTATTGTTTGCCCACGATAGATTGAACGGAGTGTGACGAGTAGATCTAGAGTTATGAGTGCGAATCATCTTGATCAACATTGCAGGCAAGTAACACTTTGATCATACCTCTTTTACTACCCAGTTTTATTGCATTAGATCAATCCTCAAACAATTGCATGGTTAGGATCTAATTAAACTGTGGGAATTGGGAAGTAGATGAGGTAGTACCTATTACCTGTTTTATTATCAAACCCTTGGGAGTTACATCTATGTTTGCTTATATTGCTATGCTATGCTTGTAGACATGGATTGGGTTTGAGAGATATTCACTACAGATGTGAGATTGTTAATTAATGGTTTACTTAAGGTGGCAACTAAAACTCACATATGGGGGGATTGAGGTACCTGGGTATTCCAGGATTGCCTGTTTTTCTTTTGGACCGCCACCCAGGTTCAAAGGGATCATGAGATTTTTCATGCTAGAAACTTCCGTGTGCAGCCGCAAGCTATTATGGGCTCTAGCATAGTTGATTAAGTTGTGTGAACTCTTACAGTGGTAGACTAGCAGATGTAGGGGATGTAGGTGGTACGGTCTATCACATCGTAAGGTGCAAACGCTTCTGAAAGACTATGTCTCGGTCATCCGTTTCTCAAACATCAGGTAGTGCGAGAATCCAGCGGAGGCGATCGAGTCTTGTGGGAAAAGTGCACAAACCTCTGCAGAGTGTACAAACTAATCATGATTAGCCGTGTCCCCGGTTATGGACATCTTGAGTATCTAGTTCTTGGATTATCCCGTTGATCTCATCATGTTACTTTAATTAATATTGTTGGGTTAATGATGATACTTAATTGGGATTGAGATGCTGTCAACCATCTCAATGTTTCACAACCACCATGATAGTTAAATAAAATTTATTCCTTTGCGGTAGGGAAAAATTGGCTTTTCGCAAAAGCATTATAACCATAGAGCTTTTCCACCAGCCATATATGCATGTAGTGATAGCCCTTGTTCATCATTTCTCTATGGTGTGAATTTGCCAGCATATTCCATGTGCTGACCCGTTTTCGGGCTGCAACGTTTCATGTTGCAGGATTCTTACGACGAGTAAGTGATACGGGTTACGATTTCTACACTCAACTTTGCCGTTGGTGTTGATGGGAATCCACAACCTTGCTACTTCCGCTATTTGGATTGAGGTAATAGTATTTACGTTACTTTATACATGTGATTTACCTCTGTTATAAATCCTCGAGTACTGTGTGTGTCAGCATACCGATCCAGGGATGACACTTAAGCACAGAGACTTGATCCATTCGGGTCGGGTCGCTACAAGATGGTATCAGAGCACATGTTGACTGTAGGACGTGACCCTAGAAACTGGCAAGCCCATAGGAAGGATTTTATCTAAAACTTTCTTTTTCAAAAGGATCTTTTACCTCTCTCCTTTTCTGAGTCTTATTCAAATATTCCCTTTTAGTGAGACCATACCCATTTCCCCTTCTGAGCTCGAAGATTTGACGGATGAGACCACTTCAAGAAGGACAAGATATCGGACAACTAAGACCACTTTGGAATGAAGAAGATTTTACCGTGTAAATGGAAACTACAACGGTTGAAGACTCTAAAGACTAGGAGAATTTGAAGGCTCTGAAGAATTGCCAGATGTGTATGACCTAGGAAGGTTACTCTTATTGGAAGTTGGCAGACTATGGAAGCCGTCAATGCCCGAGATCAAGGTGTATCGGAGAAAGACCGGAACATGGAGAGTTAGAAACTCAAAGTTTTGTCAAGAAAACCCTAAGGCAGGAGATATCAACTATGGAATGATAGCTCATGGTAATGACAAGAGCAGAAACACGGATACCCATGATGTTATCGCCCGCTTATGATATTGTCACCGTGTTGAGTTAAGCATGCATATGCATGGAAGGATGGGATGGTAGAAAGCTGATGGAACACCTATTAGCAAGATGAAGTTTTAACTTTAGACCGGAGTATCACCAGGATCTGGAGTGTTACATCAGGAAGTTTAAAGATGAACCTTCAGGAAGCAGTATTCGACAAGTAAGCATTTCATGAAGAACTCAGGACCTAGAAGCTGAAAGTAGCCATGATGGAGGAGCAAAACCTCGGGACATCAAAGATTCGTCATGAACTGAAGGACAATAAGATCATGGTCCATGTCGAGGTTGATGAAACCCAGAAGTTTGGAATGCAACTCCAGAATATTCAAGGATGTCACGAGAGACTTTGAGTCAATAGAGATAATATGGCAAAAGAACTTGAGAAAGACAAGCATGATCGGAAGAAGCCATCGGAGACATGAACAAGACTTGAAGAGTTTGATGACTTTGAAGATTTTGACCTCTAGAAGACCCAACCCCTGTTTTATACCTACGTTAGTTGCGACGATTGTGAGCTGTCATTTGTTTGATGTTTTTCTGACAGCCACAAATAAAAATCTATCTTTTCAAAACCATTGTTTGTATTGTGTGCATCTCTCTCTATCTCTCTTATCCCACCCCAAACCCATGGACCCAATAGAGGATGAATGGAGATGAGCTTATATTTTCTGGACCAATGACTCAATTGGAGACGGACCGATGGATTCAGAACATGGAGGATCACATGAAGAATAACCCTATAGTCGGAAGGGATATGACCCGCATGCTCTTCAATGTTTTGAAAGAGGTGCTGCTACTTGGTGGAGGATGTACCAAACCATCAATGGATGGCAAGGAGTAACCACTTGGAAAGAATTTAAGTGGACTCTACAAAGATCTCGTCTTGTGTCCCAGAAATTGAAGCCTTATGGAAAGGATATGAAGAAACCTTGTGCATACAAGCCTTGTGGAGAAATAGGACACAACCATAAGGAACACAAGGATGAATGCCCAAATTGTGAAGGAAGTCACCCAGTTGAAGAATGCCCAACTAGGCAGATCACTTGTTTCTTGTGTGAAGGGACTACCCACTACCCTTCTCAGTGTCACATCTACCCCATGGTACAAAGGACCATCCAGCAGAAGAAAGAAGCAATGAAAAGAGCCCTCATGGAAATTTTAGAGGAATCTGTGATGAAGGAAGAGGTGGAGGACACACCCAAAGAAGAACCAATTAAACCCTTCACCAAGTCATGCTATTCATGTGGAGAAGAAGGACACATCTCCCAAAATTGTCTGAATGGGGATTTAGTAGAATTTCCGATAGAGGAAGTAGAGTATGACCCACAGGAAATAGAAGCCCTAATTGGAATGGAAAAGTCCAGGAAGAGAAGTAGATTGGATCCCAGGAACAACCCAATTTCTACAAAAAAAGACCTGAGTCATATCACATGTTTCAGGTGCAAAAATTCAGGACACTACTTCAATGATTGCCCAAAAGGGAAGATGAGGACCCCAGGAGGCTATATAATCACAAGGAAACCTCGAGATATGTCAGAAGTAAAATGTTTCCGTTGTGATGAAGCAGGGCACTTTGCCGGAGAATGCCCCAAGGAGACGGAGACTTGTGATAAATAGTTGAGTGCAACGAGAAAAATAGTAGTAGTAGTGTGGACATTTCTTTTATTAGTGAGGTGTCGGGTTGAGGCATGTAATGGAATGCAGGAGATTGTAATAATTTGAGAATCAATAAAGTTAGCATCATTGGTATTGATTTGGATTTTATGAGTTGTTACTCTATGAAGAAAGATTTTGACCATTTTCGAGAATATGAGAAATATGGTCTATGGAAGATTGTGCATTTTAAAGGTGGTAGTACCCTGTGAGGAAACTTGACCCTTGGAAAAAGGTAATGATATTCCACGAAGTGGATTTCGAACAAAATAAGTATGAGTTTTATCTCGATATGTTGGATACCCCAAGAATATGAGGGTATGGAGTATTATTGGATGTAAAGGAGGTAGTCTATGAAATTGGAGACAGAGCATGTCTTCGTGTGTCCCTCTGCGAGGAGTTAAACTATTTGGAGTTAAGGGAAAGTTAGCCCCGAGATTTGTAGGACCATACCGAGTTTGGAGCGTATGGGAGAAGTGGCCAACAAGCTGGAGTCACCCGAAGGACTGTCAGGAGCTCATGATGTGTTTCACGTTTCCCAGTTGAAGAAGTGCCATGCAGAGATGGCCAATATTCCCCTGTAAGGACGCTTGACCCTGGAAAGGATAATGATGTTCCACGAAGTGGAGTATGGACTTCATAAGTATAAGTTTTTTTATCTCGGTATGTGGGATATCCCCCGAGGATGAAGGGATGAATTACTATTGGATATAAAGGAGGTATGATGTTGGAAATATGGATCAATGGAATTCCATGATGAGTCTGAGTAATCATGTCCTAGTTTGGTGCCAATAGAAGGAAGGAAGACAGTACAATTGGATGGATTTAAGAATACTAGGAAGTTGGATGTTGGATTAAGGACGAGTTTCCCCGATGATGAGTTCAAGGTTTACCAGTGATGAGATGGGCCATAACCCATAGGCCCCAGGACCTGCCAAGAAGCAAGCACATTCTTGCTGAAGGAAAAACCCTGGAAGAAGTTACGATTTTATCGACAAATGATCTTATAGGAGTTACGCAAAACCTGAGGGTTGGGAAGGAACGATAGATGTTTGTTTGGCTTGCAGAATCCATGGATTTATCCGAACTTGGTTCGTCGACAAGAGAAATTCTGCAATGCTTGCGAGGATGACCGAGTGTTAGAATGCGAGATTCGCTAAACCATATACAAGGTAATGATTTGGGTGCGGGATGGATTGATCACCATACCAACTTACTCTTATTGTTCACCTTGCTATACGGGATGGTAAATCTGAGTGACTTGCCTATAGTGGAGAGACGACGATCAAAACCTTGTTTGAACCTTAGAATGGTATAAGTATTTTTCCCTTGTACACGGCAGTTGATGCCAATCGTAGGTTATACGGTGAGGATCAACCAGACCCATTTCCTGCAGGAGAAACCATAAATCGTTGACCACAATGAGATATCGATAGTTGTTTAGTTTTGGCGATAGACCCGTCAGCTAAGAAGACCCAGTCATGGAAGAACCATACCAAGATGAAAGGATACAGAAGAATTGAGGAAAAAGGTTATGCCACTACCGGAAGAGCCCATTATCCTTACGATCTGAGAAGACCGACACTGTCAACAATAAGGATGGAGTATACGAGTTTTGGTGGAACCGTAACAATGTTTCTAAGGGTGGTAGCACCCCAGACCCCTGAGATGCTCGATGGATTTTGAGAAGACCCCAAACCTAACCTATTTCTTTCTAGCCTCTTCGAATCTTGAGGACGAGATTCATTTTAAGGGTGGTAGGTTTGTAACATCCCAAAATTCTAAATTTTGGAATGTTATAATAAATAGATAGATTTGATTGTTTGTTGGATTGTTGTGTGATTGATTGACTGAAAGTGAGTGAATTCTAAATCTTTTGAAAGTTAAATGAGAGGGAATAAAAGGACTTTCCCAAAATTTCATTTTGCTTTTATGATCTCCATGAATTCAAATTCTTTTCACCACAAAACCCTAGAGAGAAGATGACATGACTTCTTCCATTTATTTAAATGACAAGGGGGTGTTGAAAATATTTGAATTTCATTTGAGAATATTCCCAATTCAGAAACTTTATGCAACTCAATGATTTTCACAAGAGAAGATAAAATGACTTCTTCAAAACATATGAAATATGAGTTGGGAGTTTCAAAGGATCAAATTCAAAGTCCTTGTGGAAATTATTTTTAATTTGGAGTTGCTTGGGTTTTATTCAAATTATTTTCTCCAAAAATAAAATATATGGAAAATAGGGTAACATGATTCCCTACATCGGAAAATTGGAGAGAAATAAATTTGAAATCATTTTGGTATTTTTTAAATGATTTTTATTGGATTTTATTAGAACAGTAGCACTCTTTGCTTTATTAAAATTTGTGTGAATTTTATTTGGCGTTGGAAAAATGCCCATGCTGTAGGAAATCTTTTTCTAAATTTTTTGATATATTATATGCCTATATAATATTTTTATTTATTCCGTTTTTATTATTTTCTTTGTCTGGAAAAAAAACTCTTCAAACAGTGCCAGGCCGAAGCCCAGCACTGCTCTCTCTCTCTCTCCTCTCTCTCCCCGTCGTCGACTGGGCCAGCCCAGCGCCCGAGCCAGGCCGCGGCCCGCCAGCCCAGCGCGCCCTTGCTCGTCCCCGAGCTCCCGCTCAGGAGTCCGCCGCCCGTACGCCGCCACCGCCGACGTGCCCGAGGCGGACACGCCTCCCCACGCCCCCTCGCGCACGCCAAGCCACCGCCTCGCCTCCCCTTATAAGCCCGGCCACCGCGGCCCTCTCTTCCCTCTCCTCCCGCATCTCGCCGCTGCCTCGCCGGGATTGCCGCCGCCGCCGAGTTTTCTCGCCGTCGCCCCGCACCTCCCCGACCACCGCAGCCACCTTCCACCTCACCGCCACGCCGCGCCGCCCTCCCCAGCTACTCCGCCGCCGCCGCCGTGCCTCGCCACCGCTGGAGCCACTTCGCCCCACCGCCGCCGGAGACATGACTCGCGGAGCCGCCGCCGCCGTGGTAAACCCTAACCCGACCCGCCGCCGGTTTTTAACAAAAAAACCGTTGCCCCGGTCCGATATGGTTTTCTCGGTTTTGTTAAAAAAAACGGTTTAGTTTTTTTTTAAGTTCGATCGATTCAATGAGCGTTCTCTGTTTAGAACTGGTTAGCGAGCGTTCGCTCGATAGTTTATTTTATTTTATTCAGGGACCTGTTAGTATTTTTTCTTTTTTCTTTTTTACAGATTAGTCCCTAGTCTTTAAACGACCACATCTTTTTACTCGTTTGTCCAAATCCAACGAAACAAATGCCCACTTCTTTGTTATGATCCCCTCTATCCAGTAAAACAACTTAAACATGTTTTTGAAAATTTAAAATTTGTTTTCAAACAGATTTGAATTTGAATCTTCTTTTGATCATAACTTGAGTTTTATAACTCCGTTTTAGTTGATTCTTTTTGCTATTCGAAGCTCTTGACCTAAAATTTCTGATAAGGCCAAATTCACATAATTTTGGTATGTTAGAAATTGTTTTATGTTGCAAAAGTTATTTGCTTTGTTTTGATGTTTTCCGAACTGTCTTTTTCGTTCTTCCCGATCTTTTGAGTGATTGCTTATGTGTGGTTACTATTGTTTGCGCACGATAGATTGAACGGAGTGTGAGGAGTAGAACCATCAAGAGGTATGAGTGCGAATCATCTTCGTCAACATTGCAGGCAAGTAACACTTTGATCATACCTCTTTTACTACCCAGTTTTATTGCATTAGATCAATCCTCAAACAATTGCATGGTTAGGATCTAATTAAACTGTGGGAATTGGGAAGTAGATGAGGTAGTACCTATTACCTGTTTTATTATCAAACCCTTGGGAGTTACATCTACGTTTGCTTATATTGCTATGCTATGCTTGTAGACGTGGATTGGGTTTGAGAGATATTCACTACAGATGTGAGATTGTTAATTAATGGTTTACTTAAGGTGGCAACTAAAACTCACATATGGGGGGATTGAGGTACCTGGGTATTCCAGGATTGCCTGTTTTTCTTTTGGACCGCCACCCAGGTTCAAAGGGATCATGAGATTTTTCATGCTAGAAACTTCCGTGTGCAGCCGCAAGCTATTATGGGCTCTAGCATAGTTGATTAAGTTGTGTGAACTCTTACAGTGGTAGACTAGCAGATGTAGGGGATGTAGGTGGTACGGTCTATCACATCGTAAGGTGCAAACGCTTCTGAAAGACTATGTCTCGGTCATCCGTTTCTCAAACATCAGGTAGTGCGAGAATCCAGCGGAGGCGATCGAGTCTTGTGGGAAAAGTGCACAAACCTCTGCAGAGTGTACAAACTAATCATGATTAGCCGTGTCCCCGGTTATGGACATCTTGAGTATCTAGTTCTTGGATTATCCCGTTGATGTTACTTTAATTAATATTGTTGGGTTAATGATGATACTTAATTGGGATTGAGATGCTGTCAACCATCTCAATGTTTCACAACCACCATGATAGTTAAATAAAATTTATTCCTTTGCGGTAGGAAAAAATTGGCTTTTCGCAAAAGCATTATAACCATAGAGCTTTTCCACCAGCCATATATGCATGTAGTGATAGCCCTTGTTCATCATTTCTCTATGGTGTGAATTTGCCAGCATATTCCATGTGCTGACCCGTTTTCGGGCTGCAACGTTTCATGTTGTAGGATTCTTACGACGAGTAAGTGATAGGTTAGGGTTACGATTTCTACACTCAACTTTGCCGTTGGTGTTGATGGGAATCCACAACCTTGCTACTTCCGCTATTTGGATTGAGGTAACAGTATTTACGTTACTTTATACATGTGATTTACCTCTGTTATAAATCCTCGAGTACTGTGTGTGTCAGCATACCGATCCAGGGATGACACTTAAGCACAGAGACTTGATCCATTCGGGTCGGGTCGCTACACAGTTCTTTCTTTACACTCATCAATGGAAATTCTCATGGCTTTGAGAGACTCATTGATATCATGCTTGGGTGGGATACATCTAAGTTTCAAAGAATCAACATCAAGAGAAATTCCATCCACGTTCCTAGCCAACTCATCAATCTTAGGCAATTTTTTTCAAGCAAAGCATTGAAATTCTTTTGCGAATTCATAAATTCTTTAACACTAGTCTCAAAATCAGAGGGCATATTATTAAAATTTCCATAAGAGTTGTTGTAGGAATTACCATAATTATTAGAGGAATTACTAGGGAACGACCTAGAATTAAAGTTTCCTATATACGCGTTGTTACCAAAATTGTTCCTACCAACAGAATTCACATCCATAGATTCATTATTATTCTCAATCAAAGTGGACAAAGGCATATCATTAAGATCAGAAGAAACACTCTTATTAGCAAACAATTTCATAAGTTCAGCTATCTTTCCACTCAAAACATTAATCTCTTCAATTGCATGAACCTTTTTACTAGTAGATCTTTCGGTGTGCCATTGAGAATAATTAACCATAATATTATCTAGGAGTTTAGTAGCTTCTCCTAAAGTGATTTCCATAAAAGTGCCTCCCGCGGCCGAATCTAAAAGATTTCTAGAAGAAAAATTCAATCCGGCATAATTTTTTTGTATAATCATCCATAAATTCAAACCATGTGTAGGGCAATTACGTATCATTAATTTCATCCTCTCCCAAGCTTGTGCAACATGCTCATGATCGAGTTGCTTAAAATTCATAATATCATCTCTAAGAGAGATGATCTTAGCGGGAGGAAAATCCTTAGAGATAAAAGCATCTTTGCACTTATTCCATGAATCAATACTATTTTTAGGCAAAGAAGAAAACCAAGTTTTAGCACGATCTCTAAGTGAAAATGGAAATAGATTCAATTTAACAATATAATTGTCCACATCTTTCTTCTTTTGCGTATCGCACAAATCAACAAAGTTGTTTAGATGAGTAGCGGCATCTTCACTAGGAAGGCCAGAGAATTGATCTTTCATGACAAGATTCAACAAAGCAACATTAATCTCACAAGATTCAGCGTCGGTAATAGGAGCAATCGGAGTGCTAATAAAATCATTGTTGTTGGTATTGGAAAAGTCACACAATTTAGTATTGTCTTGAGCCATCGTGACAAGCAATCCAACACACAAGCACACAAGAAGCAAGCGAAAAGAGGCGAACGAAAAAGGGCGAATAAAACGGCAAGGGTGAAGTGGGGGAGAGGAAAACGAGAGGCAAATGGCAAATAATGTAATGCGAGGGATAAGAGTTTGTGATGGGTACTTGGTATGTCTTGACTTGTGCGTAGATCTCCCCGGCAACGGCGCCAGAAATCGCACGTTGGCGGGAGATAAAATCTTGACTTGACTTGGCGTAAGCCTCCCCGGCAACGGCGCCAGAAATCCTTCTTGCTACCTCTTGAGCATGCGTTGGTTTTCCCTTGAAGAGGAAAGGGTGATGCAGCAAAGTAGCGTAAGTATTTCCCTCGGTTTTTGAGGTATCAATCCAGTAGGAGGCTACATGCAAGTCGCCTTGTACCTGCACAAACAAATAAGAACCTTGCAACCAACGCGATAAAGGGGTTGTCAATCCCTCCACGGCCACTTGCAAAAGTGAGATCTGATAAAGATAATAAGATAAATATTTTTGGTATTTTTGTTGTATAGATTGAAAAGTAAAGATTGCAAAAATAAACGGCGACAGAAATAGCTAGTTGACAGGAGATTAATATAATGGAAAATAGACCCGGGGGCCATAGGTTTCACTAGTGGCTTCTCTCAAGATAGCAAATTCTACGGTGGGTGAACAAATTACTGTCGAGCAATTGATAGAAAAGCGCATAGTTATGAGAATATCTAGGCATGATCATGTATATAGGCATCACGTCCGTGATAAGTCGACCGAAACGATTCTGCATCTACTACTATTACTCCACACATCGACCGCTATCCAACATGCATCTAGAGTACTAAGTTCATAATAACAGAGTAACGCATTAGGGAAGATGACATGATGTAGAGGGATAAACTCAAGCAATATGATATAAACCCCATCTTTTTATACTCGATGGCAACAATACAATACATGCCTTGCTGGCCCTGCTTTCACAGGGAAAGGACACCGCAAGATTGAACCCAAAGCTAAGCACTTCTCCCATTGCAAGAAAGATCAATCTAGTAGGCCAAACTAAACCGATAATTCGAAGAAACTTGCAAAGATATCAAATCATGCATATAATAATTCAGAGAAGAATCAAATATTATTCATAGATAATCTTGATCATAAACCCACAATTCATCGGATCTCGACAAACGCACCGCAAAAAGAATTACATCGAATAGATCTCCAAGAGAATCGAGGAGAACTTTGTATTGAGATCCAAAGAGAGAGAAGAAGCCATCTAGCTAATAACTATGGACCCGAAGGTCTGTGGTAAACTACTCACACATGATCGGAGAGGCCATGGTGTTGATGTAGAGGCCCTCCATGATTGATTCCCCTCCGGCGGAGCGCCGGAAAAAGCCCCAAGATGGGATCTCACGGGTACAGATGGTTGCGGCGGTGGAAAAAGTGTTTTGTGGCTCCCCCCAATGTTTCCAGGGCATAAGAGTATATATAGGCGAAAGAAGTAGGTCGGTGGAGCTACGAGGGGCCCACGAGGGTGGGGGCGCGCCTCCCCGCCTCGTGGCCGCCTCGTTGCTTCCTTGACGTCCACTCCAAGTCTCCTGGATTGCGTTTGTTCCAAAAACGATCCTCGCGAAGGTTTCATTCCATTTGGATTCCGTTTGATATTCCTTTTCTGCGAAACACTGAAATAGGCAAAAAAAACAACAATTTGCACTGGGCCTTCGGTTAATAGGTTAGTCCCAAAAATAATATAAAAAGGTATATTAAAGTCCATTAAACATCCAAAACAGATAATACAATAGCATGGAACAATAAAAAATTATAGATACGTTGGAGATGTATCAGATAGCAATAGTTGCAAAAGCAATACTTGGCGAGAATACCATGTGATGACACGTTGATAGAGATCAAGATGATGGAGATCATGGTGTCATGCCGGTGACGATGGAGATCATGACGGTACTTTGGAGATGGAGATCAAAGGCACAATATGATGATGGCCATATCATGTCACATATTTTGATTGCACGTGATGTTTATCTTTTATGCATCTTATTTTTCTTAGTACGACATTAGCATTATAAGATGATCTCTCACTAAATTTCAAGGTATAAGTGTTCTCCCTGAGTATGCACCATTGCGACAGTTCTCCGTGCTGAGACACCACGTGATGATCGGGTGTGATAAGCTCTACGTTCACATACAACGGGTGCAAGCCAGTTTTGCAGATGCAGAATACTCGGGTTAAACTTGACGAGCCTAGCATATGCAGATATGGCCTCGGAACACTGAGATCGAAAGATCGGACGTGAATCATATAGTAGATATGATCAACATAGTGATGTTCACCATTGAAAACTACTCCATCTCACGTGATGATCGGACATGGTTTAGTTGATATGGATCATGTGATCACTTAGATGACTAGAGGGATGTCTATCTAAGTGGGAGTTCTTAAGTAATATGATTAATTGAACTTTAATTTATCATGAACTTAGTCGTGATAGTATTTGTATATCATTGTTGTAGATCAATAGCTCGCGTATAGCTCCCTGTTTTATTTTTGATATGTTCCTAGAGAAAACTAAGTTGAAAGATGATAGTAGCAATGATGCGGACTAGGTCCGTGATCTGAGAATTATCCTCATTGTTGCAGAGAAGAATTATGTCCTTGATGCACCGCTAGGTGACAGAACTATTGCGGGAGCAGATGCAGACGTTATGAACGTTTGACAAAGCTCGGTATGATGACTACTTGATAGTTTAGTGCACCATGCTTTACGGCTTAGAACCGAGACTTCAAAAATGTTTTGAAATGTCACGGAACATATGAGATGTTCCAAGAGCTAAAATTGGTATTTCAGATTCATGCCCGAGTCGAGAGGTAGGAGACCTCTGACAAGTACTTCGCCTACAAGATGGAGGAGAATAGCTCAACCAGTGAGCATGTGCTCAGAATGTCTGAGTACTACAATCGCTTGAATCGAGTGGGAGTTAATCTTCCAGATAAGATAGTGATTGACAGAGTTCTCTAGTCACTATCACCAAGTTACTGGAACTTCGTGATGAACTATAATATGCAAGGGATGACGGAAATGATTCCCGAGCTCTTCGTGATGTTGAAATCGGCGAAGGTAGAAATCAAGAAAAGCATCAAGTGTTGATGGTTGACAAGACCACTAGTTTCAAGTAAAAGGGCAAGGGAAAGAAAGGGAACTTCAAGAAGAATGGCAAGCAAGTTGCCACTCCCATGAAGAATCCCAAAGCTAGACCCAAGCCTGAAACTGAGTGCTTCTACTGCAAAGGAAATGGTCACTGGAAGCGCAACTGCCCCAAATACTTGGCGGATAAGAAGGATGGCAAAGTGAACAAAAGTCTATATGATATACATGTTATTGATGTGTACTTTACTAGTGTTCATAGTAGCCCCTGGGTATTTGATACTGGTTCAATTGCTATAATTAGTAACTCGAAACAGGAGTTACAAAATGAACAGAGACTAGTTAAGGACAAGGTGATGATGTGTGTTGGAAATAATTCCAAAGTTGATAAGATCACCATCGCACACTCTCTTTACCTTCGGGATTAGTGTTGAACCGAAAAATAAATGTTATTTGGTGTTTGCGTTGAGCATAATATGATTGGACCATGTTTATTGCAATACGGTTATTCATTTAAGTCAAAGAATAATTGTTATTCTGTTTACATGAATAAAACCTTCTGTGGTCATACACCCAAGGTGAATGGTTTATTGAATCTCGATCGTAGTGATACACATATTCATAATATTGAAGCCAAAAGATGCAAAGTTAATAATGATAGTGCAACTTATTTGTGGCACTCCGTTTAGGTCATATTGGTGTAAAGCGCATGAAGAAACTCCATGCTGATGGACTTTTGGAATCACTTGATGCTTGCGAACCATGCCTCATGGGCAAGATGACTAAGACTCCGTTCTCCGAAACAATGGAGCGAGCAACAGACTTGTTGGAAATAATACATACTGATGTATGCGGTCCGATGAGTGTTGAGGCTTGCGGCGGGTATCGTTATTTTCTGACCTTCACAGATGATTTGAGCAGATATGGGTATATCTACTTGATGAAGCATAAGTCTGAAACATTTGAAAAGTTTAAAGAATTTCAGAGTGAAGTGGAGAATCATCGTAACAAGAAAATAAAGTTTCTACGATCTGATCGCAGAGGCGAATATTTGAGTTACGAGTTTGGCCTTCAATTAAAACAATGTGGAATAGTTTCACAAACTCATGCCAACTGGAACACCACAGCATAATGGTGTGTCCGAACGTCGTAACCGTACTTTATTAGATATGGTGCGATCTATGATGTCTCTTACCGATTTACCACTATCGTTTTGGGGTTATGCATTAGAGACAGCTGCATTCACATTAAATAGGGCACCGTCTAAATCCGTTGAGACGACACCGTATGAACTGTGGTTTGGCAAGAAACCTAAGATGTCGTTTCTTAAAGTTTGGGCCCGTGATGCTTATGTGAAAAAGCTTCAACCTAATAAGCTCGAACCCAAATCAGAGAAATGTGTCTTCATAGGATACCCAAAGGAGACTGTTGGGTACACCTTCTATCACAGATCCGAAGGCAAGATATTCGTTTCTTAGAATGGATCCTTTCTAGAGAAGGAGTTTCTCTCGAAAGAAGTGAGTGGGAGGAAAGTAGAACTTGATGAGGTAGTTGTACCTTCTCTCGAATTGGAAAATGGTTCATCACAGAAATCAGTTCCAGTGATGCCTACACCAATTAGTGAGGAAGTTAATGATGATGATCATGAAACTTTAGATCAAGTTACTACCGAACCTCGTAGGTCAACCAGAGTACGTTACGCACCAGAGTGGTACGGTAATCCTGTTCTGGAAGTCATGTTACTAGACCATGACGAACCTACGAACTATGAGGAAGCGATGATGATCCCAGATTCCGCGAAATGGCTTGAGGCCATGAAATCTGAGATGGGATCCATGTATGAGAACAAAGTATGGACATTGTTTGACTTGCCCGATGATCGGCGAGCCATTGAGAATAAATGGATCTTCAAGAGGAAGACGGACGCTGATAGTAGTGTTACTATCTACAAAGCTCGACTTGTCGAAAAAGGTTTTCGACAAGTTCAAAGTGTTGAACACGACGAGATCTTCTCACTCGTATTGATGCTTAAGTCTGTCCAAATCATGTTAGCAATTGCCGCATTTTATGTAATCTGGCAAATGGATGTCAAAACTGCATTCCTTAATGGATTTATTAAAGAAGAGTTGTATATGATGCAACTAGAAAGTTTTGTCGATCCTAAAAGTGCTAACAAAGTGTGCAAACTCCAGCGATCCATCTATGGACTGGTGCAAGCATCTCGGAGTTGAAATATACGCTTTGATGAGTTGATCAAAGCATATAGATTCATACAGACTTGCGGTGAAGCCTGTATTTACAAGAAAGTGAGTGGGAGCACTACAGCCTTTCTGATAAATATATGTGAATGACATATTGTTGATTGGAAATGATGTAGAATTTTTTGGAAAGCATAAAGGAGTGTTTGAAAGGAGTTTTTCAAAGAAAGACCTCGATGAAGCTGCTTACATATTGAGCATCAATATCTATAGAGATAGATCAAGACGCTTAATAATTTCTTTCAATGAGTACATACCTTGACAATATTTTGAAGTAGTTCAAAATGGAACAGTCAAAGAAGGAGTTCTTGCCTGTGTTGCAAGGTGTAAAGTTGAGTAAGACTCAAAAGCCCGACCACGGCAGAAGATAGAGAGAATGAAAGTCATTCCCTATGCCTCAGCCATAGGTTCTATAAAGTATGCCATGCTGTGTACCAGGCCTACTGTACATCTTAGCATAAGAGTACAATAGTGATCTAGGAGTAGATCACTAGACAACGATCAAAATTATCCTTAGAGGACTAAGAACTATTTCTCGGTTATGGAGGTGATAAAGAGTTCGTCGTAAAGAGTTACGTCGATGCAAGCTTTGACACCGATCTGGATGACTCCGAGTCTTAATCTGGATACATATTGAAAGTGGGAGCAATTAGCTAGAGTAGCTCTGTGTAGAGCATTGTAGACATAGAGATTTGCAAAATACATACAAATCTGAATGTGGCAGACCCGTTGACTAAACTTCTCTCATAAGCAAAACATGATCACACCTTAGTACTCTTTGGGTGTTAATCACATGGCAATGTGAACTAGATTACTGACTCTAGTAAACCCTTTGGGTGTTGGTCACATGGGGATGTGAACAATGGGTGTTAATCACATGGTGATGTGAACGATTGGTGTTAAATCCCATGGCGATGTGAACTAGATTATTGACTCTAATGCAAGAGGGAGACTGAAGGAAATATGCCCTAGAGGCAATAATAAAGTTGTTATTTATATTTCCTTATATCATGATAAATGTTTATTATTCATGCTAGAATTGTATTAACCGAAAACTTAGTACATGTGTGAATACATAGACAAAACAGAGTGTCCCTAGTATGCCTCTACTAGACTAGCTCGTTAATCAAGGATGGTTAAGTTTCCTAACCATAGACATGTGTTGTCATTTGATGAATGGGATCACATCATTAGAGAATGATGTGATGGACAAGACCCATCCATTAGCTTAGCATTATGATCGTTAAGTTTATTGCTATTGCTTTCTTCATGACTTATACATGTTCCTCTGACTATGAGATTATGCAACTCCCGAATACCGGAGGAACACTTAGTGTGCTATCAAACGTCACAACGTAACTGGGTGATTATAAAGATGCTCTACAGGTGTCTCCGATGGTGTTTTGTTGAGTTGGCATAGATCGAGATTAGGATTTGTCACTTCGATTGTCGGAGAGGTATCTCTGGGCCCTCTCGGTAATGCACATCACTATAAGCCTTGCAAGCAATGTGACTAATGAGTTATTTACGTGATGATGCATTATGGAACGATTTAAGAGACTTGCCGGTAACGAGATTGAACTAGGTATGATGATACCGACGATCGAATCTCGGGCAAGTAACATACCGATGACAAAGGAACAACATATGTTGTTATGCGGTTTGACCGATAAAGATCTTCGTAGAATATGTAGGAGCCAATATGAGCATCCATGTTCTGCTATTGGTTATTGACCGGAGATGTGTCTCGGTCATGTCTACATAGTTCTCGAACCCGTAGGGTCCGCACGCTTAACGTTCGATGACGATTTGTATTATGAATTATGTGATTTGATGTACCGAAGTTTGTTCGGAGTCCCGGATGAGATCACAGACATGACGAGGAGTCTCGAAATGGTCGAGAGGTAAAGATTCATATATTGGAAGGTTGCATTCGGACATCGGAATGGTTCCGAGTGATTCGGGCATTTTTTCGGACTACCGGGAGGTTACCGGAACCCCCCGGGGAAAGATATGGGCCTTATGGGCCATAGGAGGGAGGCTAACCAGCCCACAAGGGGCTGGTGCGCCCCCCACAAGGGAGGAGGCCGAATTGGACTTGGGAAGGGGGCGCCACCTCCCTTTCCTTCTCCTACTCCCTCTCGTTCCCCCTTTCCCCCTCGGGTAGAAGGAAAAAGGGTGGGGCCGAATCCTACTAGGACTCGAGTCCTAGTAGGACTCCCCTCTCCCTGGTGCGCCCCTAGTTGGCCAGCCTCCTCCTCCCCTCCTTTATATACGGGGGCAGGGGCACCCCAAAGACACACAAGTTGATCTTTTAGCCGTGTGCGGTGCCCCCGTCCACAGTTACACACCTCGTCATATCGCTGTAGTGCTTAGGTGAAGCCCAGCGCCGGTAACATCATCATCACCATCGCCATGCCGTCGTGCTGACAGAGCTCACCCTCGTCCTCAACTGGATCAAGAGCATGAGGGACGTCATCGAGCTGAACGTGTGCTAAACACGGAGGTGCCGTAGGTTCGGTACTTGGATCGGTTGGATCGCGAAGAAGTTCGACTACATCAACCGCGTTACTAAACGCTTCCTTTCGGTCTACGAGGGTACGTGGACACACTCTCCCCGCTCGTTGCTATGCATCTCCTAGATAGATCTTGCGTGATCGTAGGATTTTTTTTAAATACTGCGCTCCCCAACACGTTGGGATAGATGTCATCCCTACAATGGACGGAAGACGCCTATAATATGTCGACACGTGGCACATCCTGGCTCTACTACGCATCGGTGCTATACAAACGGTTTTTTAACCCCTTTCAGCGACAACATTTGGAACGGTCGCCAAGTGAGTGTGGGCGATAGGGGGTCCTTCGCACACGACCCAGAAACTGTCGGGGATAGGGAGCCAAGATGCATATACAATACTCCTACTAGTTTGTGCTTGCATTTCCATCGCAGTCGGTATTCTGTGGTGCTACGTTTACGATGCGCGGCCCATCACAAACGATTCACCATTATAGAACATGTATGATAAGCATACAATCACACACATTCGCTTTTCCCAAACCGTATACGATAATTAATTAAGAATATTAGCTAATCGTTGTACTAGTGTCGGATAGGATTACGAAACGTCGGACCGTCGTAACATCGTCGTACATGACAACTATCGCACACGCTATTCTGTGGTGCAACATTACGATGCATACTTCATCAGAAACAGTTCATGGTTGCGAATAGTGTATGATAAGGCAACTATCACATACGTTTAGTTTGGCCACACTGTTTGTGATATTGTGTGACATCGCACACGCTTTGCAAATGGAAACTATGTGCATGCTTGCACACGTTTCCTCTCCGTGAACCGTGTCAGATTATGGTGTATATCGCAAACATTTGTGTTTTACCAATAGTGTGTGCCATAACGACCTGGAGGGCATAATTTCATCGTATTTTAATTGTTGCTATTTCAAATTGTACCGGATTTGGATTTGAATGTATGCTATAGCTTTGTTCATATCCATCAGGTTCAAACAACCAATGCATTATTCGATTCATAGGTATATATGTTCAAGAATTACATAAGAACCAAATAAAGAATGATGAACCACAATTGTATACTTGTATTATTAAAGATGGTAAAGAAAGGGGCAAAATACATTCTGGTTGCTGAACAAGGTGAAGCGGAATGCCCATATTGTGCCCTGCTCCATGCAAAAGGCACGCACGACTCTAGTCCAACCCCTTGTGATGGCCGACCGCCCATCCTTCACGGTCTTCATGAAAAGATCAAGATAATCATCGTGTTCTGGTAGAAATACTTTAACCTTTGCATGCCCACCAATCATGCAGTTCGAGAGGCAATCTTGAGTAAACTGCTTTTGCAACCACTGCAAAGGAAAAAGATTCAGAATTGTCATCTAACACAACACATTATGGGCAGTAAAAAGAAGGCTGCAGAGTTCTTACTTACCATCCCACAATTCTCTGTTGTCTTGGATAAAGTGTAAAAAATAGTTTAATTGCCATCTTTTGATCCATTTTACTAACAATCTTTATCAGCTTCCTCACCTGATGCTGGTTCATCGATATCTCATTGCCCCATACGCAGAAAGGGTCGAAGCGCGGATCTTTACCAATGACATATGTACCTAAAAGCACCAAGTTAATATTAGAAGCTAAACAGCAATTGCACAATGATGTAGTACAACACTCTTTTATAATATCTTATAACATCCAATATACTCACATATTAGATGAATTAACATCTTATATTATGGGCCGGAAGGAGTTTATTGCATTCTTACAAATTATTGGTTGATTAACTGCTGTTGTATCCATGGGTTAGAGTTAGTTTGAGCTAGTTCAGGCTCAAATAGCCCTAAAGTATATCCAAACATGAGGGCTAGTTTGAGCTAGTTGCATCTAACCCACCCAAAAAAACTATCCAACCGAAGAGGTGCTAATTGGAGCTAGTTCTCCTAGTGCATTAATGTCAATCTAACCCTGTCATCGAAACACCTCTTTGGATGGAGTTAGTTCAGGGTTAGTCATGAGCTAGAAACTAACTCTAACCTCTAGCTAAGTTACATATCCAAACAGGGTTGTGTTGTTGTTGTTGCTGCAGCTGCTGCTCTTCTACATATATCTAGAGATCATCAGAACATTAAGGTAACACTCTTCCATGTTGCTATGTAGCCTAGGATTGCATATTTAGGCATTAAATACAGTGCATGTTTCTATGTAGCCTCACATATATTACATATGGCCCTAGTTAACCTAACGATAAATGGGTTATAGATATATTTAGTTAAAAGTCCAATTCACCGATTAGTCCTTTATCATCCCCCGTCCTATATGGTATCAGCTACCGATATCCTGAACAGTGAGTATATATAAGCCATGGGATGAAACTAACCTCGATGGAAAATAGCAGTTGTTCCCAAAATTGTCCTGTGTAGGTACATCGAGAGGCATGTTAAGCACAACAAGCTAAACATCAACCAAAATTATCCATGGTAGACAAAATAATCTCCAAAAGATAGCTTCAGTGTGCAGGTTTAGGCACGCTAGTAAAGCAAAACAAGTGGAAAGGTGTGTTAACTGCAATAGGCCTAACATTTAACAACAAGCAAACATAGTCATTCAAACTGGTATTATGCCGGTCTAAGTACACTAGTTATTGCTAAATGAAAATGGAAAGGCATGTTAACTACAAGATGCAGCAACCAAATGTAGTCATTCATAGTGGTATTGTTGAAATTGGTACTGATGAAATTGAACTGCATAGTTCATACTTGCCCATATAGAACATCACATTGTGAATAACTGGAATAACCAAGGCATACTACGAACAACCAAATATAGCATTTGAAACTGGACATATGCTAACTACAAACAACCGAACAATCAAAAAACTTTAAAAGTGGCATATGCTAGCTATAACAGGCTTAACAGCAAGCAAATATATGCATTCCTATCGGTATGTTTAAAACTGGATTGATGAAATGTACTACACAGTAAATAATTGCACATATAGAGCATCACATTGTGAACAACTGAAATAAACAAGGCATACTGCAAACAACCAAATATAGCAATTAAAACTGGACATATTCTGACTACACTACAAAAGGGACTCGACAAAACAAATCATGGGTTTTCCCCTGTGAAGAGGCACGACAAAACAAATCGTGGGTTTCCTCGCTTGTCACAGATGGGATCGTTCCTGTGGGAAGAGCACGGGCCCTGGATGCGCTCCATGTTGTCGTAGATGGGCCCTTCCCCTTGGAAGAGCACGGCTGTAGGGTGCCCTCCCTGATGTCGCAGACGAGCTCTTTCCCCTTGGAAGAGCAGATGGGCTCTTTCCCCTTGGAAGAACCGGAGAGGGTGCCCTCCTCGTGGTTGCCGTCGATGAGGTCTGACTTGGAAGCTGTGGATCCCAAGCCAGCATCACAGAACGTGTCCTTCAGAAATGACAAAAGGGGCTCAATGGTGATGTAGGATGGAAAATTCTTGACAGCGAGCCAGAGGAGATCAGCGGCGGGGCCATGGATGAGATCGACGGCGGTTGAACCCGAGGGGTTGGGGGTGGGCCACTTAACCTGTGACATAGCCTGCCTCAGGCCGTCACTGTCGACGACCTCGATGTCGTAGTCGGTGTCCACGACATACCCGCATACTCTAGCCTGCTAATTGAGTGCCTACGAGTAGTAATGGTCGTCGGCTTCCTCGGCGACATCGGGCGAAGAGACCGCGATACTCGTCTTTTGGGCCAGTCGCTCCTCGAGCTCCACGGGAAGCGTAGCTGGGTTTAGGCTGCGATGCTCTGGAGTGGGGGATGGGGATCTGTGGGAAAGGGGGCGTTTGGTAGGCGTCATCTAAGAAACTCGGGGCGGCCTGGGTATGGAGATCGGTGGGTAAGGTGCATGGGCAAACCGGCATATGTTGACAATGGAGGCCTTGCGGCGGCGGGGACCTTGCTAGGGTTTCGAGTGAGGGAGGGTGTGTGTGTGTGTGCACGCGCCCGAGGAGGTTTTGGTGTGTGTGTGTGGAGAGGGGGGCGGGGGGTGCGTTTGAGGAAATGACGCGGGTACTGAAAATTTTACTACGTGGGAGTGAAATGCCGGGGCTATTGAAAATTTTGATGATGGTGCATCGCACACGGTCCGGAGATAACAACCGTGTGTTATGAAACAGAAAAATCCTCAAGGCGGGCAGATATTTTCGAGGGATGCAGGCAGGATTGGGAAGAAGGAACATCACACACGGTCGAAACACAATAATTGTGTGTTATCAAACAGAAAAAAGTTGCAGGTGGGTAGATATTTTTGAGAGGGGAAGCTTCGTGGAGCCCAATGTACTGTGCGGATGTTTGCGTGACAGGGGCACCAACGTGGCATACAGTTAGTTTGAGTGAACCCTGTCTGTTGTATCATCCGACTTGTCTAATGTTCATAAATTTGGCGAAAAATGACGCGGGAGAGGGTCAGAACACGAACACGCTTGCATGTGGACCAAATTTATGTATGAAAAGGGTGGTTTGATGTTCAAATACCAAATGCAACTTTGATGTGGCACCTATCTCGCAAAGCGCATGGTATTGGTTGCCCCCCTTGGGTCGGCACGAAGGGAATCCTAAGCTATGAATGCATGCCCCCCAACCGAGGTTCACCTAACAAAGTGCGAAGTAGCTAGCAGCCCCCCTCGTGTCGGCACGAAGGGAATCCTAAGCTATGAATGCATGCCCCCCAACCAAGGTTCACCTAGCAAAGTGCAAATTAGCAGCCCCCCACACACTTTCAGTCGGCAGGCCAGAGAGGCATCTCACCAAGATGGGTCGTAAAACGGACCAAGAATAATCCACCTTGGTCATACAACCTCTCTCTTGTTGTTGGTTAAAGTGATGGCCGTCCATGCGACCCCGGAGATGGGCTAGCTCGCCAATAATCACGCAAGTAGCTAGTCCCCGAAGACAACCACTGCATGCGTGTGGCCCAAACATATGTATGGAGAGGTGTCTTTTTTAATACACGATGGAACAACTTTGATGTGGCACCGTGATTTCGAACTAGAAATCTCCACACTGAGTGAGGGTTATATTGACAATGCATATGTATGTTACACCACACTTCAAGCCGACGACAGGGATTCATGCATGCGTGCGTGCATAATATATGCGCTCAAACTTAATTATGTCTGAATCTCACCATGACCTATACTACGATAACACAAACCAAAGGAAGAATCCACCATGGTAACCAATCTTTTTGTCGGTCAAGGTGATCATGGATGTCCACGCGGGCCCACAAATATATAGGTTTGCCGCCGATAACCACGCGAGGGAGTGTACCGTTTGAAGACAACCACTACATGCATATGTATGGAGGTGATGCATGCATGCATGTTTGAATACCATTTCACAACATTGTTGTGGCGCGTGCGTCGAAAATCGTACAGTCCCCACACAGAGCGTGATCGGTTCATGACGTGTCATTGTACTAGCCACTCCGACTCGATGGGAGGGATTCATGCATACACATGCATGTGTGCGTGCTCAAACTGTATCATGTCATCCCAGAGCATGACCTATATATATATATACCGTATTACAAGTAAAAAAAAAATCCCCTCCTAAGTCAAATTAACCTCTCTCATTGTCAGGCAAAAAGTAGTGATGGACCAAGTGGGCCCACAGATGGAAAGCATCGATATCGCTTATAACCGCTTAAGTGGGTGCGAGAGGACAACCACCATCGTTTTGCATGTGGGCCAAACATATGTTGAATACCGAAAATGCACAACTTTGATGTGCCACATGCCTCAAAAACCGTAAACCCCCCACACAGAGCGAGGTTCATGAAGCGTACTACATATGATGGTCCCCTTCCCCCTATTCGACGCATACTATATGCTCCTACCATAATACAACCCAAAAAGAATCCTCCTCGATGGTGAAATTAATTAACCTCTCCCAATGTAGGTCAAGGTGATGCATGCATCAACGATGGCCTCATGGGCCCACAGATGGAAGCGTCACACGTGAGTGTCCTAGCTAGGATAACCACTGCCTGCATGCATGTGGCCCAAAGAGGTGTCGTCTGATGTTTGAATAGCCAATTTCACAACTTTGATGTGGCACATGCCTCGGAAACCGAAAAGTCCCAACACTGTGTGAGGTGTACTTGTTCACGGATGCGTACGTATAGTATATATGCGAGTCCCCTCCCACCTATTTGATGCGTACTATATAACACCATAACACAAACAAAAAAGATTATACCTTGCTGGTCAAATTAACCTCATTGCCGGCTGTTCGTCAAAGTGATGGACGACGACCTCGCGGGCCCACAAGAAGTGTCACACGCGAGTATCAAGTGTCGTGTAGGACAACCATCGACTGCATGTGGCCAAAACATGTATGTATGAAAGGGTTGTGTAATGTTTTAAATAACGGATTCACGACTCTGATGTGGCACCTGCTTAACAAAACGGCCAGCCCACACGATGGCTCACAACTCGTAGTGTACTGTGAGCCACCACCATCCCCCAGACGCACACACCCACACACACACCGCGAATCCACCGCAACTATGATGCATGTTAAATTATCCCGCGGTGAACATATGTTACCAAAGGAGGGACGTTTTAATTTCGAAAAAACAGAGATCATTAAGACGTTTTAATTATCCCGCGGTGAACACATGTGTCTCACTTGGTCCATGTTTACTCCCCGTGCAAGAAATTTCAAACATTGAGAATCTTGATTTTTAAATTCTAGTACATCCAAAACTTATTTGAAGTTCATGAAACTTATCGTGTTGTCATATGGACACCAATACAAAGTGGCATTGTACTTTTTTGTCAAATTTGAGACCAGTTTTGATGTATTCTTTATCTATTTACAAACGGGAGATTATTAATAATTGGGAACCAATATCCCAAACGGATTATTTATTCGAACCGTGAGCGTTAGACCAACAATGGATACGTGCCATGCTTCAGTTAAGCAATAAAGAAGCATCATTAATCATCCAAATAGAAAAACAATATACGTGCCGCCACGCGACCCGTGTGCCGTGCAAGCAGGCGTGAGTTGACGGGACGCATGCAAGCAGTCCGCCGCGCAGGCAGATCGGGAGGCGTGCGTGCAGGTGTGTGAATTGAAGGAGGCGTGCTCACTGCTCAGTGTCATCAGGAGGCGTGCAAGTAGCTGTGTGGAATGACGGTAGGCATGCCAGCAGTCCGGTGCGCAGGCTCACCGGGAGGCGAGCCAGCGGTTTGACCCCCGCCCGCCTCTCCCACTACTCCATATTAATGGTGCGCCCGAGCGGCCGCACCCCCCATCCTTGCCACACACACAATCCTCTCTCTCCGCTTGCATCCCCGACGCCGCTCTCAGTCGTCAAAGCGGTCAGTGTATGAGGATGCCGCCAAAGCGCCCCATCGGAGGGAGTGGCGACGCCGGGGCTGCTGAAGCACCGGAGCACGACGTGGTGATGGAGACAGAGGTTGCTGTCACCGCCGGTGAGTTATCGCTGCACCCTGACGTCGTCGACGGCGTCGAGCTTCCACAGCCGGAGGCGGAGTTCCACACTGACTCTGGTGACAACTCGGGCGACAACCCCGGCGACGACTCCGACGACCATTCCGGCGACGACTCCGACGATGACGGACAACTGGTTAGTCATCTATACCCATTTATGTGTCAGATAGACCTAGGGTTGTACTGGGTCGGCTTGCAGAGGAAGGAAATTACATATTTGGACATCAATCTTGCCATCCACGCATAGGCGAGTCCCATCCGGACACGGGGGAAGATCTTCTACCTTGTATGTTTGCGGCCCATCAGTCCGGCCCATATCACACGGCCCGGACCGAGGACCCCCTAATCCAGGACTCCCTCAGTAGCCGTCGAACTTGCCTTCAATGACGACATAGTATTCGACTTATGTCTTCAACTTTGCAAGGCGGGTTCTTCATTATACCTCGGATTTGACAACAGTCCGGTCTTGACCTCTGGGTTCCGTCCTTATGGTTTCATCCTGTTGTCGCCTCGATTTCCACACGCTGGGTGAATAAGAATAGTCCGCGATTTTTTTGCAAACAGGCCCCTCATTACGCTCGGACGTCATCTATATAAGGAGATTTAGATCCCCAAATGCCATCTCTCATCGCGCAAAAGAAAAACCGTCAAGATCAACTACGAAAAGAGCCTTCCACCATGGCCAGCGCTCCAGGCTCCTCTTCGCGTCCCCATGGCCCTCAAGAGGGCAATTGGCAGAGTTGCTCAGTGCCTCATCTTCAGCTGGATCGACTCCAGACGCAGGGCTATCTTCCCCTCGCGGATCTAGTCTCCGTTCGAGCGGGATTGGCCTCAATCGGCAACGACGTGATGGCTGAAAATTTCCCCGACCCCAATAAGGAGGAGAGGGTGTGCTTCGTCCCATTCTTATTGCGGGGCCTAGGATTTCCAATCCATCCCTTCCTTAGGGGCCTATTGGAATTTTATGGCATTCAACTGCACAACCTTACCCCAGGTTTGATTCTGCACATCTCAGGTTTCGTTGCCCTCTGCGAACTATTTTTAGGCATCGAGGCCCATTTTGAACTATGGAGGAAGTTCTTTTGCCTCGTTCCCCGCCATCGAGGAGGCTCCATATTTGAAGTGGGTGGCGCTGAAGTATGGCGGATACCTGGATCCGGATACCTCATAGGAACTCCCAAGGAGGTATACCCACAGTGGGCTTCGGAATGGTTCTATATGGATGACGTCCCACTATCGGACCCAGTTTGGCGCGACCTTCCTGAATTTTCCAGTGCTCCTTTAAGGAAGTGCTTCAACTGGCGTCCCCGAAGTCCCAAGGAGGAAGATAGTGCGGAAATAAAAAGGCTGGTCAGCAAGATCAAATTGCTAGCCCATACCCAGCTCTCGATAATCGAGGTTATGGCTATTGCAATAAAGAGGTGCGTTCAACCTCTCCAGTCAAGAGTAACTCCCTTATGGTGTTACAACAGAGAGGATGACGTGTCTCGTTATAGATGCAAGGGTCCGAACACCCCTGCTGAACTGGCCACGATCTTGGCTGATCTGTATAAGGGTGAAAAAGAAGATTTCCTCTGCTTAAACTGCCGGGAAGGTTATTCCATGTACAACCCCATCGAATGGGTAAGACTTCGATTATATGTGTGGCTATCACCGTCACAGTATACTAACCAAATTTGCTTTTTGCTGCCATAAAACAGTCATGGAGGACGATGACCGAGGACGTTCACTGCCATGCTCCACAGCCGGAGGAGTACAACCGCCACGAGGATCCTGGCTTCTGCGAGGATCCAGATATATACATAGAGTTCGATGATGGTGTGTTTTATCCAGCGAGCCGTGACTGTTCAGAAGTGGCCTTTACCGCCGACTACCCCCGTCTCTATCCCTTCTGTATCATAAGTATTCAGAGAGCTAAAAAGGGAGTCCCTACTTGCACCTTTGTCCATTGTTCTAATCCGTACTTAACAAGATCGGCGCTCGGCAGACCGCACCTCCTCAAGGGCGGCCCCTTTGCAAGGTAGTCATTCAAAGCAAAAGAAGGCTGGAGGCACCATAGATCCTTCACCGTCTTCAAAAAGGTATATTTATTTGACACGTGCCTAGGCACGAGTACGGAGTATTAAAGCTCACTTCTATCTTTGATTCAGAAGGAGCACGCGGCAAACAGTGGGAAAATGCCCTGCTAGCCGAATGTCAGCCAATCAAGCACCGAACTTGTCAGCCAGGATGAGAGCTGATGCAGTGCCAACTCCGCCGACTCATGAGGATTCAGATGACGTATCTGTCATGAACTCCGAGGTGGAGAGCGTAATGAATCACCGCCGCCTAAAGGAGGCCATGCGCGCTCCAACTCTTTCCGAGCAAGAGTTTACCGCACTTAGTTTGGTGGATGCATATATCCGAGCCGCTCGAGACGGACTTGCTGGAGTTACTTAGCTGTTTTGAAAGGATATACAGGTAAAAGTTTATGCAATTTGAATAGACATACACCAGTATCCCCCGAAACTTAAAGCGGTGAACCCAACCAATTTAAGGATCGATATTGCCGCAGGTTCTCAAAGAGAAGAACACTGTGCTAGCCCAGGAGCTGAAGACAAACCAAATGCAGCTTAATACCATCACCGCCGAACTAAAGGAAATGAGAAAGGCCGCAATGAACACATCCAAGGGGAAAACATGAGGAGGAAAAGGACAGACAATCCGAACAGATAGAGAGCTTAAAAGCTTAGTTATCGGCCACTCAAAAAGAGAATCAGAATTGAAAGGCGGCATGTTCAGTATGTCTTCCTGCCTCTTTTTTTATTTAAAACCATCCTAGGGGCTCATGTTTAATCCATAATTTTAAATGTCATGACTCTGTTGCTGCACGTCTGTTAACTGGTCGGCCGAAAGAAGAAGTATCCAGATTTCAAGGCAACGTCCTAAAGGAACAGTCCATGGTACATGCTTGTGCCCAGAAATCCATGAAGAGTATGGTCAAGGCATTATGGCCAGCCGATACCCCTCCAGAAAGCATGGAGGGTTTGGCAAACCTGTTCAGAGGTGCCCAGCACCGGTTTGAGCTATGGAAGACATCTGCCTGTCGTGAAGGCGCATGAGAAGCCTGGGCCTTGGTGAAAACATGCTTCACCAAGCTAGATCCAAATCATATGGCCTGAGTGGGACCACAGGGACCAGACGGGAAAGAAATTCCCTTGAATTTGGTGTATGACCAAGTAATGATAGCTATGAAGTATTCACAGGAAGACTGTAAGCTAGACAGTCTGATAGATGGAATTGATAAGGAATAGGTAGTTGATTCGATGTATTAATGTACTTTATCATCAACCTGTACCTTTACCCGAACAAGTGGAAAGTTTGTCAGCGCAGACTTTCGGCTTTAACCTCCGAACCAAAATGGTGGAGTGTTTCCAGATACTGTTTGGAATGAAAAGAGGCATTCACTATGTCCAGAAACCAGGCAACCCAGTCATTGTGCTTGAACAGATAAAAGATTTCAGTTCAGGATGTATGTTATATTATATATGTAAGAAACATCTTCCAAGGAGAATAGTTCCATTAAGGGTTCCTTTCCTTGGGTTGGCATGCTTGAAGTACGCGTGCCGGGGCTTTGGTCCGTTATATGGAAAGACTGTCCTGCAGTGTTAGAGTGGTTACAATAATATAACAATCTGTCGTTTGATTGCCGACCAATTATTCTCTTAAGAATGCTAGCTTTCGGCTTCACCCATCTGAGGTACATGTCTGGATGACCCGGTTGTAACAATCGCAGAGGTGCTCCCTTTATGCCCTAGCCGAACAATCGGGAACCTAGGGCATAAACACAGGAGCAAGGCAACCCAGCTTGGCAAAAACTTAAGTCATAGAGGTGCATAAAATGGCAAAAGGGAGTGTATCTAAACAAATGACGTATGCACTGTGAGCTCCAGGCTCTGAATAATAATATGCTTCCATTAAAGAAGCCCCCAGGTGTCTTGGGTATATACATTTTAGGATGTGCACCCCGTAAGTGTTCGGCTTATCCGAACATACCTTGGGAATCGTACAAAAACGAGAAAATAGAAAAGAAATGAAGAGGAGAAAAAATGAAAAAAGAGGAACATGACCGAACTTATGCGTAGAATCTTCGGAGGCGAGCAGCATTCCACGGGTTCGGCTCTAGGCGATTATCTGATGCATTACGAAGGCGATAGGCCCCTCCTGTGAGAACTTCATCTATGATAAAGGGGCCCTCCCATTTTGGTTTGAGCTTGTGCTTCTTCTTCTCCGGGAGGCATAGAACGAGCTCGCCGACATTATATGTCTTGGCCCGCACTTCTCTGCTTTGGTATCGTCGAGCCTGTTGTTGGTAGAATGCGGAATGTGCTTTTGCAATATCGCGCTCCTCCTCCAGGCCGTCGAGGTCGTCCTGCCGATCGAGCTCGGCTTCTCTCTCTCTTCATACATGCGCACTCGAGGTGAGTCATGAATAATGTCGCAGGGTAATATAGCCTCTGCGCAGTACACCATGAAAAAGGGTGTGTATCCAGTCGTGCGATTGGGTGTGGTCCGCAACCCCCAGAGTATGGAATCGAGTTCCTCGACCCAGTGTTTATCCGATTCCCGGAGGGATCGCACTAGTCTGGGTTTGATGCCACTCATTATTAGGCCATTGGCCCGTTCGACCTGACCGTTTGTTTGGGCGTGATATACGGAGGCGTAATTGAGCTTAATGCCCAGATTGGCACACCACGTTTTCACCTCATTGGCTGTGAAATTAGAGCCGTTGTCAGTAATGATGCTGTGTGGGACACCATAACGGTGTAGCACGCCGGATATGAAGTCGATTACCGGCCCAGCTTCGGCCGTTTTGACTGGTTTGGCCTCTATCAACTTAGTGAATTTATCCACCATAACCAACTAATATTTCTTCTTGTGGCTTCCCCCTCTAAGGGGTCCGACCATATCCAGCCCCCAGACCGCAAAAGGCCAAGTAATGGGGATTGTTTTTAAGGCAGTGGGCAGCATATGACTTTGATTGGCGAAAAGCTAACATCCTACACAACGTTGTACGAGGGCATGTGCATCTTCTCGGGCCGTTGGCCAGAAGAAACCTATACAGAAGGCCTTGCTTACGAGGGCCCGATCTGCAGCGTGATGACCACCAAGACCAACATGTATTTCGGCCAGGAGCTGCCGTCCCTCCTCTTTAGAGATCCATCTTTGAAGAACTCCAGTAGTACTTTTCTTGTAGAGCTCACCTTCGTGAACTTTGTAGGCTTTAGAGCGTCGAACTATGCGACGGGCCTCATTCTGGTCATCAGGGGGCTCCTGCCTAATAATGTAGGCCAGGGAGGGTTCGGTCCATGGAGCAATGACGGCCATTATTACATGGGCTGAAGGTGTCGTTTCAGTGCCCGAGCCCTCGATGATATCCGAAGTGTGTTCGGCATCTGGGGGTATGATCCGCTCCGGACTATTATTTCCACTCTTGTCCTGCCATACCACGGATGGCTTGAAGAGCCTTTCCAAAAAGGTGTTGGGCAGGACGGGATCACGTTTAGCACACATTCGAGCAAGGATGTCTGCTGCCTGATTACTGTCTCAAGCGACGTGATGGAACTCGAGTCCCTCAAATCGAGCTGATATTTTGAGTACGGCGTTGTGATATGCTGCCATCTTTGGATCTTTTGCATCGAATTCTCCATTTATTTGGGATATTGCGAGGTTCGAATCCCCACGCACCTCTAGGCGTTGTATGCCCATAGAGACAGCCATTCGGAGACCATGTAGTAGTGCCTCGTATTCGTCCGCGTTGTTGGAGTCCGTATACATTATTTGTAACACGTGGCGGACTATGTCCCCTATAGGGGATGTTAAGATGACACCAACCCACAATCCGGCTAGCATTTTAGAGCCGTCGAAGTACATTATCCAGTTGGAGTATGTGTTGTACTCTTTAGGGAGTTCGGCTTCCCTCCACTCGGCGACAAAGTCGGCCAACACCTGAGATTTAATAGCTCGGCATGGTTTGTATGTTATTTCAAATGGTAGGAGCTCGATGGCCCATTTGGCTATGCGGTCGGTGGCCTCCCAATTATTTATAATATGATTGAGTGGTACTTTGGATGCCACCATAATCGAACACTCTTGAAAGTAGTGTTGGAGCTTCCGGGATGCCATGAAGACCGCATGCGCTATTGTAACGCCCTGAGACCGACGCTCCAGACGGCTTCCATATTTTTCGTTATCGTTGTGTGTATTTATTTGTTTGTTGTATTTCATCATGTCATCATTTGCATTGCATCGGCACTCTGTTGCCGTCATGTTTTAAAACTTGCATTCGTTCGTCGTTGTCGTTTCTTCCTTTGCCTTCGTCACCCTCTCACTGACCGCTTTGTCTTCATTGGCCTTTCGTCAAAACCCCTTCTCGCGCGCGTCCGAAACCTGTCCCGAACCCGACCCGCTCAGTCATCACCGTTGCATTCAGATCATCTCCGAACATCTATAAAACATCATCCGTTCTTTGTTTAGACCACCCGAAGCCGTCCGATAAAAATCTAGGGGCTAATCCCCTCTCATATTAGCCACCTACTATATATAGTGGGCAACCCTAGAAACTAGGAATCCTGTCCCATCCATACGTCCAATCCCTCCGCCGCCGCCGTTCCACGAAATCCCCTCGGGATCCCCTTCTCCTGGTTTTCCTCCAACCACCAACAGGAGCCCGAACCCCTTCTCCCCTTCTTCCCGAGCTCCTCCGTTGTTCCCTGCCCGAGCTCGTCGCCCGCGCCTGCAGTTCGTCTGCCCGAGACTCCGAGCAGGAGCGCTCGGCTCCGTCTCCTACGCCCGCTGGCCGCACCTCACCTCCTCCCGTGCGCCTCCACCTGCGCCCGCATCCGTCGTCCTCCGCGCCCAGGCAGTCCCCGTCCGCGCCCTTCCTCCCTGCTCTTCCTTCCCTTCCTCTATCTCTTCTCTTTTCCCCGCTCATCTCTTTGTTGCCTCCACAGGACGCCATGGTCGGCCTCTTCTTTCGATCCGTCACCGCGCCTTCGTCTCCTTCAAGCAGCAGCAGCCCCGTGCGCCTTCGACCACGCCTGACCCCGAGCCGCTGCCTTCCCCTCGCCTCCCCGTGCAGACTACCCAAGGCCGTCTCAAGCCCTGCCCAGAGCAGCCAAGCCGCCGGTGAGCTCCTCCACCGCGCGCACCCCCAACTCCTCTCCTTCTCTCTGAATGTGCTCCCTCCCTATCTTTCTTCCACAGAGAACCGACGCGGCCCCTGAGCTCCGCCCGCGCCATCGTTGCCCAGATCCGGCGCCGGCCGGCCGGATCCGCCCCGTCTCCACCTCGCCGGCCTTCCCTGCAGCCGCCGTCGCTCCCCTTCAAGTCCCACGCCATCGTTGCTGTCCCCTGCTGCTGCCGCTGTTTTCCCTGTCGAACGAACGAGCACGACGCCCCAGCGCTCGCGCCTGGGCCACCTCTGCTTCGGCCCAGCGGCTCCCCTCCGTCGCGTGAGGCCCAGCGCCCCAAGCCGGCCTCCTCTGCCTCGGCCTTTAGGCCCAATGTGAGCAGCCCCCTGGCCATTCCTCTGCTGGGCTTCCTGTTCCAGTTTCGGCCCGTAGTGTTTTTTCCTACTGCTGCGATTTTCGCATTTATCCAGAGAACTGCAGTTTTACAGAAAACCCCCTCATGTTCATGCATATAATAATTCATCAACCGTGTATCGGATTAAAACACTTCATATATGAAAAATGTCTAGAATTTCATCTAGTTTCATAATATGCCACTCTCATCCATGTTTAAAATGTTTAAACATGCTGTTTGATTAAATTTGCTAAAATGCCATGTTAAATGATTTATTTCATAACTAATTAATCGTAACTCGGATTTAAATAAACTTTATATGTAAATGGGGTAAAAAATGCCTAGTTTAACATGGTGCACTTTATTTTGCTGTTTAACAACATTAAAATTGTGTTTATGGCAGAACAGTACCAATTCCAAAATATGCATGTGAGGATTTTCCGGAATTGTTGTTTATTGTTTCCGGCCTCATTCAACTTGCTTAAATAGTTAGTTTACTTATGCTTCACCTCTTGCCATGTTAATCAACATTTAATATTGTTGGGTACATAAACGAGAGAGAACTAAATAATTGATGTGGTGTTTCTCCAATATGCAACTCGTTGCATATTGAGCTCCACTTAATTTGTAGTGTTGTTTGTTGCACTTTGCCTTGCCATGCTCATTAAATCGGACATGCATCATACTTGTTTGTGCATCATGCCATGTGTATGTGGTGGTTGTTTACCATGTTGTTTGCTTCTTTCCGGTTTGCTTCTCTCGTTAGCTTCGGTTCCGTTCCGGAGTTGTGAGGATTCGTTCGACTTCGTCCATTTGTCTTCTTCATGGATTCGTTCTTCTTCCTTGCGGGATCTCAGGCAAGATGACCATACCCTCGAAATCACTTCTATCTTTGCTTTGCTAGTTGTTCGTTTTATTGCTATGCTGCGCTACCTACCACTTGCTATATCATGCCTCCCATATTGCCATGTCAAGCCTCTAATCCACTCTTCCTAGCAAACCGTTGTTTGGCTATGTTACCGCTTTTGCTCAGCCCCTCTTATAGCGTTGTTAGTTGCAGGTGAAGTTGAAGATTGCTCCATGTTGGAACATGATTATGTTGGGTTATCACAATATCTTTTATTTAATTAATGCATCTATATACTTGGTAAAGGGTGGAAGGCTCGGCCTTATGCCTGGTGTTTTGTTCCACTCTTGCCGCCCTAGTTTCCGTCATACCGGTGTTATGTTCCTTGATTTTGCGTTCCTTACGCGGTTGGGTGATTTATGGGACCCCCTTGGCAGTTCGCTTTGAATAAAACTCCTCCAGCAAGGCCCAACCTTGGTTTTAACATTTGCCACCTAAGCCTTTTTCCCTTGGGTTCTGCAGACTCAAGGGTCATCTTTATTTTAACCCCCCGGGCCAGTGCTCCTCTGAGTGTTGGTCCAAACTAGAGCACCGTGCGGGACCATCCCTTGGCAACTTGGGTTACGTCAGTACCTGTATGCTTAGCTTATCCGGTGTGCCCTGAGAACGAGATATGTGCAGCTCCTATCAGGATTTGTCGGCACAGCGGGTGGTCTTGCTGGTCTTGTTTTACCATTGTCGAAATGTCTTGTAAACCGGGATTCCAAGACTGATCGGGTCTTCCCGGGAGAAGGTTTATCCTTCGTTGACCGTGAGAGCTTATAATGGGCTAAGTTGGGACACCCCTGCAGGGTATAAACTTTCGAGAGCCGTGCCCGCGGTTATGTGGCAGATGGGAATTTGTTAATATCCGGTTGTAGAGAACTTGACACTTGACTTAATTAAAACACATCAACCGCGTGTGTAGCCATGATGGCCTCTTTTCGGCGGAGTCCGGGAAGTGAACACGGTTCTTGTGTTATGCTTGAACGTAAGTAGGAGTTCAGGATCACTTCTTGATCATTACTAGTTGACGACCGTTCCGTTGCTCCTCTTCTCGCTCTTATTTGCGTATGTTAGCCACCATACATGCTAGTGCTTGCTGCAGCTCCACCTCACTACCCCTTTCCTACCCTTAAGCTTAAATAGTCTTGATCTCGCGGGTGTGAGATTGCTGAGTCCTCGTGACTCACAGATTCTACCAAAACAGTTGCAGGTGCCAAGGATACCAGTGCAGGTGACGCAACCGAGCTCAAGTGGGAGCTCGATGAAGCTCTTGTTCGTTGCGTTGTTTCGTTTCCTGTTGATCAGTAGTGGTGCCCAGTTGGGACGATCAGGGATCTAGCATTTGGGGTTGTCTTCTTTGTATTTGATTTTGACCGTAGTCGGTCTATGTGTGTATCTTGAATGATGTATGGATTATATTTATGTATTGTGTGAAGTGGCGATTGTAAGCCAACTCTTTATCCCATTCTTGTTCATTACATGGGATTGTGTGAAGATGACCCTTCTTGCGACAAAACCACTATGCGGTTATGCCTCTAAGTCGTGCCTCGACACGTGGGAGATATAGCCGCATCGTGGGCGTTACAGCTATCGTCTGATAGTGTGGATATCAAGATTTGCATGGCGTAAGGACCGCCGATACGTAGTATACTGGTTTCTGGAGTGGGAATTTATGTCCCTCCTCCTCTCGTTCGACGACGAGTACGGCGCTCACCACCTGGTGAGTCACAGATATGTAGAGCAACATAGGCTCGCCCGCACTTGGTGCGGCAAAGATTGGGTTGCTTGCTAACAAAGTTTTTATTTCTTCCAATCCGGCTGTAGCCGCGATCGTCCATTCAAAATGGTCGGTGAGTCAGAGCAGTGGATAAAGTGGCAGCGCCTTTTCTCCCAATCTGGAGATAAAGCGGCTCAAGGCTGCCATGCACCCAGCTAGTTTTTGGACCTGCTTTAAGTCTGTTGGGGTTGCCACTTGAGACAGGGCTCAGATTTTGGCTGGGTTCGCTTCGATTCCTCTATTCGAAACAATGAACCCGAGTAGTTTTCCAGCTGGAACTCCGAAGACACATTTTTTCGGATTGAGCCGTATGTCATATGTTCGGAGGTTGTCAAATGTGAGGCGTAGATTGTCCACTAGTGATTCGGCGTGTTTAGCCTTGATGACCACGTCGTCCACATACGCCTCCACTGTTTTGCCAATTTGTTTTTCCAGACATGTTTGAATCATGCGCTGGTAAGTGGCGCAAGCGTTTTTGAGCCGGAAGGGCATAGTGTTGAAGCAGAAAGGCCCATACGGGGTAATGAATGCCGTTGCGGCCTGGTCGGACTCCTTCATCTCAATTTGATGATATCTGGAATATGCGTCAAGGAAAGTCAATGAGCCATGTCCTGCGGTCGCGTCAATTATTTGGTCAATGCGGGGCAGTGGGAAGGGTCCTTGGGTCAAGCCTTATTGAGGTCTTTGAAATCGACACACGGGTGCCAGGATTTGTCCTTCTTTGGCACCATGACCAGCTTGGCCAGCCAATCCGAGTGCTTGATTTCCCTGATGAATCCGGCCTCAAGTAGTTTGGCTAGCTCCTCCCCCGTTGCTTGTCGTTTGGGTTTGGAAAATTGCCGCAACGTTTGCTTGACTGGTTTGAACCCCATTATTATGTTGAGGCTATGTTCGGCCAGTCTGCATGGGATTTCAGGCATGTCCGAAGGGTGCCAGGAAAAAATGTCCCAATTTTCACGCAGGAACGCTCGCAGAGGGCGTCGACTGTTGGATCCAGTTGTGCTCCAATGGAGGCTGTCTTATTGGGATCCATTGGGTGTACTTGAAATTTGACTATTTCATCTTCTGGCTTGAAAGAGGTGGATTTGGGCCTCTTATCAAGGATTATGTCGTCTTTGTCCATAGTGGAACGCAGAGTGGTTAATTCCTCGGTCGCATGGGCCTCAGATAGTGCCTCGAGGGCCAAGGTTGTAGTTTTGTTTTCGACACGAACAGCTATGTCTGGGTCACTGGTGATAGTGATAACTCCGTTGGGCCCTGGCATTTTGAGCTTCATGTACCCGTAATGGGGTATGGCTTGAAAGCGTGTGAAGGCGTCTCGCCCCAACAGGGCGTGATATCCGCTATTAAAAGGGGCCACATGGAAGAGCAACTCTTCGGACATGTAGTTCTCACGCGTGCCGAATACTACATCGAGTTTAATTTTCCCCAAGCATCGTGCTTCTCGACTGGGGATAATGCCTCGAAAGGTGGTACTACTTTGCTCGATGCGAGTCCTGTCCATTTGCATTTTGTCGAGCGTATCATCGTTGATGAGGTTCAGCCCGCCGCCACCGTCCATGAGCACTTTGGTGAGTCGAAGGCCATCTACAATTGGATTTAAGACCAAGGTGGCTGGTTCTCGAACTAATCGAGCCCTTGGTTCATCGTCGGTGGTAAAAGTATCGCCGTATCGTTCCAAGGATTTATTGCGGCTACTTGGTTAACTTCGACGAGGTCGCGAAGCGCCCTTTTGCGCCGATTATTTGAAGAAAAGGTCTCGAGGAGCGTAAAGATGTTGAGATCGTCATCCTCCGAAGAGTGCTTCTCTGGGGTAGTGTTGGTCAGGATGACCTCACCGCTCTTGGCCACTTGCCGGAGTACCAAACATGCCCAGAGGCTGTGCGTTGGTTCTGAAGGAAATATGCCATAGAGGCAATAATAAAGTTGTTATTTTATGTTTCCTTATATCATGATAAATCTTTATTATTCATGCTAGAATTTTATTAACCGGAAACTTGATACATGTGTGAATACATAGACAAAACAAAGTGTCCCTCGTATGCCTATACTTGACTAGCTCGTTAATCAAAGATGGTTAAGTTTCCTAACCATAGACATGTGTTGTCATTTGATGAACGAGATCACATCATTAGGGTAATGATGTGATGGACAAGACCCATCCATTAGCTTAGCATAATGATCGTTAAGTTTTATTGCTATTGCTTTCTTCATGACTTATACATATTCCTTTGACTATGAGATTATGCAACTCCCGAATACCAGAGGATCACCTTGTGTGCTATCAAACGTCACAACGCAACTGGGTGATTATAAAGATGATCTACACATGTCTCTGAAGGTGTTTGTTGGGTTGGCATAGATCGAGATTAGGATTTATTAGTCCGAGTATCGGAGAGGTATCTCTGGTCCCTCTCGGTAATGCACATCACTATAAGCCTTGCAAGCAATGTGACTAATGAGATAGTTGCGGGATGATGCATTACGGAACGAGTAAAGAGACTTGCCGGTAACGAGATTGAACTAGGTATAAGGATACCGACGATCGAATCTCGGGCAAGTAACATACCGATGACAAAGGGAATGACGTATGTTGTCATTGCAGTTTGACCGATAAAGATCTTCATAGAATATGTAGGAACCAATATGAGCATCCAGGTTCTGCTATTGGTTATTGACTGGAGATGTGTCTCGGTCATGTCTTCATAGTTCTCGAACCCGTAGGGTCCGCACGCTTAACGTTCGATGACAATTTGTATTATGAGTTATGTGTTTTGGTGACCGAAGTTTGTTCGGAGTCCCGGATGAGATCACAGACATGACGAGGAGTCTCGAAATGGACAAGAACTAAATATTCATATATTGGAAGGTTATATAAGGACACCGGAATGGTTCTGAAGAGGTTCGGGGATTTATCGGAGTACCGGGAGGTTACCGGAACCCCCCGGGAAAGTTAATGGGCCTCATGGGCCATAGTGGAGAGAGGGAGGCAGGCCACAAGAGGAGGCGCGCGCCTCCCCCCTGCCCAATCCGAATTGTACAAGGGGTGGGGGCGCGGCCCCCCTTCCCTTCTCCCTCTCCCCTCTTTCCCCTTTCCCCTCTCCGTTGGAAGGAAGGGGGCGAATCCTACTAGGAGTGGAGTCCTAGTAGGACTCCCGCCCCCATGGCACGTCACCCCTAGGGCCGGCCACCTCCTCCTCCCCTCCTTTATATACGGGGGCGGGGGGCACCCCAAAGGCACATCAGTTGTTCTCTTAGCCGTGTGCGGTGCCCCCCTCCACTGTTTAGTCCTCTGGTCATAGTGTCGTAGTCCTTAGGCGAAGCCCTGCGCGGATCACATCACCGTCACCGTCCGTCATGCTGACGGAACTCTCCCTCGACCCTCTGCTGGATCATGAGTTCGAGGGACGTCATCGAGCTGAACGTGTGCTGAACACGGAGGTGCCGTACGTTCGGTACTTGGATCAGTTGGATCGTGAAGATGTTCGACTACATCAACGGCGTTAATCTAATGCTTCTGCTTTCGGTCTACGAGGGTACGTGGACACACTCTCCCCGTCTCGTTGATATGCATCTCCTAGATAGATCTTGCGTGATCGTAGGAAATTTATTGAAATTGCATGCTACGTTCCCCAACAGGTTCAGTGCTCAGCGTTGTGTGTATCTGACAGGGCTTGTTGAGCAGTTCATCAAGGACGGTTCTATATCCCGTGAAGGGCTTGTTTTTCTTGTCGATAGGCTGATGATCGGATGCCCCGTAAGGGTGCATCCTTTTTGCCCGTCCGGTGGGCTGCTTAAAGGCAGGAGGTTCCCACCGGGCTGTCTGTGCTTTCCAGGCGCTTTCCATTGCGCAGTACTTCTGTACTATATGTGCCAAATCTGTAAAGTGCAGTATGCGGTGGCAGTTGAGGGCATTGAGAATTCCCTCGTCTGTACAGTTGCGACAAAAAACTGAAACCGCGTTGTCATCGCAACAACCTTTAATCTTGTTTTTAACAAGGAGGAACCTAGCCCAGAAGTGATGGACCATTTCCTGAGGTTGCTGCCATACGTACATGAGGTCACATATGTCCGGAGGACCTGAATTACTTGGAGAATATTGCTCGCGGTGGGTGGGCGGGTTAACATCCGAACCCTGACCCACTATTGGATCCGGAGTTTGAGGGATCTTCGAATTCACCGGCTCAAGATCAGGAAGATCATGAGAACCTCTGGGCTCAATGCCAGATCCTGTGTTCGGCGGACATACGGTCTCTTCCCGGGGATGGGTATCCGGCTCGCAGGGCTCGGAGATCCGAACATAGCTGGTTTTTAACTTGGGGGAGGAATCATTTTTGGCTTTTTCCTCGATGACCGCCACGAGGTGGGTGACCGGTGGGGACTTGATCTCCCTCTTGTCAGGTTTAAGCCCAATCCGATCATAGTCAGTTGCGACCCCCAGGGTGGCGATGCGATCCAACAACTCGTTTAAGGATGAGACATCTGCCGGATCCATCTTCTCGGAGTCTTCGAGGCTAATGTGGAGATGACGTTTGGCGATTGTGGGGGTCGCCGTTGGCCTGATGGCCGAGCGGGTGTCCATGGTAAAACCGCCGAGTTGGAGGACCTGCCCTGGACTTAGGGCTCCTCCAGAAGTAATGCCGTCATTAATGACGAGGCGAGCCATCGATCCTTCTGTCGACAACACAGAGGACCTCACAATGAAATCACCAATGTCGGCGTCAAAACCGGCCGATCTCGGGTAGGGGGTCCCGATCTGTGCGTCTAAGGATCGAAGGTAACAGGAGACAAAGGGGACATGATGTTTACCCAGGTCCGGGCCCTCTTAATGGAGGTAAAACCCTACTTCCTGCTTGATTGTCTTTGATGAGTATAGGGGTTACAAGAGTCGATCTACCTTGAGATCGCAATGGATAAACCCTAGAAGTCTAGCCTATATGAATTTTGATGGTCTCTACAGACTAAACCCTCTGGTTTATATACACACCGGAGGGGTCTAGGGTTGTACCGGTTCGGCTTGCAGAGGAAGGAAATTACATATTCGGACATCAATCTTGCCATCCACGCATAGGAGAGTCCCATCTGAACACGAGGGAAGATCTTCTACCTTGTATCTTCGCGGCCCATCAGTCCGGCCCATATCACACGACCCGGACACCCGAGGACACCCTAATCCAGGACTCCCTCAAGGACGGCGCATCTTTTTACAGACGCAAGGGCCCGGATACCCCAGCCGAACTAGCCCTAATCCCGGCCGATCTTTATAAGGGGGAGAAAGAATATTTCCTCCATTTAAATCGCCGGGGAGGCTTTTCCATGTACAACCCCATTGAATGGGTAAGTTTTTGATTATCGGCACTGTTCTACCTTGTTATTGAGGCGTGCTAATCAAATTTTCTTCATTATCTTAAAGCAGTCATGGAGGAAGGTAGTCAAGAACGTTCATTGCCCCACCCCACAGCCAGAGGATTATGCTTGCAATGAAGACCCCGGCTTCCGCGATGATCCAGATATATACATAGAGTTTGATGATGGAGTATTTTATCAAGCGAGCCTTGACGGCTCAGAGGTGGCAATTACGGCCGACTACCTGTGCCTTTACCCTTTCTCCATCGTGAGTATTCGGAAAGCTTCCTAAAAAAGGAGCCCCTATTTACACCTTATCCATCACACTAAACTGTGCTTCATAGGATCGGCACTCAGCAAGCCGCACTCCATCGAGAGCGGCCTCTAAGAAGGCAGCCTCTACGCAGGGCGATCGTTCAAAACGAAAGGAAACCGACAGCGCTATCGAGCCCCCTCTTTCTTCAAAGAGGTATGTCCTTTGATATGTGCCTAAGCATGAGATCAGATTGTAAAACTTCTCCTCCACCTTTATTTCAGGAGGAGCACACAACAAACCGTGGGCAAACGCCCTGCTAGCCGAGTATCAGCTAATCCGGCCCTGGGCTCGTCAACCAGGACAAGAGCTGTTATAGTGCCAGATCCGCCCCTCATGATGATTCAGATGATGTATCTATCACGAATTTCGAGGTGGAGAGCGTGATGAATCATCACCGACTAAAAATGGCCATGCGTGCTCCAGTTTTTACTGAACAGGAGTTTACCGCCCTCAGCTCCGTAGATGCATATATCCGAGCCGCCCGGGACGAACTTGCTGGAGTTACTCAACTATTTTCAAATGATATGCAGGTAATAGTCTGTGCAAATTTAATTGATATATGCCAGTAGCCCCCGAGACTTGAAGCGGTTAGGCCAACCGATTTAAGGATCATTATGACCTGCAGGTTCTCAGGGAGAAGAACAATGCGCTATCCCAGGAGCTAAAAACAAACCAGACGAAGCCGAATGCCGCCACCACGGAGCTTGCGGAGATGAAAAAAGCCACAATGACCACTGACCAGAAGAACAAACTCAAGGAGGAAAAGGATAAGCAAGCCGAAGAGATAAAGAGCTTAAAGGCTCAGTTATCAGTCACGCAAAAAGAGAATAAGAAGTTGAAAGGCGGCATATTCGGTATGACCTTTTGAACCATCCAAGGGACTCATAGCATCTCATAATTCGGATTGTCACAACTCTTTTGTTGCAGGTCTGCTAACCGGTCGGCCTGAAGAGGAAGTATCCAGATTTTGAGGCAACATGCTTAAGGAGCTGTCCGTGGTGCATGAGCGGGCCCGGAAAGCTATGAGAAGTATGGCTAAGGCCCTATGGCCATCCGATGCCCCTCCAGAAAGTATGGATGGGTTGGCGAACCTGTTCAAAGGTGCCCGGCATCGTTTCGATCCATGGAAAGTGTATGCATGCCGGGAAGGTCCACGAGAGGCGTGGGTGATGGTGAAAACGCGCTACACCGGACTCGATCCGAATCATATGGCCCGAGTTGGACCTCAGGGACCAGACGGAAAAGAGATTCCCGTGAATTTGGTATATGACCAAGTGATGATAGCTGCAAAATATTCGCAAGAATACTGTAGTTTAGACAATCTTATAGATGGCATAGACAAAGAGTAGGCATTCGAGTCAATGTATCAATGTACTTTTATCATCGAACTTATCTCCAACCGAACATGTCAAAATTTGTCATCGCAGGCTTTCGGCTTCAACCTCCGAACCAGGAAGCTGGAGTGTTTCCGGATACCATGTTTAGAATGTAAGAAACATTCATTATGTCCAGAAACCAGGCAATCCAGTCATATTGCTCAAACAGACAAAATTTGTTCGGGGAGTTATGTTATATTACTTATTTAACGTAAGAAACATCTTCCAAGGAAAATAGTCTGTTAGGGGTTCCTTTCCTTGGGTTGGCATGTTTAATTATGCATGCCTAGGCTTTGATTCGAATTACGGGAAGCCTATCCCGTATTTGTATTGAAGAGTTGCAAAAACGTAAACAATATGTCATTTGCTTGCCGACCAATTATTCTCTTAAGAACGCTAGCTTTCGGCTTCACCCGTCTGAGGTACAGGTCCGGATTACCCGGTTGTAGCAATCGCAGAGGTGCCCCCTTTACACCGTAGCCGAACAATTGGGAACGTAGGGTATAAACACAGGAGCGAGGCAACCTAGCTTGGCAAAAACTTAAGTCATAGAGGTGCATATAGTGGCAAAAAGTGTATAAAACCAACGACATAGACAATGTAAGCCACAAGCTTTTAGTAATAAGCTTCATCAAAGAAGCCCCCAGCCATAGTGGGGTGTATACATTTAAAGATGTGTACCCCTAATAGTTTGGCAGATCCGAACATACCCTGGGATGTATATAAAAAAGGAAAAATGAAAAAGAAGAGGAGAAAAAGGAAACTAGAAAAAATAAAAAGGGTGCGGCGAAACTATCCGTAGAATCGTCGGAGCCGAGCAGCGTTCCATAGATTTGGCTCAAGCCGATTATCCGATGCATTACGAAGGCAGCAAGCTCCTCCTGTGAGAACTTCATCTATGATGAAGGGGCCCTCCGATCTTGGTTTGATATTATTGAGGGAGTCCTAGATTAAGGGGTCCTCGGGTCGTTGGGCTATGTGACATGGGCCGGACTAATGGGCCATGAAGGTACAAGATAGAAGGCCTTTCCCCGTGTCCGGATGGGACTCTCCTTGGCGTAGATAGCAAGCTTGGCGGCTAGTCGTATAGTTTCCTTTCTCTGTAAACCGAGTTTGTACAACCCTGGCCCTCTCATGTGTCTATATAAACCGGAGGGTTTAGTCCGTAGAGGCGATCACAATCATATAGGCTAGACATCAAGGGTTTAGCCATTACGATCTTAAGGTAGATCAACTCTTGTAATCCCTATACACATCATAGTCAATCAAGCAGGAAGTAGGGTATTACCTCCATCAAGAGGGCCCGAACCTGGGCATACATCGTGTCCCCTGCCTCCTGTTACCTTTGATCCACAGGCGCACAGTTCGGGACCCCCTACCCGAGATCGGCCGGTTTTGACACTGACATTGGTGCTTTCATTGAGAGTTCCTCTATGTCGTCAATATAAGGATTGATGGCTCGCCTTGTCGTCAATGAAAAAATCACCTCTGGAAGGGCCCTAGATCCTGGGCAGATCCTCCAGATCAACAGTTTCATCATGGGCGCCCGCCCGGCCGTTAAGCCCAAAGCGGTCCCCCAGATTGCCAAAAACCATCTCTCCATCAACCCCGAAAGCGTCGATAAGATGGATCCGGCAGATATCTCATCTTTAAACGAACTGCTAGATCGCATCGCCGCCCTGGGGGTCGCAACAGATTATGATCTCATTGGGCTTAAACCCGATCAGAGGGAAATTAGGTCCCCACCTGTCACCCACCTGGTGACCGTCGTGGAAGAGCAAGTTAAGGATACTGCTCCTCCTATGCTAAAAACAAACTATGTTCGGATCTCCGATCCCTACAAGACGGACATCCATCCTCGAGAAGAGACCATCTGTACTCCGAACATAGAATCGGGCGTTGAGCCTAAAAACCCCTAGGACACTCCGGATCCTGGGCTAGTAACCTCAGAAATTTTTCAAAACCTGGATTCCACAGTGGGTCAGGGTTCGGATTTAAGCCCACCCGCCCACCATAGTCAATACACTCCAAGCAACTCCAGTCCCCCGGACATATGCGACCTAATGTATATACAACAGCAACCTCAGGAAACAGTCCATCACTTTTGGGATAGATTCCTGCTCGTTAAAAACAAAATTAAAGATTGCTGCGACGATGATGCGGTATCAGTCTTTTGCCGCAACTATACGGGCGAAGGGATCCTCAATGCCCTCAACCGACACCGCATATTGCACTTCGCAGATTTGGCACACATAGTACAGAAGTATTGCGCAATGGAAAGCGCCTGGAAAGCCCAGACAGCTCGGTGGGAACCACCGGCCTTTAAGCCACCCACCGGCCGGGCAAAAAGGATGCACCCTCACGGGGCACCTGATCATTGCTTCACGGACAAGAAAATTAAGCCCTTAACAGGACATAGGACTGTCCTTGATGAATGGCTCGACAAGCCTTGCCAGATACAGACGATGCCGAATTCCGAACCAACACATAGCCTTCGGGCATGTTGGATACTCCGGCAGGTGGCTAAAAGCGGTGAGGCCATCCTCACCAGCACTACCCCAGTGAGGTACTCCTCTGAGGATAACGTTCTCAATGTGTTTATGGTCCTCGAGACCTTTTCTTCAAATAATCGGCGTAAAAGGGCGCTCCGCGACCTCGCCAAAGTTAGCCAAGTAGCCGCAATGAACCGTTGGAACGACATGGCGATAACTTTCAATGCCACTGATGAACCACGAGCCCGATCAGTCCGAGCACCAGCCACCTTTGTTCCATACCCAATTGTGGATGGCTTTTGGCTTACTAAAGTGCTCATGGACGAGGGTAGCGGATTAAACCTCATCTACGAGGACACGCTCGACAAAATGCAAATAGACAAGAGCCGCATCGAGCAGAGTAGTACAACCTTTCGAGGTATTATCCCTAGCCGAGAAGCGCAGTGTTCGGGAAAAATAAAACTTGATGTGGTATTCGGCACGCCTGAGAACTACAGGTCCGAAGAGTTAATCTTCCAGGTGGCACCTTTCAACAGCGGATATCATGCCCTATTGGGGCGAGATGCATTCACATGCTTTCAAGCCATACCTCATTACGGGTACATGAAGCTCAAAATGCCCAGGCCCAATGGAGTAATCACTATCGCCAGTGATCCGGACATAGCACTCCGCGCCGAAAACAAAACCGCATCCCTGGCCCTCGAGGCGCTATCAGAGGCCCTTGCGGCCGAAGAGCTCACCGCTTTGCGTTCCACAGTGGATAGAGATGACGTAATCCTCGACAAAAGGTCAAAATCCACTTCCTTCAAACCAGCAGACGAAATAGTCAAATTCCAAGTTCACCCGACAGATCCTAATAAAATAGCAGCCATTGGAGCACAGCTAGATCCGATGATCGACGCCGCACTAAGAGCATTCCTGCATGAGAATTGGGACATTTTCGCCTGGCACCCTTCGGATATGCCAGGAATCCCACGCAGACTGGCCGAACACAGCCTCAACATAATAAAGGGGTTCAAGCCCGTTAAGCAAGCGCTACGGCGATTTTCCGAACCCAAGTGGCAAGCTATGGGGGAGGAGTTAGCCAAACTACTTGAAGCCGGGTTTATTCGAGAAATAAAACACCTGGATTGGCTAGCAAACCTGGTCATGGTGCCAAAGAAGGACAAATACTGGCGCCTTTGTGTCGATTTTAAAGACCTTAGTAAAGCTTGTCCCAAGGACCCCTTCCCACTGCCCTGCATTGACAAAATCATTGATGCAACCACAGGACACGATTCACTGTGTTTCCTCGACACTTACTCCGGATACCATCAGATTAAGATGAAGGAATCCGATCTGGCCGCAACGGCATTTATCACTCCGTATGGGCCTTTCTGCTTTAACACTATGCCTTTCGGACTCAAAAACGCCGGTGCCACCTACCAACGCATGATTCAAACATGCCTGGAAAAACAAATCGGCAAGACGGTGGAGGCATATGTAGATGAGGTAGTCATAAAAACTAAACATGTCGAATCATTGGTGAACGACTTACGTCTTACATTCGACAACCTTCGAACATATGACATATGGCTCAATCCTGAAAAATGTGTTTTCGGCGTCCCGGCCGGAAAGCTGCTCGGGTTCATCGTTTCCAATAGAGGAATCGAAGCAAACTCAGCCAAAATCCGAGCCTTGTCACAGTTGGCAATACCAACAGACCTAAAACAGGTCCAAAAACTAGCCGGGTGCGTGGCTGCCTTGAGCCGCTTTATCTCCAGATTGGGAGAAAAGGTGTTGCCGCTATATCGCCTGCTTCGATGTATCGACCACTTTGAGTGGACGGACGCGGCAACAGCTAGGTTAGAAGAGATAAAAACTCTGCTAGCGAACAACCCAATCCTTGCCAACACCTAACATCGGCGAACCTATGCTCCCGTATATATCTGCAACTCACCAGGTGGTGAGCGCAGTACTCGTCGTCGAACGAGAGGAAGAGGGACACAAATTCCCACTCCAAAAACCCGTATACTACGTCTCGGCGGTTCTCACACCATGCAAATCCCGATACCCGCACTATCAAAAGATAGCATATGCGGTTTTCATGGCATCTCGAAAGCTACGACATTACTTTCAAGAGTGCTCGATCATGGTGGCCTCCGAGGTACCACTCAATGACATCATAAACAATCGAGACGCCACCGGCCGCATTGCAAAATGGGCCATCAAGCTCCTACCATTTGAAATAACGTACAATCCACGCCGAGCAATTAAATCTCAGGTGTTGGCCGACTTCGTCGCCGAATGGACAGAAGCCGAACTCCCTAAAGAGTACGACACATTCTCCAACTGGGTGATGTACTTCGACGGCTCTAAAATGTTAGCCGGATTGGGGACCGTGACACCCCTCTTTCATCTCCCACTGTCAAAGTGCAATAAAAGGCCTCAAACCCAGCCGGTCTAGGCTCAGCTAAACTCCCATCAGAAGGAATCATGCATATGTCACAAAATTCAGTAAGTGGAATCTGATGGTTTTCAGCATATAAATCAAAGCTCACTTCAGGAGGATTATTTCTAGGCAAGAAAGTAAAGCTCTGAACAAAGATGTTTGTGAGGATTTGGTGCTGGTCACAGTCATCTGCGATGAAGTCGGTGAGGCCGGCATTGGCAATATATTGCGTGAACTCCTCAAGAATTCCAACCGCTTGCAGAAACAGGGTGTGCGGCCATTCGCATGACCGTACTTCCGCCAACCTCCGAGGGTGGAGATCAATGTCAAATGACTCCCCAATAACACCCTTGGAGTTCTTCTTCGAGCCAAACTTCCTGAAGATAATCATGTTCGCGTACAATTTTCTGAAAATAAAATTTTTTGAGGTGACAAAAATTTGTCAACAAAACTTTATAAAATCGATAGCAACTACTCATAGGGATACATAGAGACCATAGCAAGTATTCAAACTACTTAGAACACTACAAATTCAACATGCAAGCACATCTACAGCAGCACCAAGAGTAGCTAATTATTCAAAGTATAAACCACTAAAACAAAAACTAATTGGACAAATGGTGGAGTCACATACCAAGCAACAATCCCCCGAAACAATTTCGGAAACGGAGCTTCGAGCAAAGAGATCGAAATCTGCGGGTTTGAGCTCAAGAACACGGGAGAGAGAGCAATGGAGATTTTTTTCTGGAGGTAAGTGATGATGTGGGCTAAAGAGATAAGTGAGGGGGCCCACATGGGGACCACAACCCACCAGGGTGCACCTGGGGGTCCTGGCGCGCCTAGGTGGGTTGTGCCCACCTGGTGCACCTCCCTCTGGTATTATTTGCACCAAAAATTCAGAAATATTCAGAAAAAATCGTGTTCACTTTTCAGGGCATTCTGAGAACTTTTATTTTTGGGTCATTCTTTTATTGCACGAAAAATTCAGAAAACAGACAACATGGTATTTTATTTTATTTAAGTAATAACAACAGGAAACAAAAAGTAAGGGCAGAAGGTAGTGCTTACTAAATTCATCAACTTCATACCGCCCAAAAATGATTCATTAATAAGGTTGATCAGGTCTTATTAACAACCACTTTCGATTAGCATGAAACCGAAGAACTTTTGTAAATCACTAAGTTACCTCAATGATATGCATTTCCCCAACAATAAGCATTTCATATTTCTTTTTGACAGTAGGTAGAGGTATTTGAAAACTTCCAATAGTGATTGTCGGAGATTTTTCAATAACATTAATACCATTCACTTGGAACTGTTTCTTCGGAAAGTGCACCATATGCTCATTACCATAAATATGAAAAGTGATCTTGCTTTTATTGCAATCAATAACAGCCCGTGCAGTATTCAAGAAGGGTCTACCAAGGATAATCGACATGTTGTCGTCCTCGGGCATCTCATGTATAACAAAGTCAGTCAAAGTAGTAACATTAGCAACAACAACGGGCACATCCTCACAAATACCGATAGGTATGGCAGTTGACTTGTCAGCCATTTGCAAAGATATTTCAGTAGGTGTGAGTTTATTCAAATCAAGTCTTTTATATAAATAGAAAGGCATAACACTAACACCAGCTCCTAAATCGCACAAAGCAGTTTTCACATAATTCTTTTTGATGGAGCAAGGTATTGTTGGTATTCCTGGATCTCCAAGTTTTTAGGTACTCCATCTTTGAAAGTATAATTAGCAAGCATAGTGGAGATTTTAGCTTCCGGTATTTTTCTCTTATTTGTGATGATGTCTTTCATATACTTTGCATCATGAGGCATTTTCAAGATGTCAGTCAAGCGAGTACGCAAAAAGACTTGGGTTGGGTGGAAAATGCATAGGTTTTTGAACCCACGTTTCTCTTTCTTTACCGTGTTTTCTAGCAACAAAGTCTATTTTATCATACCTTTTATTCTTAGGTTGTGGGTTATCAAGATCAACAGGTGGTTCTATCTCAACATCGTTATCTGTTCTTTATCATTGTTTGGTTGAGTGTCTTCATGAACCTCATCATTATCCTTTTCATTATCACTAGGTGGATGTTCATTACCAGATTGAGTTTCAGCATCAGAGATAGAAGTTTCATTTTCATTATCAGGAGGTTTCTCTATTTCAGGTTCACTAGAAGTATGCAAAGTCCTATCATTTTTCTTTTTCTTTTTCTTTTTAGAAGGACTAGGTGCACTAGTGTTAGCTCTTTGTGAATCTTGTTCAGTTATTTTTGGATGTCCTTCAGGATAAAGTGGTTCCCGAGTCATTGTACCTCCCGTAGTTGCAACTCTAATAGCAAAGTCATGCATATTATTATTCATTTCATCAAGCAATTCTCTTTGTGATTTAGCAACTTGTTCTAACTGAGTTTGAACCATAGAAGCATGTTTTCCAACACCTCTAACATCATTTGAAATTCTAAATAACAAGTTACTCAAGCGAGCAATCATATCCGAATTATACTTCAACTGTTTCATAACTTTTGCATTGAAGTGATCTTGCTTTCTAATATAGTTTTCAAACTCATAAAGGCATTGACTAGGATGCATATTGTGAGGATTATCATTTCATTGAACTTCATAAGAGAATTTACCTCTACCACCTTAGGCAGTGGTGGTGTATTAAGCCCATGTATTTCTTCAATAGGAGGTAAAATTTTAACATCCTCAGCTTTAATACCTTTTTCTTCATGGATTTCTTTACCTCTTGCATATCTTCAGGACTGAGATATAATAAACCCCTCTTCTTAGGAGTGGGTTTAGCGGTGGTTCAGGGATAGTCCAATCATCATAATTTTTCAATATGTTATTCAATAATTCTTCAGCTTGTCCAACAATTCGTTCCCTGAAAACACAACCAACACAACTATCTAGGAAGTCCCTAGAAGCATCGGTTAGTCCATTATAGAAGATATAAAGTATTTCATTTTTCTTAAGAGGGTGATCAGGCAAAGCATTAAGTAACTGGCAAAGCCCTCTCCCAAGCTTGTGGGAGACTCTCTTCTTTAGTTTGCACAAAAGTTAAATATTTCCTGTAAGGCAGCTTGTTTCTTATGAGCAGGAAAATATTTTTCAGAGAAGTAATAAATCATATCACGCACACAACCAAGAGCAAGAGTATTGTACCAAGCTTTAGCATCACCCTTTAGGGAGAAAGGAAATAATTTGAGAATAAAGTAATAGCGCATTTTCTCATCATGAGTAAAAAGAGTGGCTATATCATTCAACTTAGTAAGATGTGCCACAACAGTTTCAGTTTCATAACCATGGAAAGGATCAGATTCAACCAGACTAATTAACTCTGGGTCAACAGAGAATTCATAATCCTTGTCATCAATAAAGATAGGTGAAGTAGCAAACTTAGGATCACACTTCATTCTAGCATTCAGAAACTTTTCTTTATACTTGCGTAATAATTTCTCTAGATCATCTCTATCATTGCAAGCAAGAATATCTCTAGTTGTTTCTTCACTCATAACATAACCTTCCGGTACCTTAGGAAATTCATATCTAGGAAGGCTAGTTCTAGCAGGTGTTTCAGAAGATTCAGTTTCAAGCTCATCATCAGATTCAACAACATCATGTTGTATAACTCTAGCAATTTGTTTATCAAGAAATTCACCAAGTGGCACATCATCATTATCAAGCAAGGTACTAGCATCATCATAAGCATCATTCATAGTAGAAGTAGCATCATCAATAACTTGCAACATATCAGGATTAATAGCATGTGGTGGTGTTTCAAGTTTACTCAAAACAGAAGGTGAAACTAAAGCAGAAATGGATGGTAGTTCCTTACCTCTCCTCGTCTTTGAGGGAAATATCTTAGTCTTTGGATCCGTTAGATTCTTCATAGTGATAAAGTGATAATAATCCCAAGTGACTCAACAAATATAGCTATGCTCCCCGGCAACGGCGCCAGAAAAAGGTTTTGAAAACCCACAAGTATAGGGGATCGCAACAGTTTTCGAGGGTAAAGTATTTAACCCAAATTTATAGATTAAACACAAGGGGAGCCAAAGAATATTTGAAGGTATTAGCAGCTGAGTTGTCAATTTAACCACACCTGGAGATTAATTATCTGCAGCAAAGTGATCAGTAGCAAAGTAGTTTGATAGTTTTGATAGTAGTGACAGCAGCAATAGTAACAGTAACAGTGATAGCAATAAGTTTGTAGCAAGTGTAACAGTAATAGCAGCAGTAGTAACTTAGCAGAAACAATATAGGATAAATTCGTAGGCATTGGATCGGTGACTTGTTGGATGATATTCATCATGTGACAGTTATAACCTAGGGTGATACGGCACTAGCTCCAGTTCATCGATATAATGTAGGCATGTATTCCGTAAATAGTCATACGTGCTTTATTAAAAGAACTTGCATGACATCTTTTGTCCTACCCTCCCGTGGCGGCGGGGTCCATACTAGAAACAAAGGGATATTAAGGCCTCCTTTTAACAGAGAACCAGAACAAAGCATTAACACATAGTGAATACATGAACTACTCAAACTACGGTAATCACCGGAAGAAGTCCCGGTTATTGTCACTTCGGGGTTATCAGATCATAACACGTAGTAGGTGACTATAACTTGCAAGATCGGATCTAACACATGGATATAATGATGAATTCATAAACGGTTCAGATCTGAGTTCATGGCATCCGGGCCCAAAGTGACAAGCATTAAGCATAGCAAAGTCATAGCAACATCAATCTAAGAACATAGTGGATACTAGGGATCAAGCCCTAACAAAACTAACTAGATTACATGATGAATCTCATCCAACTCCTCACCGACCAGCGAGCCTATGAAGGAATTACTCACTCCCGGTGGGGAGCATCATGGAATTGGCGATGGAGAAGGGTTGGTGATGACGAAGAATGAAGGTCCCCCTCTCCGCAGCCGCAAACGGACTCCAGATTTGACCTCCCGAGGAAGAACAGGGCTTGGCGGCGGCTCCGTCTCATGGATCGCGATAATTCTTTCTCCCTGATTTTTTCTGGAAAAATAGGATTTTATAGCGTCGGTTTCAGGGTCTGCGGGGCCACCAGGTGGGGACAACCCACCTGGGCGCGCCAGGAGAGGGGGGCACGCCCTGGTGGGTTGTGCCCACCCAGGTGCCCCTCTCTGGCAGGTCTTGGCTCCAGAAATTCTTATTATTGATAAAAAAATCCTCACAAAGTTTCGTTCCATTTCGAGAACTTTTATTTCTACACAAAAACAACACCATGGTAGTTCCGTTGAATACAGCGTCAGTCCGAGGTTAGTTTCATTCAAATCATGCAAATTAGAGACCAAAACAAGAGGAAAAGTGATGTAGGGCGAAACCCTAGATGGCCGATCTTTCACGAAAGGAGCAGATCCCTACGAAGAACGTGATGAACACGAGGGGAAAAACGAGGGAAACACGAGGGGAACACGAGAGAAATCACTCAACCAACAAGAATAGATCACACATGCGCTAGATCGATGAACACAAAGGTAAGATACAAGATCCAAGTCCAACAAGGGGCGATATATAGGTAACCGGTTCTTCTCCGAAAGGAGGTCTTGAGGGGGGCCACCCAAGAGGGGGTCTTGAATCCAACGTGGATCGTCTCCGAAGAGGGGCCGCAGTCTCTCTCGAGGAGGAGATCCGTATGGATGAGCAATGCTCTATCTCACATATGAGCTAAACCAATGCTGACCCTAGAAAGATGGGGGAGAAGGAGTATATATAGACTAGAGGGTCGAAGGGGTACACGGGCTTCGGCCCTTTACTGTGCGCAGACAGAGGGGGCCGGATGTCCGGGCGACGGGCCGGATGTCCGGGCCTTCCCGAGGGGCCGGATGTCCGGGCTTGGCTGCCGGATGTCCGGGCTGGAGGGTTCAGCTACTGTAGTTTCTGTCGCATGGCGCCGGATGTCCGGGCGAGGGGCCGGATTTCCGGGGCTTCGGGAGGAGCCGGATGTCCGGGTCCTATAGCACTTCGATGGCTGGACTGCTGCTGTTGTTTACATCTTCAGGGGCCGGATGTCCGGGGCCTGGAAGGTGGACTTGCCTTCTTCCGTTGGTTCTCTTCATCCATGGACTTGGTGGCTTGTCCGTCTTCACGTGCATCTTCGTGAGGGTCCTCTTGACACCTGATCATGCATAGCATATCGGACTTAGGTAGTAGCCATGTCTCGAGTGGATCATATGTGATATCACTAAGGAAGGAAGTCACCTCATTCTCGAGAGCTCTAGTTCGTGCTCGTGTCATAGGTCCTCTTGGCTCTTGTGAGACGATGGTAGGTCCATGGGGATGACCGTAGGATGCTCCGCATCAAAAAGCGTTAGGAAAAGTAGATACATTGGAGACGTATCAGGCTGGTGTCATCCTAACATCCCCTACAAGGGACACAGTCCGTTATGTATTGCAAATCATGTATACGGACTCCAATAACGCAGCCGAATATGAGGCGCTACTGCATGGTCCCCGAATGGCTGTTTCTGTGGGCATACAATGCCTCGAGGTGCGAGGGGATTCAAATCTCGCAATATCCCAAATAAACGGAGAATTCGATGCAAAAGATCCAAAGATGGCAGCTTACCCAATGCCGTGCTCAAAATATCAGCTTGGTTCGAGGGGCTTGAGTTCCATCATGTGGCCTGAGATAGTAACCAAGCAGCGGACATCCTTGGTCGAATGGGCGCTAAATGCGACCCCGTCCCGCCTAACACCTTCGTGGAACGGCTCTTCGAGCCATCCGTGGTATGGTAGGACGAGAGCGGAAACACCAGTCCGGCGTCGATCACGCCCCCAGATGCCGAACATGATTCAGACATCATCGGGGGCTCGGGCACAGAACCAACGCCTTCTACCCATGTAATCATGGCGGTAATCGCTCCATGGACCGAACCCTTCCTGGCCTACCTTAATAGGCAGGAGCTCCCTAAGTACCAGAATGAGGCTCGTTGCATCGTTCGACGCTCAAAAGCCTACAAAGTTCATGAAGGAGAGCTCTACAAGAAAAGTACTACCGGAGTCCTTCAAAGATGTATCTCCGAAGAGGAGGGGCGGCAGCTCTCCGAAATCCATGCTGGTCTTGGTGGCCATCACGCCGCAGCTCGGTGACGACCCACAAGTATAGGGGATCTATCATAGTCCTTTCGATAAGTAAGAGTGTCGAACCCAACGAGGAGCAGAAGGAAATGACAAGCGGTTTTCAGTAAGGTATTCTCTGCAAGCACTGAAATTATCGGTAAGAGATAGTTTTGTGATAAGGTAATTTGTAACGGGTAACAAGTAATGAAAGTAAATAAGGTGCAGCAAGATGGCCCAATCCTTTTTGTAGCAAAGGACAAGCCTGGACAAACTCTTATATGAAGGAAAACGCTACCGAGGACACATGGGAATTATCATCAAGCTAGTTTTCATCACGCTCATATGATTCGCGTACGTTACTTTGATAATTTGATATGTGGGTGGACCGGTGCTTGGGTACTGCCCTTCCCTGGACAAGCATCCCACTTATGATTAACCCCTATTGGAAGCATCCGCAACTACAAAAGAAGTATTAAGGTAAACCTAACCATAGCATGAAACATATGGATCCAAATCAGCCCCTTACGAAGCAACGCATAAACTAGGGTTTAAGCTTCTGTCACTCTAGCAACCCATCATCTACTTATTACTTCCCAATGCCTTCCTCTAGGCCCAAACAATGGTGAAGTGTCATGTAGTCGACGTTCACATAACACAACTAGAGGAGAGACAACATACATCTCATCAAAATACGAATACCAAATTCACATGACTACTTATAGCAAGACTTCTCCCATGTCCTCAGGAACAAACACAACTACTCACAAATAATATTCATGTTCATAATCAGAGGGGTATTAACATGCATAAAGGATCTGAACATATGATCTTCCACCAAATAAACCAACTAGCATCAACTACAAGGAGTAATCAACACTACTAGCCACCCACATGTACCAATTTGAGGTTTTGAGACCAAGATTGGATACAAGAGATGAACTAGGGTTTGAGAGGAGATGGTGCTGGTGAAGATGTTGATGGAGATAGACCCCCTCCCGATGAGAGGATCGATGGTGATGACGATGGTGATGATTTCCCCCTCCCAGAGGGATGTTTCCCCGGCAGAATAGCTCCGCCGGAGCCCTAGATTGGTTTCGCCAGGTTCCGCTTCGAGACGGCGGCGCTTCGTCCCGAAAGCTTTCTTCTGATTTTTTCTCGGACAAAAGACTTCATATAGCAAAAGATGGGTAGCGGAGGCCTGCCAGGGGGCCCACGAGACAGGGGGGCGCGCCCAGGGGGTAGGGCGCGCCCCCACCCTGGTGGCCAGGGTGTGGTCCCCCTCTGGTTAATTCTTTCGCTAGTATTTTTTATTAATTCCAAAACGTGCCTCCGTGAAGTTTCAGGACTTTTGGAGTTGTGCAGAATAGGTCTCTAATATTTGCTCCTTTTCCAGCCCAGAATTCCAGCTGCCGGCATTCCCCCTCTTCATGCAAACCTTGTAAAATAAGAGAAAATAGGCATAAGTATTGTGACATAATGTGTAATAACAGCCCATAATGCAATAAATATCGATATAAAAGCATGATGCAAAATGGACGTATCAACTCCCCCATGCTTAGACCTCGCTTGTCCTCCAGCGGAAACCGATAACGAAATATATGTCCACATGTTTAGAGATAGAGGTGTCGATAAAATAAAATACGGACATGAGGACATCATGATCATTCTTATGACAGCAACATATATTGCCATATGATTTCTTATGCTAAAGTAACAATCTATTCACAATGTCAAGTATGAATCAGAAACTTCATTGAAAACTAACAAACTATGATCTCGGTCATTGAGGCAATTGCAATTTATCATAACATAGGAACGAGTCAATATAAGAGCTTTTCAGCAAGTCCACATACTCAACTATCATTTAGTCTTTCACAATTGCTAACACTCATGCAATACTTATGGTTATGGAGTTTTAATCGGACACAGAGAAAGATAAGGGCTTATAGTGTTGCCTCCCAACATTTTACCTCAAGGGTAATGTCAACAATAATAGTTCATGCTAACTTACATCCAATTGGATATATATTTTATATATATATATATATATATATATATATATATATATATATATATATATATATATATATATCAGGATCTTTCCAACACAATGTGCTTGCCAAAGGATAAAATGTAAAAAGGAAAGGTGAACATCACCATGACTCTTGCATAAGGTTTAAGACAAGAATAAAAGATAGGCCCTTCGCAGAGGGAAGCAGAGGTTGTCATGTGTTTTTGTGGTTGGATGCACAAAATCTTAATGCGAAAGAACGTCACTTTATATTGCCACTTGTGATATGGACCTTTATTATGCAGTCTGTCGCTTTTATTTCTTCCACATCACAAGATCGTATAAAGCTTATTTTCCCCCACATTAATAAATCATACATATTTAGAGAGAAATTTTATTGCATGCAACAATGACAACTTACTTGAAGGATCTTACTCAATCCGTAGGTAGATATGGTGGACTCTCATGGCAAAACCGGGTTCAAGGATATTTGGAAGCACAAGTAGTATCTCTACTTGGTGCAGAGAATTTGGCTAGCATGAGGGGGAAAGGTAAGCTCAACATGTTGGATGATCCATGACAATATACTTTATTTCGGATATAAGAAAACATAACCCATTACGTTGTCTTCCTTGTCCAACATCAGTTTTTTAGCATGTCATATTTTAATGAGTGCTCACAATCATAAAAGATGTCCAAGATAGTGTATTTATATGTGAAAACCTCTCTTTCTTTATTACTTCCTATTAATTGCAACGATGACCAAAACTATGTTTGTCAACTCTCAACAACTTTTATTCATCATACTCTTTTATATGTGAAGTCATTACTCCCCATAAGATCAATATGATCTCTTTAATTCTTTTTATTCTTTCTCTTATCTTTAATTTTTATTTCCTCAAGATCATGGTAAGATAATCAAGCCCTTGACTCAAAACTAATCTTTATTATATATGGCTCACTGACTCGATTACATAGAAGGATCATAAAGCAAAACTCAAAACTAGATCATACTAAAACTTTATTCTACTAGATCAAGATATTACCAAAAGGATCGAACTACAAAAAACAGTGAAGATAGGAGTGTGATGGTGATACGATACCGGGGCACCTCCCCCAAGCTTGGCAGTTGCCAAGGGGAGTGCCCATACCCGATACTCAGTTCTCCTTCTTCAGAGGTGAAGGAGATGGTGATGATGATGACAATTGTGCCTTCAGTTTTTTAATATTGTAATTGAGAAGGGCAATTTCCTCCTTTAAATCATCGACCTCCGATTCCAGCTTCAAGATCTTGTCACATAAATCTCCTTTGCTTTTCTGCCGAAAACGAGAAGGAATAGATCGATTAGTGGATAGTTTAGCCCTCTTAGGGAGACTAGACTTCTTTAACTTCACGTGCATATCCCCAGGTTGAGGTAGAGGAACATCCTCCTCCTCCGAACTTGAATCATTGATCCTCGTCAAATGAGCATCTTCCTCATCATCCGTAGTTCGACCAGTAGGAGATAGGTCCCCATAGGTCTTTGGGTCAACAATGAGATGTGAGACATAGCTCTCTCCGTCGGAGTCTCGAGATGACATCTTGCTCTAAATCTGCTGCAGAAACAGCTCAAAACAAAAACAGAGAATATTTGCGTGGTACGGTGCTAAAAACCTTCGGGAGATTATATAATGAATTTTTACCGACCAAAATAAGTATTGTGCAAGAAAACGGAGTCCGGAGGGCACACGAGGTGCCCACGAGGCAGGGGGCGCGCCCAGGGGGGTAGGGCGCGCCCTCCACCCTCGTGGATGCCTCGTGTCCCTTTCGGACTACTTTTTATTTTCCTATTTTCTTAAATATTCCAAAACGGAGAAAAATTTCCATTAGAACTATTTTGGAGTCGGTTTACTTACCGTACCACATACCTATTCCTTTTCGGAGTCTGAAACGTTCTGGAAAGTGTCCCTTATGTATTCCTCCGGGATTACGGTTTCAATAACATTAGTTTCAACATTTATGGGATTACCTGAGATATAATGTTTGATTCTTTGACCGTTCACCACCTTCGGATTTGTGCCTCGAAGTTGTTAATTTTTATGGCACCAGAACAATAGACCTCCTCGATAATGTAAGGACCTTCCCATTTAGAGATGAGTTTTCCTGCAAAAAATCTTAAACGTGAGTTGTATAGCAAAACATAATCACCTGCATTAAACTCACGCTTTTGTATCCTTTTTTCATGCCATCTTTTAACTTTTTCTTTAAACAGTTTGGCATTCTCATAGGCCTGGGTTCTCCATTCATCAAGTGAGCTAATGTCAAATAGCCTCTTCTCACCGGAAAGTTTGAAATCATAATTGAGCTCTTTAATGCCCCAATATGCCTTATGCTCTAGTTCGAGAGGTAAGTGACATGCTTTTCCACAAACCATTTTATATGGAGACATACCCATAGGATTTTTATATGCAGTTCTATAGGCCCATAATGCATCATCAAGTTTCTTAGACCAATTCTTTCTAGATCTATTAACAGTCTTTTGCAAAATTAATTTGAGCTCTCTATTACTCAGTTCTACTTGACCACTAGATTGTGGATGGTATGGAGATGCAATTCTATGATTAACATCATACTTAGAAAGCATTTTATGAAAAGCACCATGAATAAAATGTGAACCACCATCAGTCATTAAATATCTAGGGACTCCAAACCTCGGAAAAATAACTTCTTTAAGCATCTTAATAGAGGTGTTATGATCAGCACTACTAGTTGGAATAGCTTCTACCCACTTAGTAACGTAATCAACAGCAACCAAAATATGTGTATACCCGTTAGAGGAAGGAAAAGGTCCCATATCATCAAAGCCCCAGACGTCAAATGGTTCAATAACAAGTGAATAGTTCATAAGCATTTCTTGGCGTCTGCTAATATTACCGATTCTTTGACATTCATCACAAGACAATACAAACTTACAGGCATCTTTGAAGAGAGTAGGCCAATAAAAACCAGATTGCAATACCTTATGTGCAGTTCTATCTCCAGCGTGGTGTCCTCCATAAGCCTCGGAGTGACACTTGCGTAGGATCTGTTCCTGTTCATGCTCAGGTACACAATGTCTAATAACACCATCTACTACTTCTTTATAAAGGTGTGGGTCATCCCAGAAGTAATGTCTCAAATCATAGAAAAACTTTTTCTTTTGCCGGTATGTGAAACTAGGTGGTATAAATTTAGCAACAATATAATTAGCATAATCAACATACCATGGAGCAGTACGAGAAGCATTTATAACAGCTCATCAATAGGTAGTGGGTCATCAAGAACATTTTCTAACCTAGACTAGTTGTCAGCAACGGGGTTCTCAGCTCCCTTTCTATCAATAATATGCAAATCAAATTCTTGTAGCAAGATAACCCATCTAATAAGTCTAGGTTTACCATCTTTCTTTTCCATAAGATATTTAATAGTAGCATGATCAGTGTGAACAGTTACTCTAGAATCAACAACATAAGGTCTAAACTTATCACAAGCAAATGCAACTGCTAAAAATTCTTTTTCAGTAGTAGCATAATTTCTCTGGGCACTATCTAGAGTTTTACTAGCATATTGGATAACATTTAATTTCTTATCAACTCTTTGTCCTACAGCATAATCACTAGCATCACACATAATTTCAAAGGGTAAATTCCAATCAGGTGGCTGAACAATAGGTGCAGAAATCAAAGCTTTCTTAAGTATTTCAAATGCTTCTACACAATCATAATCAAAGACAAAAGGAACATCTTTTTGTAAGAGATTAGTCAGAGGCCTAGAAATTTTTGAGAAGTCTTTAATGAACCTCCTATAAAAACCGGCATGACCAAGGAGACTTCTTATACCTTTAGTGTCCTTAGGACACATCATCTTTTCAATAGCATCAACTTTAGCTTTATCAACTTCAATACCTCTTTCAGAAATTTTATGCCCCAAGACAATACCTTCATTGACCATAAAGTGGCACTTCTCCCAATTCAAGACAAGATTAGTTTCTTCACATCTCTGCAAAACTCGGTTAAGATTGCTTAAGCAATCATCAAAAGAAGTTCCATATACGGCAAAATCATCCATGAAAACCTCGACAATCTTTTCAGAAAAGTCAGAGAATATAGCAGTCATACATCTTTGAAAGGTAGCAGGTGCATTGCATAAACCAAAAGGCATACGTCTATAAGCAAAGGTACCGAAAGGGCAAGTAAAAGTGGTCTTTTCTTGATCCTCTTTTGTCACAGGTATTTGAGAGAAACCAAAATAACTATCTAGAAAGCAAAAATGTGTATGTTTGGACAATCTTTCTAGCATTTGATCAATAAAAGGTAAGGGGTAATGATCCTTTTTAGTAGCTTTATTTAATTTGCAGAAATTAATTACCATTCTATAACCTGTAAAAATTCTTTGTGGGATAAATTCATCTTTATCATTAGGAACAACAGTAATGCCTCCCTTCTTAGGGACACAATGGACAAGACTTACCCACTGACTATCAGCAACGAGATAAATTATACCTGCCTCCAGAAGCTTTAGTATTTCTTTTCTCACCACTTCTTTCATCTTAGGATTTAACCATCGTTGGTGATCAACAACTAGTTTAGCGTCTTTCTCCAATTTTATTTTGTGCTGGCATAGAGTGGGACTAATGCCCTTAAGATCATCAAGAGTATATCCAAGATCATCAATAATTTCTCTTCTTCTTGCTCTGAAAGGTTAGCACTAATAATAACAGGATATATCTTATTTTCATCAAGATAAGCATATTTAAGAGTATCAGGTAATGGTTTAAGCTCAAACACGGGATCACCCTTTGGTGGAGGAGGATCCCCTAGCAACAGGCAAGTTGTGTTTCAAGATAGGTCCTTGTTTAAAGAATACTTCATCTATTTCCCTTCTTACATTCATAAACATATCATTTTCATGGTCTAGCAAATATTGCTCTAAAGGATCATTAGGAGGCACGGCAATAGAAAGCAAGACCAATAATTTCATCTTTACTAGGCAATTCTTTATCATGGGGTTGCTATGAAATTTAGCAAAATTAAACTGATGAAACATATACCCTAAACCAATAGTAACAACATCCAATTTTGCAATCTTTAGCATTAACAGTATTCAAGAAGGGTCTATCAAATACAATGGGAGAAAAGTCATCTTGTGGGGAACCAAGAACGAGGAAATCAGTAGGATATTTAACTTTCCCACACAAGACTTCAACATCTCTAACAATCCCAATTGGTGAAATAGTATCTCTATTGGCAAGCTTAGTTGTAACATCTATCTCTTCTATCTCAGCAGGTGCAATATAATGCATAATTTCTTTGGATAGAGAATGAGGTATTGCACTTGCACTAGCACCCATATCACATAAGTCATGATAACAATGATCTCCTATTTTAACAGAAACAACAGGAATGCCAACAACAGGTCTATGTTTACCCTTAATATCGGGTCTAGCAATTCTAGCGGCTTCATCATAGAAGTAAATAACATGCCCATCAATATTATCAGCCAAGAGATCTTTAACCATAGCAATACTAGGTTCAACTTTAATTTGCTCAGGGGGTGTAGGTGTTCTAGTATTACTCTTACGAACCACAGTTGAAGCTTTAGCATGATCCTTTATTCTAATAGGGAAAGGTGGTTTCTCAATATAAGCGGTAGGAACAATAGGATCAACATTATAAGTGATAGTCTTTTCTTCAACTTTAATAGGTTCAACTACTTTTACTTCAGTGGGAGGATGATATTTAAACCACTTCTCCTTAGGGAGATCAACATGAGTAGCAAAGGATTCATAGAAAGAAGCTACTATCTCAGAGTCAAGTCCATATTTAGTGTTAAATTCACGGAAAACATCGGTATCCATAAAAGATTTAACACAATCAAACTTAGGTGTTATACCTGACTCCTTACCTTCGTCGAGGTCCCAATCTTCAGAGTTGCATTTAATTCTTTCCAATAAATCCCATCTGAATTCAATAGTCTTCATCATAAAAGAGCCAGTACAAGAAGTATCGAGCATGAAGCGATTATTGAGAGAAAGCCGAGCATAAATTTTTTGAATAATAATTTCTCTTGAGAGCTCATGATTGGGGCATGAATATAACATTGACTTAAGCCTCCCCCAAGCTTGAGCGATGCTTTCTCCTTCGCGAGGCCAAAAATTATATATATAATTACGATCACGATGAACAAGATGCATAGGATAAAACTTCTGATGAAATTCCAATTTCAATCGGTTGTAGTTCCATGATCCCATATCATCACATAGCCTAAACCATGTCAATGCCTTTCCCTTCAAAGATAAAGGGAAGACCTTCTTCTTGATAACATCCTCGGGCATACCTGCAAGCTTAAATAATCCACAAACTTCATCCACATAGATTAGGTGCAAATCGGGATGCAATGTTCCATCTCCTGTAAAAGGATTAGCTAGCAGTTTCTCAATCATACCCGAAGGAATCTCAAAGTAAACATTTTCAGTAGGTTCAGTAGGTTGAGGAGCAACTCTTTGCTCTACTGGTCGGGGTGAAGATACCCCGAACAAGCCCCTCAAAGGATTATGTTCCGTAGTAACAAGTGACAGTAAATTTCAGCACACTATATAAATTTTTCCTTACCAAAGGTGCTTCACTCCCCGGCAACGGCGCCAGAAAAGAGTCTTGATGACCCACAAGTATAGGGGATCTATCGTAGTCCTTTCGATAAGTAAGAGTGTCGAACCCAACTAGGAGCAGAAGGAAATGTCAAGCGGTTTTCAGTAAGGTATTCTCTGCAAGCACTGAAATTATCGGTAACTGATAGTTTTGTGATATGGTAATTTGTAACGGGTAACAAGTAATGAAAGTAAATAAGGTGCAGCAAGATGGCCCAATCCTTTTTGTAGCAAAGGACAAGCCTGGACAAACTCTTATATGAAGGAAAACGCTCCCGAGGACACATGGGAATTATCGTCAAGCTAGTTTTCATCACGCTCATATGATTCGCGTTCGTTACTTTGATAATTTGATATGTGGGTGGAACGATGCTTGGGTACAGCCCTTCCTTGGACAAGCATCCCACTTATGATTAACCCCTATTGCAAGCATCCGCAACTACAAAAGAAGTATTAAGGTAAACCTAACCATAGCATGAAACATATGGATCCAAATCAGCCCCTTACGAAGCAACACATAAACTAGGGTTTAAGCTTCTGTCACTCTAGCAACCCATCATCTACTAATTACTTCCCAATGCCTTCGTCTAGGCCCAAACAATGGTGAAGTGTCATGTAGTCGACGTTCACATAACACCAGAGGAGAGACAACATACATCTCATCAAAATATCGAACGAATACCAAATTCACATGACTACTTATAGCAAGACTTCTCCCATGTCCTCAGGAACAAACGCAACTACTCACAAATCATGTTCATGTTCATAATCAGAGGGGTATTAATATGCATAAAGGATCTGAACATATGATCTTCCACCAAATAAACCCACTACCATCAACTACAAGGAGTAATCAACACTACTAGCAACCCACAGGTACCAATCTGAGGTTTTGAGACAATGATTGGATACAAGAGATGAACTAGGGTTTGAGAGGAGATGGTGCTGGTGAAGATGTTGATGGAGATTGACCCCCTCCCGATGAGAGGATCGATGGTGATGACGATGGTGACGATTTGCCCCTCCCAGAGGGATGTTTCCCCAGCAGAACAGCTCCGCCGGAGCCCTAGATTGGTTTCGCCAGGTTCCGCCTCGAGACGGCGGCGCTTCGTCCCAAAAGCTTTCTTCTGATTTTTCTCGGACGAAAGATTTCATATAGCAGAAGATGGGCACCGGAGGCCTGCCAGGGGGCCCATGAGACAGGGGGCGCGCCCAGCGGGGTAGCGCGCGCCCCCCACCCTCGTGGCCAGGGTGTGGGCCCCCTCTGGTTAATTCTTTCGCCAGTATTTTTTATTAATTCCAAAACGTGCCTCCGTGAAGTTTCAGGACTTTTGGAGTTGTGCAAAATAGGTCTCTAATATTTGCTCCTTTTCCAGCCCAGAATTCCAGCTGCCGGCATTCCCCCTCTTCATGCAAACCTTGTAAAATAAGAGAGAATAGGCATAAGTATTGTGACATAATGTGTAATAACAGCCAATATTCAATAAAATATCAATATAAAAGCATGATGCAAAATGGACGTATCAACTCCCCCAAGCTTAGACCTCGCTTGTCCTCAAGCGGAAACCGATAACGAAAAATATGTCCACAGGTTTAGAGATAGAGGTGTCGATAAAATAAAATACGGACATGAGGGCATCATGATCATTCTTATAACAGCAACATATATTGTCATATGATATCTTATGCTAAAGTAACAATCTATTCACAATGTCAAGTATGAATCAGAAACTTCATTGAAAACTAACAAACTATGATCTCGGTCATTGAGGCAATTGCAATTTATCATAACATAGGAAAGAGTCAATATAAGAGCTTTTCAGCAAGTCCACATACTCAACTATCATTTAGTCTTTCACAATTGCTAACACTCACGCAATACTTATGGTTATGGAGTTTTAATCGGACACAGAGAAAGATAGGGGCTTATAGTGTTGCCTCCCAACCTTTTACCTCAAGGGTAATGTCAACAACAATAGTTCATGCTAACTTACATCCAATTGGATATATATATATATATATCAGGATCTTTCCAACACAGTTAAAACGGCTGAAGCTGGACCAGTGATAGATTTCATATCCGGTGTCGTACACCGTTATGGTGTCACACATAGCATCATCACTGACACCGGCTCTAACTTTACAACCGACGAGGTAAAAACTTGGTGTGCTAATCTGGGCATCAAGCTCGATTACGCCTCCGTGTATCACCCTCAAACAAATGGTCAAGTCGAACGGGCCAATGGCCTGATAATGAGCGACATTAAACCCAGACTAGTGTGATCCTTAAAGGAGTCGGATAAACACCAGGTTGAGGAGCTCGATTCTGTACTCTGGGGGCTACGGACCACACCCAATCGCACGACCGGATACACACCGTTCTTCATGGTGTACGGCACAGAGGCTGTCCTGCCCTGCGATATTATTCATGACTCACCTCGAGTGTGAATGTATGAGGAGAGAGAGGCCAAGCTTGATCGGCAGGACGACCCAGACGGCCTGGAGGAGGAGCGCGACGTCGCAAAAGCTCGTTCCGCATTTTATCAACAACAAGCTCGAACATACCAAAGCAGAGAAGTGCGGGCTAAGACTTATAATGTCGGTGAACTCATTCTACGCCTACCAGAGAAGAAAAAGGACAAGCTCTAGCCCAAATGGGAGGGTCCCTTCATTATAGATGAAGTTCTCACTAGAGGATCCTATCGCCTTCGCAATGCATCAGACAATCGCTCTGAGCCGAAACCATGGAATGGTGCCAGACTCCGAAGATTCTACGCCTAAGTCCGGACACATTGTTCGTTACCTTTTTCTCCTTTTTCCCTTTCCCTTTTTATTTTCCCTTTTTCTTTTCATTTCTTTTGCGAATTCTAGCATGTGTTCGAGTAAGCCGCACATTTGAGGGGTACACATCCTTAAATGTATACACCCCACTATAACTGGGGGCTTCCTTCAATAGAAGCCTAGTATTATTTCAAGCATAAAACTCACCTTATATATGTACATTGCTTACTCATATATGTCTTGTCTTCGCCATTATATGCACCTCTATGACTTAAGTTTTTGCCAAGCTGGGTTGCCTGGCTCCTGTGCTTATGCCCTACGTTCCCACTTGTTCGGCTAGGGCATAAAGGGAGCACCTCTGCGATTGTTACAACCGGGTCATCCAGACATGTACCTCAGATGGGTGAAGCCGAAAGCAAGCGTTCTTAAGGGAATAATTGGTCGGCGGACAAACGACGAACTGCCTTCGTAGCAATATAAACTACAGAAAATACAAACACTCCTGTGATTCTTTCGCATCACGGCCTAGTTATGCAAAAACGCATGCCGAGTCAGGTAGAGGAACCCTTAACGGAACTATTCTTCTTGGAAGATGTTGCTTACATTATAAAGTAATATAACATAACTCCCCAAGTATAGCTTGTTTGTTCAAGCATTATGGCCGGATTGCCTAGTATCCGAACGTACTTGGTGTTTTCCACCGGTATAGTATTCGGACACACTCCACCCTTGGGTTTCGGAGGCTGAAGCGGAAAGTCTGCCATGACAATCTTTTACAATTCGGTCGGAGATAAGTTTGCTGGTAAAGTGTATTGTCACATAAAATCTCACGCCTACTCTTTATCTTTGCCATCTATCAGGCTGTCTAGTTTACAGTCCTGCTGTGAAAATTTGGTGGCTATCTTTACTTGATCGTACACCAAGCTAACCAGAATTTCTTGTCCGTCCGGTCCCCGAGGTCCGACCCGGGCCATATGATTCGGATCAAGTCCGGTATACCGCGTTTTCACCATGGCCCAGGCCTCTCGTGCACCCTGTCGACATGTCGATGCCTTCCACAGCTCAAAGCAAAGGCAAGCTCCTTTGAATAGCTCCGTGAGCTCCCCCATCAGTCCAGGAGGAGAATCAGATGGCCATAAAGCCTTAGCCATATTCCTCATTGCTTCCCGAGCTCACTCATGCACTTTGGATAGCTCTTGCAGCAAGTCGCCTTGAAATCCGGACACTTCTCCTTCGGGCCTCCCAGTTAACAAACCTACAGGAACTAATCTCGTAAATGTTTTTTTCATCAGGGAATCTTATGAAAGTTAGGTTCAGGGACATACTAAATATGCCGCCTTTCAGCTTTCGGTTCTCCTTCAAGGCAACTGACAGATGGGCTCTTACGTCCTTCAGCTCCTCGGCTTGCTTGATGTTGGCATCCTGTAGTTTGTTCTTCTCATCCCTGGTCTGTGTCAATAATGTTGACCAGTGGCTTCTTGCCGCTCGGCATGCTGTTTATCCGCTTGCGCAACCTTCAGTCTATCCTCCAGCTGATCTGGCGATCCTGCCGCCGTAAACAAAAGAGTGCATATTTCAAAAACATTGCTGGCGCAGAATCATATTTTCTGGACAGCAATTGACCTTATCATTCCGTGCCTTCTTGGACTTCTCCAGTTCGGCAGTGACAGCAGTTAGCTTGGTTCAACACTTTTCAAGCTCTTTGGATAGCATGTCGTTTTTCTCTGCGAGTACCTGATAATACAACGATCCTTAAATCAGTTGGGCCAAACTGCTTCAAGTCTCGGGGGCTACTGGCACATGAGTATTGAATATACGAAAAGCTCTTACCTGCATATCCTTGGAAAGCTGGTGTGTGGCTCCGGCAAGCCTGTCCCGAGCAGCTCGGATATATGCATCCGCAGAGTTGAGGGCATGGAACGCCTATACGGTAAAACTGGGATCGCGCATGGCCTCTTTCCGCCGACGATGATTCATTGCACTTTCCACTTCAAAATTAGTGACGATACATCATCTGAATCCTCTTGGAGATGACAGTCCGACATTTTGCCTGTATCAACCCTAGTCCTTACGGTAGGGTCCAGGGCCAGATTGGTCGAGACATGGCCGGCGAGGTCCCCGGATACAGTCCGGCGTATGCTCTTCCTGAAAAATGGTCCAGTGGAAAACGTCACAACTGGGTCTACCCACCAAGTGCCTATCAAAAACTATACCTCTTTGGTGAAGGCCGGGGCCCGGTATTGTCACTGTTCGCCTTTCTTTTCAAAGACTCGCCCGACGCAGGTGTCGCCTTCTTGGAAGACACCTTTGATACAGCTCGGTGAGACGAGCGCCGCCCCTTCGGAGCATGAGACAGTGCAGTGGGTGAGGCGCAACGAGAAAACTCTTTTGGAGAAGACGTCTCCTGAGTACTTACGTGCGAGGGGGTGAGAAGGCCGGGGTAATCGGCTGTAATGGCTACTTCCGTGCCGTCATAGCTCGCCTGATAAAAGACTCCCTCCTTAAGCTCTATAAAGATGTCTGGATCTTCTTCATATCCAGGTTCTATGTCCCGAATATGGTCCTCCAGCTGCGGAGCGGGGCTGTAAATCCCCTCGACGATCTTTCTCCATTCTTGTCAAAAGCAGCCGGATTAAATTCGACTAGCATAAACTATGGAAAGGGGTTGAGTGAGGCCAATAATTGAAAAATTCACCCAGGGAATGAGGTTGTACATGGAAAAGCCTTCCCGACATGTTAAACTAGTGAAGTCTTCCTTCTCCCCTTTGTACAGATCGGCTAGGATGGCGGCCAAGGCGGCAAAATTATCTGTACCTTTGCACAGGCAACGGGACGCATTGTCCTCCCCGTTATAATTCCACATGGGAAGACCTCTAGATTGAAGCGGCTGAACACATCGGGTTATGGAAATTTCCATTACCTCAATTATAGACAGCCCGGAGTTGGCAAGTATTCCGATCTTGCTTGCTAGTCTCGAAACCTCTGTGCTATCTTCTTCTTCGAGGCTTCGGGGATGCCAGCTACCGCGCTTCTTTAAAGGAGCGCTGGAGAATTCGGCAAGACCGCGACTGATTGGGTCCGGAAGAATGACGTCTTCAATATAAAACCACTCTGAGGGCCACTCTACGGATGCCTTCTTCGGAGTGCCGGACAGGTATCCAGTCCCGGCTATGCGCCATACTTTGGCGCCGCCCACCTCGAATATGGATCCCTTTTGGGAGCGGGGGACGAGGCAGAAAAACTTCTGCCATAGCTCGAAATGGGCCTCGTAGCCTAGGAATAGCTCACAAAGAGCAACGAAACCCGCGATATGCAGGATGGAGCCCGGCGCCAGATTGTGCAGTTGTGGCCTCTCAAGAGGAAGGAAACAAAGCACACCCGCTCTTCTTTGGAAGGATTGGGGAAATTCTCCGCCGAAGCTTCGCCATCGCTGGAAGTTAATCCAGCCCAAACAAAGACTAGATCCGCGGGAGGAAGGTACCCTGCATCTAAAGTTTGCTCAGATGGGCATGGGATACCGAACAACTTTCCCAGTCGCCTTTTTGAGGGTCGTTGGGTCGCGAGGAGGAGCTTGGAGCGCTGGCCATGTTTGGGCGATTTCCTTTGGCTGGTTCTAAGGATTTCCGTGTGGTGGGGAATGGTTGCTGAGATCCAATCTCTCTATATAGGCGCCTTTCCCGCCTGGTCGAGGGGTTATTTGTAAAAACATCGAGACTATTCACATTCATTTGACACGTGGAAGCCGAGGCAACGGCAGTGAAGACATGGCATTTAATGGGCAGCCGAACTCTCATCAATCCAAGTATAATGGAGAACCCGCCTTGCAAAGCTGAAGACACAAAGCCGGATACTACATCGTCATTGAAGGCAAGTTCGGGGGCTACTGGGGGACTCCTGGATTAAGGGGTCCTCGGGTGGTCGGGCTATGTGACATGGGCCGGACTAATGGGCCATGAAGGTACAAGATAGAAGGCCTTTCCCCGTGTCCGGATGGGGCTCTCCTTGGCGTAGATAGCAAGCTTGGCGGCTAGTCATATAGTTTCCTTTCTCTGTAAACCGATTTTGTACAACCCTGGCCCTCTCCGGTGTCTATATAAACCGGAGGGTTTAGTCCGTAGAGGTGATCACAATCATACAGGCTAGACATCTAGGGTTTAGCCATTACGATCTTGAGGTAGATCAACTCTTGTAACCCCTATAATCATCATAGTCAATCAAGCAGGAAGTAGGGTATTACCTCCATCAAGAGGGCCCGAACCTGGGTAAACATCGTGTCCCCTGCCTCCTGTTACTTTCGATCCAGAGACGCACAGTTCGGGACCCCCTACCCGAGATCGGCCGGTTTTGACACCGAAACTTATCCTTCTTCTTCTCTGGGAGGGGCAAAACGAGTTCGCCGACGTTATAAGTCTTGGCCCGCACTTCTCTACTTTGGTATCACCTAGCCTGTTGTTGATAAAATGCGGAATGGGCTCTGCAATATCGATCACGCTCCTCTTCAAGGCCGTCTAGGTCATCCTGCCGATCGAGCTCGGCTTCTCTCTCTTCGTACATGCGCACTCGAGGTGAGTCATGAATAATGTCGCAGGGCAAAACAGCTTCTGCACTGTACACCATAAAAAAGGTGTGTGTCCGGTTGTTCGATTAGGCGTAGTCCGCAACCCCCAGAGCACGGAATCGAGTTCCTCAACCCAGTGCTTATCTGACTCCCATAAAGAGCGCACCAGTCTGGGTTTAATGCCGCTCATTATCAGGCCATTGGCCCATTCAACCTGACCGTTTGTTTGAGGGTGGTAGACGGATGCATGGTCGAGTTTAAGGCCCAAGTTAGAACACCAATTTTCCACCTCATCGGCTGTAAAATTGAAGCCATTATCAGTGATGATGCTGTGCGGGACACCATAACGGTGTACCACGTCGGATATAAAGTCGATCACTAGCCTTGCTTTAGCCGTTTTTACTGGTTTTGCCTCTATCTACTTAGTGAATTTATCCACCATAACCAGTAAATATTTCTTCTTGTGGCTTCCCCCTTTAAGCGGTCCGACCATGTCTAGCCCTCAGACCGCGAAAGGACAAGTGATGGGGATTGTTCTTAAGGCGGTGGGAGGCATATGACTTTGATTGGTGAAAAGCTGACATCCCATGCAGCGTCGCAAAAGGGCTTGTGCGTCTGCTCGGGCCGTTGGCCAGAAGAAACCTGTCCGGAAAGCCTTGCTTATGAGGGCCCGAGCTGCAGCGTGATGGCCGCCTAGACCAGCATGTATTTCAGCCAAGAGTTGTCGTCCCTCCTCTTCGGAGATGCACCTTTGGAGGATTCCAGTAGTGCTTTTCTTGTACAGTTCACCTTTGTGAACTTTATAGGCTTCAGAACGTCGAACTATTCGACGGGCCTCATTTTGATCATCAGGAAGCTCCTGCCTATTAAGGTAGGCCAAGAAGAGTTCGGTCCATGGAGCAATAACGGCCATAATTTCATGAGCAGAGGGTGTTATTTCGGTATCCGAACACTAGACGATATCTGTATTGTATTCGGCTGCTAGGGGCATGATCAGGTCCGGACTAGTGTTTCCGCTCTCGTCCTGCCACTACATGGATGGCTTAAAGAGCCTTTCCACAAAGGTATTAGGCGGGACGGGGACGCGCTTGGCGCCCATTCGAGCAAGGATATCCGCTGCCTGGTTGCTGTCTCGAGCGACATGATGAAACTCAAGCCCCTCGAACCGAGCCGATATTTTTAATACGGTATTTCGATACGCCGCTATTTTTGGATCTTTTGCATCGAACTCTCCATTTATCTGGGATATCGCGAGGTTTGAATCACCACGCACCTCTAGGTGTTGTATGCCCCTGGAGACAGCCATTCGGAGACCATGTAGAAGTCCCTCGTATTAGGCTGCGTTATTGGAGTCCGTATACATGATTTGCAGCACGTAGCGAACTGTGTCCCCCGTAGGGGATGTCAATATGACACCAGCCCCCAGTCTGGTTAGTATTTTAGAGCCATCGAAGTACATGATCTAGTTGGAGTATGAACTGTACTCTTTAGGGAGCTCGGCTTCCGTCCACTCGGCGACGAAGTCGGCCAGCACCTGAGATTTAATAGCTCGGCACGGCTTATATGTTATTTCAAATGGTAAGAGCTCAATGGCCCATTTAGCTATGCGACCGGTGGCGTCCCTATCGTTGATAATGTCATTGAGTGGTACTTCGGATGCCACCATGATCGAACACTCTTGAAAATAGTGCCGAAGTTTTCGGGATGACATAAAGACCGCGTAAGCTATCTTTTGGTAGCGAGGGTATTGGGATTTGCATGGTGTAAGGACCTCTGATATGTAAAACACTAGTTTCTGGGTGAGGAATTTATGTCCCTCTTCCCCTCGCTCGACAACGAGTACGGCGCTCACTACCATAATATGCCATGAAAATGAAACCTTACATTATGCATCACATAATATCGGAAATAAATGGATCAACATCATCAAGTATTTCACTAACCATAATCATCAGCAAACTCATACCACTTCTCTGGTTATTATATTTCAACAAACTTAACCATGATATTAACTTGAAATAATCCATTTTCTCACTTAAGAAAATATTAACCAAACTAGTCTTTTGCATAGTCATTTTATTTCTACATAACCAAATATTACTTCTACTAACTTTAACTTCCTAAGTTAGTCTCAAACTACTGTAAACTAAGCATACCAAAAAAAACAAGCATTCAACAAAAATAAATATTTATTTAAATGATTTAAATGCATGAACTAAATCAATATTCAAGTTGGAAAATCACAAATATTGAAATGGCACCATGAAAATGTTGATGTGGCTTGCCTTAGTGCAGATGACGTTCACACTCCTCCTAGTGATCCTCAAGACAAGCTTCACCTTCTAAAAATGATTAAAAACATAGAAACAAAATATCAAGAAACAGTCTGAAAATCACCAGAAAATCTAGACAGCAGAGAAAAATCTCATTTTTGGTGAGCTACTAGATCTTTTCAATAAGAACATAATGAAAAAAGAATCACTTCATTTGGACTTAAGGTTAAAAAGATGTGGCTGTTTGAAGTTCTCTAGATAATTTGAATTAAATTTGAATAAAATAAAAACCAGGGGAGGGGTGACGTCGAAGGTGTAAACCAGCAGGGCGCCACCACTCATACCGCTTTGGGCGCGGCCTGAGTGGCTGAAAGCGGGCCCCACTGGCCAGGTCGGAGGGGGAGGAGGAGAGAAGCAGAGTCGGGCGGCGCGGCGGCAGCGCTTTCTCCGGCAAGGAGTGCCCGACGACGAGATCTGAGAGGATAGGAATGGAGATGAGATTGAGGCGCACCTGCCCGTACCCGTAGCGTGGCTAGGGGTGGCCGGACGGGGTCGGAACGAAGCTCTCTAGCTGCGGCAGCGGGCGGAGCTCGTCAGAGATAGTGATTCCGGTGAGACAGGGCCAGTCCAGCAGCTCCAACGGCACCAACACGCACCAGTGGACCAGCACGGACACGCCGGAGAAGTCAGTAGAGCTCGAGCGGCTCTAAATAGGGAGGGGGCAGTGGGCGGAGATCGCCGGCGAGCTCGGGGCAGGGGCGGCCCACCCGGCCGGTCTGCGGCTTCCTACGGTGTCGTGGAGGTGTGTTGAGAGTGTGTGTGGAGAGAAACGAGCTCCGGGGGCTCTATTTATAGGCGAGGCCGAGGCGGGGATCGAGAGATTGTCGGAGCTCTCTGGAGTGGCGCCCGGCGATGAATGGCGTCAGAGAGAGGGGGAGAATGCATCGGGGATCACCGCGGGACTGTGGGCGGGCAGCGACGAGCACAGGAGGGCGGTACGCGACGAGCATAGGGGCACGGGCGCACTGTTGGCTTGGTCGCGCCGTGCCCGTGCTCGCGGTGGCGACCTCCGGTGTCGGCGAGCACCAGAGCGGAGTTAAGTGGGTCGAGACGGTGATGGTGGCGCGGTTTGGCAAGGTGCGGCAGTCGGGGAAGCGAGCACGCGATGAACAGAGCACGCGGCGCCATCCAGAGCGTGTCGACTAGCACATTAGCATCATGCACACGCGTGGTCACCGCGCGAACTCTGGCATAGAGCCACGGCTTGCCATAAATTCATGTCTGGCGTTTTGTCCTTGATGAGCTAAGTCACTCCATGGGTTCGAGTTGATCACAGGTGCACTGTGGGAGTCGGTTTCTTCATGGTAAATTTCTGGTCAGTAATTTGTGGAGTTTACTGAGGTCAAACCAGAGAGAGTTTAGGGATGATTTTTGGTGGTTATTAGTTTCTTTGGAAGGAAATGATGCTCAAAAAAATCAGCCTCATTGGATCAAGGAAAATGGTACTTGCTGTAGAAACTGGTTTTTCTGACCAGAACAGAAAAGATTTTCTGTAGCAAAAATATTCCAAAAAGTGATGCAAAAGTTTTGCTCAGGGAGGTGCCCTAGGGTTCAAAGAATATTTGGGAATTTTCTTAGATTTTTGTGGGCAAAGAAAATGGGGGTTGCTTTGGAGCATAAGTTGCTGATTAGGGTTTTAGAAGAGAAATTGAATATTTTTCATTTAAGAAAAATATTCCTTGGATTATTCTGGGTTTAATTAGAGAAGAAATGATGGTTTGGGGGAGAGGTGAGCCACTTGGGTGAAAATCAAGGGTATGCCCAATGGTTTAAGTCCAACTGAAATGATTCAAAACCCAAATTCAAAAAATAAAAAGGCAATCGAAAATCAGAAAAGAAGAGGGGGCAAAAACTAGGCTGTCACAAAGCTCCCCCACTTAGGATGAATCTTGTCCTCGAGATTCGGTTGCTCGGGAAAACAATTCTGGATAGGTTTCCTTTAGAAATTCCTCTCCGTCCCAAGTTGCCTCTTCCTCTGTGTGATGCTTCCACTGCACTTTATAAAACTTTATCGCCTTACTACGAGTGACCCTTTCCATCTCATCCAAGATTCTGAAGGGTTTCTCCTCATATGTTAAATCCTTAGCCAGCTCTAATTCTGTCATATCCATTCTTTTTCTCTGTAGGCGATATGCATCGTCTTAGCTGTGAGACATGGAACACATTGTGCACTTCAGACAATTCCGGGGGCAATTCCAACTGATATGCAACAGTACCCACTCTGGACATAACTGGAAACGGACCAATATACCTGGGTGCCAATTTTCTGCGGGTCTGAAATCTTTTGACTCCTTTCATAGGGGTGACTCGGAGGTATACATGCTCTCCGGGTTCAAAACTGATCTGGCGGTGCTTCGCATCGTAATAACTCTTCTGTCGGGATTTAACCAATTGCAATCTGTCTCGGATTTCATTGACTTGCTTTTCAGCTTCCATCATGAGATCAGTTCCAAAAATACGGGTATCTCTGGTTTGAGAACAGTTTAGCAGAGTGTGGCACTTGCGGCCATACAAAGCTTCATAAGGTGACATCTTTAGACTGGTCTGAAAGCTGTTGTTGTAGGAGAACTCGGCATACGGCAGACAATCTTCCCATTTAGGTCCTTGGGCCAAGGCACATGCTCGAAGCTTATCTTCGAGTATTTGGTTTACACGTTCAATCTGTCCATCCGTCTGAGGATGATAAGCTGTGTTGTCCTTTAGTGTGGTCCCCAAAGCTTGATGGAAACGTGACCAGAAAGCTGAGGTAAAAAGTGACCCTCTGCCGGAAGTGATCGTTCTTGGTACTCCATGTAGACTTACTATTCTGGACACATACAACTATGTGAGCTGATCGGCTTGATAAGTGGTTCTGATGGGAATAAAATGAGCTACCTTGGTCAGTGTGCCCACCACGACCAAACTGCATCGTTGCCTCGATGAGTCCTTGGTAATCCTGTGATAAAATCCATACAGACATCATCCCACTTCCATTGTGGAATGGGCAAGGGTTGGAGGAGTCTGGCAGGCTTCTGGTGTTCTGCCTTCTCTTTGTTGCATATGTCACAACAAGCCACAAAATAGGCGATGTCTTTCTTCATACCATCCCACCAGAATATCCGCCGAAGGTCTTCGTACATTTTGGTACCTCCGGGGTGAATGGAATACGAAGATTCATGTGCTTCCGTCAATACCTTCTTTCTTAAGTCTGCTTGATTCGGTACACAAATCCTTCCGCGGAACCTTAGTGTACCTTGTTGATCCTTAGAGAAATCTTGTGTCCGGCCTTCTAACATACGCTTGACATGTTTTTGTAGCACTGGGTCATCTGACTGGGCCTTGTGGATCTCATCCTCGAGGGTAGGGTAACTTCCATCATATTAACAAGACTGGTATCAATAATGACCAGATTGAGTTGAGTGATCTCTTCCTGAAGTTCAGGAGGCAAGGACTCCATCATGGTATTCAGACTGGCAGGCTTGCGGCTGAGTGCATCGGCGACCACGTTGGCCTTACCCGGATGATAATAAATTCCAAGATCATAATCCTTGACTAATTCAAGCCATCTTCGTTGGCGGAGGTTTAAGTCTGGCTGAGTAAATATATACTTGAGACTTTTGTGGTCGATGAATATCTGACACCTTTTTCCAATGAGGTAGTGTCTCCAAATTTTTAGAGCATGAACAACCGCGGCCAATTCCAAATCATGAGTAGGATAGTTCCCTTCGTGGGGTCGTAGCTAGCGAGATGCGTATGCTACCACCTTGTCATCCTGCATGAGTACGCATCCAAGACCTTGCCTGGAGGCGTCGCACTACACATCAAAGCTGCGGTAGATGTCCGGAAGAGTCAACACAGGTGCTGCTGTTAGTCTGATTTTCAGCTCATTGAAACTTTTCTCACAGTCCTCAGTCCATTCAAATTTCTTATCTTTCTTGAGAAGCTCTGTCATTGGCTTGGCAATCTTAGAGAAACCTTCAATGAAACGATGGTAGTACCCGGCTAATCCAAGGAAACTCTGGACTTGGGATACTGTCGTGGGTGCCATCCAATCAAGCACGTCCTTCACCTTACTTGGATCCATGGCTATACCTTCTGCTGACAGAACATGCCCTAGTAATCCAACTTGCCTGAGCCAAAACTCACATTTACTGAATTTGGCGTATAGCTGATGGTCACGGAGTCTTTGTAAGACAGCTCTGAGGTGACCCTTGTGCTCTTCTTCACTTTTTGAGTATATTAGGATATCATCGATGAAGACCACCACAAATTTAGACAGGAAATCCATGAATACTTTGTTCATCATATGCATGAAGAAAGCAGGGGCATTGGTGAGACCGAAGGACATAACAGTATATTCATAAAGATCATATCGGGTAGTGAACGCGGTCTTAGGAATATCTTCCTTTTTGATCTTGAGTTGGTGGTATCCAGTCATTAAATCAATTTTGGAGAATACTTTTGCCCCACTGAGTTGATCAAATAAATCATCGATCCTGGGTAGTGGATATTTGTTTTTAATAGTGACATCATTCAGCTGACGGTAATCCACACACATACGGAGACTACCATCTTTCTTGTCCACAAATATTGCGGGTGATCCCCAGTGAAGAGCTTGGACGGATATAACCTTTCTCGAGCATCTCATCAAGCTGTTTCTTTAACTCCACTAATTCTGACGAAGGCATCCGATAAGACTTCTTGTATAACGGTGCGGTCCCGGCACAAGATCAATTGCAAACTCAAGCTCTTAGTCTGGCGGCATTCCTGGCAATTCTTCAGGGAATACATCAGGAAATTCACTGACCACAGGAATTAATCCCAATTCTTCAGCCACAGCGGTGAAGACTATTTCTTTCTTGGGTATGCTTCTGCGGGCGTAGAATTTTGTAGTCTGCCCTTCCTGACTTGTCAAGGTGACTTCTCTGGTCGTGCAGTTAATGCATACTTGGTATTGGGTTGACCAATTCATTCCCAGAATAATGTCCAACTTGGCAGACTCGATGACTATCAAGGAAGTTGGAAAACAGACTCCTTGGATATCAATTTCCAACTTACGACAGACCAGATTGCTTCTGAGCAAAGATCTCGGGATTGTACCAGCATATTCTTTCTCAAAATCAAACAAGGAAATTTGTTTTGGGTAACAAAACTCCGCGAAATAAAAGAGTGGGAAGCCCCAGAGTCAAATAAAATTATTGCGGGTATGTTATTAACAGGGAACATACCAATGACAACTTCAGGGTCCTCTTGGGCTTCATCTATGGAGAGGAGATGAACTTGCCCTTTTATGGTTTGCTAGACAGGGTATGGCCCCATATGGTTGACTTGTGGTCTGAATGGAGCATTTGCCTTGCCATTCTTGGGACACTGTCTTGCATAATGTCCGGTTTGTCCACAACTGAAACAGGAATTGTTGCGCTGACATTCTTCTCGCACCGGGCTGGTCACGACATTCTTGACTTGGGTAGTGGTCTTGTTAACATTCTGCTGCCAATTGAGCTTATACTCTACTTGAGTGTGCTGCCAAGTAAGAGCCTTCTGCACTGGCTGACCATCCTTCTTAGGCTCAAACTTGCGCTTGTGATCATTATTGGCAATCTTGTTGTCATGTACAAACTTGTGCTCCCTTTCAGCAATGAGGGCCTTGTTTACCGGAGTTTGGAAGTCTAGGAAATCAAACATACTGAGTGTGCATCGGAGGTGCTGGTTTAGTCCGCCAAGAAATATGTCAATCTTTCTTTCTCTGTGGCCACATCATAGAGGGAATAGCGGGCAAAATGATTGAACTTATGCAGATATTCACTAACAGACGGGCTTCCTTGGGTGAGCACGAGGAATTCACACTACTTGACCTTCATATTACCAGCAGGAATATGGTATTTGCGGAAACGATCCTTGAATTTTGTCCAAGTGATTTCTTCATCTGCGAGCCACATGGCTTTCGCATTATCCCACCATATAGCGGCAGCTCCTTTGAGATAATGCGTAGCAAACGGAACCTTGTCATCTTCTTCAGTACGAGAAATCTCAAGCTTTTCTCAATAGTTCATAACCAATCGTCTTCTTCCAAGGGATCAATAACTTGACTGAAACTGGGAGGCTTGGTTCTCTGAAAATCTGACAGTTTGGAGTGATGACCGTTCTGATTTCCATTCTGCCCAACCATAGCTTGTACACTTTTTAATAATTCAACCAGATCGTTATTCCTTCTTTCCTCAAACACACGCAAAATTTGCTCGGTGGAGGGCGGATGTGGCAGTGGAGGCGGTGGTGGATCGTATGGCTCGGGGGAATGCCCTGCCTGTCGTGCTGAGCGGCGAACAGGGACATCCTCACAAGCGTGACTGCTGCTGCCTCCCCGCGTCATCCTATTATTTGTTTTTCCCAAGATAACACAACCGCGATGAGCAACATCCAAAATAGTGGGGAAAAGCCAGCGACAAAACCCAAAAGAAAAGAAAACGACAAATCGAAGAAAACACGGCGATTAATCAGAAGTTCCAACATAATTATACATAGACTCATACATGAAAGATAAACACCATGATAAGTTCGACTACTCTCATACATGAAATGGAACATCATGACTTGTACGACTACATCCATACATCAACATGACAACTGCGGATACTCGAACGCTCTAGTGCTCTGCTGGTCCTGCTGGGTCCTCCCCTGAAGCAGACTCGGATCTTGAACTGACGACGTTAACCGAGACCTCCGGGTTAAAGGTAACACGACGATGTTGCCTCGAGGGCTCTCCCTCCAGGGCAGGTGCAGGATGAGGCTGGAGCATCGGGGCTACGGGGGTAGCGAGAAGGGAAACCCACTCAGCAGGAGCACTGAGAGGAGTCACAGTCGAGGTGCCCGAGCTACTCCGAGGAGTAACTGGGGAAACATGCGAACTAGAACCGGGTGGAATATAAGGAGTAAATCCCATAGACGGTGGAGTGGGATAGGACCTTGCGGCTACTAAAGCAGTGCGAGCACGAGTCAGCTCTTGAGCCAGCTTGTGAATCAGAAGGTAACTAGCAGTGATATAGCGAGAAAGGTGGCTAGCAGCGCTATCAGACTCCGGATCAATGATAGGGAAATGGGCATGACCATTGTCGTGCAAGGATGGATAGTAGTGGAAACCTGGGTGGTTCTGCATCCGGACCTCATTATAGCACAGCTCGACGAGGACCTCAAATGCAGCAAACTGGACAGCCTGAGAAGCAGTGGAAGCAAAACCGCTCCTGGAGGTACGAGTGTAAGAGCTGGAGGATGAACTAGTCCGTAGAGTAACCACGGCGTGATACTCGTATACTGAGTCTACTAGACGCTCCCGGTACACCCGATATGCTGGGTCGTCACCGTGAGGGTACAGTCGACGCCACACATTACAAAGAAGATGCGGTGAAGTGTATGGCATCGGCTCCAACTGACACGGATACGGCACCGGAGCCATCTTCACTCACAACCATTAACCAGTTAGTATAACAATAAGTCTAATGCATGTAATGCAGCATCCAGATGCAAACACTAACGGCACTCAATTAGCAAACTAACTAGCGTTTACTACATGCGTCGGGGCCTAGCGTGTCCTATAGTCAGCGTGGCTCTGATACCAAGCGTTGTGGCACCCCAGCTCAGAGCAACTCGTTTACCTTGCATTGCCAGCCCAGAGATCATGTCTTATGGAACACACAACATCTTGGTACAGAAAGCAACCGCTTTATTGATACTAGCGGAACATAGTTCGATATTACATCAAGTTGTGAGGCCAAGCGGCACACACGGTGCGGCTGAACAATATGTACATTATTTAGTGAACATAAAGGGGCCTCGATCACGACAACTACGCGGCAGCGGAACGACGACGAAGCGGGACTCCATAGAACAGGGACACCGATGTGGACACGATCTAGACTCGGGCAGCATTCCGATCCAATGAAACTTTCCTGAAATCTGGCATGACACGCCAGGTCAGTACATTGAATGTACTTGCAAGCTCACAACAAGCATAAACATAATGACAAACAATATCATGATATTTATTCAGATTATCATCAATGCAAAAACATACTAGGGATGCAGTGAACATAATCTCGTGCCTCAAGTCCCTCAGACTTGCTTACCAAACGGGTACCTCGTAACCAAACGGTGATCTTTCTCCGATCACAATCGGACCAACACTTTGGTCTCCATCATCAACAAACGGAACCAACACTTGGGTTCACATCATCAACCAACGGAACCAACACCTTAGTTCACATCATCAACAAACAGAACCAACACCTTGGTTCACATCATCAACATAGTTCCTCAACCATCATCTTTCCAACAGTGCCATGTGATTATCAATAGTGTTCATGATTATTTAAAATGTTGATCCATGGTGTGACCTACTTTCGAGTTGTGTCCGTAACCGAGGACGCGGCTATCAATAGATTAAATACACTCTGCAGAGGTAGCGCACTTTACCCACACCACGAAATCCATGGCCTCGCACTCCCATTCGGGTGGACCAACGGCATTCCGACGGAACCCTCCCATTGCCATGACACTCTCCCGGCCACTCCGACCAACACCCCCTTAGGGTTCAGTCCTGGGTGGCAAAACATAAACGGTCCCAAACGGGGACAAGGTACCATAACAACAAACGGGCACAGAAGGTTATGTCTGCTTACCGGGCCAAGGTAACGCATGCCCATAACCTTCCCTCGTTGGAGGCACCAACCAGAGGCATGACAACGGACCGAATAAAGGCCTTCCCATTAAGGCAAATCTGGTTGCACTGGGAAAAACTCGATTTAGTGGCACCATGACCCGATCAACGATATGTTCAAGTTGAGTTATTATCAGGATTAACTCAAAGTAAAAATAACCGGTGTCATGATATGCCATGAAAATGCAACCTTACATTATGCATCACATAATATCAGAAATAAATGGATCAACCTCATCAAGTCTTTCACTAACCATAATCATCAGCAAACTCATACCACTTCTCTGGTTATTATATTTCAACAAACTTAACCATGATATTAACTTGAAATAATCCATTTTCTCACTTAAGAAAATATTAACCAAACTAGTCTTTTCGATAGGCATTTTATTTCTACATAACCAAATATTACATCTACTAACTTTAACTTACTAAGTTAGTCTCAAACTACTGTAAACTAAGCATACCAAACAAAACAAGCATTCAACAGAAATAATTATTTATTTAAATGATTTAAATGCATCAGCTAAATCAATATTCAAGTTGGAAAATCACAAATATTGAAATGGCACCATGAAAATGTTGTTGTGGCTTGCCTTAGTGCAGATGAGGTTCACACTCCTCCTAGTGATCCTCAAGACTTCACCTTCTGAAAATGATTAAAAACATAGAGAGAAAATATCAAGAAACACTCTGAAAATCACCAGAAAATCTAGACAGCAGAGAAAAATCTAATTTTTTGTGAGCTGCTAGATCTTTTCAATAAGAACATAATGCAAAAAAGAATCACTTCATTTGGACTTAAGGTTAAAAAGTTGTGGCTGTTTGAAGTTCTCTGGATAATTTGAATAAAATTTGAATAAAAGAAAAAACAGGGGAGGGGTGACGCTGAAGGCGTAAACCAGCAGGGCGCCACCACTCATACCGCTTCGGGAGCGGCCTGAGTGGCTGACAGCGGGCCCCAGTGGCCAGGTCGGAGGGGGAGGAGGAGAGAAGCAGAGTCGGGCGCCGTGGCGGCGGCGTTTTCTTCGGCGAGGAGTGCCCGGCGACGAGATCTGAGACGATTGGAATGGAGAGGAGATCGAGGCGCACCTGCCCGTACCCGTAGCATGCCTAGGGGTGGCCGGACGGGGTCGGAACGAAGCTCTCCACCGGATGCAGCGGGCGGAGCTCGTCGGAGATTGTGATTCCAGCGAGGCAGGGCCAATCCAGCAGCTCCAACGGCACCAGCACGCACCAGTGGACCACCACGGACAAGACGGAGAAGTCAGTAGAGCTCGAGCGGCTTTGGAGAGGGAGGGGGCAGTGTACGGGGATCGCTGGCGAGCTCGGGGCGGGGCGGCGGCCAGAGGCCTGCCCGGCAGGGCGGCGACTTCCTACAGCGTTGTGGAGGTGTGTTGAGAGTGTGTGTGTGGAGAGAAACGAGCTCAGGGGCTCTATTTATAGGCGAGGACGAGGCAGGGATCGAGAGCTCGTCGGAGCTCTCTGGTGTGGCGCACGGCGATGAATGGCGTCAGAGAGAGGGGGAGAATGCGTCGGGGATCACGCGGAGACTGTGGGCGGGCAGCAACGAGCACAGGAGCGCGGTACGCGACGAGCACAGGGGCACAGGCGCACTGTTGGCTTGGCCACGCCGTGCCCGTGCTCGCTGCGGCGAGCTCCGGCGTCGGCAAGCGCCAGGGAGGAGTTAAGCGGGTCGAGACGGTGATGGTGGCACGGTTTGGCAAGATGCGGCAGTCGGGGAAGCGAGCACGCGATGAACAGAGCACACGGCGGCACGCAGAGCGCGTCAACTAGCACATTGGCATCATGCACACGCGTGGTCACCGCGCGAACTCTGGCATAGAGCCACGGCTTGCCATAAATTCATGTCTGGCATTTTGTCCTTGATGAGCTAAGTCACTCCATGGGTTCGAGTTGATCACAAGTGCGCTGTGGGAGTCGGTTTCTTCATGGTAAGTTTCTGGTCAGTAACTTGTGGAGTTTACTGAGGTCAAACCAGAGAGAGTTTAGGGCTGATTTTTGGTTGTTAGTAGTTTCTTAGGAAGGTAATGATGCTCAAGAAAAATCAGCCTCATTGGATCAAGGAAAATGGTACTTGCTGTAGAAACTGGTTTTTCTGACCAGAACAGAAAAGATTTTCTGTAGCAAAAATATTCCAAAAAGTGATGCAATATTTTTGCTCAGGGAGGTGCCCTAGGGCACAAAGAATATTTGGGAATTTGCTCAGATTTTTGTGGGCAAAGAAAATGGGGGTTGCTTTGGAGCATAAGTTGCTGATTAGGGTTTTAGAAGAGAAATTGAATATTTTTCATTTAAGAAAAATATTCCTAGGATTATTTTGGGATTAATAAGAGAAGAAATGATGGTTTGGGGGAGAGGTGAGCCACTTGGGTGAAAATCAAGGGTATGCCCAACGGTTTAAGTCCAACTGAAATGATTCAAAACCCAAATTGAAAAAATAAAAAGGCAATCAAAAATTAGAAAAGAAGAGCGGGCAAAAACCAGGCTGTCACAGTCGCCGTCCATGAGCACTTTGGTAAGTCAGAAGCCATCCACAATTGGGTTTAAGACCAAGGCGGCGGGTGCTCGGACTGATCAGGCCCTTGGTTCATCGTCAGCGGTGAAAGATATTGCCGCGTCGTTCCATGGGCTCAGTGCGGTTACTTGGTTAATTTTGGCGAGGTCGCGGGGTGCCCTTTTGCGCCAATTATTTGAAGAGAAGGTCTCAAAGACCGTAAAGATGTTAAGATCGTCATCCTCCGGAGAATGCTTCTCTGGAGTAGCGGTGGTGAGGATAACCTCCCCGCTTTTAGCCACTTGCCGGAGTACCCAACATGCCCGAAGGCTATGAGTTGGTTCGGTGCTCGGCGTTGCATGTATCTGACAGGGGTTGTCGAGAAGTTCGTCAAAACTGACATGCGTCCTGCAAAGGGTTTGTTTTTCTTGCCGACGGGCTTATGATCGGATGCCTCGCTAGGGTGAACCCGTTTTGCCCGGGCAGTGCCCTGCTTAAAGGCAGCAGGTTCCGATTGGGTTTTTCGGGCCTTCCATGTGCTTTCCATCGCGCAGTACTTCCGTACTACGTGTGATAGTCCCGTGAAACTCTATATGCGGCGGCGGTCGAGGGCATTCCGAATTCACTTGTTGGTATAATGGTGATAAAAAACCGAGACCACGTCATCGTCGTAGCAATCTTTGATCTTGTTTTTGACAAGTAGAAACCTGGCCCAAAAGTGATGGACCGTTTCCTGAGGTTGCCGCCGTACATACATCAGGTCGTATATATATCTGGAGGGCCTGAATTGCTTGGAGAGTATTGATTGTGATGGGTGGGTGAGCTAAAACTTGAATCCCGGCCCGAAGTTGTGTTCGAAGCTTGTAAAATCTCCGAGGTCACCGGTTCGGGTCCGGGAAGATCCAAGTGCTTACCGGACCCTAAGCCCGAGCATGAGTTTGGGGGACGCGGGGTCTCCTCCGAAGGAAGAGTATCCGGTTCAATGGATTCGGAGATCGGAACATAGTTGGTTTTTAACTTAGGGGAAGAAGTGTTCTTGTCTCGTTCCTCGACGACCGCCACTAGGTGAGTGATCGGCGGGAGATTGATTTCCCTCGATCCGATCATAATCCGTTGAAAGCCCCAGGGCGGCGATGCGATCTAGCAGCTTGTTCAAGGACGAGATGTCTATCGGACCCATCTTTTCGGAGTGTTCGAGACCGATGCGGAGGTGATGTTTGCCGATCACGGGGGGCGCCGTCGGCTTGATGGTCGTGTGGTTCTTAAAGGAATAACAAAAAACACAAAGGACACAATTCATGTGAACAAAACAAAAACCGAGGTATACCGATAATTGTTGAAGAAGAAAGATGGGATGCCAACCGGGGTATCCCCAAGCTTAGATGCTTGAGTATCCTTGAAATGTTTACTTGGGGTTCCTTGGGCATCCCCAAGCTTGTACTATTGCCTCTATTTATTCTTCTCATATTGATAGCTCCTCGATCTTCGAACACTTCATCCACACAAAACTTTAACAAAAACTTTGTGAGATCCGTTAATATAATAAAGCAAATCACTACCTTTAGGTACTGTTGAAAACTTATTCCAATTTCCTATTAGAACTATATATACTGTATTCCAACTTCACCATGGTTCATACCCCCCGATACTACCCATAGATTCATCAAAATAAGCGAACAACACATAGAAAACAGAATCTGTCAAAAACAGGACAGTCTATAGTAATCTGGAAGTTTAGTAAACTTCTGTAACTCCAAAAAATTCTAAACAAATATGACAATGTAAAAAATTTGTACATAAGTAATGTTCAAAAAGTTTCAGACATATTTGACTTTCTAGTAAAAAAATTAAATTCACGTGCTACAGCCAAAGTTTCTGTTTTTGTACTGCACAAAGTAAACAAGCAATTTAATAATCCTAAAACCAAAGCTTGGCACATTATTTTTATAATACAATGGATATATACAAGGGGATAATTATTTTCAGAGAAACTTCCATGAATTTTTTTTACATTGTTTCCATGAGCATGAACACAAGTGCTCAAGGTCGACCCTCACTTCTTCAATGCATAACCTTCCAATCACTTCTCTTATTGAAAAACTTTTTAGGCATGAGAGGCAAGTAATTTTTTTTGTATTTTCATTCTTAAAAAAAAGTATGTTTCACCCATGATACGTCTCCAACATATCTATGATATTTGATTGCTCCATGCTATTATATATTCTATTTTGGATGTTTAATGGGCTTTATTATACACTTTTATATTATTTTTGGTACTAACCTGTCGGATTTCGGGTTCTGGCAAAACCCTTAAGGTTCGAACACTGGGGTGCGCGCAAAGATCTCCCCCTCACCGATCGCGCCCTCACACGCTTCATGAATTCACGGACTAGCTCGCCGAACCCAAAGAACACAAAGACACAAGATTTATACTGGTTCGGGCCACCATTGCGGTGTAATACCCTACTCCAATGTGGTGGTGGTGGATTGCCTCTTGGGCTGATGATGAACAGTACAAGGGGAAGAACAGCCTCCTGAGGAGAGGTGTTCTTGTGCTTGGTGAGTGGTGAGTGGATGAGGATCGCTCCAGTTGAGTTCTGGTAGGTGAGGATTCGATCAGCTGAGGCTCAGTTGCCTTCTACTGTGGTGGCTAGCCCTATTTATAGAGGCCCTGGTCCTCCTCCCAAATATTGAGCGGGAATGGAGCCAACAACGGCCAATTCGAAAGGGGACAGCTAGTACAGCTTATCCTGACAAAAGTAGTCTTCGCCTGCCAAAGGCTCTGGTGGTGACGCCATCTTGGGCTCCACGATGACCTCCGTCTTGCCGTCCTGCTGGTATTGGTCTTGTTGCACCGATATGGAAACCTTTTCCTGATGCCTCAGAACTCCTCGCCTGCGCTTGCCCCTTAGCACCAAAGAGGAAGCAAGGACATTGTGCGCGCTGGCGCTCGCCTGGCGCCCACCTGGTCTTGTTCGTCATGGCTCACGTCACTGGAACCTCGCGAGGTTTGCCTTGCCTTGATCTCTCCGCCCCTCGCGAGCCAGCCTGATGAGGCCGCTCCTGAGGAGGTCTTGTGTCGTCCGCCTCGCGAGACTTGTCCCCTCGCGAGGGTCTTGAAAGCTTGCTGGTGAAGATGGGCCGTACGGGCCCGCTTGCAGAGCCACGCCGTGGGCCGCAGGCAGGCAAGTCTGGGGACCTCCGTTCCCAGAATGTCGACAATAGCCCCCGGGCCCAAGGCGCGCTCGCACTTGGCTTCGAGGCGAAGCCAAAGGGCAAGTGCGGAGCGCCACGGGCCCCAACAGCCTGCAACCTTGGTCGACGCGTGGCGGTTGATTGGACGTGGGCGTCTCCGCTTCCCCACGCTGCCTCGGCAACTGCCCGATTTGACGAGTCCCTATTGCATGCAAGGAAAAACCATCATTACGTATGATCATGGGGGGCGCCGGTTGGCCTTCCCCTGCTATAAATGGAGGGGGGCGGAGCCCCCGTCGCCCATCTCTTCCCATTCCATTCGCTTCTCTCCCTTTGCTCCATTGCCAGTAGCGACACCAATGGCGCCCATCCGAAGGTTTTCCGCTGCGGAGAAAGGAAAGGCTCCCCGCGACGAGCCAGGGCCGCTTCCGCCAAAGAAGAGGCCGGTCCATCACCATGACGCAGTGCTGATGCAGGAGGTGACGAGGCCTTGGTGCGAGCGGCCTCCTCCTGGGTATCCGTTGCCCCTGTACGCCCAAGCCAGGGGCTCAGGAGGAAGAGGCGGCAAGCGGCGCCGCGCGCGCCGCAGCGACGGTCGCCGCACCGCGCTGGCATGCGTCGTCGTCCCCGGAGTCCATGTCGCGGACTCTTCGCGTGTCGGATCATGGGTTCCGGCAAAACCCTCAAGGTTCAAACACTGGGGTGCGCACGAAGATTTCCCCCCTACCGATCCACGTCCTAGTTTTGCTAAGATCTCACGGACAAACTCGACGAACTCATAACACAAGGGACACAAGATTTATACTGGTTCGGGCCACCGTTGTGGTGTAATACCCTACTCCAGTGTGGTGGTGGTGGATTGCCTCTTGGGGTGAGGATGAGTAGTACAAAGGGGAAGAACAACCTCCTGAGGTTGAGGTGTTCTTGTGCTTGGCGAACTTGTGTGGGTGAGGATTCGATGCCTACTACTGTGGTGGCTAGTCCTATTTACAGAGGCCCTGGTCCTCTCCCCAAATATTGAGCGGGAAGGGATCCAACAACGTCGATTTGAAAGGGGACAACTACTACAGCTTATCCTAACAAAAGTAGTCTTCGCCTGCAAAAGGCTCTGGTGGTGACGCCGCCTTGGGCTCCATGGTGACCTCCGTCTTCCCGTCCTGCTGGTCTTGGTCTCGTTGCACTGATATGGAAACCTTTGCTTGATGCCTCGGTACTCCTCGCCTGCGCTTGCCTCCTTAGCACCAAAGAGGAAACAAGGACGATGCGCATGCTAGCGCCCGCCTGGTCTCGATCGTCATGGCTCACGTCACGAGAACCTCGCGAGGTTTGCCTTGCCTTGATCTCTCCGCACCTCGCGAGCCTGCCTGGTGAGGCCGCTCCTGAGGAGGTCTTGCGTCATCCGCCTCACGAGGCTTGGCCCCTCGCGAGGGTCTTGGATGCCTTGTTGATGCAGATGGGCCATACGGGCCTGCTAGCAAAGCCACGCCGTGGGCTGCAGGAAGGCAAGTCTGGGACCCCCGTTCCCAGAACGCCGACAGTAGCCCCCGGGCCCAAGGCGCGCTCGGGCTTGGCTTCGAGGCGAAGCCAAAGGTCAAGTACGGAGCGCCGCGGGCCCCAATAGCCTGCGGCCTTGGTCGATGCGTGGCGGTTGATTGGACGTGGGCGTCTCCGCTTCCCCACGCTGCTTCGGCAACTGCCCGACTTGACAAGTCCCTGCGACATGCAAGGAAAACCATCATTACCTATGATCGTGGGGGCGCTGGTTGGCCTTCTCCTGCTATAAATGAGAAGGGGGCACAACCCTCGTCGCCATCTCTTCCCATTCCGCTTGCTTCTTCCTCCTCTGCTCCACCACCGACACCGATGGCGCCATCGAAGAGGTTCTCTGCCGCGGAGAAGGGAAAGGCCCCTCGCGAGGGGCCCAGCTCCCCGACGCCCAAGCGTGGACGCGGCCGTCCCTGCAAGCACACCGCGACCCCCGCCGCGGCCCCCGTTCCCGCGGTGGCGCCACTGCGCGTGGCAGGGGTCGTTCCAGTCGTGGCAGCCCTGTTGACGAAGGGAGACGCGCCATGGTCGCACGGCCTCCCCGGTCACGCTTCCATTCTGCGGAGGTGTTGCCGGAGTTCGTCGTCTGGTCGGAGAACCCGGCCGGCAACTGGCTTCAGCTTCCGCGCTTCTTCGCCGACGAGCTGCCGGCCTTCGGTCCAGGCGGGCTCTGGCTGCAGGCGGACAGTTGCTGCAGCAGAGCTTCTTGGGTTGTGGTTGAGGTCTCCGCCGCGGGCAACATAGCTCTGGCCCGCGGTTGGCAGACGTTTACCCGCGCGCGCGGCCTGGGCAGGAGGTGCACCCTCCATTTCAGGTACGATGGTGATGCGACCCTCTACATGAGGGTGTTTGGGGAAGATGGTCGCCGCGCCAGGTGCTGCCCCGAGGTGAACGATGGCGAGGAGGTGCTCGGCCTCGGCGATGGTCGGGACGAGGACGAGGATGAACCCGCCCTTGGTGCCGACCACGTCTCGTCCAGCTACGGCGGCTCTTCCCCCAGCGACAGCTCCAGCAGCGGTGGCTACAACCAGCCGCCACGCCGCCGCGCCCGCTTCAAAGGCGGTAGCGGATCGTCTCGTCGTCGCACCTCCGTGAAGCGCGAGGAGGGGTCTGGCTGAGCTCAGGACGGCGCCAGGAGCCTGCCTTCGTGGACCGCTGTAGGGGCAGGCGTCGCTTTATTTTGTTCTTACTTTCTTTTCTGCATCAAGAAGAAACCAGTATGGGCCCCGGAGGGGCGTGTATCGAACTATGATTTCCCAATCATTATGTCGTGTTTGTTGTTTCCGTGTTGTGTCGTTATTTTGTGTAGAGGTAACTTAGCTTGGCACGCTTGGGGTAGCCTCCTCCTCGCGAGGGACTCGCTTCCTGGTGCCTGCGGAGGCCTTCCTTGACTTGGCGGGTGTTAGGGAACTACAAAAAACTTGTTAGGAGCGTCGTCAGGAGGCTTATCGTTCACCTGAGCCTAGACCCAGCGCTTTGTATCGCGATACCCGAGGGGCACGGATTAGGAGAGGCGCACCAGCTTGTTGGCTCGAACGAGGATGCCTCGCGAAAAGACAGACGAAGGGCAGAGGAAAGGAAAAAAGCTCGCGAGGGCGCCTGCCTAGCCCCCTCGCGAGGTACGCACGAGAGAGAAAACAGGCTAAACTGGAACCGGAAACAGCAGCAAAAAGCGACGGAACCAAACCAGCAAGGAACTCCAGTAGCAAACTTTCAATTAAAAGGAGGCGAGCCAACTACGGAAAGCAAATGAAAAGCCGCATCCGGCACCTAGTCTAGTCTTCAAGTCTTCTCACCAGCGCGGAGCTAAGTGCTGCCACTTGGACGTGGGAGGGAGCCCCCGAGGCCCAAGGGCGGCACTCCTGAGACTCCGGGGCATGTACAGCCCCACTCGTTATTACGTGAGAGTTTCACGGGCGGCGATTTTCACAGGCACCGGGCCTTCTTCACAGGCACTGGGCCTTTCTTCATGGGTAGAACTTCCGGAGGTGCTGGATGTTCCAGGCGTTTTGGATGGGTACCCCGTCCTGTGTCTCCAGGTGCGCGGCGCCAGGCCTGGAGACATGGACGACCTTGAACGGGCCCTCCCACATGGGTGAGAGCTTATGCAGCCCTTCCCTGGAGAGGACCCGCCTCAGGACGAGGTCACCCGCCTCGAGCGTCCTGGAGCGGATGTTGCAGCAGTGGTATCGCCGAAGCGCCTGCTGGTACCTTGCCGCCCGTAGTGCGGCTTCGCGGCGGCGTTCCTCCCCCAGCACGAGGTCCATCCCCCGCGTGGCGTCCTGTTGCGTTTCATCAAACGCCAGGACCCGTGCGGAGCGATGCTTGACCTCGTGAGGGAGGACTGCTTCTGCTCCGTAGACGAGGAAGAATGGGGTCTCGCCCGTTGGCTTGGTGGCGGTGGTGCGGATGGACCACAGCACAGACTGGAGCTCGTCATACCAGCCCTTGCCGCAGGCCTCGAGCTTCTTCTTGAAAGTCCTGGTCTTGAGGCCCCTCAGGACCTCTACGTTGGCGCGTTCGGCCTGACCATTGCTCCTGGGGTGCGCCATCGAAGCGTAGCAGATCTGCGTTCCAAGGTTAGCACAGTATGTTTTGAAGAGATTACTAGTGAACTGCGAGCCGTTATCAGTGATGATATGGTTGGGGACCCCAAAACGGCTCACGATACCCCTGATGAACTTGACCGTGGAGCCAGCTGGGATGGTGCGAACGGCTTCCACCTTCGCCCACTTGGTGAACTTGTCGATGGCGACGTAGAGGCAGCGGTAGCCCCCTGGCACTCGAGGGAATGGGCCCAAGATATCCAGCCCCCAGACCACGAACGGCCATGTGAGTGGGATGGTCTGGAGGCCCTGAGTGGCTGATGGATCTGCTTGGCGTGGAACTGGCAGGCTTCACAGGACTTCACCAGCTCGGCTGCATCGTTGAGCATTGTGGGGCAGTAGAATCTACTGCGGAATGCCTTGCCGATGAGGGTTCGCGACGACGAGTGGTGCCTGTAGTCCCCACCGCGTATGTCGGATAGCAACTCCTTCCCCTGGTCTCTGGAGATGCAACGCAATGAAACGTCGTTTGGTCGCTTCCTGTATAACTCACCGTCCCAGATGCAGTATGTCATGGCTTGTTGGGCCACGCGCTCCACGTCCTCCTGCTCCGGCAGTGTCCCTTGCATCAGGTATTCCTTGAATTCCTTGGTCCAGCATCCCTCCTGGGGCTCGAGCACCAAGAGTAGCCGCGCTCCCGAAGTCGGGCCACAGGCTGGGGCTCCTATGGCAGGCGGCTGCGAGAGCTCCTCCCGAGGCTGAGCTATCCTTGAAACTGGTGGCGTTGCTGGCGGCTTGAAGAGCCGCTCCTCGAAGACGCTGGGCTCTTGGGGCTGCCGCTTGGATGCCCTCTTGGCGATGTCGTCAGCTTCTTTGTTGGTGCCACGGGGCACGTGCTCCAACTCCAGGCCTAGGAACTGCTTCTCCATCTTGCGCACTTCCGCGAGGTATGCCTCCATGTGCTCGTCCTTCGGCTCGTACCTTGTTGGAGAAAATGATGAGAAGCTACGAGTCGCCCCTGATGGTGAGGCGCTTCACCCCCAGGGCTGCCGCAGCTTTCAGGCCAGCTATGAGGCCTTCGTATTCTGCAATGTTGTTGGAGACCTTCTCGCCCTGTGAGGGAGTCCTAGATTAGGGGGTCCTCGGACAGCCGGACTATATCCTTTGGCCGGACTGTTGGACTATGAAGATACAAGATTGAAGACTTCGTCCCGTGTCCGGATGGGACTCTCCTTGGCGTGGAAGGCAAGCTTGGCAATACGGATATGTAGATCTCCTCCCTTGTAACCGACTCTGTGTAACCCTAGCCCCCTCCGGTGTCTATATAAATCGGAGGGTTTAGTCCGTAGGACAACAACAATAATACCATAGGCTAGCTTCTAGGGTTTAGCCTCTACGATCTCGTGGTAGATCAACTCTTGTAATACTCATATCATCAAGATCAATCAAGCAGGAAGTAGGGTATTACCTCCATCGAGAGGGCCCGAACCTGGGTAAACATCGTGTCCCCCGCCTCCTGTTACCATCCGCCTTAGACGCACAATTCGGGACCCCCTACCCGAGATCCGCCGGTTTTGACACCGACACCCTGCTAAAAGCAGAGCTGTACATCGTAGTAGAGCTTGTCTTGAGTGGGCGAGATGAGTACTGCTCCAGTCCCCGCGCCCTGGTGCGCGAAGGCACCATCGAAATACATGACCCAACCGTCAGGTGCCTCACTTCCTGGCGAGGTGGACTGGTCCTCGCCTACTTCCAGCGTCGGGGCATCCGTCCATTCTGCCACGAAATCAGCGAGTGCGGCTCCCTTGATGACCCTGGTAGTGCTGAACTCCAACTGGAATGCCTGCAGCTTGATGTTCCACTCAGCGACCCTTCCAGCAGAGTTGGGGCTCCTGAGCACTCTCTCCAGCGGGTAGGCCAAGACGAACTTGATGGGGTGGCCCTGTAAGTAGTGCCGCAACTTCTGTGAGGGCACCAAGAGCGCGAGCAAGAGCTTTTGGAGCATGGGGTATCGTGCCCTTGCGTCCCGCAACACCGTGCTGACGAAATACATCGGGTGCTCGACGAGGACTGGCGTGTTGGTGGAACCTCCGACGCCTGATCGCTTGTTGGGACCTTGGCGGCCGTGTCCTGCCGAGCTTGGTCCTCTGCCGATGCTGCTACAGCTCTCGTGGTGTCTTCCTGAACTTGCATCAGTCCTGCTGATGGCGTGGCTTATCGCACCGCGCCTTTGGCTTGTTGCTCTTCCCGAACCGCCACCAGTGCCGCGCTAGCGGAGTATGGAGTGCCGGCAAGATAAAGTACTAAGGGCTCGAGAGGTCGCGGCGCCACCATCACTGGAGGGCTGGTCAGGTATCTCTTGAGGTCTTGAAAAGCTCGGTCGGCCTCCGGGGTCCACTCGAACGGGCCCTTATTCTTCATCAGCTTGAAGAAGGGTAGGGCACGCTCTCCCGACTTGGAGATGAAGCGCCCCAACGCAGTCACCTGACCAGCCAGCTTCTGCATTTCCTTGAGGGTCTGCGGTGGGCTCATGTCTTCAATGGCCTTGATCTTTTCTGGGTTCGCCTCGATCCCTCTGTGGGATACGAGGAAACCCAGCAGCTTTCCTGAAGGGACACCAAACACGCACTTCTCCGGGTTAAGTCGCAAGTTCACCTGGCGTAGGCTCGCGAAGGTCTCCTCCAGGTTCTGGATCAAGGTTCTCGCTTCCCGAGATTTCACCACAATGTCGTCGACGTAGGCCTCCGCGTTCCTCCCGATCTGCCGCCCCAAGGCGATGTGCATCAACCGCTGAAAGGTTGCGCCCGCGTTACGCAGTCCGAAAGGCATGCAAGTGTAGTAGTACACCCCATACAGGGTCAGGAAGGCTGTCTTCTCTACATCTTCTACCGCCATCTCGATCTGGTGATACCCTGAGAATGCATCCAGGAAGCACAGCAGTTCACACTCGGCGGTGGAGTCGACGATCTGGTCGATGCGCGGGAGCGGGAACGGATCTTGGGGGCAGGCCTTGTTGAGGTTGGTGAAGCCGACGCACATTCGCTCCTTCCCGCCTTTCTTCGGCACAACGACGAGGTTCGCCAGCCATTCGGGGTACCGAACCTCGCGAATGGCACCCTCCGCCTCTAACTTGCGGGTCTTGGACGATGAAGGCCTGCTTCTCCGTGGACTGCCGTCTCGCCCGCTGCTGCACTGGGCGTACGTTGGGGCACGCCCTCAAGTGATATTGAATCACTTCTCTCGGGACCCCCACCAGCTGCTTGGGCTCCCATGCAAATATCTCCTTGTTTGCGTGCAAGAACTTCAGCTAAGCTTCCTCTTGGCTTGGGTCGAGGTCGGCACCTATGGTAAAGGTGGCTCCCGAGGATCCGTCTTCATCGACCGGCACCTGCTTGGTTTCCGCCTTGTCTTGGGTGAACAACTGCTTCTTCTTGGTTGGTGCGGCCCCCTTTGCCTCGGAGGCGCCCGTGCCGATGGGCTGTGCCGCCACGGCCTCCTTGGCATCCCCCTTGATAGTGAGGACACCCTTGCTTCCAGGCATCTTCATGAGGTTGTATGCCGGGTGGGTTGCTGCCATGAACTGGGCCAGAGCCGGGTACCCGACACTACCAAAAAAGACACATCCGTGACATTTTGGGCCGGACGAATTTTTTTCTGTCATACTTATGACACTTCTATGATGATAATTGCGACAAAACCCGGTATCATCATAGATGTGGTGGGGTCCTACTTCTATGACAAAAAATCATGACAGAAAATGGGCTTTTCGTCCTGGGCGGGCCGGAGACGCAGCTGCATGACATTCTTTGGGCCGTCCTGAAGGTAATATGCCCTAGACGCAGCGGAGGTAGAAATCAAGAAGGAGCATCAAGTGTTGATGGTCAGTAAAACCACTAGTTTCAAGAAAAAGGGCAAAGGGAAGAAGAAAGGGAACTTCAAGAAGAACAGTAAGCAAGTTGCTGTTCAGGAGAAGAAATCCAAGTCTGGACCTAATTCTGAAACTGAGTGCTTCTACTGTAAGCAGACTGGCCACTGGAAGCGGAACTGCCCCAAGTATTTGGCGGATAAGAAGGATGGCAAGGTTAACAAAGGTATATGTGATATACATGTTATTGATGTGTACCTTACTAATACTCGCAGTAGCACCTGGGTATTTGATACTGGTTCTGTTGCTAATATTTGCAACTCGAAGCAGGGGCTACGGATTAAGCGAAGTTTGGCTAAGGACGACGTGACGATGCGCGTGGGAAATGGTTCCAAAGTCGATGTGATCGCCGTCGGCACGCTACCTCTACATATACCTTCGGGATTAGTTTTAGACCTAAATAATTGTTATTTGGTGCCAGCGTTGAGCATGAACATTATATCTGGATCTTGTTTAATGCGAGACGGTTATTCATTTAAATCAGAGAATAATGGTTGTTCTATTTATATGAATAATATCTTTTATGGTCATGCACCCTTGAAGAGTGGTCTATTTTTAAATGAATCTCGATAGTAGTGATACACATATTCATAATGTCGAAGCCAAAAGATGCAGAGTTAATAATAACAGTGCAACTTATTTGTGGCAGTGCCGTTTGGGTCATATCGGTGTAAAGCGCATGAAGAAACTCCATACTGATGGAATTTTGGAATCACTTGATTTTGAATCACTTGGTACTTGCGAACCGCGCCTTATGGCTAAGATGACCAAAACACCGTTCTCCGGAACTATGGAGAGAGCAACAGATTTGTTGGAAATCATACATACAGATGTATGTGGTCCGATGAATATTGAGGCTCGTGGCGGATATCGTTATTTTCTCACCTTCACAGATGATTTGAGCAGATATGGGTATATCTACTTAATGAAACATAAGTCTGAAACATTTGAAAAGTTCAAGGAATTTCAGAGTGAAGTTGAAAATCATCGTAACAAGAAGATAAAATTCCTACGATCTGATCGTGGAGGAGAATATTTGAGTTACGAGTTTGGCCTACATTTGAAACAATGCGGAATAGTTTCGCAACTCACGCCACCCGGAACACCACAGCGTAATGGTGTGTCCGAACGTCGTAATCGTACTTTATTAGATATGGTGCGCACTATGATGTCTCTTACTGATTTACCGCTATCGTTTTGGGGTTATGCTTTAGAGACGGCTGCATTCACTCTAAATAGGACACCATCGAAATCCGTTGAGACGACGCGTTTTGAACTATGGTTTGGCAAGAAACCAAAGTTGTCGTATCTTAAAGTTTGGGGTTGCGATGCTTATGTGAAGAAACTTCAACCTGATAAGCTCGAACCTAAATCGGAGAAATGTGTCTTCATAGGATACCCAAAGGAGACCGTTGGGTACACCTTCTATCACAGATCCGAAGGCAAGATATTCGTTGCTAGGAATGGATCCTTTCTAGAGAAGGAGTTTCTCTCGAAAGATGTGAGTGGGAGGAAAGTAGAACTTGATGAGGTAACTGTACCTGCTCCCTTATTGGAAAGTAGATCATCGCAGAAATCAGTTTCTGCGACACCTACACCAAGTAGTGAGGAAGTTAATGATAATGATCATGAAACTTCAGATCAAGTTATTACTGAACTTCGTAGGTCAACTAGATCAAGATCCGCACCAGAGTGGTACGGTAATCCTGTTCTGGAGGTCATGTTACTAAACCATGGCGAACCTACAAACTATGAAGAAGCGATGGTGAGCCCAGATTCCGCAAAATGGCTTGAAGCCATGAAATCTGAGATGGGATCCATGTATGAGAACAAAGTATGGACTTTGGTTGACTTGCCCAATGGTCGGCAAGCCATTGAAAACAAATGGATCTTCAAGAAGAAGACTGACGCTGATGGAAATGTTACTGTCTATAAAGCTCGACTTGTTGCAAAAGGTTTTCGACAAGTTCAAGGGATTGACTACGATGAGACCTTCTCACCCGTAGCGATGCTTAAGTCTGTCCGAATCATGTTAGCAATTGCCGCATTTTATGATTATGAAATTTGGCAAATGGATGTCAAAACTGCGTTCCTGAATGGATTTCTGGAAGAAGAGTTGTATATGATGCAACCGGAAGGTTTTGTCGATCCAAAGGGAGCTAACAAAGTGTGCAAGCTCCAGCGATCCATTTATGGACTGGTGCAAGCCTCTCGGAGTTGGAATAAACGCTTTGATAGTGTGATCAAAGCATTTGGTTTTATACAGACTTTTGGAGAAGCCTGTATTTACAAGAAAGTGAGTGGGAGCTCGATAGCATTTCTGATATTATATGTGGATGACATATTACTGATTGGAAATGATATAGAATTTCTGGATAGCATAACGGTCAACCGGAAGGTTTTGTCGATCCAAAGGGAGCTAACAAAGTGTGCAAGCTCCAGTGATCCATTTATGGACTGGTGCAAGCCTCTCGGAGTTGGAATAAACGCTTTGATAGTGTGATCAAAGCATTTGGTTTTATACAGACTTTTGGAGAAGCCTGTATTTACAAGAAAGTGAGTGGGAGCTCGATAGCATTTCTGATATTATATGTGGATGACATATTACTGATTGGAAATGATATAGAATTTCTGGATAGCATAAAGGGATACTTGAATAAGAGTTTTTCAATGAAAGACCTCGGTGAAGCTGCATATATATTAGGCATTAAGATCTATAGAGATAGATCAAGACGCTTAATTGGACTTTCACAAAGCACATACCTTGACAAAGTTTTGAAGAAGTTCAAAATGGATCAAGCAAAGAAAGGGTTCTTGCCTGTACTACAAGGTGTGAGATTGAGTAAGACTCAATGCCCGACCACTGCAGAAGATAGAGAGAAGATGAAAGATGTTCCCTATGCTTCAGCCATATAGGCTCTATCATGTATGCAATGCTGTGTACCAGACCTGATGTGTCCCTTGCTATAAGTTTAGCAGGGAGGTACCAAAGTAATCCAGGAGTGCATCACTGGACAGCGGTCAAGAACATCCTGAAATACCTGAAAAGGACTAAGGATATGTTTCTTGTTTATGGAGGTGACAAAGAGCTCATCGTAAGGGGTTACGTTGATGCAAGCTTTGACACTGATCCGGACGATTCGAAATCGCAAACCGGATACGTATTTACATTGAACGGTGGAGCTGTCAGTTGGTGCAGTTCCAAGCAAAGTGTCGTGGCGGGATCTACGTGTGAAGCAGAATACATAGCTGCTTTGGAAGTAGCGAATGAAGGAGTCTGGATGAAGGAGTTCATATCCGATCTGGTTGCCATACCTAGTACATCGGGACCAATGAAAATCTTTTGTGATAATACTGGTGCAATTGCCTTAGCAAAGGAATCCAGATTTCACAAGAGAACCAAGCACATCAGAAGACGCTTCAATTCCATCCGGGATTTAGTCCAGGTGGGAGACATAGAAATTTGCAAGATACATACGGATCTGAATGTAGCAGACCCGTTGACTAAGCCTCTTCCACGAGCAAAACATGATCAGCACCAAGACTCCATGGGTGTAAGAATCATTACTACGTAATCTAGATTATTGACTCTAGTGCAAGTGGGGGACTGAAGGAAATATGCCCTAGAGGCAATAATAAAGTATTATATATTTCCTTATATCATGATAAATGTTTATTATTCATGCTAGAATTGTATTAACCGGAAACATAATACATGTGTGAATACATAGACAAACAGAGTGTCACTGGTATGCCTCTACTTGACTAGCTCGTTAATCAAAGATGGTTATGTTTCCTAGCCATAGACATGAGTTGTCATTTGATTAACGGGATCACCTCATTAGGAGAATGACGTGATTGACATGACCCATTACGTTAGCTTAGCACCCGATCGTTTAGTATGTTGCTATTGCTTTCTTCATGACTTATACATGTTCCTATGACTATGAGATTATGCAACTCCCGTTTACCGGAGGAACACTTTGTGTGCTACCAAATGTCACAACGTAACTGGGTGATTATAAACGCGTATTTCGAGATTAGGATTTGTCACTCCGATTGTCGAAGAGGTATCTCTGGGCCCATTCGGTAATGCACATCACTATAAGCCTTGCAAGCATTGTGACTAATGAGTTAGTTGCGGGATGATGTATTACGGAACGAGTAAAGAGACTTGCCGGTAACGAGATTGAACTAGGTATCGAGATACCGACGATCGAATCTTGGAAAAGTAACATACCGAAGACAAAGGGAACAACGTATGTTGTTATGCGGTCTGACCGATAAAGATCTTCGTAGAATATGTGGGAGACAATATGGGCATCCAGGTCCCGCTATTGGTTATTGACCGGAGAGGTGTCTCGGTCATGTCTACATAGTTCTCGAACCCAAAGGGTCCGCACGCTTAAAGTTACGATGACAATTATATTATGAGTTTATATGTTTTGATGTACCGAAGGTTGTTCGGAGTCCCGGATGTGATCACGGACATGAAGAGGAGTCTCGAAATGGCCGAGACATAAAGATTGATATATTGGACGACTATATTCGGACACCGGAAGTGTTCCGGAGAAGTTTCGGATTAAACCGGTGTGCCGGGGGGTTACCAGAACCCCCCGGGGAAGTATTGGGCCTTGGTGGGCCTTGAGGGGAGAGAGAGGGCAGCAGCCAGGAGGTGGCGCGCCCCCTCCCAAGGGGAGTCCTAGTTGGACTAGGAGAGGGGGGCGCAGCCCCCTTTCCCTTTCCCTCTCCCTCTCCCTCTCTTTCCTTCCCCCCCTTCTTTCCTAGTAGGACTAGGAAAGGGGAGTCCTACTCCTACTAGGAGGAGGACTCCCCCTCTCTCCTTGGCGCGCCTAGGGCAGCCGGCCTCCCCCTTGCTCCTTTATATACGAGGGCAGGGGGCACCTAAGAACACACTTGATATACGATATTTTAGCCGTGTGCGGTGCCCCCCTCCACCAGATTACACCTCGATAATACCGTCGCGGAGCTTAGGCGAAGCCCTGCGTCGGTGGAACATCATCATCGTCACCACGCCGTCGTTCTGACGAAACTCTCCCTCAACACTCGGCTGGATCGGAGTTCGAGGGACGTCATCGAGCTGAACGTGTGTAGAACTTGAAGGTGCCGTACGTTCGGTACTTGATCGGTCGGATTGTGAAGACGTACGACTACATCAACCGTGTTGTGATAACGCTTCCGCTGTCGGTCTACGAGGGTGCGTGGACAACACTCTCCCCTCTCGTTGCTATGCATCACCATGATCTTGCGTGTGCGTAGGATTTTTTTTGAAATTACTACGTTACCCAACACGTCCATGACGGAAAAAACCGTGGTAGAAGCGAGGGCGAGGAAAATATCGGGGTGTTCCCGGTTACGGTGTGTGGTTGGGGCCGAGCGATACGCGTTTGTCTCGTACACGCACGCGCGTGGGTGCGAGGCGTTGGGCTCTACCTGAACCTGAGCGATTGCACTGCAGGCTACGCATTACTGAACCCGAGCGATCGATCGATGGCTGTTAACTGAACCCGATCGAGCGATTCCTCTCGCTACTGCTGCTAACTGAAGCCGATCGATGCTGCCTCTGGATGAACAGTGAGTGTTTCTGGGGGGTTTGGATGAACAGTTCCCGGTGGGGGTGGATGAACAGGACCCCGTGGTGTTGCCTCTGGATGAACAGGACCCCGATCGATCGAGCCGGTTGGGGCTGGATGAACAAGACCCCGTGGAGGGCAGGATGAATAGGACCACCCCATGGAGGGCAGGATGAACAGGACCACCCCGTGGAGGGCAGGATGAACAGTAGACGGTGGAGGGCTGGATGACCAGTAGCTCGTGGAGGGGTGGTTGAGCAGGAGCCCGTGGAGAGGGCTGGTTGAACAGTAGCCGGTGGAGTAGCGCGCGGTGGAGGTTGGATGAACAGGAGCCCGTGGATGAACAGTCGCAGGTGGAGGCTGGAGGAGGTCGACGGTGGATGAACAGTAGCCCGTGGAGGCTGGAGGGGGTCGACGGTGGAGATGAACAGTATCCCATGGAGTCCCGTTTTGCGGTACGCCACACCCCTCCCGATGAACAGGACCCTCGTTTCGACCGTAGAGCTCCAACACAAGTCCGTTTCCTCCGTTTTGCGGTACGCCACACCCCTCCCGATCAACAGGACCCCCGTTTCGACCGTAGGAGGTCCGTTTCCTCCATTTTGCGGTACGCCAGACCCCTCCCGATGAACAGGATCCCGTTTCGAACGTGTCCGGTCGAACACAAGGCCGGTTCCTCCGTTCTGCGGTACGCCAGGCCTCGTTTCCATCGGCTGTTCCGTCCAAGCCCTCCCGATGAACATGACGATGCATTCCATTCCGACCCAGCCGGTTGGCTCCCCATGAACACGATGACGACGTTGTTTCTCCATTCTGACCCAGCCATGTACACGAGCCCTGGCCGTACGTACACGCAAGTAGGCGTTCGAGACCCCGCCCGTATGTACGTACGTGGTCGTATTTACTTTCTTGCACCCTGGCCGTTGTACGTACGTGTACATGCTACGTGCGCGCCTCTGCTACGACACGTGCATGCCTCTACATCGACCAGTATGTACGTACACGTTCGCGACCAGAATGACAATGCTACGTTTGCTTCGACCAGGTGGGTCCCGACTGTCAGGCACTTCCTTGCGTGCGAAGATGTAGCTGGTGGGTCCCAGCAGTCAGGGGGGCGAATCATTTTTTTTTGCCCAGACGCACTTCCTTGCATGTGAAGATGTAGCCGGTGGGTCCGAGCAGTCAGGGGGAAACTTCTTTCGTGAAATACGGTGGCCCGTCCGGTGGGTCCCCACTGTCAGGTGGAGGAATAACTATTTTGCGCGTAATATGGAGGCACTTCCTTGCTGCAGCCGTAGGCCCAGCTGGCAGCCTCTCCACGTACAGTCCACGCCCGATGGAAGCCGTTCCTTGACCACGTTGACCACGCCGCGCCGAGAGCACCAGGGCGGTGGACGACGGCGAGGCCTAGGAAGGGGACGACGCAGAGCCGGGGAAGACGTGAAAGTGGATGCCCACGCGTAGAGGAGTACGAGGGTTCACTGGTTCGCTGCGGTGTGAGGCTGCCGTCGCCGCAGAATAACATGGGGTGTGGGTGAGTAGAGGGATGGGCTAGCCAGCGGTGGGAATGGTAGGGGGCGGTGAGCCCTCCGCGGCAGCACAGCCGGCCACGGGAGGCAGGAGCATGCGGCACGACCGGCGCTGCTTTGGGCGGCTGGAGTAGGAAGACCAGAGGTTGAAGAAGCACTACGGCCGTTGGATGGACATCGTACGGTCACTGGAGATAGAATCGTTCATATTGACTAAGTTGACATAGCACTCCGTCCCCGTCAACTTAGTCCAAGGTGGGTCCCAACCAGCAGGAGGAGTATTCATTTTTTTGTGCGTAATAAGGAGGCACTTTCGGTGGGTCCGAGCTGATAGCGGGGGGAACGTTTTTTTTCGCGAAATACGGTGGCCTGTCCGGTGGGTCCCAGCAGTCAGGGTGGAAACATTTTTTTCACCAAATATGGTGGCCCGTCCGGTGGGTCCCTGTTGTCAGGTGGAGGAATAATTATTTTCCGCGTAATAAGGAGGCACTTCCTTGCGGTTGCCGTGGACCCAGCTGTCAGCCTCTCCACGACAGTACTCTTCCGATGGAAGTCGTTCCTTGACCACGTTGACCACGCCGCGCCGAGAGCACCAGGGCGGTGGACGACGGTGAGGCCTAGGGCGACGCGGAGCCGGGGAAGACGCGGCAGTGGATGCCCACGCGGAGAGGAGTACGAGGGTTAACTGGTTCAGCTGCGGTGTGAGGCTGCCGTCGCCGCAGAATAACAGGGGGTGTGGGTGAGTAGAGGGATGCCCTAGCCAGCGGTGGGAGTAGTAGGGGGCGGTGAGGCCTGCACGGGAGGCGGGAGCAGGCGGTCCAGCCGGCACTGGATTTGGCGGCTGGAGCAAGAAGATCAGAGATTGAAGAAACACGACGGCCGTTGGATTGACATCCAACGGTTACGTCTGCTAGAATCGTTTGTTGACGTATATAATAACTAAAAAATCTTGCATACGCGTCAACTTAATAGGTCCATAAGTCAGACCATTCCCTCTTTTTTTAATAATTTATATATAGCTCATTGCGACTTCTTATGCAATTTATTGCAGTCCTTTTTTTGGTTGGCCAGGGCCAATTTTGCATATTTTTGTCGGTTCCAAACTATTTTTAATAACGAATGTCGAGCCAGATTTAAAGTACTTTGAAGATATATTTAAATTAGGTTAATGCTCAGTGAAATAGGAATCTAAAAATGTGAAAAATTCAGAAATTATAAAGTAATTGCCAATTTGTCATCTATTTTTATATTTACAACCAGTTTCATATTACTTCCAAGATTTGCAGGCGTCTTGAAAGAGTTGGAGCCCATCAGGGCGTAGAAAAATAAATAGGCCAGGATTGGGTATTCTTCAGAAAACATAAACTGGGCTCATTTTCACAAAGAAAAAATAGCTGGGCTGGTCACATGTTGAACATAAAATATAAGCCTGGGCTAGACGGGCCACAGCCCAGTTCAAACGCTGCTCCGTCTCAACAATAACAAAAAAAATACTGCTCGAGCAGCTACGTCCCAGGTGTCAGCCGATCTTGTGCTGTTCTCTTGTCTATTGACTATATACGCTCACAATGTCGTGGGTCCCAGATGTCAGGAAAACACTAGGAGGAAGCATTTTATTTTTCCATACGCTGACATGGTGGGCCCGTACTGTCATCCTCTCCACGTACTTCTGCCAATTCCTGTTGTTTGTTGACCATGTTGACAACGCGAGAGGGCGGCGCAGCGGCGAGCGCACCAAAGCGCGCGGAGGACGACGGCGAGGCCTCGGACGTCGGCGTTAACGATTTAGGAGATGGTAGGGCAATGATGTGTGCGCTGAGGCGCAGCCAGTCGTGGGAGGCGGAAGCAAGCGGCCCCGCCGGTGCTGGTTTGGTTTTGGCGGCTGGAGGAAGACAGGACTGAAGAAACACAACAGACTGTAAAAGCAGCAGGAGTACTTAACAACCTTAACTGAAACCAGCAGGGGCACTTAACAACCATAGCTGAAAGCAGTATGAGTACTTATACAGGTTCAACCGTACAAAGCACGCCTCGAACAGTGCTACTTTGCCTACAGTTAACCAAGGGTGAGGCCGCCAAGCCCCAGGACAAGGCCCAGGCGCCACCCCGCGCATCCACAACCTTCTGAAAGCGGCTTCATCTCGCAATGTGGTCAATAAACAGGATATTCGCTTAGAGCCATGGAAAAGCAGGAACATAATCGTCTGTCCTATTCTCCAGGATGGACGGGACTTCATTATTTGAGACCACCCATGAATAAGTATCTTTTCACCTCCAAGGGGAATGGAGTAGGTCGACATAAACATCATGTTGTGACCAAGCGCAAGTCTGACCCGACCATGGTCAGGCATCTGTATAGGAACAATAGAACTGGGCAGTTTCTGTTTCAAGAAGATCACAGTTGTAAAACTGTGTATAAGCAATAGTTTATGAACAACATATATAACAGAAAACAGCTCATACCATAAGTTTCTCGACACAGTTGGACCTGTTCAACGAGTGCTGCGGTGGCACACATATCCCACGTGGCCTTCCACCATTGAAACGCCCCACAAGGACCTCAAGACGATCAATAAAGTGTAGGAACTTGTGGATGTCGTCCCAGTCAACTTCAGTGCCATCAGTAACAGCCGAGTTGTTATAGAATAACAAACGAGCAGCCTGCTTAACTCTGAAAAAACCTACACGTGCCACCAATTATAAGAAAATATTAGTTAGAAGTAGCATCTTCGTGAGAGATTCGTTGCTACTTCTAAAGTTAAATTGTGATTAGTTAAACAGAATAGGTGGATTAAGAAGTAATCGAGGCAACAAGCAAGAACCAGATACAAAACTAACATGGATGAACAATTGGAACGACGTCGGGGTGGAAGATCGCAGTGAAGATGAGACCAGGTTCTGCTATTTCCATCAACATTCGTGCACCAACTTTCAGTCCGTAACACTTGAGAAAGTTTATCCAAGTTCGGCCATAAAAAAAGCAGCGATCTTCTTGGTTCATGAACCCAACTCGGAACTTATATCCATGGCTTGTCTTCACTGTGACTATTAAACTGGTGTATTCAGTTATGGCAAGGCCGAGCATCTTGAGTACATGTGTTCTGGCAGAGCAAATAATGCACTGCAGGAAAAATAATATGAGAACACAATGTATTCCCTATCCAAATCTAGAAATAACTTCCTCCTTCACGTTAGTGTTGACCATCGTACTGGTAGTACCTTTTATCCAAATGTAGCAATCCAAATTTCCAAATTAGTCAACAACATGTTCAAAAAAACCCACCCTTCCGGATAGAAAAGAGGATTCTAGGAACATACTGTGCGTGTTTTAAAATCCTGTGTTAGGATGAGAAGTAACAAGTGTGGCGTCTCGCCGAGGGCGCAGAAACCTGTAGGGTCCTCGCACTTTGGGCACTGGAAATGAAACACACTAGATTTAGTAGGAAGAAAAATGCACCAACGGCGGCGGCTGCCATCCTAGGATTACCCGCGACCAAGGGACTTGGATTTATCGGGGATGGATGAAGAGTTCGTACCTGGTTCTCCATGAGAAACCCTATACAATCGCCGAGAGGGGGTTTTCTCTGAACAAGCAGACGAGGGAGAAGGGGATTCAGGCCCACTGAAATATTGCCGCTTCGTCTGTCCAGCTTACTGCTAAAGCTGGAAAGGGGGTTTGTGATTTGACGGCTCATTGGGCATTACTGCGGCGCTACGACCGGGGCGTGTCTACCGTGCAGTTGTGCACTCTAATTTGTGCATATGGCACGTGGACCCCATTGTCTGATGCCCCACATATCAGCGAAAGGAAGTAGAAAGACAGGAGTAACTAGTTACACAAAAATATTTTTTGACAGAGAGATACTCCCTCTGCAAAGAAATATACAAATCTTTTATATCACAACTTTATACATAAGAAAAATCAAGGGGAATATATATAACATATATAATTATAAAAAGCAGAGTTGTTTTTAACACAGTATAGACGAGTTGGTGATGATGGTGTGCCTGCCATCCTGCAATATAGGTCGTCTGATTTATATCTGACGGATAGGAAGGAAACTATGGCAATTTTGCAAAAAGGTACCCACACACCTCTCCACATTTGCAAATAAGGCCTTCCCTCGTTCATCCTTTTCTCTCACAAGATAAAATACTCATACAAATGCATCTTGATGTTACGTGCAATGCACGGGCATTATGGGGGTTCAGCTGAGAATATAATACTCAGACAGGCTCACGGTTCTGGACTTTGGGCCGCAGGCCCACCCTACATGTTTGGGGGCCCATGTGTTCTACCTCGGCGCTTTTCATATTGCAAGTGATCGGTACGGCGCTGGTTTTAGATGTTGTCGCAAGGCGAATACACAAAATTGAATAAAGCATGGCAGCTGTTGGAATGAAATCGAACGACAGTTCCTAACCAGCAATGAGAGTTGCAATTCTATCAACTATATACCATGTGATAAATAATATTGTTGTATTACTTATACACACAGGACACTTGTTTCACCATGCCAGATTATTACATCAAAATCTCTCGTAGGATAGATCAGTTCGGCAGTTGCGTGCTGCTACTGAAGAATTTCAAAGTTGATTTGGACCAGCTCTCCTTGCCGAAAAGTTCGATTTTGAGATCATCCCCTACTGCAAGATATGATTTAGATTTGAACCTTGACCATCCTTTAGCATCAATCATCATGCGACCATCCTTTGTACTTACGGTATATTGAGCAGGTTCATTCACACCAAGGCTGCGCATGGTAAGAGAAACTTGGCCGCTGTCGCCCGGATTGTTGAACGACTCCCTCGTTGCTCTAGGAATTCTCTGTTTCCAAACAAGAAGACATACCCAAACAGTTAGATAAACACAGTAAATCAAGCGAAACAACATGGAAAGAAAAAAGAACGAAACACTTGGGCGGCCAATGCTTACCAAGAAGGTGGACATGTCGGTTTTTGTAAGGACTTTGGTATATGAAGTGCGAACTGCAGCCCAGTCTGTTGCCGGTGCAACTGCTCATTCGGTTGCCACTGCACGGGCCAGAGCAGATGCAAGTGCAAGTGTTGGTGCAGGTGCCGAAGCCGCTGCTGCTGCCGGAGATGGTGCTCCTTATAGAGCTGGTGCCGGTCTCGGAGCAGGTGCTGGTGTCGATGCCCGATCCTCCGGTAGATCAGCCTGATCCGCTGACGCGGTCGGTGCCCAATCCTCAGCTGGATCAGACTAAGCTGCTGCCGATCTCAGTGCTAGAGCAACTGCCGGTGCTCGATCCATTGCTGAAGGTGGTACTGGTACCGATGTGCGAGATAGTGGCGATCGTGTCTGGTCTGCTATGATCAGCTTTCTAACTTGACTAGGCTTCGTGACCGTGATCCAATTTTTTTCTTCATTTCTTTTAAACGCGAGAAGGACTAATTGTGGCGTTTTTGTTAAACCAAACTGCATTTCATCATAGGGATTCAGCTTGTACTCAGACAACAGAGTGATCCAATTTTTTCCAGTAATAGAAGTGATGGACAGTGCCTTCGTTACTGACATGACATAAGAAGTGAAACCTGCAAAAATAGCCATCGTAGAGCAAACCAAACGGTTTATTCCGTGATGAATCTCACATGGCAAAACCTGCATCGTAAAATTGCAGGAAAAGAAAGAAAACATGACATTAAATCAATAAGATTTAGACAGTAAATCAATAAGATTTACTTGATGTGACACGAGTTAATCCTTACCAGGAAATCACTATGTTGAAGTACTAAATAGAAGATTGATCGTCCAACTAAGGGTGGCATGCAGGGGCCCCGCCTACTCCCACAAGCAGGAGAGTCCAAAGGTTGTGACAAATCGTATGGATCAAACATCCATGGGACTGGAAATCCTGGTGGGTGCGATAAACCCTGCAATGCATACAGATATATAATTGATAAACTGTCCTCACAAAAAAGATGATCTGGATACTTCAAAATATACAGACTGAATTGAGTGGACAGACATTAACATAGACCGTTCTCAGGACTGACCACACACCAAAAGCGGCAGTACTAATAAATAATACAGGGTTCACAAACACAAATCAAGTACTAAACAATAGTACTTACTACAGACAAGCAAAGTTGCACTAATTAAACTCTGCAGACTATTTCTTGCCACCGACCTACGGGATGAACCCCGCATAACTGACTAGGCCATGGACTTCGTGAGAGATGTCTACATGCACCATCACCATCTCGTTAACCTTGGAGAACCTAACAGCGTGGTCTTTCCACTCATAAACATGATCATGAAGACAGGCCGCATCAGATTTGTTGGGAAGCTTTACAAGAACCACACCCTTCATAATTGAAGGCACAGCCAAGAAATTGTTGTGGTCAAGTACAGCCTCGAGAACACGCCTGACAACAATGCTACAGGAAAACACTAGTTCAGGACACGTGGTGACAAGGACACATCAGTTGGATAGTTTAGCAGTAGAACTCATCCTCAGGTCCTCCAGTTCACACAGCATGACTTTGAGAACTTCATCTCCACCGCGGACCTAGTTCTAATTCAAACAGAAACCATATTTTATTACTACCTCCGTTCAGAAATATAAGATGATTTTCGATATTATACTCCATATATGACTACATATACGCATAGAAATGAGTGAACAAAGACACTAGAACATGTCTTCAAAGGCATGAGAGCAGAGGGATTACTTACAATATCCATAACACAAGTTACTGAGGCAAATATACCCTCTTCAAAGGTAGCATTGATGTTCATAAAGTACTCCCTCCGTCCCAAAATTCTTGTCTTAGATTTGTCTAAATACGGATGTATCAAGTCACATTTTAGTATTAGATACATCTGTATCTAGACAAATCTAAGACAAGAAATTTGGGACAGAGGGAGTAGTTGAAAGTAATCTATAAGAAATCAGTGTCAACCTCTCGCATGTTTTGGTCAAAAGAGGAATTTCGAACCGTCATTTGGCACACAAAAATCACATGCAAGATCACCCAGAAAGTTGTACTACTAGTACTAGTACTGCGTGTTAGATGAAAAAACACGATCAAGATCGAGAAAAAGATCGTCAAGAAAAGATATTACCTGGACTTGCTTAATGAGGGATCCCGGAGAGGGGAGCTTGGACAGGGCGATGGCTTTGAGCTTGTCTACGGTAGTCTCGGCGGGGTGCTTGCGCTTCTTCGTACCATGAGCCTCGACGGTTTTGGCCAGAGCCATAGACATCACTTCGGCCGGTGCTCCAGCGTCCATCAAGAAACTGTCAAATAGAAATAAAAGAAAAGAAACCATAATCACGAACCCAAAAGAAGAAAAGAGAGGGAGTTATAGGATCAGTCTCGGGGTTGCAAGACCGGGCCTTGGCCAGAATCAACACCATTGATGCGCTCACCTTTCCTTCTTTGGGAGAGAAGAACAATGGCAGAAGCAGGTCGGGGTTTTCTTGAAGAAATGAGGAACAAGATGAGGGAGAAGCGAGTTGGGTAGAGATGAAGCTGAGAGAGAAGAGTGAAATGATGGTTGCTTCGTCCGTCCAACTTACTCCTGGAAAGGAGGGGGTTTTGTGATTTGACGGCTCATTGGGCATTACTGCCGTGCTTCGATCGGGGTAGTCTACCAACACTCTACTACGGAGTAATTTAGTGCATGGCTGGTGGACCCCGATGCTGGCTATCCCACACGTCGGCGAAAGTGAGTAATTTAGTGCATGGCTGGAGGAGGATCCGCACGGTAGAGCGTGTCCATTGTTTTTCTGAAGAAAAAAATGATTACAGCAAGTGTTTCCACTCTTACGACGGAGGAGTGCAAAACACGGCAGCCACTTGAACATACACAGTGCTCCTACTACTAGGCATGTGCAGTGGTTCATACGTCAGTACTACATAATCTGGTTGCTAGTGTAGTAAGATATGACGACAACAAATGATGTTGTGCGCATGTCAACTATATGAGCAGTAATGTAGTAACATAGTATCGCTTTCTCGATTGTCCGGTCGAGAATGAACAGTGAGATCAATGTTAACAGAACTAGGTCCACAACGCACGGAGAGTACGGTGCTACAGTACTCCACGAAACATGAACCATATGAATCACGAATAGTGTTAGGCAGGGTGTATGAAGGGTGCACGGGATGGGAGCAAAAGTTCCCTTCTCGACCCACTTTTGGGTGTTTGGCAGAGTGCATGAAGGGTGCATGAGTCCACACCAGTAGTAGGTTAACACAAAAACACGAAGAGGATGAGAATGCAACCAAACACACCCACACGCTTTGTGCTACAGTGACTGATCTGCACCGTCTGAGTTTGATCCAACGATCATGTTGCGCCGAGACATGGACATGCCCATGCAGAGGGCGCCTAAACACCACCGAAGTCCCTCTACTTCTCGAGGCGAACGACGTTGGTGATGCAGGGGGAGAAACGACTGAAAGGCAATGCAATCTAAGGGAAGGCGGAGGGAGCTAGCCGAGGTGCGGGGAATCTTTTGGTTTTCACCATGGTAAAACACCAGTCGATGACTTCTCACATCAGGGAGCAGTGGGTTTTACAGGCGGAGTCATCGTGACTAATTGCTGCCGCGCCTGCTCCCGTCAATCAAAAAATTAAAAATCCTATCATGCCTGCTCCCGTCAATCAAAAAATTAAAAATCCTGCCACACTCAAACACTAGAGCAACGCCGCGGTGGATATTTAAATTTACCTGCCGACAAGTAGATAAAAAAAGGGGTGAAAAACAAATGTGGCGGCGGCCTAGCTAATCAGTCGAACTAGCCCAACTAGCTAGCCACCGTGCTTCACTGATGTACTCGGCGGGAAACGTGGTCTTTCGTGATTTGATGACTCATTTACTTGCTTCGGCAAAAACGCGCGGTAGGGCGTCCCACGTCAGGAAGAATATATGCGTGCACCACCCGGGAGGACCCCGAAACCGCGCGGTAGGGTGTGCCATGTCTCGGCACAGAGGAAAAATGTGCGTGTAAAAATTTACTGTATCAGACGTAGTACCTATGGTTCGACCTCGGGACCCAGCCAGTCGGTCGAAAACACCCCACTACCACACAGCTTCATCATGCTAACATGGCACGGCGGATAGGTGTGGTTAGCTCCGTCTCAACCAGCCACAACGTCTCTTGTTCTAGGCGATTCTTCTATTTTCCAAGCTTTTTTTAGTTGTAATAACACCACGGCAAGCTAGCGCCGCTCTTCGTGTGTGCCCGTGCAAAGGTTAGACGATGGAGAGAAGAGAGAGATCGCAGACCTGGGACCCACCAGTAAGTGATTCAACGGTCATGCACGTGTTGACGAGGCACTCCCTCTACTCTACTCAACGTAATACTGTATAAAATCAAGTTATGGGACAAAGCCAACAACCGTTGTTGTTTCAGGCTATCGACTTACGCTTTGTAGTCCAGGTTGCCAGTTTGAATCTCGTCTTTCAGAATCATTAGTTTTAGGTCCAAATTTGATTAATGACAAGTGGGACCCCCATGTGTTGTTCCGATATTTCAGTGTAGGATGGTTTTTTTGAACAAACACTTTGCACGGTTAGACAAGTAACAGCACAAGTTACACGTATTTTGCAAGTTTACGAACAAAAATGACAGCGGCATAGAATATCACATCCACCCCGCAGCTTAGATGCTATGGTGATACGAGTTTTTACACCGTTGGAAATGAGATCCAATGGCTTGGGAGTAGTCTTTGTAATTATGCGCAATTTCCAAACTCTCCAAAGGGCTTTTTGCAAATAAAACATTCAGGCCTCGTGTGTGCCGCTGCATCTTGGATCCAACGGCTCCTCGTTACTCATATTAGGTGCTCCCCGTAGCTTAATTACCCGCTACAGTGATATGAGCATCTAGGTCGTATGATCAGTGATCAGATGGCACATGCGTAGTACTTGTACTTTCTGCGCAATTCCCAAACTCTCTCATCCGTATATTGCAAAAACATTCAAACCTCCTACTGTGGGCCGTTAGATCTCCGTGAACTCGTATCACCATAGAATCTACGGTGCGGGAGCACCTCACATTCTCCCGTGCGAGAAAACATAAGGTGCTCTTGCAGCTTGGATGCTACGGTGATACGAGCTTCGAGGTCGTTTGATCTGAGATCCAATGGCATCTGAGCAGTCTTTGTGCTTGTAAGCAGTGGCCGAACTATTTGGGGGCTTTTCTGCAAAAAACCATTCGAACCACCGAGGAGGTGTTGGGTCACAAATCCAACGGCTCCGAAGAGCTTGTATCACCAAAGCATCTAAGGTGTGGTAGCACATGATATTCTTACATACAGGAGAATATGATGTCATCCTTCATCTTAGATGCTATGGTGATACGAGCTTCGAGGTCATTGGACATGGGATCCAAGGACATCTGAGTAGTTTTTGTACAAATTGTGTGCAATTCTCAAACTCATCAAGGTTTCCTGTAAAAATATTAAGACATCATGTGAGCTGCTATATCTCAGATCAACAAGCTCCAAGCAACTCGAATCGGCATATAGCATCTAAGGTATGGGGCACATGATATTCTCCCAGGGAGGAGAGGTGGGGGTGCACAACCAATCGGTGGTTGGGAGGGTGGGGACAAATATAATCTAAACAACCCTAAACAGAGTTTCACAATTTTATCTAAGGTCGAGGGGGTGACCCCCGACAATCATAGATCCGCCTAATTAAACACAACGTTTGCATGTACTGTAGTACTAGACTTAATATTCATGTTTCAGTTTCATGTTCGTTTTAAATATTGAATTGAGGACCATGCATGTCTTACATTTTACTCCCTTCGTTCCTAAATATTAGTCTTTTTAGAGATTTCAAGTGGGCTGGCACATACGGATGTACATAGACATATTTTAGAGTGTATATTCACTCATTTTCCTCTGTATGTAGTCGCTTGTTGAAATCTCTAACAGACTAATATTTAGGAACAGAAGGAGTATTTTTGAATTCGTTTCATACATGCATGGTTTGGAAAAATAGATGCACTATACTTATTGGATTGTTGTTGTGTTCGTGTGTGGGTGTCTGTGTGTGTGTTTGTATGTGTGTGTGTGTGTGGTCATATGCTTGATACATACAAAGTATTCTCACCTCCATATTGTTCATCTTTTAAATTTGAATTTGCATTGAAAAACTTACCAGGGATACCATGAAATGTGAAATCCACGTTGAGATCACTATATCACAAACACACTCTAATTCAACAACTCGTCATAAATCAATTACCACGCGGAGAATAGTATTTGCAATGAAAATACGGACATTCTAATACACATAGATTCATTTGGTAATTTAAAAGGTTCCTTTCGTATTCTCGAATGGTAGGACCCAACGACGTACCAGCCAGACCTTGGCTCGTGTTGATCCTAAAAAAATAAAAAATAAAAAACAGGGCTCATGTCCTTCTGGTGGCATGCGTGGTACGCACATTAGGCAACCCCAACCAGTCGAGCCTCCGCGTTTCGAGTCAAAATATCTGGCGGCCAGAATTCCAGCCCTAGGAAATTCCCCTCATGTCCCCGGTCCATAACGACTACCGATGAACAACGGAGGGATGCTTTAGTAACTAGAAAACGTTACCTACCGTGCCGAGCACGGTTCGATTCCCTCGGTCGCCGCTCGCCAAGATCACCCATCAACTGCATTGCCTAGTACTACTACTACTACTACTACTACACCAGGATGAGCACAGAATTGAGCCCGTTTGTTCGTGCCTAGTACTTGAGTTAATATATCAGGCAATGCACTGGTACGAAGGGATTATCATTTTGCTCTACATATATAACTTGTCTGAAGTCTAACTAAGCAAAATGTTTGACCAAATCCTTTCTTAAGAGATACAACAGGACAGATGTATGGCTTGAAAATTTATTGCATGATGGAGGTTATGATATTGTTTTGAATCCTGGATCTTTAATTTTAGAAAATCCAAAAGTGACCATAAATTCTTGAAACTGAGCATGGTCACGTGATATGGCACAAATATTACTTCGTAATTTTTTTCTTCAATTTGAGACAAGCTGCTTATGACAAGTTGCACAAATGAAGAGCCAAGGTATTTTGGAACAAAGACCTATCACATTAAGGCGAACGCTTTCACTATTGAAACCGTGGGCGTTTACGTGCCGCCACGAGTCCCGCTTCTCATCGGCAGGTGCCGTCCGAGCAAGCGTGTGAGACAACGGGAGGCGTGCGAGCAGACCGCTGCGCCGCCTGACAGGGAGGCATGCGAGCAGGCCGCTGTGCAGGCTCACCAGGAGGCGAGCCCTTTGACCAGGCTCCGCCGCCCAACTTCGTCCCAACTGCTCCCACTTTTAATGTCACCGGCACCGCAGTTTAAATCAACCCCGCACTACCCGGTATCGCTACAATCTTCTCTCTTCCTCTCCGATTCTCCTGTCGTCTACCTCCAACCAGCCTGACCTAAACGTACGCCATGTCGCATCACGATGTTCTGCCCTTAGTCTTCTAGTTTCCTGAGGAAGACACCCAGCCGGAATCTCAAGAACATAAGGCGCTTTGGGACGAGCTTGAACTGGCCTTGCGGGAAGACTCCGCGCCTGTCCCCGCTCCCATTCTGGCTCCCGTCGCCCCGACTGCGCCAGCGCCCATCCCCGTGGCATTGATGGGCTGGGAGCCGCACATTGTCGTCGAGCTTGATGCCACGGGGTTCCACGAGGTCCTCGCCGACTTTCACGCGCCCGTGTACCTGCCAGCGCATGCGCCTGCGCGTGCACTGACGCGCACGCCCGTGCCGGTGCCCGTGCACCTGCCAGCGCATGCGCCTGCTCGTGCACTGACATACACGCCCGTGCCGGTGCCCGTGCACACGAATGTCTCCGCCGCGCCATTGACAGCGCATGTCCCCGCGCGGGTGCCAGTGCCCCCCTCAGCGGCATGGATGGCCACCGTCGACCGCTTCCTTGCACCAACACCAGTCGCCTCCTCCCGCCAGTTGACTCGCTCCGAAGTCCAGAACATTTTGGCCTTCCTTGAAGCTAGGCCAACGTCCAGGAGTACGCCAACAATGGTGCAAGGCGCCGCCGTCGCCGTTGGTCAGTGGCCCGACGACACACAGAGCACGGCAGCGGAGCCGCTTCCCATCGCAAGACGCCCCCGCCCCCGCCGCGTAATCTAAATTTGCCATAAAAACGTTCGGATTGCCATGCTTAAAATCCGAACGTTTATCATTTCCGTTTATTTTAGATCGATCGTCATATAATTTAAAGTCGGAGTCAGACTGAACGAAATCTATGGTTTGATCGATTGAATGTTCTGCTAGAGCCGTATCAAATTAAATATAAAACGTCATCAAGCCACATGTATTCCTTGTCATCCAACGACCTAGATTGCTTCAATGTCGAGCGCTCAACACGTTTAGCGTGCAGTTAATTTCATGCCAACAATAGTGCTAATCAAATAATAACACACAAATAATATCCTACTTAATATCCGCATGAACTTAATATACTTCCAAATTAACGTGCATTGCACGTACACACTGACTAGTGCTGCTAGCACGTGAAACTGGTGTCGTAACTTGTGAACAACGTCCAGATATGGTCAACGGCAACATCGCCCGCGAGTTCTTCGTGTTTGCCCGTGCATCAAAATGTAGAAGGGGAGGAGAGAGAGAGCACACATGGAACCCACCAATAAGTGAAGGCGAATAGTACTAAAAATAATATTACATGTTATCTATTAAATAGGTTGTGGTAATATAAAAACATTATGTGAACAAAGGGAGGTACAACAAACATTGTTGTTCTACGTATGTTGCCTATTGACGTGCGGCTTGAAGGCCCTGGTCGCATGTTCGATCCTCGTCCTTTATTTTTTAATTTGTATATGGGTCCAAATTTGTTTCATGACAGGTGGGCCCCTCGGTGTGTAGTTTGTAGCACTTTAATTTGTGGGTCGAAATTTGTTCCATTCCAAGTGGACTATCGGTGTGTAGTTTTGTAGCTTATTTATAATAATTAAAGAGAACAACAGAGTTTTTTGCAATAATACCATGGTGCGACGTTGAAGGCGAGAAAGGACGTGCGAGAGAGCGATGACCGAGCCAGAGGGAAATCAACTAGGGGAGTTGCGGGGGTTGCAACGGTGTTTCGAGTAGTTGTGGGCCGAATGCTACGAAAATATAATCTAAACCAACCGGAATAAATGCCTAGACAAATTAATCCAAGGTTGGAGTGCCCCTCGCAATGTAAATAGCTCCGGCTTTGCGAGGGATGGAGAGGTAGCTTCAATGTGTGGAAGATACGGCATGAGAAAGCGAGGTCAATCGAGAGACATATAGATAGAGAGACAAAGTGAGTGTGGTCCGACATTCATTGAAAAAATATATATGCTCTGGAGAGATATTGTCCGATTGAGCTTTTGGCAAGGGTGAGGGCTGTAAGATAGAGCTTGAGAGATGATCCAGTCACAGACGTGTAGATATATTTTGTGTGTGGGAGGAAGCAAGGTCAATCGATCACATAGGGTCGTCGTGCGATCGAAAGAGTGAGACGGGTTGGAGAGAGTGACCTAGATAGACAATGTGCGTGAGAGAGTATACAATGTGAATAAGTCGAATTGGGCTCAAACATGGTGATATATCGTTTTTGTCCGAGAAAGAGTGAGGTCAATCGAGACATACAAAGAGAGAGAGAGAGGGAGAGAGAGAGAGAGTGGCCCGCCATGAGGTCGAAAGAGTGGGGGTGGCTTCGATGGACTGACCTAGATAGACAATCTGCGTGAGAGAGTATAGAGTGTGTCGATCGAGGCCCGAACAGGGAGATATATCATTTGTGTTTGAAACAAAACGAGGTTAAACGAGACTCACATAAGAGAGCGAGATTGAGCGAGTGTGGCCCGCCGTGCGGAAGAAAGAGTGAGACCGTCTCGAGGGAGTGACCCAGATAGACAACGTGCGTGCGTGCGCACGAGAGGTTGGGGGGCTAGATAGGCAATGCATGTATTTAGCGCGAGAGGGTGAGAGGGAGAGGGGGAGAGAGAGAGAGAGAGCTCGGCATGGGGTGCAATGGCGGGTGTGTGAGGTAAATACATTTCGTAACAGAGTGGAAAAAGGGGGTTGTGTAGTTGAGAGAGTTAGAGATCGAAACATGGAGAGAAAGAATGGATGTGTGTTGGAAACCGATAGCTTCCTAAGGTGGTTAGGAGAGGAAGATTGACCGATACAGGAAGTATGTAGCGTGTGTGGGGGGGTGGGGGCTAAAACAACATTTGAATGTAGATAGTACGAGACTTAATACCGATGGTTCAATTCGGTGCACATTGTAAGATTTGAACTGAGGACCATGCATATGGTTAATTATTTCGAATTCGTGCCATACTAGGTTTCGAAAAGTTGACATTGAATCGATTTGTTGTGCTATTTTGTAGGTCATACGTTTGAATCCATCCAAAAGTTTTCTCACTACCATGGTGTTCATCATATACATATGAATTTGTATTAAAAAAGTAGCGTGGATACAGTGACATGCGAAATCCACGTTAGAATTGGAGATCGCTATGTGACACACACTCTAATTCAAATAACTAATTATGTGACACACACTCTAATCCACGTTAGCGTGGATGCCGTTTCGATTTTTTTTCAAATAACTACTCATTAATTAATTTATAGTATCTCGTTTCGAATGACTAATTATTGCAAGGAAAACATGGGCATGGTAATACATACATATTCGTTTGCAAATGAAAGAAGATCCGTTTGCATTCTCAAATGTAGGCGCACCAGGCAGACCAGGGTCGTGTCGTGGTGGTCGCGTGTGTCGGACGGACGCTTAGCACCCAGCCACCCACCCCCTCCCTCCCTCCCCCCCCAAAAAAAAGGACGACGACAAAATAAGTTCGCGCTTCCACGTTTCGGATTGAAATATCTGGCGGCCCCAATTCCAGCCCTGCAAAATCTCCCTTCTCCACCGTCCCCTTCCGCACCCAGATTGCTCAAATCCCTAATTCGTCACCAACCCAAGCAATCGCCCCTCGTCTCGTCTCTTTCCCCACCTTTGTGCTGGACGAAGACGACGGTCGCGCTTCACCACCGCACCGGAGCTACCTCATCTACGCCCTCGTCCACCGCACCAGGTGGTCCACCGACAATGTCGGCCGCCGCAACCGACGTGCCTCACAGACACCAACTTCCACCGCATCAGGTGCGCTTCACCGAGGCCGTCTCCCAGCTCACCGGGGCTACTTCACCGAGCACATCGTCGCGCCTCCGCCCCCCGAGGCCGCTGGGGCTTCACCAACGGTCTCGTCCACCGCATCGTAGTGCTCCGCTGCCACTCAAGATCTGCATCCGTGCGCGGCCAGCCAACGCCAGCGCATCACCCTCAACGGCTCTGAAGTGACCCGCACTCTAGCTAGGCGAGCATGCCCAAACGCCGGCCCGAACTAGGTATCCACACATCACTCCCTTGTGCACTGTTCCGACGATGTTTGGATATCCTTTCACTGCTCTCTTAGCTTACACGCCTATCCAACTCTGACTTTAACTCTTATTTCTTCTGGAGATATCATCTGAAACAAGCAAATCCATTTTTTAGCGAAGCATGACGGCGCTACGGGATCTGGTACACATCCTGCACACCCGTATAACCTTGTAAGTATCTGTCCTGCGGTACAACAGCAAGGTCGATTCCTCTTATTTGATCAGCCATTCGCCGTGTCAAAAATGCAGAGGGGGATGCAAGGAGCACAAGGCCTGCACATCCAAGCAAGTGGTAACATGGACTTGTACATGGAACATCCCAAGCGCAAGCAGAGCTGCAGTGAGCCTGTACAACGAGCTAGCGTAAGTCCCTGCATTTCATTTAATTCGTACTGGCATTCGTGTATGATTTGTGTGCAGTGGCGGATCCACGAATTCAAGTTACCAGGGGCGAACATTTAACTTAAAAAATACGAAGGCACTTGCACTCCGGAAATCAACATAACTTGAGAAATGTGAAGCTACATGCACTTTGAAAACCAGCTAATGATCCAAAGTAGTTCAGATTATAAACACCAAATGATGCAAGCACCAAAAAACACAAAATGCAACATGGTGTACTAGGACTACAAACATGGTCTGTACCTGCTTGAATTATTCGTTCTCTGGCTGAAAATATCAAAGTGTAATTGCATAAAACCAGTGCGCAAACTGCATATCAATATACCTATCCTGCACAAGTATGCCAATAGTTTCAAACAACAGACTAGAAAAGTATTTATGCTACGTTGTCATGATACGGGGACTTTCTAGTAGATGGCCTCGACGTTTCCTCAAGCCATGAAAATGCACTATAATTTGCTTGTCATCAATGCCTGCAAATCTCTATGTCTCTCTCAACATAGCAGATCATCATTAGACACTAAATCCTTCAATGGGAGCTTGCAAAATGCTTGCATTAGATGCCTCATTAGACACTATATGTTCGTCACCAGGAATTTTTTTGCATCAAATCCTTCATTAGCAGTCTGTTCATTAGACACTACAGGCTCAAGAACAACATGAGCTTGGATGTTTGCACTGGAAACTTGATTAGATTCATCAGATTCAGTCAGTTCAATATTGATTGGGGGAGTTATAAAATAAGTAGAAATTGGTTTCATTTTCTCATAGATTCCCTACATACAAGCAGTTTTACAAACACCGTCAGGTTTAACTATTGGCCAGAAATTGAAGAGTTGAATTAGATATAATCAGGGATGTGATCTACCTGCTCGTTGCGCATGCTACTCTTGCAAGCTGCGACTGTCCGTTTGCGCAAGCTCGATGCCATGCCCGTGTTGCCGCCGCTGCCTCCCACGCAGGCTACACCCATGGTTGGATCTTCATCTTCTTGTCCTTTCGTTCGCTTGAAGCCCGGCGACCGCCCTCCAACGAGGGCGCGAGGAAGTGTTCTGTCGGCCTGTCCAGCGGCGGCTAGGTTAGGAGCGAACCAGACTGGAGGCTAGAGTGGATGAATTGGGATTTTTCTTGCTGTCGATCGATATGGGTGGCGCTCGTTTGGGCCGCGAGCCTGCTATAGGGCCTGCCTTGCACTTATGTTATTGGCCTATCCAAATTGAAACATTTTTCTTCATCTTTTACATTGCCTGCTCATGCGTTGGCACAAACAAAACTAGCCTGGGCCAACCTGGACGACTCAAACTAGGTGCACACTTTTGAGCCACCTGAGGCGTCTGCCCATACCAGCCCCTATGGTGGTGTCGCCCCTTTTTGCGTGTATGATAGGGGTAGTGAAAAATATTCCAGTGGCGCTTTTGATTTACCCACTGAATGGTTGAATTGCTTGTTTCTATGAACTGAGTTCGCCAATAATGTGAAGGATGCTAGTCTTTTCATCCTATTGTAGATTGCTTAGATCTCGATATGCCAAAAGTAATCGCATGAAATATACAGTAAAAGCCAGTGTGATGTGTGTGGCTACAACTAGTCTGACTACACGTCCTCATATAACATATCAAGGACGCACCATCTTACCAGATTAACCATTCGACTTACCAATGCAGTGTGGGAAGAAAGAAGTATTTGGACTGCGTATCCAAGCAATTGATGCCATGGACTCCCTCGTACAACCTTGTAAGCGAAAAAGAAGTTGCAGTGTGCCTGTACAAAGAACTAGCGTAAGTTCAGTTACCTGCTTCTCGGAATTTTAGTTAGCCACTTATTGCAAAAAAATTCAATTACGTTGCTTGGCTTAATTTAGTTTGCTACTAACTACATAATGCTACAGCTTGTTAATCCTTTATAGACTGCACCTATCTATGTGTTTGATACTTACTGTTAAGAATTACCTGTTTGCCTGAAGTTAAATAGCTACTTGTTTGTTTAACTGCTTTGCTGCTGCAACAATGGGTTACAATGATGTTAATAACTACTTTTCAGCATCGAATTGAATCTCTTTAATTCCTTGTTTGTTTAACTGGTTTGCTGTTATAACTCCCAGTTCAGATGTTTTGCTAACTTCAACTTTTCTGAATCCAATCGGAACTTTAATGGCAAAACAGGTTAGCCCAAGATCAAAGAGCGAGGTCCCCATGGACGTTGTATCATCCCACAGCAGTGGCACCGGCCCAATCGTGCATTATGAATTGCCAACTGCTGATGCTCTAGAGGCTAAACTAGTGGTAGAAAGAGGTTCTGCTTCTGCACTTAGTTATGAAGTTGACATGTTGAGGAAGCAAACAACATAATCAGTAGCAGTACTCAAGACAACCGTTAAATATTTGGTGGATTTCAAAACGAAGCAAGCTGAGACTGACCACATTGTTAAGGTCCTGAAGGAAAAAAGGAAATTAAATTCCCACTTGGTAAATCATAGGTGAAATGTTCTTTCCATCGTTGAATAACCTTTGTGTTGTTTGTTCATGTAGTCAATCAAACCATCTTTTTTAGAGATCATGTAATAATTGTTTTTTGTTTTTTGTTTTTTGGTTTGTAATTTAATTTGAGCACAAGTCTGTATTAATTGATAAGACTCGGAGACATTTCATTTTGATTGCTGTGCCAGACCTACAAATATGCCAATCGGGCTGAATGTGCATTCAGCAATAATAGTAGTATAGATGGACCATAAGTGGCACGCATCGGAAAGGGCCAAGATGCTGTAGTAGCTTGGCTAAAAAAGGATGATGTTGTAGCAAAGAAAAGTACAACGGCCTGGCTTATGTATGTTAGTTGATATTATTGATCCATATACTCTATAAGTGTTTATATGTCTGTTAGTTCTGTACATTCTTGGTTGATTGACTCGGTATTTGAATCTTGATACATTGCTTGTGTACATATCTAAATGGGAGTACACATTATGCTGCGTGTGACATTTGAGTTGGACATGAAGTGTTCCAAATATTCGAATTCACCTTAAACTGGATTCTAGCTTCTGAATTTGAGTATCGGCATTTGTAAACCATATTCATATATGACAATGGAATACATCTTTATCGTCCTTTTGAGGATATATAAAAACACATAGAATGATTTATAAAGATTCGTATAGGAATACAAAATGGATTCGAATTTACTTGCCAGGGTAAACGTGGATGCTTATTGTCCCAAAATTCAAAAGAAGCGGCAAAATGTCCACTCCCACGTCGGCTGTCCGAAGCCAAGTGTTTGGGAGATGGAAATTACTGTCTACCCATTACACGGACAATCCATCGGCCCGATTTCCACTGCTCTAAATAGGGGTAGGATAGTAACTTCAATTAGACGTGACACGACTGCCTCTGAGCCCATTCCGACACGGTGAGCGCCAAACATGGGCGGCAAAACACATTTAATTCAAGCTCGTCCGAAAGACCTCTGTTTCTCCCTCCATTTCCCCATTCATACACGGTGGGCGGCAAAACAAACTCGACTCGGCCGAAATCGATGTAGGCAAATATTTTCAATAGGGGCAGGTTTGTAACTTCACTCAGACGTGACACAACCGCCCTACCTGTCAGCTCCATTCATACACCGTGGGCGCCAACCATGGGCGCCAACCACCCTCTCCTCGCCCGAAATCGCTCTGGGCAAATATCAGCGAGATGCGAGATTACCGTCGTATCCCCAATCGACGAGACGTCCAAATTTTAAACGGGGGCTAAGTTCTTAACTTTCCCATATTTCAGACAGGCGCGTCCCATTCATACACCGTCCGCGCTAGAACACCATCCCCACACCAGCCTCCGTCCGCCACCCCATCCATCGCCGTTGTCCTCCACCACATCCATCGCTGCCGTCCTCCACCACATCCATCGCCACCATCCTCCACCACGCCGGAGCGCCTACCAAGACCGCGTCGTCCACTTCTAGAGATGGACGTTTCTCATCCATGGCGACAGACCAAGAGCCTTGCATCACGTCCTCTCGCTTCATCGGCGCCGTCGTCCTCTTCGCCGGGGCCGCTCACACGACCTTCTCTTCCACCGCAACGGGACTTATCCCCCGATGCACCCGTCTACCGTCGCAGATCTGCTTCAACGCCACCGACAGCCATCGCACCCCCGATGCCTACACGGCGCGGCAAGAGAGGTGGTACTTCATATCTCCTCAACTTTTTGATCTCAACCAGAAAATAGATCTTAACTTGGTTACTCTACTTTCTTTTCAGCTCTTAGAATTTAGTTCTTAGTTCGAAGCAAACAATGGCTGCTAAATATCATTACTCCGGTTTCCCCCTTTTATGATCACTATACGATCAGAATACGTGCTTCGTGTCATAATAGTACTGCTCGACCCATCAAGTTAAACAAGCTTAGTTGTTCAAATACGAATCTGATATTATTAAAATAGATTCGTTTAATTTGTCAGCTAAATGTTCCTAAATTAGTTTCGAAAATGCATGTTCGCCGCTCGGGTGTGTATCTCTACAGGGTGCCCATGGTGGGCCGGCCCACCCTGGGATTTTGGGTCGTCACAGGCCCTGATTCCCCTCTGTTCTGCTGCGCGCTTCCGATCTCTACTCGCCCCCAGCCGCCTGACTCGCCGGTGACTTGCCGTCCCCGGACGGCATGACTCTAGGAGGAGACGCCGGACTAACAGGAGGTCAGGAGCCGCTCGCCCAACAGCGTCACCGCTGCCCGGGCGCGCCGCCGTGCCTACCTTCCCAGTCCGTTCAGGGCTCAGGCGTGCAGCACCCACTAAGCCAACCTGATTTATCCTAAGATAAGTCCTCAACACTCAGCAGCCACTCCTCATCACCCATTTTCTAATTGATTCATTACTCATTAGGCAGGACTGTCATTAGGGTTTGTTGTGTGCTCAGTGCTACCTACACTTAATGGTTCAGATGTATTTCGGTAATCTTTAGTACCTGTAAAGTTCACAGGGTTTTCAAAATTCCGGCCCTAGGAACAGACACTAGTCATTTTGGATTGTTGGTCATAGTGACATTGACCCAGATTACTACTGCAGGCCAGGTTTGTTGACAATTTTACTTGTCTTTCTTACTCATTCGATATAATATCCAATTATTCACGTCGATTAGTTGCAAACAATAAGTGCTAGACAAACTTCTTGATTCAGATTTTGGACGGTCTCTTACTGCAGTTACAATTCTGCATACTTGCCCTAGTAAGCTCACAAGTAAATGATTGATTAACTACATCTATGTTTGCCTTGTCATATTTGTTGTCAATATTCTTTTAGGATGGACCACCCTGTTTCTAAATACTGCAACCGTAGACATGAGCGAATAGTATTTCTCTATGTGATCTCTTCCATCATGTGTGGGCAACGAACACTGCATTGTATAGAAAGGAAGTGTCATTTCCAGCTTTTACATAGGCTTCGATCTTTTACATGGAATACAATCTGCCTACTTTCTTTGTGTCGCACTACCAACACTCCACCCTTGAAGCTAAACATTATGCCACTCATAATTCCTTAGTTTATTTGTTCAAATACGAATTTCATATGATTATAATGTTCCTACTTCAGTTTTGAAATGTGTGTCTGCCTGTTGTAGAGACATAAGGGGTTTGTATCTCTGTGTGTGGTCTGGTCAGCACGGTTGGGGGGTTAACTTTGCATATGCAGGGGTTTATAGGGAGACACTCTTCAAGTTGAATCAGCAATGCATTCCATAGATAATCTGACTACTTTTTATGTTTTCATGAATCTCAGATTCTGAACAGCATCATAATGATTATGAGCTTGCACGCATGAAAAGAATAAAGCAGAACAATGCCATGGCTGTCAAACTTGGCATTAAGGGACTGAAATCAAGTCTGGATGCAATGCAATGCAAACTCTCTCCACCTACAGATTCATGCTCAGAATATGATCCTAACAGTGATTCTGAGCTAGAGGGAGACCTAAGTCAATGTAGCTCCCTAGTGGAGGAGTCAGAGGAAGATGCCCTATCTTATTCACCCATCAAGGTGCTTGCTCGAACTTTCCAAGGTTATATTTGTCGCACATATCTTGCAACTAATGCTTTGCATTGCTTCTACTTTGTTGAACTGCCATTAGCTTAGTTTACACATCGTGTATGTGAATACGCCCTGCCTATCCATTTTCAGTACATATTCCATCTGTCATCATACCATATTTATCCATTCAAATGTTGTTCTTGTGTATCACACGTTCAAAAGGAAGAGGGCGATTGCTGATCATGGAGGAGCACAAGCAAAGTATTTGGAAAAGGTAGTGGCACCTGATAAATCAAATAGCCCATTAGGTGTAGTTGCAATATCACCTGACCCACAAAACACCCCAACTCTAGCAGACTCTAGCCCTACTACACTGGTCATTTCTGATGCCCCAACTCAGCAGACCCCAACTGCAGCAAACATTATGATTATGCCAGTTGACTTAGCACCAGCTCTACGACGCAAAACCCCCATTCCAGCAAAGAGTACACCAAATCCAGTTGCCAAATCCCTTTCGAACCAGAGAGAGCCCCAATTGCAGCAAATAGGACCCCTGTTCCATTTCTTCCCAGTTTAGAAGACAAAGCTTATATTGTTGTCAGGAACTTTGTGCGCATCTTTCCTTCATGGAAAGATTATACCACAGACACAGAACAATTTCCAGTCTTCCTCCGCAACTTACGCGTAAGTAATGTACTAATGTTATTCATGGTCATTGCTGCATATGTTTCTGCTGACAGAAGACACAAGATTTCATTTTTTTAAATAGACGAGGACCAAACTGGATTGTGAAGACGAGCAAGGGTTGGTTGCGCTTTTCAAGCACTCGTTGATGAAGTATCGTTCCTACCTGAGGCAAGCGCACTTTGATGGCAAGCCTCTAAATGAAATTTCTGTAAAGTCTCCGGTGCTACATTTATCCGACGGTGACTGGAATAATCTTGTTACACATTGGTCTCGGCTGCAGTGTAAGGTACTATCTATGATATCACATCACAATTTGAACTACATTTCTGCATTTTCCTTAATGTCTCACTTGTACGAAAACTGTTAGCAGAAGAACATTCATTCTCAAGGGACCACAGAATCTCGCAAGTATACTACACACTGCATTGCTCTTGTGAGTACCTCTTGCCCTGTATGACCATACTTACTTTCATAGCTGTTTGATTATGTAGCATCACTGCACATGCTAGCCTCGTTATTGTCCATTTGGTTGACATTATAAGATCCGTATGGACTCTTAAATAAATTTAGAATCAACCCAATGCTTTTGAAGAGGTTTAGCTCTGCAGTCCTCTTGTAAGGACTGAACATCGTCTATCACTGTACTTACATTAACAGCTACTCCCTCCGTCCCATAATATAAGAACGTTTTGTACAGTACACCAGTGTTCAAAACACTCTTGTATTATGGGAAGAGGGATTGGTTCATTGTGTAGCATTCTGCATCTTATCTCCCTCGCCCACCATTTACTAAAAAAGATCATATCTATATTTAATCTTACCAAAAAGTAGAATACACAGGCAATGCCAGTGCAGTAGTGTAGCCCATTGCTCTTGTCAGTACATTTTGTCCTGGGATGCTTGTACTTCCAGGGATTGGTAGTTGATTATGTAGCATCAATCTGCATCTTATCTTCATGGAGAAGGGCATTATAAAATGTAGAGTACAGGCAATGCTTATGAAGAAGATTCTGTGCTGAAATTCTTGAGTTATCCTTCCCTTGACATGGAGAAGGGCATTATAAAGCCGGTGTTAACTGTTAAATGTAAGTCAGTCCTTCTAAAGCCTTTATCCTCAACTGCTCTTTAATTTTCTCATACTCCCTATCGTTTACTGCTGTTTAGTTTGCTGTTTCTACCAAAATGCATGTTCGCAAGAACCGTAAGTTCTAAGTTTTACTTGTAAAACCAAATTCCTTATTCATACCATGCACATTACTCAATACTCCCTATATGTATGCTTGTTTTTGTGGATCTATAATCTAGTGTGTGGTGAAGTAGCCCACGTTTGCACCTTGTCATCTCCTGTTTTATCTTACTGATGTGGCTGATGATATGAACAACATGCCATGCACATTAACCAAAATAGATACAATGATTTTCTTTGCCCTTCATCTATGCTTGTTATGTTGACATGGTAATCCAGTAGTGTGGTGAAGCTCCCCGCATTATGAACAATGCCAAATTATGCTATTGATATTTTGAACTTACTCTTTATTTTCTAATTTGAAATTGGATGGAATTGACAGCACAGTTATCATCTTTGTTTATACCCGTGCAAAACCTGTCATCTCTCTACTTTGTTTCAGGGTGATATGCCTGATGGCATGCACAAGTCTGCTGAAGGCTGTGAGACAAACCCAACATATATTGCAGCAAAGAAGGCAAAACATCTTGAAGATAGCGAGACAACCCCAAAGTCTTGTCTTGATGCAGTGTTCAAGTTACTTGAGACTAGCAGTCAGACAAGCTCACAGAATTCGTTGTCTGAATCAGTTCGACTTCTTCAGTCCCAAGTTCTAGCAGAAAGGCATCCTGCAACTCAACTTAGACTTGAAGTCCTATCTCTAAGAAAGATTGCGGAGAACACCAATGAGAACCTCATCGCTAAACAGCTACACCTGGAAGCTATGACCGACATGCTAGGCCAGTCTCACAGCCTTGCTCAGCAGCTTGCGCGGCAGTTCCCGCGCAAGGCTAACCTTTCTTGAACTGTCTTGGAAGTGGTCTCGGTTTAGTATTATTTTGTTACGCTGCAATGGTGCCCAGTTTTTGTAATCTACTTCTTCGTTGCGCGTTATGATCACTGGTGGCGAACTTCGATGCCCAGTGGATGTAATATACCATAAATCCTTTATTGTATAGTGTAGGTTTATTCTTAGTTACTATGCCGTAATTTCTTTATTGTATAGAGTAAGTTTGTTCTTAATTCCTACTAGTTACTGCCATCATTCGCTATCCGAAAAAAATCAGATGTAGTTGACCGGGCCGAAACATTCGCCTCTAACGGGCCTGGTGTTTAGCGGGCCACAATTGGGCCGGCTTGCATCTTTCTTGGGCCCGAATCATTGGGGCCTTCACACTATGCGCGAGGCCCACAACTTACACCGGCCTATATTTTAGTTGGGCCTTTTGTGGACCCAGCGCTTAGTTTGGCCCAGGTAGCATTGGGCCATTAACAGGCTAAATATTGTACTGGCCTGTTACGGCCCAGATGAAACCATGGGCCTTTAGCAGGCCGAAATGCATATTGGGCCTCAATTTTCACTAGTCGTCGATGGGCCTTCAGCAGACTGAAATGTAGACCGGGCCTTTTCGGGCCCAGTTATATCACGGGCAGTTACCAGGCTGAAACATATCTCAGGCCTTAGTTGGCCCACTGATATCATGGGCCTTTAAGAGGCCGAAAGCTTAGTACATACATCTACGGGCCGAATTATGCGACAGGCCTTTAACAGGCCCAAAGTCACGTTGGGCTTAACTGTTGCCACCTTTATCACGGGCCGTTAGTGGGCCCGATGTCCTTGTCGGATGTGCGGTTCCGGCAAAACCCTTAAGGTTTGAACTCTGGGGTGCGCGCGAAGTTCTTTCCCTCCTACCGATCTACTCCCTAGCTCACTAAGATCTCGCGGACGAACTCGACGAACTCGTAACACAGAAAGACACGGGATTTATACTGGTTCAGGCCACCATTGTGGTGTAATACCCTACTCCAGTGTGTGGTGGTGGATTACCTCTTGGGCTGATGAAGAACAGTACAAAGGGAAGAACAGCCTCCTGAGGTTGAGGTGTTCTTGTGCTCTGTGGACTTGTGGGCGAGAACTTCATCCCCACTACTGTGGTGGCTAGATCTACTTATATAGGCCCTGGTCCTCTCCCCAAATATTGAGCGGGAAGGGAGCCAACAACGGCGGGCGAATTTGAAAGGGGACAGCTAGTACAAGCTATCCTGACAAAAGCGGTCTTCGCCTGCAAAAGGCTCTGGTGATGACGGCGTCTTGGGCTCCATGATGACCTCCGTCTTGCCGTCCTTTTGGTCTTGGTCTCGTTGCACCGATATGGCAACCTTTGCCTGATGCCTCGGTACTCCTCGCCTGCGCTTGCCTCCTTAGCACCAAGGAGGAAACAAGGACGCTGCGCGTGCTGGTGCCCGCCTGGTCTCGATCGTCAGGGCTCACGTCACTTGAGCCTCGCGAGGTTTGCCCCACCTTGATATCTCCGCTCCTCGTGAGCCCGCCTAGAGGGGCCGCTCCTGAGGAGGTCTTGCGTCGTCCGCCTCGCGAGGGTCTTGGATGCCTTGTTGACGAAGATGGGCCGTATGGCCTGCTAGCTTAGGCACACCGTGGGCCGCAGGCAGGCAAGTCTGGGGACCCCCGTTCCCAGAACACCGACAGTAACCCCCGGGCCCAAGGTGCGCTCGGGCTTGGCTTCGCAGCGAAGCCAAGGGTCAAGTACGGAGCGCCGTGGGCCCCAAAAGCTTGCGGCCTCGGTTGACGCGTGACGGGTGATTGGACGTGAGTATCTTCGCTTCCCCACGCTGCCTCGGCAACTGCCCGACTTAACAAAAGGCTGGCGCAGACAATGCTTGCCTTCATTGCTTGTTCCTCGCCTTGCTCCCGATCTTTTTTCTCGCTCCCCGCCACCGGTACCTCCAGATCTGCTCCAATCTTGCTCTACACTGGCGACAGATGGCGCCGCGCAGGGTCCAGTCCTCCTCGGCGTTGGCTTGGTACGAACCGGCTCTCGAAGCGCCCACCGTCACAGAAAAGAGCCTCGCTTCCACGCGCCTGCTGACGGCGGGGGAGAGCAACGAATGGGGGAAGACGGAGCTCCGGCTTGCCTCCGACGTGCCGGAGCCTGAGGGGAGCACCTTCTTCCCCTTTTTCTCGAGCAGCGTTGCCATCGGGTTGGTTCCTCCCTTCTCTGATTTCTTTTATGAGGTCCTTGACCATTACGGGCTGTAGGCGCTGCACCTCCATCCCAACTCTGTCCTCCTCCTGTCTATCTTCGCCTACTACTGCGAGGCGTATCTGGGCATGATGTCGTCTGTGGCGCTCCTACTCCACTTCTTCCTCCTTCGTGTCAGTGACGGACACGTCTCCGGGTGCGCCAATTTCGTCGCGTCCGGCAAGGCCAATTCAACCTCAAGCACAGGGAAGAGGGCCGACAACATCCCGGCCATATGGGTCATGATGGACGCTAAGCGTGCCCATCCGCGCCTGGTACTGCTGACGGAGGTGCCCTAGTCCAGCAAGGGTTGGCTCCGCACAGAGCTTGTCGACGAGCGGGCATTGCCGGTGTTGGCGCGGATGCAGGCGGACCTGAAGCCTGGCAACGCGAAGGCGGCGAAGGTTACCGGGGCCATGCTCCTGAGGGAGTTCCTGGTGCTGCGCGTCGCCCCGCTTCAGGTGCGTGTGCATCCCTTGTGGGAGCTCGGAGATGATGAAGACAAGACCCGCCTGAGGTAGGGGGCCTTCCTGGTGCCGAACTGGCCGCTGTCCTGCGCCTCCTGGTTCGGGAGAACCAGGTGTACCGCCGAGCGCCTTTACTCCTTTGTTCCTGTGCGAGGACTGGGAGCCATTTGTGGTTTCCAGGCCGACCTTCGATGCGCGCGGGCTGGTGCCGCCAGCGCTCGCCAGAGCTTCCGCAGCGCCGAATCCGGTGGAGGTGTCCTCTGATGAGTCCCGTGGGGAGGAGGAAGAAGAGGTGGACTGAGAGAAGACTCTTGAAGAGGTGGGGGAGACTTCTCCTCTGAGCAAGGCCGAGATCCTCCGCGCCTGACGACGCCGAGGCCGATGCTCGCCAGGAGGAGAGGGGGCAGCCCCTCATTCCGACGAGAGGTAGGTCATCGCTGGTTCCTCGCGATGCTGCCTCCGTCCTGACGCCTCCTGAGGCTGGCTCCGGCTCTGCCTCTGCGCCGCCTGCCACCGCCGGAGCCCGCACACCTACTCCTTAGGTCCCGATGCTTTCAGGCTTCAAGCTTCCCAAGCGGAAGGTGGAATATGTCGCGGTGGACCGGTAAGTGCTTGATTTCCATCTTGTTTTTGCTCATGTCGTTGCTTCCTGACTTTCGTTTTTGGCTGTCCAGGCCGCTGCCTGCGGCGAAGAGAAGGAAAGAGGGTACGATGGCCGCGCCCCCTTCTGCTGAGAAAGGAGGCGCCAGCACCTGCACCTCCCCGGCCCAGTCGTCCTCACGAGGCCAAGAGGAACATCGCCGGGAGGAGTCAGCCCCCATGGCCCCGCCGGCTCCGGAAGTGCTGGCGTCTGCCGCGGTTGATGAGGTCCCAGCTGCTCCGGAACCTGTAATCTCCCAGGTCCTGGCGACGGTGTCGCCTCCTGCTGCTGCCGCGCCTCCACTCCCAAGTTCTTCTGCTTCTGCTGCTGTCCTAGAGCAGGCTCTTTCAGAGATGACCCAACTGCAGGCAGATCTCCTGAGCGTGGACCCGCATCTGGTGGCCGGGGGCCTGGAGCTGGCCTCTGGCTGGCTTCATTCCGACTTGGCGGTTCGCGCGACACTGAGCCAGGCAGCGGCGTCTTCCGAGAAGGAGAAACAGAGTGCTGCCAATGCTGCAGCCGATCGTGAGGCGGCACTGAAAGATGCCAAGGCCGCCCGCGACCGCTGCCAAGAGCTGGAGGACGAGCTGAAGAGCCTGCACGACAAGCATGCCGAAGAAACACGTTGTCGCCTGCTACCTCTTGAGCACTGCGTTGGTTTTCCCTTGAAGAGGAAAGGGTGATGCAGCAAAGTAGCGTAAGTATTTCCCTCAGTTTTTGAGAACCAAGGTATCAATCCAGTAGGAGGCCACGCACAAGTCCCTCGCACCTACACAAACAAATAAATCCTCGCAACCAACGCGATAAGGGGTTGTCAATCCCTACACAGTCACTTACAAGAGTGAGATCTGATAGATATGATAAGATAATATTTTTGGTATTTTTATGATAAAGATGCAAAGTAAAATAAAAGGCAATAAAAACACCTAAGTGTTGGAAGATTAATATGATGGAAAATAGACCCGGGGGCCATAGGTTTCACTAGTGGCTTCTCTCGAGAGCATAAGTATTTACGGTGGGTGAACAAATTACTGTTGAGCAATTGACAGAATTGAGCATAGTTATGAGAATATCTAGGTATGATCATGTATATAGGCATCACGTCCGAGACAAGTAGACCGACTCCTGCCTGCATCTACTACTATTACTCCACACATCGACCGCTATCCAGCATGCATCTAGAGTATTAAGTTCATAAGAACAGAGTAACGCTTTAAGCAAGATAACATGATGTAGAGGGATAAACTCATGCAATATGATATAAACCCCATCTTGTTATCCTCGATGGCAACAATACAATACGTGCCTTGCTTCCCCTACTGTCATTGGGAAAGGACACCGCAAGATTGAACCCAAAGCTAAGCACTTCTCCCATTGCAAGAAAGATCAATCTAGTAGGCCAAACCAAACTGATAATTCAAAGAGACTGGCAAAGATAACCAATCATACATAAAAGAATTCAGACAAGATTCAAATATTGTTCATAGATAAACTTGATCATAAACCCACAATTCATCGGTCTCAACAAACACACCGCAAAAGAAGATTACATCGAATAGATCTCCACAAGAGAGGGGGAAAACATTGTATTGAGATCCAAAAAGAGAGAAGAAGCCATCTAGCTAATAACTATGGACCCGAAGGTCTGAGGTAAACTACTCACACATCATCGGAGAGGCTATGGTGTTGATGTAGAAGCCCTCCGTGATCGATGCCCCCTCCGGCGGAGCTCCGGAACAGGCCCCAAGATGGGATCTCACGGGTACAGAAGGTTGCGGCGATGGAATTAGGTTTTTGGCTCCGTATCTGGTAGTTTGGGGGTACGTAGGTATATATAGGAGCAAGGAGTACGTCGGTGGAGCAACAGGGGGCCCACGAGGGTGGAGGGCGCGCCTTGGGGGGGGGGGGGGTAGGCGCGCCCCCTACCTCATGCCCTCCTGGTTGATGTCTTGATGTAGGGTCTAAGTCCTCTGGATCACGTTCATTCCGAAAATCATGTACCCGAAGGTTTCATTCCGTTTGGACTCCGTTTGATATTCTTTTTCTGCGAAACTCTGAAATAGACAAAAAACAACAATTCTGGGCTGGGCCTCCGGTTAATAGGTTAGTCCCAAAAATAATATAAAAGTGTATAATAAAGCCCAATAATGTCCAAAACAGAATATAATATAGCATGGAACAATCAAAAATTATAGATACGTTGGAGACGTATCAAGCATCCCCAAGCTTAATTCCTACTCGTCCTCGAGTAGGTAAATGATAAAAACAGAATTTTTGATGTGGAATGCTACTTGGCATAATTTCAATGTAATTCTTCTTAATTGTGGTATGAATATTCAGATCCGAAAGATTCAAGATAAAAGTTCAATATTGACATAAGAATAATAATACTTCAAGCATACTAACTAAGCAACTATGTTTTCTCAAAATAACATGGCCAAAGAAAGTTCATCCCTACAAAATCATATAGTTTAGTCATGCTCCATTTTCGTCACACAAGAATGCTCTCATCATGCACAATCCCGATGACAAGCCAAGCAATTGTTTCATACTTTAGTAATCTCAAACCTTTTCAACTTTCACGCAATACATGAGCGTGAGCCATGGATATAGCACTATGGGTTGAATAGAACATAATGATGGGGGTTATGTGGAGAAGACAAAAAGGGAGAAAGTCTCACATCAACGAGGCTAATCAATGAGCTATGGAGATGCCCATCGATTGATGTTAATGCAAGGAGTAGGGATTGCCATGCAACGGGTGCACTAGAGCTATAAATATATGAAAGCTCAACAAAAGAAACTAAGTGGGTGTGCATCCAACTTGCTTGCTCACGAAGACCTAGGGCACTTGAGGAGGCCCATTGTTGGAATATACAAGCCAAGTTCTATAATGAAAAATTCCCACTAGTATATGAAAGTGACAAAACAAGAGACTCTCTATCATGAAGATCATGGTGCTACTTTGAAGCACAAGTGTGGAAAAAGGATAGTAGCATTGCCCCTTTTTTTGGGCCTTCCTTTTTTTATTTGGCCTTTCTCCTTTTTGTTATTGGGATAATGCTCTATTAATGATGATCATCACACTTCTATTTATTTACAACTCAAATATTACAACTCGATACTAGAACAAAATATGACTCTATATGAATGCCTCCGGCGGTGTACCGGGATGGACAATGAATCAAGAGTGACATGTATGAAAATTATGCATGGTGGCTTTGCCAGAAATACGATGTCAACTACATGATCACGCAAGGCAATACGACAATGATGAAGCATGTCATAATAAACGGAACGGTGGAAAGTTGCATGGCAATATATCTCGGAATGGCTATGGAAATGCCATAATAGGTAGGTATGGTGGCTGTTTTGAGGAAGATATAAGGAGGTTTATGTGTGAAAGAGCGTATCATATCACGGGGTTTGGATGAACCGGTGAAGTTTGCACCAACTCTCAATGTGAAAAAGGGCAATGCACGGTACCTAAGAGGCTAGCAATGATGGAAAGGTGAGAGTGCGTATAATCCATGGACTCAACATTAGTCATAAAGAACTCACATACTTATTGCAAAAATCTACAAGTCATAAAAAACCAAGCACTACGCGCATGCTCCTAGGGGGATAGATTGGTAGGAAAAGGCCATCGCTCGTCCCCGACCGCCACTCATAAGGAAGACACTCAAAGAACACCTCATGTTTCAAATTTGTTACATAACGTTTACCATACGTGCATGCTACGGGACTTGCAAGCTTCAACACAAGTATTTCTCAAATTCACAACTACTCAACTAGCACAACTTTGATATCACTACCTCCATGTCTCAAAACAATCATCAAGCATCAAACTTCTCTTAGTATTAAATGCACTCATAAGAAAGTTTTTACTAGTCTTGAATACCTAGCATATTAGGATTATTTAAGCAAATTACCATGCTGTTTAAGGCTCTCAAAATAATCTAAGTGAAGCATGAGAGAATAATAGTTTCTATAAAACAAATCCACCACCGTGCTCTAAAAGATATAAGTGAAGTACTAGAGCAAAAACTATATAACTCAAAAGATATAAGTGAAGCACATAGAGTATTCTAATAATTTCCGAATCATGTGTGTCTCTCCCAAAAGGTGTGTACAACAAAGATTATTGTGGTAAACTAAAAAATAAAGACTCAAATCATACAAGACGCTCCAAGCAAAACACATATCATGTGGTGAATAAAAATATAGCTCCAGGTAAAGTTACCGATGGAAGTAGACGAAAGAGGGGATGCCTTCCGGGGCATCCCCAAGCTTTGGCTTTTAGGTGCACTTAGATTATCTTGGGGTGCCATGGGCATCCCCAAGCTTAGGCTCTTTCCACTCCTTGTTCCATAATCCATCAAATCTTTCACCCAAAACATGAAAACTTCACAACACAAAACTCAGCAGAAAATCTCGTGAGCTCCGTTAGCGAAAGAAAACAAAAGACCACTTCAAGGTACTGTAATGAACTCATTATTTATTTATATTGGTGTTAAACCTACTGTATTCCAACTTCTCTATGGTTTATAAACTCTTTTACTAGCCATATCATCAAAATAAGCAAACAACACACGAAAAACAGAATCTGTCAAAAACAGAACAGTCTGTAGTAATCTGTAACTAACGCAAACTTCTGGAACTCCAAAAATTCAGCCAAAATAGAACGACCTAGAAAATTTGTTTATTGATCAGAAGAAATTGGAATCAATATTTTATCACGTTCTGGTGATTTTTAACAATTGTTTTCGTGAACAGAAAGTTTCTGGAATTTACTGCAAGATCAAATAACTATCATCCAAGAAGATCCTATAGGTTTAACTTGGCACAAACACTAATTAAAACATAAAAACACATCTAACCAGAGGCTATAACAAATATTTATTCCTAAACAGAAGCAAAAAGCAAAAAAACTAAAAATAAAATTGGGTTGCCTCCCAACAAGCGCTATCGTTTAACGCCCCTAGCTAGGCATAAAAGCAAGGATAGATCTAGGTATTGCCATCTTTGGTTTTAGGGAAGAAGAAAGCAAACTTGTTATCTATGGAATTAATATCTCTATTTTGATAAAGCATGTGGTTATTGATGGTAGAATAAAGATTAAGCACATTGCGGAAATTTGCATCTAGGCTAGCTTTTATCTCTTTAATAGATTCGTCTTGGTAGGAGAGCAAAAGAGACGTGGATTCAGCTTTCTCATTCATGGGATGCCCAAATATAGTTTTCATCTTTTCATAGGTATCTATGGGGTCCCCTTCAAGAAAACCCTCTTCAAAAATAGAATCTAAAACTTGTTTGAACGAAGCGAGCAACCCAACATAAAAGCTTTTTAGATAAACCTCAATTTGATATTGGGGTACATAGCTAGTCCGGATCCTTAACGGCCTATCCCAAGCATCTTTCAAAGATTCATCGAGTAAATAACAAAAAATTCCAGAATCATCTTCATCAAAATTATTAGGACTCTCATTAACAACTCCAGTAGGTTTTTCCATAGTATTATTTATGAGTTTAGAAAGAATAGAAGGATTGTCCAAAGAACTAAAGCTCGGGAGAGAACCCCAACTCTTATTGATTCCGACATGGCGAAGGAAGGCGAGCGAGAAAGAGAGGGCGACTAAAACGGCAAGGGTGAAGTGGGGGAGAGGAAAACAAGAGGCAAATGGCAAATAATGTAATGCGGGAGATAAGGGTTTGTGATGGGTACTTGGTATGTTGACTTTTGCGTAGACTCCCCGGCAATGGCGCCAGAAATGGCTCATTGTCGGGAGTCCAAATCTTGACTTGACCTTGCGTAAGCCACCCCGGCAACGGCGCCAGAAATCCTTCTTGCTACCTCTTGAGCACTGCGTTGGTTTTCCCTTGAAGAGAAAAGGGTGATGCAGCAAAGTAGCGTAAGTATTTCCCCTCAGTTTTTTGAGAACCAAGGTATCAATCCAGTAGGAGGCCACGCACAAGTCCCTCGCACCTACACAAACAAATAAATCCTCGCAACCAACACGATAAGGGGTTGTCAATCCCTACACGGTCACTTACGAGAGTGAGATCTGATAGATATGATAAGATAATATTTTTGGTATTTTTATGATAAAGATGCAAAGTAAAATAAAAGGCAATAAAAATAGCTAAGTGTTGGAATATTAATATGATGGAAAATAGACTCGGGGGCCATAGGTTTCACTAGTGGCTTCTCTCGAGAGCATAAGTATTTACGATGGGTGAACAAATTACTGTTGAGCAATTGACAGAATTGAGCATAGTTATGAGAATATCTAGGTATGATCATGTATATAGGCATCACGTCCGAGACAAGTAGACCGACTCCTGCCTGCATCTACTACTATTACTCCACACATCGACCGCTATCCAGCATGCATCTAGAGTATTAAGTTCATAAGAACTAACGCTTTAAGCAAGATGACATGATGTAGAGGGATAAACTCATGCAATATGATATAAACCCCATCTTGTTATCCTCGATGGCAACAATACAATACGTGCCTTGCTGCCCCTACTGTCACTGGGAAAGGACACCGCAAGATTGAACCCAAAGCTAAGCAGTTCTCCCATTGCAAGAAAGATCAATCTAGTAGGCCAAACCAAACTAATAATTCAAAGAGACTTGCAAAGATAACCAATCATACATAAAAGAATTCAGACAAGATTCAAATATTGTTCATAGATAAACTTGATCATAAACCCACAATTCATCGGTCTCAACAAACACACCGCAAAAGAAGATTACATCGAATAGATCTCCACAAGAGAGGGGGAGAACATTGAATTGAGATCCAAAAAGAGAGAAGAAGCCATCTAGCTAATAACTATGGACCCAAAGGTCTGAGGTAAACTACTCACACATCATCGGAGAGGCTATGGTGTTGATGTAGAAGCCCTCCGTGATCGATGCCCCCTCCGGCGGAGCTCCAGAACAGGCCCCAAGATGGGATCTCACGGGTATAGAAGGTTGCGGCGGTGGAATTAGGTTTTTGGCTCCGTATCTGGTAGTTTGGGGGTACGTAGGTATATATAGGAGGAAGGAGTACGTCGGTGGAGCAACAGGGGGCCCACGAGGGTGGAGGGCGCGCCCAGGGGGTAGGCGCCCCCCTACCTCGTGCCCTCCTGGTTGATGTCTTGACGTAGGTTCCAAGTCCTCTGGATCACGTTCGTTCCGAAAATCACGTTCCCGAAGGTTTCATTCCGTTTGGACTCCGGTTGATATTCTTTTTCTACGAAACTCTGAAATAGGCAAAAAAAAACAGCAATTCTGGGTTGGGCCTCCGGTTAATAGGTTAGTCCCAAAAATAATATAAAAGTGTATAATAAAGCCAAATAATGTCCAAAACAGAATATAATATGGCATGGAACAATCAAAAATTATAGATACGTTGGAGACGTATCATCGCCAGGTGAAGGAGGAGGAGATGAAGGCCCGGGAGGAGGCCGTCAAGAACCGTGACACTGAGCTGGGGGAGTTGGGGAAGACGCAGGCCGCCGAGCGCAGCCGGCTGGAAGAGCTGGAGAGGAAGGTGAAGGCGAGGGAGGGCGATCTTGACGCTAAGGCGCGGGTCCTGACCGAGCACCGCGTGGCCTTTGCCGACCTCGAGAAGAGATCTTGCAAGGCGCTGAAGACACTCTACGAGCACGGCCTGGAGAAGTCGCTGGCCGCCGATGAGGACGGCCCCGCCCGGCTGCTTCCTCTCTTGGTGAAGGCGCTCGAGGAAGTTGTCGATGGTGTTGGTCCCATGGCGGAGGCAGAAGCTCGTGTCCTGTCTTTAGCTGCATTGACTCGCGTCTTCTGTCATCTGCACCTCCGCGACCCCAACGCTTGTCTTGACGAGCTGCTGGAGCCTGTGGCTGACGATCAATGCACAGCCGCCGCCACGGCTATACAAGGTCAAGTGGAAGCCTTGTTGAAGAAGTTCCGCGGCTTTGTCTCTGCTCCTCTGTCCGGTGATGCCGCCGATCCTGTGGCTGGTGGCGGAGGCTGGCTGCGCTCGCGGGGAAGGAAGAGGGTTCCCGTCCAGAACAGGTCTCCGGACGACGGTGCACCTGGCCCCACGGTGGGCGCCAAATGTCGGGTGGTTGGTGCGACATATGCCAAGGGATGGCTTATCATTGTGGGAGCCAATAAAACGTCGCCGGTGCCCGGAAACGGGATGAGGCGAAGACATGCACGCCGGCGAATCTTACCCAGGTTCGGGGCTCTCCGAGGAGATAACACCCCTAGTCCTGCTCTGCGGGGTCTCCGCATGATCACTAGATCGATAAGGGGTAGCTACAATCGCTCCTAGAGCTGTTGAGATCAAGGGAGAAGAAGAACAAGGCTAGCTCTTGCTTCTCTCTATCTATGGTGTGTGTGCTATGCGTGGGTGTTAACCTAGAAGCCAACTATGCTCAGTGGCCAACCCAGAAGCCAACCCTTTGCATGGGTGCTCCGGGGGGTTTATATAGGCCTACCCCCCGGGGGTACAATGGTAATCCGACTGGGAACGGGTCCCAGCCGTCAGTGTCTACGCTCGCCGGCTTCTCCGCCGGCTGCTGGGTCCCGCCGGCTGCCGGCTACTTGGTCGACAGGCCGGTCCCACCGCCTAGGGTCTTGTCGGCGACTGCTTACTATAGCCGCGCCTCTGATGATGAGGGCTTTGTCGAGGTGAGCGTGGCTACAGTGGGCCGCCTCGGGGGCTATCAGTGTAGCCTCACCTCGTCTTGTCTCCTTAATGGGGCTCCTGCTTCGAGGAAGGGAGTAGCCGGCTTCTGGAGGCCGGCTATACTCTTGGCCGACTAGGAAAGCCGGGCCGCCTTCATGCCTCTCTCTGGCTAGAGGGGCCCGCAGTCCTTGGGCCGTACAGGAGTGGGTCGTGGACGACGTCGAGGCTAGCGTGGCTACAGTGCCGAGCCACACGAGAGACGTCCCTCTCGTACGGCTTCTTGTAGCCATGCCCGCCTCGGGTTTCGGGGGTCATGGGCCGCACTGTGGCCACACCCGGTCACGTCGCCGTTATGGAGGGGTAGTTGTGGTCTTGGCCGGCTCCTAGGAGTCGGCGTCCTTCTTGGCCGGCTTCTTGGAGTCGGTGAGGCTGGGTCGCCTTCCGGGAGTCGGTTTTAGTGGTAGCCGGCCGGGGAAGGCGGCCCAAATGCTTGGAGTGCTTGAAGGCCCAAAGGCCTGATAAATTTTCCGAAGAGCCAGGGGTAGTCGGTTAGGCTACCCGTGGCCATTTACTCCGACAGTAGTCCCCGAAGCTGGTTGGGCTTCGAGGTGGAGTGGGGTTCAAGAAGCTCGATCAGCTTCCTATCGTGACAAGCCGGCAGCTGGGAGCCGGCCTTGGTCAGGCGTGCCGCCTTAGTCGAATTCTGCTGGAGTCGGGGGCGGGAACCCGCAGGCACGTGCACCGGGCCGCGAGCCGGCCTCGGGCCGTTGGCGTGCCACGTGGCCGGAAAGCCTGCCAGCCCACGCGCGCGACGGGACGTCGCCGCAGGGAGGGGGCCCGCCACGTCCGCGCCCCGGCCCAGGCGCGGATCCTTTGTATCCCGAAATCGCCCGCACGTTCCGTGCGGCAGTTTCGGCTCGCACTTATGCGTAATAAACGCGAGACGTGGGGGGAGTGGGCGCAGTTAATCCCACGTCTCCCCCCCACGTCCGGCCTCTTCGGCCGCGTGAGGCTATAAGTAGGGGGAGGCGGAGGGCGGCAGGCCCTCGCACGCTCCTCCTACTTCCACCGTCTTCTTGCCTTGCTCGTTCTCGCGACAGCGTCTCGCCGCCGCGCTCTTCCTCCGCACTCTCCTCCGCCGCCGTGCTAGCTTCCGCTATGCCTCCCCACGTAGAGCAGCTTGGCGGGGATTGGGACGGCTTCATCGTCCATAACGACCACATCGACTTCCTCCGCGCCACCCGGCGTCTGCCCAGCGCGGACAAAGTGGAGGTCCGCCTCGTGCCAGAGAAGGAAATCAGGCCGGCGCCGCGGGAGGGCGAGCGCGTGGTCTTCCGCTCGCACTTCCTGCGCGGCTTCGGCCTGCCGGTGAGCGCCTTCTTCCGCTCCTGGCTGGAATTCTATCAGCTCCAGCCGCACCACCTCACCCCCAACGCGGTGGTGCTGCTGTCGGCCTTCGTCACCCTGTGCGAGGGCTATCTCGGCGTCCTCCCCACCCTTGAGCTCTGGGGGGAGTTCTTCCAGTCGAAGCTGGGCACGCGCAGTAAAGGCATGCCGGCTCATACTGGTGCCTTCATCGCATCGCGGAGATCGGGCGCCGACAACCCCTTCCCCGTCATCACGCTGATCCAATCGGTGAAGAAGTGGCAGAAGTCGTACTTCTACGTGCGGAACATCGCTCCACGGGGCGACTACATCAACCTGCCGGCTTACGTAGCCGGCCCATCGGCGGGGAGGCTGCCCCAGTGGTCCTTCCGGGCGGTGACGCTGTCGCAGGGAGGAAACGCCGCCATCGCCCGCCTGCGGGTGATGGTCCAGTCGGAGGGCCTGACGGGGCCCGACCTCCTGGCCGCGTTCGTCACGCGCCGGGTCCTTCCGCTCCAGAGCCGGCCTCATCTGATCTGTCAGATGAGCGGCCAGCTCGATCCGAGTCGAATGTGCACCAAGGAGATGCCGCAGCCCGACGCCGCCGACATGGTGAATTACCTCGCCAACTGCCAACTTTCCGAAGACTGGCAATTCGGCAAGGAGCCATACAGCCGCGCCAATCCTCCGCCTACGGTACGCTCCCCTCGTCTCCTTTTCTCTTTCTCTCTCTCAGCATTGTCGCCGAGTTCCTCTGGGCCGACACTAACTCAGTCGGCTTGCTCTTTTGACAGAGTCCTCTGCTCCGGCCGGCCGGCGGGGCAGACGTGGAGCGCCGCTTCGTCCCCGACCGGACCGAACACGACCAGGAGGACCGACCTGGGGGCGGTCCATATGGAGGATGCCGCCGAGCCGGCCGGCGGCCAAGCCGGCGGCGAAGCAGGCGGCTCCGGGTTCACCGCTACCTTCGACGACTGGCCGGACGAGGACGAAGCCGAAGCCGTCCCGCATCGCCAGCCGGCATCCGGACGCGGCGCGGGCTCCTCCGGCGCGCAGCCTGTTCGGGGTAGAGGCCAGAAACGTCGCGCCACCTAGGGCATGTTCGGTAGCCGGACGAAGAAGCCCAGGGGTGGGGCGGCAGCCACCAGGCGGGAAGAGGCGGCCGCGAAGGCGGCTCGCTTCCGCAAAGTGGTGAAGCAGCCGCAGACTGTGTCGGCGTAAGTTCTCTCTTTCTACGTACTGTCCTTCTTTCTTTCCTTTGGTGGTTCTTGAATCTTCGTCTTCTTTTTCAATGGTCAGAGCTCCGCTATCACTTGAGCGGGCGGCCGCCGGCTCCGTCGTCGAGTCGCCAGGGGGCTCTGGGAGCACCACCCGCCGCGTAGATCCCCGCGCCGCCCTCCTGGAGGCGACGGAAAGGAACGCGCGGGAGGTGCGGGAGGAGCAGGAAGCGCGGGAGGCGGAGGCACGGAGGGCAGCCGCCGCCCAGGCAGCTCGGGAGGAGGAGGCGGCGAAGGCGCTCGCCGAGGCCGCAGCCAAGGCCCAGGCAGAGGCCGAGGCTGAAGCGGCGGCAGGGGAGGCTTTGATGGTCACCCCCCTGCGCACCATGGCGCCCGGGGACGTGGATCCCTCGCCAGGGGGAGCCAGTGGTTCCCAGCCGGGGCTGGGAGGAAGCGGCGACGACGTCGTCATCTTGGGGGAGGCGCCGGGGCCAACTCCTCCGACTAGGGCGACCCAAGGCCGCCAGCCTGAGCCTGCGCCCGCACAGTCGGCGGAGGGCGAGCCGGCCGCGGGGGCTGAGGTGGCGGTCCGGGTTCCGCCAAGCCGGCGTGCAGGGAAGGCCGCATCTGAACCGCAGAAGGCTGCGTCGGAGCCACAGCCGGCCGTGGGCTCCAGCTCGTCGGCCCGAGACGCGAAGGCGGCCAGCGGTACCTCGGGGTGGACGCCGGGCGGAGGGACAGCCGTGGTGAACGTCGCTGCACAAGACGTCCGGACCCGGCTGCAAAGCCAAGCCGCGGCGCTGAGGCAGTTCACCGACGAATTCCTCGCCACGCGGGCAGCCATCCGGGTTAGTATTCTTGTCTTGTTCTTTCTTGATCTTGATTTCTCTCGTGGGGGCGCGTCAGCGCACCCACTGGGTGTAGTCCCCGAGTTCCGAGTCGGCTGCTGAGCAGGCGGCTTGGAACTTCTTGGAGATTTTGTTTTTGCTGATTTTGTTCTCACGTCGGTCTTCTCTCCGTCTTGCAGGACTACCACAACCTCCGAGCGGCCGCCTTCAACTCCCAGGCTCGGGAGCTGACTCAGAAGACCGCCGATCTCACTGAAAGCCGAGGTATGTGACTTGATCTTTATCTCATGTGGGGGCGCATCAGCGCACCCACTGGGTGTAGTCCCCGAGATTCGGGCCGACTGGTGAGCAGTCGGTTCGGATCTTCCTTGATGATTTGTCATTGTTCTTCTTCTTCTTCTATCTCTGCAGCGGCCAATGCCAATCTGAGGGCACAGCTGGGGGAGTCCCAGACTGCTCTTCGTGCCAAGGATGCAGAGCTCGCCGCCTTGGTGCAGGAGCGCGACCGCCTGGTCAAGAAGCTGGCCGACCAGGAGGAAGCCACAAGGCGGCGCTGAAGGCTGCGCAGGATCGCGAAGCTACCCTCCAGGCCGAGTTCGAGACGGAGGCGGCCGGCTGGGCAGAGGCCAGGCAGACTCTGGTCTCCGGCTATGGCCAGATTGATGACCTGGTTGACGGTAAGTCGTCTACCCCTTCATCCTTTCTTGCCATCTGCCACTTCGGCTTGGTTTTCTGATTTTGGTGCTCTTCTTTTCTTTTCTTCTTCGCACAGAGTACTTCCCTGGCTATTCAACTGCCGCCAACCAGGCCATCGAAGCCCGTCGCCAGGCGAAGAGGCAAGCCGGCTTCGAGATCTCGCCAACCGCCGGCCGCTCGCTGGAGGAGCAGCTCCTGGCGATCCAGGCTCGCATCCAGCCGGCTCACAGGCTGCTCCGCCGGCTTCAGCGTGCCGGGTCGCAGGTCTTGGCCGCCCTCTGGCCCGGTCAAGTGGTCCCTCGCACCCCCAGTCGGACTGCCGACTGGCTGGAGGTAGCAGTCGGTCGCTTCGAGGCTTGGAAGGCGTCAGCGGCTCGCTCCGGTGCCAGGCGGGCGCTGGAGTTCGTCAAGGCCTGGTATCCCGGCCTGAACCTGGATCAGCTGTCTACTTGGAGGCAACAAGCCGACGCGGAGCTGGAGCCGGCGCGGCCGGCCATCATTCGGCGGGCTTCAGCGATCGCCGACTACACCGACACCAACGTCTTCGCCCCCGAGGTGGACGACAACGGAGTCGCCCAGCCGGAAGATTGGTTCGGGCTGGACCCGGCGTACGGCGAGGACTCGGCGGAGGAGATCGACTCCAGCGACGAGGGCGAAGAGGAGGAGGAGGAGGGTGAAGACGCCGAGCCGGCTGGTGGAGTAGCCGGCCAGCCTGAACGCGCCTCCAGCACTACGTCGCGTGCGAGTGTGTCTCCTGCCGCCGGAGGTGGTCAAGCCGGGACCAGTTAGGCGGCCACTCCTTCAGCCGGCGAGGCCGCCTTCCCCGACCAGCTCGGCCCTCGTGTCACGCCTTAGTCTTCTTTCTTTTATTTTCCCGTCTTGTTACTTTTGAACAATGTTTGGTTAAGTCTGCACAATTCCACCCACTGTGTGTATTCAAACTTAAGTCTGTTGCCGGCCTGTGGGCGGCTTTATGTATATAAGTTATGCAATCGGTCTTTCCTTGCAGTTTCGCTTTTTGTCCTTCTGCTTTTTTCCTTTGCCGCCCTCCCTTGGTTGCCACCTCCCCAGTCAAACAGTTGCTCTGCAATCTGTAGCCGGGGGGTGCCTGGCCGATTGGGGAGGGGGAAGTACTTTTAGCTCTGCCGGACTTAAGCTAAGTTTTTTAGGAAGCCGGCCAGCCGGCTGCTTTGACAGCCGGCAGGCATATATGGAGGCCGTCTCTTTGCTATATAGGTTAGTTGTTCCTTAGCCGTTTTTCGTGTGGGCATCCTTTCTGTCTTTCCTCTTGCTAGTCGGACAGTCAGTTCTTTGAGCTGCGACTTTCAACAAGGGAGGACTCGGGAGCCGGCGCACTACTTTGCTGACTTTAGGAAGGACTTTCGATATAGCTCAAGGCGGCCAGTCCCCGGGCCGACTAGTCGGACCCGGTGCCGGACAAGAATTCAAAATGTAATAATACATTCATGGATATGATACTCGTCATTCATAGATAAATAAAAGGCAGTCCCCGAGTACTGTTCGGGGGGGCTGTTGGTTTGTAACTTAATACAAAAGGGGTAGCGTGATACATACTGCTTTTCAGCTGTAAAATCGTCTTAGGAGGTTTGCGTTCCATGGTCGCTCCGACTCCTTGCCGGAGTCGTCTCTCTTGCGTGCTCTTGGCTTTTGCGCGTCGATCAAGTAGTAGGAGTCGTTGCTGAGTGCCTTGCTGACGACGAAGGGGCCTTCCCAAGGGGCCGAGAGCTTGTGCTGGCCGGCTGTTCGCTGGATCAGCCGGAGCACAAGGTCGCCCTCTTGGAAGGATCTTGGCTTGACCTTGCGGTTGTAGTAGCGGCGCAGGCCTTGCTGGTAGATGGCGGACCGGCTGAGGGCTAACAGCCGGCCTTCTTCCAGTAAGTCGACGCCGTCTTCTCTTGCTTCTTTGGCTTCCTCCTCCGTGTACATGGTGATCCGAGGCGAGTCGAACTCGATGTCTGTTGGGATGACAGCCTCGGCACCGTACACAAGGAAGAATGGAGTGAAGCCGGTTGACTTGTTGGGTGTAGTGCGCAGACTCCAGAGGACAGCCGGCAGCTCTTCGAGCCAGCAGCCGGCCGATCGCTCCAGTGGTACAACCAGTCGGGGCTTGATGCCAGAGAGGATAAGTCCATTTGCTCGCTCGACCTGGCCGTTTGACTGTGGGTGGGCAACGGACGCTAAGTCCAGTCGGATGCCCTGTGTCGCGCAGAAACGTGCCAGTGCGCCTTTGGCGAAGTTTGTGCCGTTGTCGGTGATGATGCTGTGCGGCACGCCGTACCGAGTAGTGATGTCGGTGATGAATGTCACGGCAGTCGGCCCGTTCAGCTTCTTAATTGGCTTGGCTTCAATCCACTTTGTGAACTTGTCCACAGCAACGAGTAGATGTGTCAAGCCACTGCGGGCTGTCTTGAAAGGGCCCACCATGTCCAGTCCCCAGACGGCAAAAGGCCAGGTGAGGGGAATGGTCTTGAGGGCAGAAGCCGGCAGGTGTTGTTTGGAACTGAAGACTTGACATCCTCTGTAGCTCTTGACTATTTCTTTAGCATCCTCCAAGGCAGTCGGCCAGAAGAACCCATGGCGGAAAGCCTTGGCCATGAGGGATCTTGAGGCGGCGTGATGGCCGCATTCGCCTTGGTGGATGTCTTTGAGGATTGCCACTCCTTTTTCTGGCTCGACGCAACGCTGGAAGACTCCAGTGACGCTGCGCTTCACAAGCTCCCTGTTGATTATTGTGTATGCTGCAGCTCGTCGTTGCACTAGTCTTGCTGCGATCTCATCAGCCGGCAGCTCTCTGCTGACTAGGAACTTGAGGATGGGCTGGGCCCATGAGGGAGCTGTGACTTCTTCTGCTGTTAATGTGGCCACCATGACTCGGGTGGGTGGGTTGGGTGTTGCATTGGAGTCGACCACCGCTTCTTGTGTCGTTGCAGTCCCCGGGCCGACTGCTGCAGTCCCCGGGCCGGGTTCTGAAGTCCCTGGGCCGGGTGCGACTACGTCAGTCCCCGGGGCAGTCGTCGAAGTCCCCGTGCCGCCTGCGGGATTTCTTGAGCCGGATCCGGCTGTTTCTGGCGCAGGCGGTACGAAGATGGAATCCGACTCTGGAGTCGGCTTGATGGACGGCTAGAGGAGGCGCTGGAGGGAGACGCCAGTCGGTATGGCTTGTCGGGTGGAGCCGATCCGTGCTAGGGCATCTGCTTGGTCGTTGTCGGCCCTTGGCACGTGAAGGAACTCGCACCCTTCGACGTATCTGCTCATCTGCTGGACGAGGAAACAGTAACTTGCCATGTTCGCGTCCTTGGCGTCCCAGTCGCCAGATGATTGCTGGATCACCAAGTCTGAGTCGCCGTATCACAGGATCCGGCGTATGCCGAGTTCTTTGGCTAGCTGGAGCCCATGTACGAGCGCCTCGTACTCGGCCACGTTGTTGGAGGCGGCGAAGTGGATCTGCAGCGTGTACTTAAGCTTGTCGCCTTTGGGAGAGGTGAGGACGATGCCGGCTCCCAAGCCGGTGCGCATCTTGGACCCGTCAAAGTGCATCCGCCAATGGGTAGAGTCGGGAGCCGGCGGTAAGTACTGGGTCTCGGCCCAATCGACGAGGAAGTTGGCCAATGCTTGCGACTTGATGGCGGTGCGGGGTTGATAGAAAATCGTGTAGGGCGCCAAGGCAATGGCCCATTTGGCCACCCGGCCGGATGCATCCCGGCTGCCTATGATCTCGGCGAGCGGGGCAGTGCACACGACCGTGATGGGGTGCTCTTGGAAGTAGGGCTTCAATTTCTTGGCAGCGAAGTACACCCCATAGCACATCTTCTGGTAGTGCGGGTAGTTTTGCTTTGAGCTGGACAGTACTTCGCTGAGATAGTAGACCGGCCTCTGGACCAGCTGGGCTCGGCCTTCCTCCGGGCGCTGGACCACAACAACAGTGCTGACGACTCGGCTTGTCGCGGCGATGTAGAGGAGCATGGGCTCCTTCTCAGTTGGGGACCATGCAAAGATGTCTCGATTCTCACGGAGGAAGTCGGCGAGCTCGCCTTCCTATTTACTGTCCAAGTTCGCCCCAATCACGGCGAACCTCTCCGGGTGCTCCGGGTCTAGAGGTATCTTCTTCGTCTCTTTGGCAGGCTGGAAGGAGCCCTGCGCATCACAGTCCTTGGGGTTGGGGGACAAGGCCGGCTGCTTGCCGGCCATGGCCACAACCCGTTCCAACATCTTCTTCTCTTCTGCCACCACGAGGGACTCGGCCAGCCGGCTGCTGGCCATGGCACACTCGATGGACTTCTTGTAGTCGCCGGCTACCGTGATGATCCCCTTCGAGCTAGGCATCTTCATCTTCAGGTAGGCATAGTGGGGCACAGCCATGAACTTGGCCAAAGTAGGTCGGCCAAGTAGTGCATGATAGGGGCTCTCCAAATCCACCACCTCAAACCATATTGCTTCCCGGCGAAAGTGATCTTTGTCTCCGAAGAGAACATCCATTTTGATCTTGCCGATTGGAGAGCAAGATAGGCCGGGTACGATACCATGGAAGACGGTGCGGCTCGGCATGAGCTGCTTTGCTTTGATGTTCAGCTTGTCCATGGTATCGCGGTACAGTATGTTGATACTGCTTCCGCCGTCTATCAAGACGCGGGAAAATCTGGCAGCTCGCCTCTCCGTCGCAAGGGTGACATCCAAGACCATAGCATAGGAGCCAGGCGAAGGCATCACCTCTGGGTGGTCAGCCTGGCTCCAGCTGATGGGCTTTTCCGACCAGTGCATGAACTCGGCGGTGCTAGAGGCGACTGCGTTTACTTCTTGGTGCTGCCGGCGTCGGCTGCGCTTGTCGTCGACTTGACTTGTGAAGATGACGTAGGCGTCGTGCGCTTCGGGGAACTCGTCTTGGATGGCGCCGACTGCCGGCCGGGCCGCCGACTGCTGGGGAGCTGGAGGCGGCGGGCCGGGAGGTGGGGCGGCACCATCCCTTCGCCCTTGGTGATGCGGGTGAGCCAGTGGCATTTCCGTGTTGTATGGTTGGACGGCTTCGCGCCGCTGTGGAACTTGCAGGGAGCATCGAGTGCTTGTTCGTAGGAGAAGGACGGCTGCCAGGGCGGCCGGCCACCCTTCTTCTTGGGAGCGGGCCGCTCTTCGGGCTGCTCGTCTTCAATGGTGGCCACCTGCCGACTGGAGGAAGTCGGCATGGGGCCCTTCCGCTTGTGGTCGTTCTGGTAAGGGCGCCGGTTAGGGTCGCCAGCCGACGTCTTGGGAGCCGGAGCAACTACTTTCCCCGAGGCGTCCACTCGGAGCTCGGTCTTCATGGAGGAGTCGGCAGTGGCATACTTGTCGGCGGTGATCAGCAACTCATCGAGGGTAGCCGGCTCGTCGCAGAGGAGTCGGTGCTTGAGGAGGGTGCCCTCTCGGCACCCGACGGTGAAATACTCGATGGCCTGGACCTCGTGCACTCCCTTGCAGGAGTTGCGGAGCTCGGCCCATCGCGTGAGGTAGTCGCGGGTCGACTCGTTGGGCCCTTGGACGCAGAGGGAGAGCTGGCGAGGCTTGGGAGGCCGCTTGTAGGTGCTGGTGAAGTTGCGGACGAAAACTTCGGTGAAGTCCAGCCAGCTGTTGATGCTGTAGGGCTTGAGGCTGTTGAGCCACGTGCGCGCCGTGCCTTGCAGCATCAAGGGGACGTACTTCACGGCGACGCGCCGATTGCCGTTGGCGATGCTGACGGCTGTGGAGTAGTCGATGAGCCAATCTTCCGGCTTCACTGAGCCGTTGTACTTGGGTGTGTCTCTGGGGAGCGAGAACCCCTTGGGGAAGGGCTCGTCGCGGATGCGGGGGCCAAAGCATGGCGGGCCGACATCGTCTTCTTCTTCTAACGCCAAGGATCGAGCAAGGCGGTCGATCCTGTGGCGGGCGTCATTCTCGCCGACTCCTTCTCGGCGGCCGAGTCGGTCGCCAAGAGTCGGATGGGTGACAGGCGGTGGAGTGAGGCGTCTTTCTCTTCGAGGCGGGGGAGGAGGCAGGTTTCCCTGGTGCTCTACAGCTCGAGGGCGGCCATCCGCGTCGCGCTCGATGGTAATGCGAGTCCGGCTGCGGCTGGCAGCCGGCTCCTTGTCTTTCTTCTGGCGCGCACCGCTCGCAGTCGGCGAGCGGGACGTCGCAACGTGCTCCCGGCGCGGGGGATGGCTATCAGCTCGGGCGCCGGCTTCGTGCCGTTCCGCAGCCGTGTCGATCAGCTGCTGGATCCGTCTCGTCATGTAGGGGAGCTCATCGGCTCCCAGCCCATTGAGCTCCTCTGCAGCCGCCTGAGCGGCTCGCAGATTCTCGAGCGGGGTGGCGTATACGGGGCGATCTGCGCCCAGCATGCTGGCGACGGCCGCGCCGCGCTTCTGGACGAAGCCGGCTCGGCTCGGGCCGCTAGGCGGCGGCGTGCCGAAGGCAGCGCGGTCGACCTCGCGCTGGTGGGCCTCGGTGAGGCGTCTCATCGAGGCTATCTTCTTGCCCTCTGCGATGAGGGCAAGGCGGCGTGCCTCCAGGGTCTCGGCGTCGGTGTCGGCCGGGACGGGGACGGAGAGGTCATGCATCGCCGCTTGCTGAGCGTCGCGGGCATCCTCGCCCGAGTTGGAGGCGTGGCTGATGACCAGCACTTCGGTGACAGCGCTGCTGCCGCTGTCGGCTCGAGGGAGGGGGTCGTCGAAGACCACCACGTCGGAGGGGTAGGCGTCGAGCGACGCGGTGTCGGAGTCGATGAGCATCGGGTCGGTGGAGCCGACCGACTCCATGTCCGCAGCAGGCTCGCTGGAGACGTGAAGTTGGTCGAGGAGGCTGACGAGGCGGCTCCCGGGGTAGTCGGTGCCTGCGTCGGACGCAGGCTCGTCGGAGATGCTAGTTTCGCCGAGCAGATTGGCGAGGCGGCTCGCTGCGCAGGCGTCGTCGACGCCTTGCAGCGCGTCGAGGCAAGCGCCATCGGGCGCAGCAGGCTGGCTGCGCTCGCGGGGAAGGAAGAGGGTTCCCGTCCAGAACAGGTCTCCGGACGACGGTGCACCTGGCCCCACGGTGGGCGCCAAATGTCGGGTGGTTGGTGCGACATATGCCAAGGGATGGCTTATCATTGTGGGAGCCAATAAAACGTCGCCGGTGCCCGGAAACGGGATGAGGCGAAGACATGCACGCCGGCGAATCTTACCCAGGTTCGGGGCTCTCCGAGGAGATAACACCCCTAGTCCTGCTCTGCGGGGTCTCCGCATGATCACTAGATCGATAAGGGGTAGCTACAATCGCTCCTAGAGCTGTTGAGATCAAGGGAGAAGAAGAACAAGGCTAGCTCTTGCTTCTCTCTATCTATGGTGTGTGTGCTATGCGTGGGTGTTAACCTAGAAGCCAACTATGCTCAGTGGCCAACCCAGAAGCCAACCCTTTGCATGGGTGCTCCGGGGGGTTTATATAGGCCTACCCCCCGGGGGTACAATGGTAATCCGACTGGGAACGGGTCCCAGCCGTCGGTGTCTATGCTCGCCGGCTTCTCCGCCGGCTGCTGGGTCCCGCCGGCTGCCGGCTACTTGGTCGACAGGCCGGTCCCACCGCCTAGGGTCTTGTCGGCGGCTGCTTACTGTAGCCGCGCCTCTGATGATGAGGGCTTTGTCGAGGTGAGCGTGGCTACAGTGGGCCGCCTCGGGGGCTATCACTGTAGCCTCACCTCGTCTTGTCTCCTTAATGGGGCTCCTGCTTCGAGGAAGGGAGTAGCCGGCTTCTGGAGGCCGGCTATACTCTTGGCTGACTAGGAAAGCCGGGCCGCCTTCACGCCTCTCTCTGGCTGGAGGGGCCCGCAGTCCTTGGGCCGTACAGGAGTGGGTCGTGGATGACGTCGAGGCTAGCGTGGCTACAGTGCCGAGCCGCACGGGAGACGTCCCTCTCGTACGGCTTCTTGTAGCCATGCCCGCCTCGGGTTTCGGGGGTCATGGGCCGCACTGTGGCCACACCCGGTCACGTCGCCGTTATGGAGGGGTAGTTGTGGTCTTGGCCGGCTCCTAGGAGTCGGCATCCTTCTTGGCCGGCTTCTTGGAGTCGGTGAGGCTGGGTCGCCTTCCAGGAGTCGGCTTTAGTGGTAGCCGGCCGGGGAAGGCGGCCCAAATGCTTGGAGTGCTTGAAGGCCCAAAGGCCTGATAAATTTTCCGAAGAGCCAGGGGTAGTCGGTTAGGCTACCCGTGGCCATTTACTCCGACATTCTGCATCGGCAGAGCCCGGCCCCGCGCATACCTCAACCGCCATTGGGCCAGCCGGAGACCAGGACGGACCAAGGAGTGAGGGGCTACGTGACCAGTTAGGCTCCTGAGTCGCGATGCTCAGGAGTCCCCCTTGACGCGCAAACAACATATAGGGAGAGTTCGCGGGGATAGATTAATGTTCTACGTCGGCAGAGCCCGGCCCCGCGCATACCTCAACTGCCATTGGGCCGACCGGAGACCAGGACGGACCAAGGAGTGAGGGGCTACGTGACCAGTTAGGCTCCTGAGTCGCAATGCTCAGGAGTCCCGCTTGACGTGCAAACAATCTCCATACCTTCCCTCGCCGAGGCTTCGGGAGGGGCGTGCGACGACCAGGTCCGGGAGACCTGTTTGGGCTGCGTGCGCTTGGGCGTGACCCGAGAGCAGCCCCCAGGCCTGGGAGGCCTGGTTGGGTGGCGTACTCTTGGGTGTGACCCGAGCGCAGCCCCCGTGTCCAGCCCCCTCGCGCGGCTCTCCCGAGGGGAGGCGTTGCGGTGAGGCCGGACGCTGAGCTTTGGGCTCCCTGAGGTTGGTACGACCGTGGAGCCGCCCTCAGTTGTTTATCACCAGCACGGAGCATAGTGCTTCCGCTTGTGCATGGGCATAGCCGCTCCTCGGTAGTGTCGACGGCCAGCGCGGAGCATGGTGCTTCCACTTGTGCATGGGAGGGGGGCCCTCCGGGAGGAGCCCCCGGGGCGTGTACAGCCCCGCCCTGACACGTGGCTTGCACGACAGGGCTGTGAGGTGTATCTGGGCACTCGTGAGCCAGCACGGGACTCACGAGGCCCTACCTCAAGGCGGGTTGCGCCTGGTCTTGAGTCTTCGACGGCTATGTGTTCCTGCGAGACGGTTAGGTGCAAGCGCTCTACGTCCTCAGGTCCCGGCCCTCGTGCGAGCTCAGCCGCCGCTGGTATGCCAGGTCGCGATGCCGTGGTCAAGGCCAGGGGGTGAGGGCTGGAGAGCCAGTAAGAGCTCCTGAGTCGCGATGCTCAGGAGCCCCCCTTTTAACGCGCAAGCGAATTGCACGGGATGAATGGACCCGTGGTGGGTGGCGATCGAGCAAGTGGTAACCGGGCAGGTTAAGCATGGGAGGCAAATCAGCTTGGGTAAATGCAGGAGATACATGCCACTGGGTCTAGCCCGAGCGGCTTGGGGATGATGCAGCCCGAGGGGCGCCCCCAGCAAGGTAAGCTAAAGACATAAGCAAAAGGGATACACGCCACAGGGACGGGCCCATGCGGCCTGGGAATGATGCAGCCCGAGGGGTGCTCCCAGCTAAACGAACTTGGAAAATGTCACCTGGTTCTATAGACGAGGGAGAGTCGGTGTAGCCGAAGGCGTGCCGCGAAGGGGTAGCTCCTCACGAGCCACCGGGACCCTGAGCCTCGGGAGGCTCTGGGGGCTCGGGTGGTTCCTTGAAGACCGTCTCCATCTCTTCCAGGATGGCGTGGTACCTGGCCTCCTGAGGTGCCAGGACACGCCGCATGTTGCGCTGATAGGCTGACGCCACACTCGGCAAGCCGAAGGGCATGCGAACGTAGCTGTGTGGTGGGCCCTCGCAACGGCCCACACGCAAAGGCTAGAAACGCTCCTGAGTTGTGGCCCTGTTGAGTCCCGGGACGTCGATGCAGACACGCGGCCCAGCATCCTCACTTGGATGGGGAGCTGCGCCTGGTGAGCGGCAGTCGCCGCGCATGGCCCTTGCGTCTTGCAGTTCCTGAGTGATCTTCGTGATGAACTCCTGAGTGGTGGGAACTCCTTGCCCTGTGTTCTCCTGAGGGAAACGTGTCGCGAAGCACGCCTCCAAGTGGTGCCCAAGCGCCTCCCTCGTGAGGTTGGCAAGGTCTGAGGCCCTCCAAAAGAGAGCCCCCGAGCCCTGCCTGAGGAGGGCGCCGGGCGCGCCTTCCTATGCGATGGAGGGAGGCGCCCCTGAAGCGGGCGTTGATCCTGACGTGGCTCCAGCTGCGTCGCCACCCTCCTGAGGTTCGGCACGGCGCAACTGCTTCTTCTTCTTGGGGAGGGCCTCAGGAGGGCCCTCGCTTTTGCTGTCGGGGTCGTCGATTGCTGTAGCTCGAAAGGCGTGCTCAAGGGAGCACACCGCATCTCTCTCTTCACATGGGACCGTGATGATTCCGCCGCTTCCCGGCATCTTGAGGACATTGTAGCCGTGGTGGGTGACCGCCATGAACTTGGCCAGGGCTGGATACCCGAGGATGGCGTTGTACGGCAGGCGGATGTGCGCGACGTCGAAGTTGATGAGCTCGGTGCGGTAGTTCTTGCGCTCCCCGAAGGTGACATGCAGGCGAACCTGCCCTATCGGTGTGGTGGAACCGTCGGTCACTCCTGAGAAAGGCTTGGTAGGCTGAAGCTGCTCATACGGGACCTGGAGGTTGTCGAACGTGTCGACTGATAGGACGTTGAGCCCTGCGCCGCCATCGATGAGGGTCTTGGTAACTTGCACGTTGCTGATGACTGGTGAACAGAGCATTGGGAGAGCGCCAGCAGTGGCCGCGCACTTGAGCTGATCTACCGAGTTGAAAGTGATGGCGCACTGGGACCACCTGAGCGGGCGCCTGGCCTCGAGCTTGGGGAGCACCACGTTCACTTCACGAGCGAACAGTTTGAAGATGCGCTGCGAGGCTGGGGCCTGAGCTCCGCCCAAGATGCAGGCGATAGCACGCGGCTCCTGGAAGCCCCCAGCCCCCGCGTCTTGATGGTGATCGTCGTTCCTTCTTGGTGGTGGCGGAAGCGGGGGAAGACCGGTGCTGCCCTGAGGCGATCCTCGTGAGGCTGGTCCCTCCAGGCGCCCTCGCGAGGATGGTCCTACCAGCGGTCCTCACGAGGCCTGTCGCGCCACTCCTGGCACGGGCCATGGTCGTCCCAGCATCCGCCTCCACATCCTCCTCCACGGCCGTAGCCCCGGTCGCTGTGCTCGGGGCGTCGACCGAAATGTCCTTCGCGAATGGCTCTAAGCTCTTGACAGTCGCTGGTGTTGTGGGTGTTCAGGTTGTGGCGCAGAACGGTCAGCTGTTCTTGGATGACTCGGGTTGATCTCTGCCCCGCTTGGTGTCCGGCTCCACCGCGAGCACAGCTGCCTCCTTGCGCTTCACGTCGTTGGCCTTGGCCTTCTTCTCCTCTGCACCCGCAGCTGGCAGCTCGAGGAGGGAAAGGCGCCCCTCCTCAGCTCTTGCACACTTGGTTGCCAGGTTGAACAGGTCCTGAGATGTGCACGGCTCCTCGTGGATAGCGAGCTCCTCCTTCATCTTGATGTTGCGGACGCCGTCAGAGAACGCAGAGATGATGGCCTCGTCCGTGACCTTGGGGATCTTGAGGTGAGTGTTGTTGAAGCGATGGATGTACTTCTGGAGGGTCTCCCCCGGTTTTTGCTTGATGCGGCGCAGGTCACCCGCGGCCGGCGGGCGGTCGCGGGTGCCCTGGAAGTTGGCGACGAAGCGGTCGCGCATCTCATCCCATGAGGAGATCGAGCCGTGCTGCAGGTTCAAGAGCCAGGAGCAGGCACCATCCTTGAGAGCCATGGGAAACCAGTTCGCCATGACCTTCTCGTCGCCGTTGGCCGCTTCGATGCTCAACTCGTAGAGCTGCAGGAACTCCGAGGGTCAGAGGTGCCGTCGTAGCGGGGAGGCAGATCCGGCTTGAACTTTCCTGGCCAGGCGACGCTACGCAGCTCGGGGGTGAAGGCGCGGCAGCCGGTCGTGGTTGCCGGGGCCCGCCTCGGAGGTGGAGCTTGGTCTTGGTGAGGCCCGCGTGCCGTGTCGCAGGTAATGCGCGGTCTTGGCGAGGTGGCGCCGGGAGCGCGGGCGCAGCTTCCCGCGGCCGAGGAATTTCTTGGCAGCTTCTCTCTTCGCACGCGGGCACCGGGCATGGTGGATCATGCCGTGGGGCCGCACGCCTTGGTGCCAAGGCACGGTCTTGGGGCAGACGTGGTGGAGGCGCTCCATGAGCCACGTCGCCCGTGGCTGGCGGAGGGCGAGGCAGAGAGTGGGACGGCGCCGGGGAGCCCCCTGCGGCGCGGACGAGTTCGGCGACGCGGTCGAGCCAGTCTTCGTAGAGGTCGTCGACCGGGCGGTAGCGTAGGAGCTCGTTCGCCATGAGGAGCGCGGCCTGTGCATCCGTGGGAGCGCGACATGCATGGGACGAGGAACCGGCCGGGGTCAGCGATGGAGTGGCGGTGCGGCCGTCCTGCCGCACCGATGGGTGCAGCGAGGATGCTTGCTGCTCGTTCCCCGCCGGGCTGGTAGCGGCGTTGACGGCAGGAGACGGAGAACGACGAGGTGGCCCGCCGACGGGATCCGTCTGAGCAACGCGGGTTGTGAGGGCAGCCCGACGCTCAGCTCGAGCGCGGCGAGCGTCCGCCATGGAGACGACGGAGCGACGGGGCGACGAATCGACGGAAGGGAAGCTACGGTGCACCCCTACCTGGCGCGCCAAATGTCGGATGTGGGGTTCCGGCAAAACCCTTAAGGTTCGAACTCTGGGGTGCGCGCGAAGTTCTTTCCCTCCTACCGATCTACTCCCTAGCTCACTAAGATCTCGCGGACGAACTCGACGAACTCGCAACACAGAAAGACATGGGATTTATACTGGTTCAGGCCACCATTGTGGTGTAATACCCTACTCCAGTGTGTGGTGGTGGATTGCCTCTTGGGCTGATGAAGAACAGTACAAAGGGAAGAACAGCCTCCTAAGGTTGAGGTGTTCTTGTGCTCTGTGGACTTGTGGGCGAGAACTTCATCCCCCCTACTGTGGTGGCTAGCTCTACTTATATAGGGCCTGGTCCTCTCCCCAAATATTGAGCGGGAAGGGAGCCAACAACGGCGGGTGAATTTGAAAGGGGACAACTAGTACAAGCTATCCTGACAAAAGCGGTCTTCGCCTGCAAAAGGCTCTGGTGATGAAGCTGTCTTGGGCTCCATGATAACCTCCATCTTGCCGTCCTTCTGGTCTTGGTCTCGTTGCACCGATATGGCAACCTTTGCCTGATGCCTCAGTACTCCTCGCCTGCGCTTGCCTCCTTAGCACCAAAGAGGAAACAAGGACGCTGCGCGTGCTGGCGCCTGCCTGGTCTCGATCGTCATGGCTCACGTCACTTGAGACTCGCGAGGTTTGCCCCGCCTTGATATCTCCGCTCCTCGTGAGCCCGCCTAGAGAGGCCGCTCCGGAGGAGGTCTTGCGTCGTCCGCCTCGCGAGGCTTGGCCCCTCGCGAGGGTCTTGGATGCCTTGTTGACGAAGATGGGCCGTACAGCCCGCTAGCTTAGGCATGCCATGGGCCGCAGGCAGGCAAGTCTGAGGACCCCCGTTCCCAAAACGCCGAAAGTCCTGTCGGACCATATATGGCCCATGGGCAGCACGGGCCATTCCCAGGCCGAAAGTCACACCGGGCTGAAATGGGCCCATGTCTACATCGGGCCTCTAACAGGCAATATTCGGCGAACAATTAACGGGCCAGATCTGGCTTCGGGCCATAAATGGGCCCAAATATTTGGCGAACAATTAATGGGCCAGATCTGGCTTCGGGCCGTAAATGGGCCTTTATTAAGCAGGCCGTTATTGGGTTGGCCCACTAGTACCTGAGTAAGCACTAGGGCCTTTGACTGGGCCAGCCTTTTTAACCTATATGGGCCTCTGTTGGGTCGTGCCACGTGTTGACATATCATAGGCGCTTTGGGTCCAATGAGTGGATGACATCTGTCCCAACGGTGAGCCGACACGTGTTTCCTCCAGCCAATGATGATTTTACACGTGGAAAATCCCCATTGGTCGGGGCTGTTAACGGGTTATCGGATCCAAAACCGGACCCGATAGCTTAACGGCGTTCCGTTACGGTGGATGCCACGTGTCGGTCACCCTTGACGAAAGCACTTCTGTGACGCGCAATTTATCGTCATGGAAGTGGACACTTCCGTGATGATAATTTTGGTAATGTCATGGAACACTTCTGCGATAGCACAGGTATGACTATCTTGATTCTGTCATAAATTTATCATGGATGTACATGCATGACAGAAAACGTGACCTACTGTGACAAACACGTATCATCACGGAAGTGTATTTTTTTGTAGTGTTTAATGTTGTCCCCCACTACGCATATCTGAAGCTCAAGATGCCTGGACCTAAGGGTGTCATCGCCGTCAATGGTAACACCGAGCGCTCGCTCCGAACCGAGGAGCACACAGCAGCTCTGGCAGCCAAAGTACAAGCCGGCAAAGGCGCATCAAAAACTCAGGCCCACATCAAGGCACTGGACGCACACAAACGAGCCCAAGCCTGAGCACCACTTCCTGAGCCTTCAAGTGCTCACCCGAAATAGGGGCACACTCCCCACAGCACGGCTTCTTCAGCCGCAAAATACGTACCTCGAGTACACCATTTCACGTTTCAAATTCCATGGGCAGCCGTGGGGGCAAACTATCGAAGGGTCAAGTATTCAGCTCGACCGCACTATGACCAAATATGTCTTCGGACAATTACCAGGTACCATCTAGGGCCTGGTTAGTGTAAAGCTGATATACTGCGGCAGCTTCTCAAGACCCTCTCTCAAGGGCCCATCCGCCGATATCCATCTCTCCAGTCTACGGAACCCTCCCACAGAGCAAAGGCGCAGACGTGCAGCAGGGCACAGTACGGACGTCAAACCACTCATAGAGGCCCTGTGTAAAGCTTTCCTCTGTCTTTCTTTCTAAAAAGTATCTATAATAGTTGCTTCGGCAGTTTGAATTGTACGGTTGGATGTCACACATTCTTCGGAAGTAAAGACCATCATTACGGTCCAATTGCAGTCATTTATATCGCATATCTCTTTCCGCTTTTTTATGCCGAAACAAACTCGTTCAATACATGTTTGCTTTAGATGCGATCGACTAATAAACCGGGGGCTCGACTATAAATCTTGCCTCAAGCATCTTTCCAGCACTATCTTTATTTTACATGCTCGGCGTCTCGGATATTGTATTATATGAATCGGCTCTGAATCATGTCTTTGGTCAATAGTTGGGTTGCCCGGCTCCTATGCTTGCCCTCTTACGTTCCACATTGTTCGACTAGGAGGGTAAAGGGAGAACCATTGCGATTGTACTTCTATCTCGTATGGTTAAGTACCTCAGTGGAGAAAGCCGAAAACTGACTGTCATAATAAGCGAGAACTGGTCAGCGATCCGATGACAAGTGTCAAACTAAAAATTGATGGAGGTTATTCCGTGTCATATGAAGGGTTGCCGCAGAAAACAAGTGATCATGGTCTTAACCCCGGCACAGCCGAACATCAAGAAACAACTGGGGGCTAATCACTAGCTCCCGCAGTCAAGCTCCAATGGCTAAGTGAAAGCATTAAAGTCGCATAGTCTGATTGCCTCGTTTCTCCTACACACTACCGCCTCCGGGCACCGAGACGTCGACTAAGGGTTAAAGTGTTAAGGAAGAAACACCCTTTGCAGTATCTACAAGGGGGTCGAAGCCGGCGACTAGTAACTTTCACTCTAAAATGGTCGCATTGGAGTCAAATTAATTAAACAGAGCATAGTAAAGCATGCCAAATGGTTGCATTATAAAGCACAAGAAGTCTCAACTTGCTCGATAAACGACAGTACATTCACTCATAAATAACATCCTTAGAGCAATGGGCCTCTGTCGCCCGAGCACCATCCACCACGATGGGAAAAAAATTCTCGGGCGTCTACGCTCCTTCCCAGGGGGCGGCGATCCGGTGGCCATCTCCGCTGGCTTGATCTTCGGCCAGCGCACCATGGTCTTGCCAAAGGCCATCCGAGCTCCCTCGATGCACACAGAATGCTTGCAGACGTCAACCCGGGGCGCGGCGTTGCACAACCTCTGAAGGAAATATGCCCTAGAGGCAATAACAAAATTGTTATTTATATCTCCTTATATAATGATAAATGTTTATTATTCATGCTAGAATTGTATTAACCGGAAACTTAGTACATGTGTGAATACATAGACAAATAGAGTGTCCCTAGTGTGCCTCTACTAGACTAGCTCGTTAATCAAAGATGGTTAAGTTTCCTAGCCATAGACATGTGTTGTCATTTGATGAATGGGATCACATTATTAGAGAATGATGTGATGGACAAGACCCATCCGTTAGCTTAGCACTATGATCGTTTTGTTTATTGCTATTGCTTTCTTCATGACTTATACATGTTCCTATGACTATGAGATTATGCAACTCCCAAACACAGGAGGAACACTTAGTGTGCTATCAAACGTCACAACGTAACTGGGTGATTATAAAGATGCTCTACAGGTGTCTCCGATGGTGTTTGTTGAGTTGGCATAGATCGAGATTAGGATTTGACACTCTGATTGTAGGAGAGATATATCTGGGCCATCTCGGTAATGCACATCACTATAAGCCTTGCAAGCAATGTGACTAATGAGTTAGTTGCGGGATGATGCATTACGGAACGAGTAAAGAGACTTGTCGGTAACGAGATTGAGCTAGGTATGATGATACCGACGATCGAATCTCGGGCAAGTAACATACCGATGACAAAGGGAACAACGTATGTTGTTATGCGGTTTGACCAATAAAGATCTTCGTAGAATATGTAGGAGCCAATATGAGCATCTAGGTTCCGCTATTGGTTATTGACCGGAGATATGTCTCGGTCATGTCTACATAGTTCTCGAACCCTTAGGGTCCGCACGCTTAACGTTCGATGTCGATTTGTATTATGAGTTTATGTGATTTGATGACCGGAGGTTGTTCGGAGTCCTGGATGAGATCACGGACGTGACGAGGAGTCTCGAAATGGTCGAGACATAAAGATACATATATTGGAAGGTTACATTCGGACACCGAAAGTGTTTTGGGTAGTTTCGGATAAAACCGGAGTGCCGGAGGGGTTACCGGAACCCCCCGGCGGATTAATGGGCCACAATGGGCCTTAGTGGAGAAGAGAGGGGGCCGGCCAGAGGTGGCGCCCCCCCCCCCACTTGCCCAGTCCGAATTGGACAAGGGGAGGGGGCGGCGCCCCCCTCCTTCCTTTTCTTCTCTCCTCTTTCCCTTCTTCTCCTACTTGGACTAGGAAGGGGGCGGTTCCTACTTGGAGTAGGACTCCCCCCTTTGGGCGTGCCCCCTAGGGCCGGCCGGCCTCCTCCTCCCCTCCTTTATATACGGGGGAGGGGGCACCCCATGGACACACAAGTTGATCTTTAGCCATGTGCGGTGCTCCCCTCCATAGTTTTCCACCTCGGTCATATTGTCGTAGTGCTTAGGCAAAGCCCTGCGTCGGTAACTTCATCATCACCGTCACCACGCCGTCGTGCTGATGAAACTCTCCCTCGGCCTCAATTGGATCAAGAGTTCGAGGGATTTCACCGGGCTGAACGTGTGCAGATCGCGGAGGTGTTGTGTGTTCGGTACTTGGATCGGTTGGATCGCGAAGACGTTCGACTACATCAACCGCGTTACTAAACGCTTCCGCTTTCGGTCTACGAGGGTACATGGACACACTCTCCCCGCTTGTTGATATGCTTCTCCTACATAGATCTTGTGTGATCGTAGGCAATTTTTTTTGAAATACTACGTTCCCCAACAGTGGCATCAGAGCCAGGTCTATGCGTAGATATTATATGCACGAGTAGAACACAAAGAGTTGTGGGCGATAATAGTCATACTGCTTACCAGCATGTCATACTTTGATTCGGCGGTATTGTTGGATGAAGCGGCCCAGACCGACATTACATGACCGCGTTCATGAGACTGGTTCTACCGCGGTGCTTTGCACACAGGTAGCTAGTGGGTGTCTATCTCTCCAACTTTAGTTGAATCGAGTGTGACTACGCCCGGTCCTTGTTGAAGGTTAAAACAACACACTTGACAAAAAAATCGTTGTGGCTTTGATGCGTAGGTAAGAACGGTTCTTGCTAAGCCCGTAGTAGCCACGTAAAACTTGCAACAACAAAGTAGAGGATGTCTAACTTGTTTTTGCAGGGCTTGTTGTGATGTGATATGGTCAAGACGTGATGATATATAAATTGTTGTATGAGATGATCACGTTTTGTAACAGTTATTGGCAACTGGCAGGAGCCATATGGTTGTCTCTTTATTGTATGAAATGCAATCGCCATGTAATTGCTTTACTTTATCACTAAGCGGTAGCGACAGTCGTAGTAGCAATAGTTGGCGAGACGACAACGATGCTTCGATGGAGATCAAGGTGTCAAGCTGGTGACGATGGTGATCATGACGGTGCTTTGGAGATGGAGATCAAAGGCACAAGATGATGATGGTCATATCATATCACTTATATTGATTGCATGTGATGTTTATCCTCTATGCATCTTATTTTGCTTAGTGCGGCGGTAGCATTATAAGATGGTATCTCACTAAATTTCAAGGTACAAGTGTTCTCCCTGAGTATGCACCGTTGCGACAGTTTGTCGTGCCGAGACACCACGTGATGATCGGGTGTGATAAGCTCTACGTTCACATACAACGGGTGCAAACCAGTTTTGCACATGCAGAATACTCGGGTTAAACTTGACGAGCCTAGCATATGCAGATATGGCGTCGGAACACTGAGACAGAAAGGTCGAGCGTGAATCATATAGTAGATATGATCAAAATAGTGATGTTCACCATTGAAAGCTACTCCATCTCACGTGATGATCGGACATGGTTTAGTTGATATGGATCACGTGATCACTTAGATGATTAGAGGGATGTCTATCTAAGTGGGAGTTCTTAAGTAATGTGATTAATTGAACTTTAATTTATCATGAACTTAGTACCTGATAGTATTTTGCATATCTATGTTGTAGATCAATAGCTCGCGTATAGCTCCCCTGTTTTATTTTTGATATGTTCCTAGAGAAAAACAAGTTGAAAGATGATAGTAGCAATGATGCGGACTGGGTCCGTGATCTGAGGATTATCCTCATTGCTACACAGAAGTATTATGTCCTTGATGCACCGCTAGGTGACGGACCTATTGCAGGAGCGGATGCAGACGTTATGAACATTTTGGCAAGCTCGGTATGATGACTACTTGATAGTTTAGTGCGCCATGCTTTACGGCTTAGAACCGGGACTTAAAAAACGTTTTGAACGCCAAGGAGTGATACGTCTCCAACGTATCTATAATTTTTGATTGCTCCATACTATATTATATTCTGTTTTGGACATTATTGGGCTTTATTATACACTTTTATATTATTTTTGGGACTAACCTATTAACCGGAGGCCCAGCCCAGAATTGCTGTTTTTTGCCTATTTTAGAGTTTCGCGGAAAAAGAATATCAAACGGAGTCCAAACGGAATGAAACCTTCGGGAACGTGATTTTCGGAACGAACGTGATCCAGAGGACTTGGACCCTACATCAAGACATCAACCAGGAGGGCACGAGGTAGGGGCGCGCCTACCCCCCCCCCCCCCCAGGCGCGCCTCCACCCTCGTGGGCCCCCTGTTGCTCCACCGACGTACTCCTTCCTCCTATATATACCTACGTACCCCCAAACTACCAGATACGGAGCCAAAACCCTAATTCCACCGCCGCAACCTTCTGTACCCGTGAGATCCCATCATGGGGCCTTTTCCGGAGCTCCGCCGGAGGGGGCATCGATCACGGAGGGCTTCTACATCAACACCATAGCCTCTCTGATGATGTGTGAGTAGTTTACTTCAGACCGTCGGGTCCATAGTTATTAGCTAGATGGCTTCTTCTCTCTTTTTGGATCTCAATACAATGTTCTCCCCCTCTCTCGTGGAGAGCTATTCGATGTAATCTTCTTTTGCGGTGTGTTTGTTGAGACCGATGAATTGTGGGTTTATGATCAAGTTTATCTATGAACAATATTTGAATCTTCTCTGAATTCTTTTATGTATGATTGGTTATCTTTGCAAGTCTCTTCGAATTATCAGTTTGGTTTGGCCTACTAGATTGATCTTTCTTGCAATGGGAGAAGTGCTTAGCTTTGGGTTCAATCTTGCGGTGTCCTTTCCCAGTGACAGTAGGGGCAGCAAGGCACGTATTGTATTGTTGCCATCGAGGATAACAAGATGGGGTTTATATCATATTGCATGAGTTTATCCCTCTACATCATGTCATCTTGCTTAAAGCGTTACTCTGTTCTTATGAACTTAATACTCTAGATGCATGCTGGATAGCGGTCGATGTGTGGAGTAATAATAGTAGATGCAGGCAGGAGTCGGTCTACTTGTCTCGGACGTGATGCCTATATACATGATCATACCTAGATATTCTCATAACTATGCTCAATTCTATCAATTGCTCAACAGTAATTTGTTCACCCACCATAATACTTATGCTCTTGAGAGAAGCCACTAGTGAAACCTATGGCCCCCGAGTCTATTTTCCATCATATTAATCTCCCGACAACAAGCTATTTTTGGCGCCATTTTTATTTTACTTTCTTTACTTTGCATCTTTATCATAAAAATACCAAAAATATTATCTTATCATATCTATCAGATCTCACTCTCGTAAGTGACCGTGTAGGGATTGTCAACCCCTTATCGCGTTGGTTGCGAGGATTTATTTGTTTGTGTAGGTGCGAGGGACTCGTGCGTGGCCTCCTACTGGATTGATACCTTGGTTCTCAAAAACTGAGGGAAATACTTACGCTACTTTGCTACATCACCCTTTCCTCTTCAAGGGAAAACCAACGCAGTGCTCAAGAGGTAGCAAGAAGGATTTCTGGCGCCGTTGCCGGGGAGTCTACGCAAAAGTCAACATACCAAGTACCCATCACAAACCCTTATCTCCCGCATTACATTTTTTGCCATTTGCCTCTCGTTTTCCTCTCCCCCACTTCACCCTTGTCGTTTTATTCGCCCTCTCTCTTTTCCGTTCGCCTTTTCTCCGCTTGCTTCTTGTTTGCTCGTGTGTTGGATTGCTTGCTTGTCATGATGGCTCAAGATAATACCAAATTATGTGACTTTACCAATACCAACAACAATGATTTCCTTAGCACTCCGATTGCTCCTCTTACCTATACTGAATCTTGTGAAATTAATGTTGCTTTGTTGAATCTTGTCATGAAAGATCAATTCGCTGGCCTTCCTAGTGAAGATGCCGCTACCCATCTAAATAACTTCGTTGATTTGTGTGATATGCAAAAGAAGAAAGATGTGGACAATGATATTGTTAAATTGAAGCTATTTCCTTTTTCGCTTAGAGATCGTGCTAAAGCTTGGTTTTCATCTTTGCCTAAAAATAGTATTGATTCTTGGAATAAGTGCACAGATGCTTTTATCTCTAAATATTTTCCTCCCGCTAAGACATATCTCTTAGAAATGATATTATGAATTTTAAGCAACTTGATCATGAACATGTTGCACAAGCTTGGGAGAGGATGAAATTAATGATACGTAATTGCCCTACGCATGGTTTGAATTTGTGGATGATTATACAAAAATTTTATGCCGGATTGAATTTTGCTTCTAGAAATCTTTTAGATTCGGCCGCGGGAGGCGCTTTTATGGAATCACTTTAGGAGAAGCTACTAAACTCCTAGATAATATTATGGTTAATTATTCTCAATGGCGCACTGAAAGATCTACTAATAAAAAAGTGCATGCGACAGAAGAAATTAATTTTTTGAGTGGAAAGATGGATGAACTTATGAAATTATTTGCTACTAAGAGTGTTTCTTCTGATCCTAATGATATGCCTTTGTCTACTTTGATTGAGAATAATAATGAATCTATGGATGTGAATTTTGTTGGTAGGAATAATTTTGGTAACAACGCGTATAGAGGAAACTTTAATCCTAGGCCTTATCCTAGTAATTCCTTTAATAATTATGGTAATTACTACAACAATTCTTATGGAAACTTTAATAAGATGCCTTCTGAATTTGAGACTAGTGTTAAGGAAATTATGAATTCGCAAAAGAATTTCAATGCTTTGCTTGAAGAAAATTTGCTTAAAGTTGATGAATTGGCTAGGAACGTTGATAGAATTTCTCTTGATGTTGATTCTTTAAAACTTAGATCTATTCCTCCTAAGCATGATATCAATGAGTCTCTCAAAGCCATGAGAATTTCCATTGATGAGTGCAAAGAAAGAACCGCTAGGAAGCGTGCTAAGAAAGAGTGCTTTGTGAAAGCGTGTTCTTCAAATTTCTATGAAAATAAAGATGAAGATCTAAAAGTTATTGATGTGTCCCCTATTAAATCTTTGTTTTGCAATATGAATCTTGCTAATGAAGGGACTGAATATGATCCACCTTTACCTAGAAGGCATTCCAGAAATTCGGAGTTTTTAGATCTTGATGCTAAAATTAATAAAAGTGGGATTGAAGAGATCAAAACTTTAGATATTAATGAACCCACTATTTTGTATTTCAAGGAATTTAATTATGATAATTTCTCTTTGATAGATTGTATTTCCTTGTTGCAATCCGTGCTAAATTCTCCTCATGCTTATAGTCAAAATAAAGCCTTTACCAAACATATCGTTGATGCTTTGATGCAATCTTATGAAGAAAAACTTGAGTTGGAAGTTTCTATCCCTAGAAAACTTTATGATGAATGGGAACCTACTATTAAAATTAAAATTAAAGATCATGAATGCTATGCTTTGTGTGATTTGGGTGCTAGTGTTTCCACGATTCCAAAAACTTTATGCGATTTACTAGGTTTCCGTGAATTTGATGATTGCTCTCTAAACTTGCACCTTGCGGATTCCACCATTAAGAAACCTATGGGAATAATTAATGATGTTCTTATTGTTGCAAATAGGAACTATGTGCCCGTAGATTTATTGTTCTTGATATCGATTGCAATCCTTCATGTCCTATTATTCTTGGTAGACCTTTCCTTAGAACGAATAGTGCAATTATTGATATGAAGGAAGGGAATATTAGATTCCAATTTCCGTTAAGGAAAGGCATGGAACACTTCCCTAGAAAGAAATAAAATTACCTTATGAATCTATCATGAGACCCACTTATGGATTGCCTACCAAAGATGGCAATACCTAGATTTATCCTTGCTTTTATGCCTAGCTAGGGGCGTTAAACGATAGCGCTTGTTGGGAGGTAACCCAATTTTATTTTTAGTTTTTTGCTTTTTGCTTCTGTTTAGGGATAAATCTTTGAGCTAGCCTCTGGTTAGACTTTTTTTTATGTTTTAATTAGTGTTTTTGCCAAGTTAAACCTATAGGATCTTCTTGGATGATAGTTATTTGATCTTGCTGTAAATTCCAGAAACTTTCTGTTCACGAAAATAATTGTTGAAAATCACCAGAACGTGATAAAATATTGATTCCAATTTCTGATGATCAATAAACAAATTTTCTAGGTCTTCCTATTTTGGCTGAATTTTTGGAGTTCCAGAAGTTTGCGTTAGATACAGATTACTACAGACTGTTCTGTTTTTGACAGATTCTATTTTCCGTGTGTTGTTTGCTTATTTTGATGAATCTATGGCTAGTAAAATAGTTTATAAACCATAGAGAAGTTGGAATACAGTAGGTTTAACACCAATATAAATAAATAATGAGTTCATTAAAGTATCTTGAAGTGGTCTTTTGTTTTCTTTCGCTAACGGAGCTCACGAGATTTTCTGCTGAGTTTTGTGTTGTGAAGTTTTCAAGTTTTGGGTGAAAGATTTGATGGATTATGGAACAAGGAGTGGCAAGAGCCTAATCTTGGGTATGCCCATGGCACCCCAGGATAATCTAAGGACACCAAAAAGCCAAAGCTTGGGGATGCCCCGGAAGGCATCCCCTCTTTCGTCTACTTCCATCGGTAACTTTACTTGGAGCTATATTTTTATTCACCACATGATATGTGTTTCGCTTGGAGCGTCTTGTATCATTTGATTCTTTGCTTTTTAGTTTACCACAATCATCCTTGCTGTACACACCTTTTGAGAGAGACACACTTGATTCAGAAATTATTAGAATACTCTGTGTGCTTCACTTATATCTCTTGAGTTATATAGTTTTTGCTCTAGTGCTTCACTTATATCTTTTAGAGCACGATGGTGGATTTGTTTTATAGAAACTATTGTTCTCTCATGCTTCACTTAGATTATTTTGAGAGTCCTACAAAACAGCATGGTAGTTTGCTTTAACAATAATAGGCATTCAAGATTAGTAAAAAATAATCTTATGAGTGTGTTGAATACTATGAGAAGTTTGATGCTTGATAATTGTTTTGAGATATGAAGATGGTGATATTAGAGTCATGCTAGTTGAGTAGTTTTTAATTTGAGAAATACTTGTGTTAAAGTTTGTGATTCCCGTAGCATGCACGTATGGTGAACCGTTATGTGATGAAGTCGGAGCATGATTTATTTATTGATTGTCTTCCTTATGAGTGGTGGTCGGGGACGAGCGATGGTCTTTTCCTACCAATCTATCCCCCTAGGAGCATGAGAGTAATACTTTACTTTGATAACTTGTAGATTTTTGCAATAAGTATATGAGTTCTTTATGACTAATGTTGAGTCCATGGATTATACGCACTTTTCCTCCTTCCACCATTGCTAGCCTCTCTAATACCGCACACTTTTCGCCGGTATCATACACCCACCATATACCTTCCTCAAAACAGCCACCATACCTACCTATCATGGCATTTCCATAGCCATTCCGAGATATATTGCCATGCAACTTACCACCGTTTCGTTTACTATGACACGCTCCATCATTGTCATATTGCTTCGCATGATCATGTAGTTGACATTGTATTTGTGGCAAAGCCACCGTTCATAATTCTTTCATACATGTCACTCTTGATTCATTGCATATCCCGGTACACCGCCGGAGGCATTCACATAGAGTCATATTTTGTTCTAAGTATTGAGTTGTAAGTAAATAAAAGTGTGACGATCATCATTTTTATAGCATTGTCCCAAGTGAGGAAAGGATGATGGAGACTATGATTCCCCCACAAGTCGGGATGAGACTCCGGACGAAAAAAAGAGGCCATAAAAAAAGAGAAGAAAGGCCAAATAAAAAATGAGAGAAAAAGAGAGAAGGGACAATGTTACTATCCTTTTACCACACTTGTGCTTCGAAGTAGCACCATTATCTTAATGATAGAGAGTCTCCTATGATATCACTTTCATATACTAGTGGAAAATTTTCATTATAGAACTTGGCTTGTATATTCCAATGATGAGCTTCCTCAAAATGCCCTAGGTCTTCGTGAGCAAGCGAGTTGGATGCACACCCACTTAGTTTCTTTTGTTGAGCTTTCATATACTTATAGCTCTAGTGCATCCGTTGCATGGCATCCCTACTCACTCACATTGATATTTATTGACGGGCATCTCCATAGCCCGTTGATACGCCTAGGTTATGTGAGACTATCTTCTCCTTTTTGTCTTCTCCACAACCACCATTCTATTCCACATATAGTGCTATGTCCATGGCTCACGCTCATGTATTGCGTGAAGATCGAAAAAGTTTGAGAACGTCGAAAGTATGAAACAATTGCTTGGCTTGTCATCGGGGTTGTGCATGATTTAAATATTTTGTGTGGCGAAGATAGAGCATAGCCAGACTATATGATTTTGTAGGGATAACTTTCTTTGGCCATGTTATTTTGAGAAGACATAATTGCTTAGTTAGTATGCTTGAAGTATTATTATTTTTATGTCAATATTAAACTTTTGTCTTGAATCTTTCGGATCTGAATATTCATACCACAATTAAGAAGAGATACATTGAAATTATGCCAAGTAGCATTCCACATCAAAAATTCTGTTTTTATCATTTACCTACTCGAGGACGAGCAGGAATTAAGCTTGGGGATGCTTGATACGTCTCCAACGTATCTATAATTTTTTATTGCTCCATGCTATATTATATTCTGTTTTGGACATTATTCGGATTTATTATACACTTTTATATTATTTTTGGGACTAACCTATTAACCGGAGGCCCAGCCCAGAATTGCTGTTTTTTGCCTATTTCAGAGTTTCGCAGAAAAAGAATATCAAACGGAGTCCAAACGGAATGAAACCTTCGGGTACATGATTTTCGGAATGAACGTGATCCACAGGACTTGGACCCTACATCAAGACATCAACCAGGAGGGCACGAGGTAGGGGGCGCGCCTACCCCCTGGGCGCGCCCTCCACCCTCGTGGGCCCCCTGTTGCTCCACCGACGTACTCCTTCCTCCTATATATACCTATGTACCCCCAAACTACCAGATACGGAGCCAAAAACCTAATTCCACTGCCGCAACCTTCTGTACCCGTGAGATCCCATCTTGGGGCCTTTTCCGGAGCTCCGCCGGAGGGGGCATCGATCACGGAGGGCTTCTACATCAACACCATAGCCTCTCCGATGATGTGTGAGTAGTTTACTTCAGACCTTCGGGTCCATAGTTATTAGCTAGATGGCTTCTTCTCTCTTTTTGGATCTCAATACAATGTTCTCCCCCTCTCTCGTGGAGATCTATTCGATGTAATCTTCTTTTGCGGTGTGTTTGTTGAGACCGATGAATTGTGGGTTTATGATCAAGTTTATCTATGAACAATATTTGAATCTTCTCTGAATTCTTTTATGTATGATTGGTTATCTTTGCAAGTCTCTTCGAATTATCAGTTTGGTTTGGCCTACTAGATTAATCTTTCTTGCAATGGGAGAAGTGCTTAGCTTTGGGTTCAATCTTGCGGTGTCCTTTCCCAGTGACAATAGGGGCAGCAAAGCACGTATTGTATTGTTGCCATCGAGGATAACAAGATGGGGTTTATATCATATTGCATGAGTTTATCCCTCTACATCATGTCATCTTGCTTAAAGCGTTATTCTGTTCTTATGAACTTAATACTCTAGATGCATGCTGGATAGCGGTCGATGTGTGGAGTAATAGTAGTAGATGCAGGCAGGAGTCGGTCTACTTGCCTCGGACGTGATGCCTATATACATGATCATACCTAGATATTCTCATAACTGTGCTCAATTCTGTCAATTGCTCAACAGTAATTTGTTCACCCACCATAATACTTATGCTCTTGAGAGAAGCCACTAGTGAAACCTATGGCCCCCGGGTCTATTTTCCATCATATTAATCTCCCGACAACAAGCTATTTCTGGCGCCGTTTTTATTTTACTTTCTTTACTTTGCATCTTTATCATAAAAATACCAAAAATATTATCTTATCATATTTATCAGATCTCACTCTCGTAAGTGACCGTGTAGGGATTCACAACCCCTTATCGCGTTGGTTGCGAGGATTTATTTGCTTGTGTAGGTGCGAGGGACTCCTGTGTGGCCTCCTACTGGATTGATACCTTGGTTCTCAAAAAATGAGGGAAATACTTACGCTACTTTGCTGCTTCACCCTTTCCTCTTCAAGGGAAAAACAACGCAGTGCTCAAGAGGTAGCAAGGAGCATATAAGATGTTCCAAGAGTTGAAATTAGTATTTCAGAGTCATGCCCGTGTCGAGAGGTATGAGACCTCTGACAGTACTTTGCCTACAAGATGGAGGAGAATAGCTGAACCAGTGAGCATGTGCTGAAATTTTCTGGGTACTACAATTGCTTGAATCAAGTGGGAGTTAATCTTCCAGATAAGATAGTGATTGACAAAGTTCTCTAGTCACTATGACCAAGTTACTAGAACTTAGTGATGAACTATAACATGCAAGGGATGACGTAAAACGATTCCCGAGCTCTTCGCGATGCTGAAATCGACAAAGGTAGAAATCAAGAAAAGCATCAAGTGTTGATGGTTGACAAGACCACTAGTTTCAAGTAAAAGGGCAAGGGAAAGAAAGGGAACTTCAAGAAGAATGGCAAGCAAGTTGCCACTCCCATGAAGAAGCCCAAAGCTAGACCCAAGCCTGAAACTGAGTGCTCATACTGCAAAGGAAATGGTCACTAGAAGCGGAACTGCCCCAAATACTTGGTGGATAAGAAGGATGGCAAAGTGAACAAAAGTATATATGATATACATGTTATTGATGTGTAGTTTACTAGTGTTCATAGTAGCCCCTGGGTATTTGATCCTGATTCAGTTGCTATGATTAGTAACTTGAAACAGGAGTTACAAAATAAACAAAGACTAGTTGAGGGTGAGGTGACGATGTGTGTTGGAAGTAATTCCAAGGTTGATAAGATCACCATCGCACACTCCCTTTACCTTCGGGATTAGTGTTGAACCTAAAATAAATGTTATTTGGTGTTTGCGTTGAGCATAATATGATTGGATCATGTTTATTGCAATACGGTTATTCATTTAAGTCAAAGAATAATTGTTATTCTGTTTACATGAATAAAACCTTCTGTGGTCATACACCCAAGATGCATGGTTTATTGAATCTTGATTGTAGTGATACACATATTCATAATATTGAAGCCAAAAGATACAAGGTTAATAATGATAGTGCAACTTATTTGTGGCACTGCCGTTTAGGTCATATTGATGTAAAGCGCATGAAGAAACTCCATGCTGGTGGGCTTTTGGAATCACTTGATGCTTGCGAACCATGCCTCATGGGCAAGATGACCAAGACTCTGTTCTCCGGAACAATGGAGCGAGCCACTGACTTATTGGTAATAATACATACCAATGTATGCGGTCCGATGAGTGTTGAGGCTCGCGGCGGATATCGTTATTTTCTGACCTTCACAAGATGATTTGAGCAGATATGGGTATATCTACTTAATGAAACACAAGTCTGAAACATTTGGAAAGTTCAAAGAATTTCAGAGTGAAGTTGAGAATCATCGTAACAAGAAAATAAAGTTTCTACGATCTGATCGCGGAGGCGAATATTTGAGTTACTAGTCTGACCTTCATTTGAAACAATGTGGAATGATAGTGCAACTTATTTGTGGCACTGCCGTTTAGGTCATATTGGTGTAAAGCGCATGAAGAAACTCCATGCTGATGGGCTTTTGGAATCACTTGATTATGAGTCACTTGATGCTTGCGAACCATGCCTCACGGACAAGATGACTAAGACTCCGTTCTCTGAAACAATGGAGCGAGCAACAAATTTATTGGAAATAATACATACTGATGTATGCGGTACGATGAGTGTTGATGCTCGCGACAGGTATCGTTATTTTCTGACCTTCACAGATGATTTGAGAAGATATGGGTATATCTACTTGATGAAATATAAGTCTGAAGCATTTGAAAAGTTCAAAGAATTTCAGAGTAAAGTGAAAAATCATCGTAACAAGAAAATAAAGTTTCTACGATCTGATCGTGGAGGCGAATATTTGAGTTACGAGTTTGGTCTTCATTTGAAACAATGTGAAATAGTTTCGCAACTCACGCCACCTGGAACACCACAGCGTAATGGTGTGTCCGAACGTCGTAACCATACTTTATTAGATATGCTGCAGTCTATGATGTCTCTTACCGATTTACCACTATCGTTTTGGGGTTATGCATTAGAGACAGCTGCATTCACGTTAAATAGGGCACCGTCTAAAAATCCGTTAAGACAACACTATATGAATTGTGGTTTAGTAAGAAACCTAAGCTGTCGTTTCTTAAAGTTTGGGGTTGCGATGCTTATGTGAAAAAGTTTCAGCCTGATAAGCTCAAACCCAAATCGGAGAAGTGCGTCTTCATAGGATACCCAAAAGAAACTGTTGGGTACACCTTCTATCACAGATCCGAAGGCAAGATCTTTGTTGCTAAGAGTGGATCCTTTCTAGAGAAGGAGTTTCTCTCGAAAGAAGTGAGTGGGAGGAAAGTATAACTTGATGAGGTAATTGTACCTTCTCTCTAATTGGAAAGTAGCTCATCACTGAAATCAGTTCTAGTGATGCCTACACCAATTAGTGAGGAAGTTAATGATGATGGTCATGAAACTTCAGATCAAGTTACTGCCGAACCTCGTAGGTCAACCAGGGTACGATCCGCACCAGACTGGTATGGTAATCCTGTTCTGGAAGTCATGTTACTAGACCATGACGAACCTACAAACTATGAGGAAGCGATGATGAGCCCAGATTTCGACACATGGCTTGAGGCCATGAAATTTGAGATAGAATCCATGTATAAGAACAAAGTGTGGACTTTGGTGGACTTGCCCGATGATCAGGCAAGCCATTGAGAATAAATGGATCTTCAAGAGGAAGACGGACGCTGATAGTAGTGTTACTATCTACAAAGCTCGAATTGTCAAAAAAAAGTTTTTGACAAGTTCAAGGTGTTGACTACGATGAGATTTTCTCACTCGTATCGATGCTTAAAGTCTGTCCGAATCATGTTAGTAATTGCCACATTTTATGAAATTTGACAAATGGATGTCAAAACTGCATTCCATAATGGATTTATTAAAGAAGAGTTGTATATGATACAACCAGAAGGTTTTGTCAATCCTAAAGGTGCTAAAAAAATGTTCAAGCTCCAACGATCCATCTATGGACTGGTGGAAGCATCTTGGAGTTGGAATATACGCTTTGATAAGTTGATCAAAGCATATAGTTTTATACAGACTTGTGGTGAAGCCTATATTTACAAGAAAGTGAGTGGGAGCACTACAGCCTTTCTGATAAGTATATGTGAATGACATATTGTTGATCGGAAATTATGTAGAATTTTCTGGAAAGCATAAAGGAGTGTTTGAAAAGAGTTTTTCAAAGAAAGACCTCGGTGAAGCTGCTTACATATTGGGCATCAAGATCTATAGAGATAGATCAAGACGCTTGATATTTTTTTCAATGAGTACATGCCTTGACAAGTTTTTGAAGTAGTTCAAAATGGAACACACTGGTACGCGTCGGTCCTAAGCAAACGGTTTTTAACCCCTTTCCGTGATGACATTTGGAACCGTTGCCAAGTGAGTGTGGGCGATAGGGGGGTCCTTCCCACACAACCCAAAAACCGTCGGGGATATGCCCTCCTCGCACACACGTTCGGCAAAATGAGGTCGTGTGCAACCGGCGAGCGCTCAAATATGCAAATACGTACAGTAGAGCTAAAAATACAATTATACGGCGAAATTGTTTCCGGTCGCAAGTACATCCCACACAGTCAGTCCCCGCTAAACGTTTCCGTTCGTATGCACATCCCACACAGTAGCTCCAAGGAAAACGTTTCCGTTCACAGGTACATCACACAATTTTTCTCGTTAAATCGTTTGCGTTATTGAATGTATCACACATGGTCCGTAGAAGAAACTGTGTGGCAAAGGCTATCCATCACACACCGTTTTTATGTGGTAAGCATTTGCGCAAGGTGGCCTAATGCAAACAGTTTTCAAGAGAAAGTCGTGTGTGATTGTTCATTGATCCAACACGGTTTATTCCTAGAAACTGTGTGTGTTGCCTTAGGTCATCGCCCACGGTATTTTTTCAACAACCGTTTGCAATAGCAAAATCCAATTAGCAGGCAAATTTGCCATTAGCAGGCTAATTATCTGATTATTCATAATCCATTTATTAATCTAATTGACATTTCATATTAAGCACACAATATATTTCATTTCCATATTAAGGAAGCAGAATTTCATAATTGAAATACATCAGAGTACAACATGATATAGCTTCAGGACTCAGCTACCCCATTACACAACTGCACCAGCAGCAAGTTCCACATGCAACATGTAGAACCTTTCAAAATTAGCATCATAGACGGCATATAGACAGATGCATCTCATCTGGAAAACTGCTGAAGCGAAAGGTGAATATTGAGCCTTCATTCATGTTGAAGGTCTTTGCAACTTTAGGCCAGTGCACGTGGATGATTGACCGTCCGTCCTTTGTCCTCTTCAGGAACACTTCAATATTGAACCGTGGATGTTGTATGAAAACCTTCCTCGCCTCCTGACCATAGAGGTGGTTTGAGAGGTAATCATCAGTGAACTGCCTTGGGAAGGCCTGAAAACAAGGATGTGCATAAATATCTTCTCTATATTGGAAATGGGGCAAAGGAATAAAAAAGGCAATGTATAATAGTTAGTACCATCTTGTAGTGAACTGATGTCTTCTTCATTGTGAAGACAAAGATCTTGTTGTTTTTTGTCGCTAATTTCTTTATCCTAACAATCTTTCTGAGTTTCTTGATTTGATTGATATTCATGGACAACTCATTTCCCCATATGCAAAAAGGGTCGAACAGTGGGTCAAAACCTCTGACAGCAGGACCTACATGTGCAAGACCAAATTGTTAAAACCAAAATATTAGAATGGTTCCTGCAATTGCACAATAATGTGCTATTAGACAACGGACCATGCACATGCTAACCTCGATTGTAAACCTCAGTGCTTCCCATTGTTTCCCTCCAACACATATAAGGTAGTTAGTCATCAGGTTAAGTAAGGGTTCACATGCTATCAGTAAAATATGTTGATGAAAAATAAGCACATTGCAGATTCATCAAATTAATTCAAGCTACACGGAAAACCCATTTACCCAAACCAAGCATGATTAAGAACTAGGGAATATAGCACTTGTATATGTTTCTCATGTATTAAGTGCAGCCAAATTCAATTTATTCATCACATGCACAACAATACAAAATTCTACCCACGACAATTGGACACCGCATTGCAGAATTGAACCAAGCAGTTAAATAAACACCAAAACAATTGAACCAAACATTAACTGAGCACCACATTGCACAATATAACATACTCCTAATAGAAGATCAGACAGTTAACCAAACAGTTAACTACATGCAATTATAGCAATTGTATTTGTTTCTCATGTATTTACTACAGCCAAATTCAATTTATTCCTCACATGGTATACAATAACAGAATGCACCCACAATTTTGTAAAGATAAAATTGATTTATTTCTCACATGGAAGACAATACAAAATTGCAGCCTGAAGAATTGAATATCACATTTGCAGAATTGAACCAAACAGTTAACTGAAGACGACAACTAATTAACAAAACAGTTAATAAGTGAGCACCACACTGCATGACATATAGAACATATACACTAGAGCAACAGATTGCATGGTAAAATTAGATAGCACAATTCACTAGAATTTGTGAAGGAAAGGTAGGAGCAGCACACGCAACGGGTAAACCGAGCATGCTTAACCGGCGTAGCTAGCAAATGGCAAGGTGCTCCTTCAAGATCTGGGGGTCGGCACGAATGGCAGCCATCGCGACCTCATCCGCGCGTGCGGTCGCGATTTGCTTCTCCGCTGCCAAATGCTCCTTGAGGTCCTGGCTATACTGCATGCACCATGGCTTAGGCCGGCGCTTATTTGGTGGAGGGGTCGGTGATTTGGGTGGAAGGTGTCGCGCTCGCGCCGGCGGTTGGGGCATGTGGGATGTGGAAGGAGGAAGAGGAAGGGGTCGGGTGTGGATTACCTGCCTGGATAGAGGAGGTCGAGCAGCGTGAAGGAGGGTCGCCGACGAGGAGGCGGCGCTGCAAGCAAGGAGTGAAGGTTTCAACTTGGAAAGGAAGGCGGAAAGAGGGCAAATGTGGCTTTTGGTAAGGGGAGGGGGCGGGGAGGTAGATATTTCCGCGGAAGCCGAAAATTTGGAATCGCTTCAGCGAAAAAACTGGCGCGCAAAGTGTCATCAGACACGGTCCCTTATTCAGAACTGTGTACGATATGTGGACATCAAAAACAATTCAGATAGCTTAACCCGTGCGTGATGAGTTTGAACGTCAAAAGTTTTGGTTCGAATCTCCATGGTTACAGTGGTCACCCACGTCATTGCATAATTTGGGTACACAAAGGAGACTACAGCACACCCACACTTCTTAATCGAGCAAGTTCAGCAATTAAACAGAGCTAGCTGACCTAAACATTACTCTAACAAATTAAATACCGACGCTCTTAATGAAACAAAACAAAGAGTAATACTACGGCTGGTGCTCATCGATCTCCGCCGCTGCCTTCATGTCGAGCTCGCGCCCGACGGTCTCCTGGGGTAGGGGCTCCATGGCATCCATCGCACCATACTCAGCAAGCATCTCGCCATCTACATCCGCCGTCTCTTTGGAAAAGGCCGCCACGAGATGGGCGTGGGCGGACGCGATCTGGGCTTGGACGGGCTCCGTTGTCGCAAGGTATGCGGCGGAGGAACAGACGGCTGCTCGAACGCTCTCGGCGATTACCAGCTCTTCGGCCGTGGGTTGCCGACCGTTGTTGGAGAAGCTTCGTTCGATTTATGCGGTGACCGCTAGGAGCTGGGCGTGGGCGGCCTCCATCAAGGCTAAGGTCGTCGCTACGGAATAGACAGTTGTTGTGCCGCTCTCGCCAGTTGCTATCCCCGAGGCAGATGTTGCTGCCGCCACATGAGAAGCAACAGAGGCCGTTTGGGCTGCCTTTGCCGCCCGGTCGCAGATTGCGGCCGCGCTCATGCACCTTGTTAGCACGCGCATGGCGGCTGCGGCCGTGCTCTCGCCGGAGTGGGCCACCGAAGTTACCCTCACGGCGCGGGTCCACGTGCCCATCTTTCACCGGTGACGATTGAATAGTGAAATGATATTTGGGGAGCGAGCTAGTGTGCTTGAGATGCTGGCTGTGGACTGTAGCCGACGCACCTTCTCGCGTAAGCCATAGGCGTACTATATATCGACGGTGCTCAAGGATATTTTGTGCTGCATCTCACATGGTTACTGATAATAAACTATGTGCGTTCTACTTGATTTTTCATCTTGATTTGAATTACATAATGGGGTCACAGCGGCAATGGACGGTGTTTGAATTGCTAGACCTTTTATCTGGAGTGAACATGCAACTATATGTGTGTCGTAAAAGAATTGGAATTATTCAGGGTTCGTTTGAACATTTTATACATTAAATTGGTTTTCTAGCCATTTCAGGTGAACAATTCAAATTTGAACTCCATGCACATACTCCAGTGCATATAAATTGGTTGAAAAATCAAATTTGTGTCCTTGGGTGCATGCTTAGGTCCCATGCAAGAAATGGGAATGAATTCAAACACCAGGGCACCGTTGATTGCCGGCAAAACATTGAGATGCCTGATTTTTAAATTCTAGTAAATCCAAAACTAGTCTGCAATTCATGAAACTTGGCCATGCTATCATGGAGCGGCATCAACTTGCCGTGGTAAAAATTATGTCCCATATGGGGCAGGTTTGGGTATATGCTTCTCACAAACCGGAGCTTCTCACAACAAGCATGATGGTTTTCGGTAGGGAACGTCCCACCTTGGGGGACGAAACGATATCCATTGCCTCTTATTGCTTTCAATTTTTCGTGTCAACATAGAACAACAGGAGCGTTGTGTGAATTTTTGTGATTTTCCGGGGTTCGTTTGGACATTTTTATGCATTAACTAAGTTTTCAATGCATTTATGTGCATAATTCAAATTTGAACTACATGCACATGCTCCGGTGCATATAAATTGGTCGAAAAATCAAATCTGTGTCCTTGGGTACATGCTTAGGTCCCATGTAAGAAATGGGAATGAATTTCAAACACCAGGGCACCGTTGATTGCCGGCAAAACATTGAGATGCCTGGTTTTTAAATTCTAGTAAATCCAAAACTCGTCTGAAATTCACGAAATTTGGCATGCTATCATGGAGCGGCATCAACTTGCCATGGTACAAATTTTTGTCACATTTGGGGCAGGTTTGGGTATATGCTTCTCACAAACTGGAGCTTCTCACAACAAGCATGATGGTTTTCGATAGGGAGCGTCCCACCTTTATGGACGAAACGATATCCATTGCCTCTTATTGCTTTCAAATTTTTTTCTCGTGTCAACATAGAACAACAGGAGTGTTGTGTGAATTTTTGTGATTTTTCGGGGTTCGTTTGGACATTTTATGCATTAACTGAGTTTTCAATGCATTTATGTGCATAATTAAAATTTGAACTACATGCACATGCTCCAGTGCATATAAATTGGTTGAAAAATCAAATATGTGTCCTTGGGTGCATGCTTAGGTCCCATGCAAGAAATGGGAATGAATTTCAAACACCAGGGCACCGTTGATTGCCGGCAAAACATTGAGATGCCTGGTTTTAAATTATAGTAAATCCAAAACTCGTCTGAAATTCATGAAACTTGGCATGCTATCATGGAGCGGCATCAACATGCCGTGGTACAAATTTTGTCCCATTTGGGGCCGGTTTGGGTATATGCTTCTCACAAACCGGAGCTTCTCACAGCAAGCATGATGGTTTTCAGTAGGGAACGTCCCACCTTTGGGGATGAAACAATATCCATTGCCTCTTATTGCTTACAATTTTTTTCTCGTGTCAACATAGAACAACAGGAGTGTTGTGTGAATTTTTGTGATTTTCGGGGTTCGTTTGGACATTTTTATGCATTAACTGAGTTTTCAATGCATTTATGTGCATAATTCAAATTTGAACTACATGCACATGCTCCGGTGCATATAAATTGGTCGAAAAATCAAATCTGTGTCCTTGGGTGCATGCTTACGTCCCATGCAAGAAATGGGAATGAATTTCAAACACCAGGGCTGTAACGCCCACGATGCGGCTATATCTCCCACGTGTCGAGGCACGACTTAGAGGCATAACCGCATAGTGGTTTTGTCGCAAGAAGGGTCATCTTCACACAATCCCATGTAATGAACAAGAACGGGATAACGAGAGTTGGCTTACAATCGCCACGTCACACAATACATAAATATAAATCATAGATCATCCAAAAATACACACATAGACCGACTACGGTCAAAATCCAAATGAAAATAAGATAACCCTAAATGCTAGATCCCCGATCGTCCCCAACTGGGCTCCACTACTGATCATCAGGAAAAGACACATAGTAACGACCACGTTCCTCATCGAACTCCCACTTGAGGTCGATTGCGTCGTCTGCACTGGCATCGTCGGCACCTGCAACTGTTTTGGTAGAAACTGTGAGTCACGAGGACTCAGCAATCTCACACCCGCGAGATCAAGACTATTTAAGCTTATAGGAAAGGATGGTGTAAAGAGGTGGAGCTGCAGCAGGCACTAAGCATATAAAGTGGCTAACATACGCAAAAGAGAGCGAGAAGAGAAGCAATGGAACGGTCGTCATCTAGTAATGACCAAGAAGTGATCCTGAACTCCTACTTACGTCATACATAACTCAGAAACCATGTTCACTTCCCGGACTCCGCCGAGAAGAGACCATCACGGCTACACACACGGTTGATGTATTTTAATTAAGTCAAGTGACAAGTTCTCTACAACCGGACATTAACAAATTCCCATCTGCCTCATAACCGCGGGCACGGCTTTCGAAAGATAATACCCTGCAGGGGTGTCCCAACTTAGCCCATTATAAGCTCTCACGGTCAACGAAGGATAAACCTTCTCCCGGAAAGACCCGATCAGTCTCGGAATCCCGGTTTACAAGACATTTCGACAATGGTAAAACAAGACCAGCAAAGCCGCCCGAATGTGCCGACAAATCCCAATAGGAGCTGCACATATCTCGTTCTCAGGGCACACTGGATGAACACTACGTACAACTAAAACCAATCCTAGAGTTTCCCCAAGGTGGCGGTACAAGTGGCTCTAGTTTGGACCAGCACTCAGAGGAACACTGGCCCGGGGTTTAAATAAAGATGACCCTCGGGCTCGCGAAAACCCGGGGGAAAAGGCTTAGGCGGCAAATGGTAAAACCAAAGTTGGGCCTTGCTGGAGGAGTTTTATTCAAGGCGAACTGTCAAGGGGGTCCCATAAATCACCCAACCGCGTAAGGAACGCAAACTCAAGGAACATAATCCCGGTATGACGGAAACTAGGGCGGCAAGAGTGGAACAAAACACCAGGCATAGGGCCGAGCCTTCCACCCTTTACCAAAAATATAGATGCATTAATTAAATAAGAGATATTGTGATATTCCAAAATATCCATGTTCCATCATGGAACCAACTTCAACTTCACCTGCAACTAGCAACGCTATAAGAAGGGCTGAGCAAAAGCAGTAACTTAGCCAAACAACAGTTTGCTAGGAAAGGATGGTTAGGGGATGACATGGAAATATGGGAGGCATGATATAGCAAGTGGTAGGTAGCGCAGCATGGCAAAATAGAGCGAACAACTAGCAAAGCAAAGATAGAAGTGATTTCGAGGGTATGGTCATCTTGCCTGCAAGGTTCTCAGAGTTGTCGAAAGCTTGATCCTCGTAAGCGTACTCAACAGGTTCCTCGTTCACGAACTTGTCTCCCAGCTCTACCCAAGACAAGAACACAAGGAATGGAACCACAATCAATCACGGGAAATGCACAAGCAACATGATGCAAAACATGTATGATATGCGAGATATGATATGCGATGCATATGCGTGCTCCGGAAGGAAAATGATGAACAAGGAAGTAACTTGGCAAACCAAGCATGCCACTGGAAAGATGAGATGATTTCGGTCGAAATCGATATAAAGATCACCGGAAACGGATGCACGGTTTGCAAATGGCAAGCAAAACAAGAATGACACGAATCTGCGATTAACAGCATGATAATACTTAAAATGCAACAAGTAACAATGCTACAGCACTCCAATATAGCGACAAAGCATATGGCAGTAGTCTTCAAGAGATGCTTGACAAAAGACGAACACTGAGCTACGGCTAGTTCACAACACAGCAGGTTCAAACAAGCATGGCAAAAGTGCAAAAGATATCAGGTTCACAGACTTGGAGAAATTACTGGACATGGCAGAAACAGCATCAGGTAGCAATGTTCAGAGCACGAAATCAATATGCTACAGGAACTTAGCATGGTAAAACAAGGCATGGCATGAATCTACTAAATGCATATGACAAAAGTCACTTACTGACCATAAGCCAAAAAGGAACAGAAGATATGATGGCAACCATGTAAACATAGCAAGTTTCGTTAACAGGTTTCAGACTTAGCAGAAAACAGAGCATGGCAGAAACAATAATATGAAGGCATCTTTGTGAGCTTGATGCACTCACCAAAAAGCAATTCATGACAAAACAAGCATACCTAAAGCACGATGGCATGTTTATAAAGCTATCCATGGCAAGAGCAAATACATGGCATGAAAGGATCAACTACAACAAGCTTGGCAAAATTGGATATCATGTTAACAATCTGCCAGAAATATTTTATAGCAAAAGTAGAGCAAGATTGAGTCATGCAATGGCACTCCATAATTGCAAAAAAGGGCACGAATGGATCAACTACAACAATATCTACAAAACATCCTTACTGAACATCTCCAAAAGGAGCATGGATCTCTCTGTAGCCACATGGATACATAGCAACAAAATAACAACAGTCACAGACTTAAGAGAAATTACCAAGTCCCTGAAATCAGAAAAATCACGAAGCCTAGTTTGCATGATTGTGCTAGTCACCACAGAGATCACAAAAATACATGGCATACACCTCTGTAAAGATGGCATGGCATAAATCAAAACACATGTAGAGTTCATACTCATAAGATGCACAGATTAAATGCAACAAAAATAACAAATCCTCAAGTTCTGATAAGTAACAGCAGATAACAGCAACTAGCACTCTTGCACCAGAGATTTGGGCATCAAGATGGACTCAAATGAACATGACCCAATGGAACAAAATGTAGAGCATCTCGTAACGAACATTTAGATATATTACACGCGCGAAACGGAGCTATGTGCAGAGAGTTATGATGCAATGAACAGGGACATATAATGTAAAAAATGTAGGACTTGGAATATTTCGGGAGGGAGCAGAAAGTCAACCGCAACAGATCTGGATCGGGATCCCGCTCGGCTCGACCTCGGGCTCGTCGCCGGAGTTGCTGCTCGGAGCTGGGGAAGGAGAGGAAGGATGGACGGGACCGGAGGAGCTCGGCGTCGGGGTCGGGGAAGAGAGGGTGCGGGAGGAAGGGTCCGCGGGAGGCGCGGGTGCGCGCGCGGGCGCGCCGGCGTGGGGTGGCCGGAGTTGCTCCGGCTCGGCTCCGGCGGACGGCGGTCGTGGGCGTGGCGGCGGAGGAAGGAGGCGCCAGCGTCGGTCGCGTGCGGGAGGAGGCAGCCGCGGGCGACCCGGGCGGCTGGGCGCGGGAGACGGGCTCGGGGGGCCTCGCACGGGCCCCTGCGGGCCGGCGGCGATGTGGGCGCGGGGCGCCACGTGGCGCGCCCTGGTAGGCTCGGGGCGGCGGCGGCTGAAGCGTCCGGCGCCGGGCGGACGTGTCCGGCGCGCGTAGGGAGAGGGTTAGGGTTTTGGACCGCGGGAGGATTCGGGAGAGACACATATTTATAGGTAGAGGGAGCTAGGAGACTCCAAACGGAGTACGGTTTTCGCCCACAGATCGTGATCGAACGACCTAGAGCATGGAAGTGACTTAGAGGGGTTTTGGGCTGTTTGAAGGGGGGTTTTGCTGCAACACACAAACGGACTTTGCGGTTGCCCGGTTAACCGTTGGAGTACCAAACGACCTCCAAATGGAACGAAACTTGACCGGTGGTCTACCGGTGGTATACCAAGGCCACTTGACAAGCCTCGGTCCATTCCGAGAACGTTCAACACCCGCTCACGAAAAGAAACAAGAGGGGTGCGCCGGAGAAGGTGGGAGTGCCGGATTGCAAAACGGACAATGGGGAAAAAGCTCAGATGCAAGAGACGAACACGTATGCAAATGCAATGCACATGATGACATGATATGAGATGCATGACATGAACAAAATGCAAAACAAAAAAAACCCGACCATGAAGGGAATATCATAACACATAGCCGAAAATCGCAAGAGTTGGAGTTACAAATATGGAAAGTTACATCCGGGGTGTTACAAGGGCACCGTTGATTGCCGGCAAAACATTGAGATGCCTGGTTTTTAAATTCTAGTAAATCCAAAACTCGCCTGAAATTCATGAAACTTGGCATGCTATCATGGAGCGGCATCAACATGTCGTGGTACAAATTTTGTCCCATTTGGGGCATGTTTGGGTATATGCTTCTCACAAACCGGAGCTTCTCACAACTAGCATGATGGTTTTCGGTAGGGAATGTCCCACCTTTGGGGACGAAACGATATCCATTGCCTCTTATTGCTTTCAAATTTTTTTCTCATGTCAACATAGAACAACAGGTGTGTTGTGTGAATTTTTGTGATTTTTGGGGTTCGTTTGGACATTTTTATGCATTAACTAAGTTTTCAATGCATTTATGTGCATAATTCAAATTTGAACTACATGCACATGCTCCGGTGCATATAAATTGGTTGAAAAATCAAATCTGTGTCCTTGGGTGCATGCTTAGGTCCCATGCAAGAAATGGGAATGAATTTCAAACACCAGGGCACCGTTGATTGCCGGTAAAACAATGAGATGCCTGGTTTTTAAATTCGAGTAAATCCAAAATTCTGTTAACCATTCATGTGACGCCACGTGTCTTGGTTTTAATGGCTGTAGGAGGTGCCGTGCGGACAGCTCCTTGACCTTGACTGAACGGGAGGCGTGCGAGCGCCGTCCGGTGCGCAGGCCGACCGAGAGGCGTGCAAGTTGTCCTCGAGTGCGCGGGCTCACCGGGAAGCGTGCGAGCTGTACGCTGCGCAGGCTCACTGGGAAGCGAGCCCTTTGACTTCCATGGCCGCCCGCCTTGCTCGCATCCTCTCTATTAATGGTGCCCAAGGCGTAGTTTAATTCACTTTTTAAATATAAAACACTCATCGCAAACGTTTTAGTTAGAACACCCGTATGCAAACCGACAGCTGCCCCAGGAAGCCAAGAGAAAATGTGCCAATCAGGATTTCTGCAGCTCCTGATCGCAAACGTTTTAGATAGAACACCAGTATGCAAAGTGAGAGCAACACATGATTTGTGCATCCCTTCAACGCAAACGGTTGTTTTGGATGACCCGTGTGCAACCACGTACAAACAATTTGGTAAGATTTGTCAATCCTTGTAACACTGCGATTTGTCAAAATATGAAGCTAAAAATCCCTAGCATTATCTAATTTTTGCAACTAAAATTTTGTAATTAAGCATAGATTTCATTCATAGATTAAGCAGTCGTTCTTAATTTATACAAATAGTTCAACTCGACAGCTGAACCGACCAAACTTTTCCCCAATTGTTGCCAACCACGTACTGAAATAGCTAGTTCAACTATATATACTAGCTAATTTTAAGTACGTTGTACAGTTCCACCACATCTATAGTCAGATGAATTGAACAAAATAGCCCCTAAATACTACTACTACTACGGAGGGGCTTTGTACTACTTCCAGCTGCCTCTCCTCTGCCGAGCGTGCTCAGTAAGAGGCGGAGGAGCAGGAGCCTACCGACAAGCTGGGCAACCGCAATGCGGTGCCTGCCGCTAATGCAGCTTCAGCGACGCTCACCTCGAACGCCCTCTGCCGCTCCAGACGACCCCTCTCAAAGCGGTGGTTCTCCTCATAGATCTCCTGATTCCTCGCCTCTGAGGCGGCGTGTGCCGCGGCCACGGCGATGGTAAGCACTTTGCGTGCTCGACAAGGCGCTCCTCCTCCTCCCGCAGGAACTCGGTGTAGCACGCAAGGTCGCTGACGCACGTGCGGGCATCCACCTCCGCCTCCCACCTTCGGGCGGCGGTGGCGGAGCGGGTGATGACCCCGGTGGTCGACGGTGGGCTGGCGGCCACGACCACCACCTCCCGCCTTTGGGCCGTGGTGGCGGAGCGGGTGATGGCCACAGTGGCCGGCAGTGGGGTGGCGGCCACGACGGCCACCTCCCGCCTTCGGGCCGTGGCGGCCGATGGCCCTGGCTTTCAACGGTGGTGTGGAGGCAACGGCGGCCGGCAACAGCTGCCGACGGGCACCGGCGGCGGAGCGTGTGGAGGGTGTTCCGCGCACACCCAATAGGGACACCACGCGCACTACACTACGCCAGGGACTGCGCCGCCACCGCGGTGTAGCCTCCCAGCTGGAGCTATCCTCTGATGACGGCGGAGTGGCTGAGCGACGACAACGGGCCGGTGCCATTGGCGATTGTGGGAGAAGTAGATGAGATAAGCTACAGGGACGGAGGAGAAAATGCGACGCAGGACTCACCGGTTGTGAGGGTTTTTATAGCAGGCCAGTAAGCATTGGGATTTTGGGGGATTTCACCGAGTCGGGCGAGAAGCTTGCGCGGGAACCTGCGAGGTTGTGCGGGAATGGGCTCACCGACGATTCATTGGCGCCACCGTTTGGCAAAAAGAACACCCCCGCGCGCTGCGCAAGCTTGCGTTGTAAGCCGTCTGCGGCAGCGGGGTGACAAGACATGCGAGAGGAGGACGAAAGGCCACGTACACATACGGTTAATAAAAAAACATTTGCGATTTAATTACCTACTATACCACCGTCCTGGTTTATAAGTATGATTTAACTAATAAAATATGAATGCATGTCGCCAAAGATTTTACAGTTGGATTTGTATTTGAACATAGTTTCCAATTATATAATTTTTAAAACATACATTAACATTTTGTTGGTTAAATTTGAGGGCAAAGTATGGCACGGAATATAAAGGAGACTATAGACTAGACGGAGGTGGTACCACACGGCCGCTCTCTACGTAGCGGCGCAACTGTCGGCCGGTTTGTAGGCGACCATTTCCTGCGTGTTCAACTGCTCTATGCATGTGGTTGCTTGAGGTTCAGGCGGTCGTGGCGCGCTCTGCTCTCGCGTCCCTCCGGGTGCTCTGCCCTCGTCCCTCCACACGCACTGCCAGTGTTTGGGGCCGGCGCACGATCACGCACGTTCGTGTGCAAGCAGTTGCGCCGGGCGCGACGCGACGATGTAGTTACCCGCTGCAAAAACTACCATGCGGACGCGCCGAGAATCCACGCCGCCCGGCCCCCTTTAATTCCTGCGGCCATTTACCTTCATCTCTCGTCTCACATGACATAATAAGCACACCCACGAGGACACATACAGAGAGGACATCTAGCGGTTCCAATGGCGCTCCCCATGGCTCCAATGGCGCTCCCAGCGGCCGACGACGACAACGGCTGGCAGTTCACCATGCATCACGTAGTGGACACCCACGTGAGGGGGAAGGCCCTCTCGGTGGTGTACACGAATGATTCGGTCCCGGTGGAGAGCTCCGTCCAAACTATGGAGCAGTTCCTTGCCGGGGACAAGTACCGAGTGGTCGGCTTCGACCTCGAGTACACCATCGGTCGTGCCAGGCACGATCAGAAGGTTGTCGTCGCCCAGTTGTGCGTGCGACATGACGTCCTCGTCTACCACTTCCACCTTGCCACAAGGCCTTGCGAGCGTTTCTCCAGGTTTATCAATAGCTCCGACTACAGTTTCGCTATGATGGACACCACCAACGATCTAAAAGCGCTCAAGGTTCCGGACTTGAAATGCCCGAATCTTGTCAACATCCATGTAGAGCTCATGCTCAAAAGATGCACAGATTTAATGATACAAAAATGACAAATCTCCAAGTTCTGCTAAGAACCAGAGATTAACAGCAACTAGCCCTCTTCCAACGAAGATTTGGGCATCAAGATGACCTCTAATGGACATGCTGCAATTGAACAAAATGAAGAGCATCACGAGACGAACAATTTGACATATTGCACGCGCGAATCGGAGCTACATGCACGGAGTTATAGCATCGGGAACAGGGGCACTTGCTGAAATAATTGCAGGACTTAGGAAAAAAAGGCCGAAGGAGAGGTCAACGGGCTACCAGATCTCGATCGGGCGAACGCTACAGGATCTCGGGCTCGGACTCCGGCGAGATGGAAGGAGGGCGGCGGCGAGGCCCGGCGCCGGCGGGACGAGGCCGGAGTGGAAGCCGTCGGCGGGAACCGGAGGGGAGGCCGGCGGCGGCGGCCTCGGGAGGCGCGTCGGGCGGCGGCGGAGATGGCGGGACCGGCCGGCGGCGATGGCGGCGGCGGCGGGGCCGGCCGGCGGTGGCGCGGGCGGGCGGCGCGGCGGCGGGGGCAGGCGCGGAGGCGGGCGCGGGCCGCGGGGGCCGGGGTCGGGCTCGCGGGCCTCGGCGGCGGCGGCGAGCGGGCTAATGACGTGGCGCGCTGCTATTCGCCGCGCGGCGCGGCGGACGCTGTCCGGCGCGAGAGATCCATGCATATTTTGGAGATGTTCAGTAAGGATGTTTTGTAGCTATAGTAGTAATTGATCCATTCCTGCAATTGTTTGCAATTATGGAGTGCGATAGCATGACTCAATCTTGCTCTACTTTTGCTATAAAATATTTCTGGCAGATTCTTAACATGATATGCAATTTTGCCAAGCTTATTGTAGTTGATCCATGCATGCTATGCAATTGTTCTTACCATGATTAGCTTCATAAACATGCCATATTGCTGTAGGTATGCTTGTTTTGTCATGCATTGCTCTGTAGTGAGTGCATCAAGCTCACAAAGAGGCCTACATATTATGATTTCTGCCATGCTCTGTTTTCTGCTAAGTCTGAAACCTGATAACGAAACTTGCTATGTTTACATGCTTGCCACCATATCTTCTGGTCCTTTTTGGCTTATGGTCAGTAAGGGACTTTTGTCATGTGCTTTTAGTAGAACACTGCCATGCCTTGTTTTGCTATGTTAAGTTCCTGTAGCATGTTGATTTCGTGCTCTAAACATTGCTACCTGATGCTGATTTCTGCCATGTCCAGTTTTTCACTAAGTCTGTGAACCTGTAATCTTTTGCACTTTTGCCATGCTTGTTTGAGCTTGATATGTTGGGAAATAGCCGTAGCTCAGTGTTCATCTTTTTTCAAGCATCTCTTATAGTCTACTGCCATATGCTTTGTTGCTATGTTGGGGTGCTGTAGCATTGTTGCTTGTTGCATTTTAAGTGCTATCATGCTGTTAATCGCAGATTCGTGTCATTCTTGCTTTGCTTGCCATTTGTAAACCGTGCATCCGGTTCCGGTGATCTTTATATCGATTTCGACCGAAATCATCTCATCTTTCCAGTGGCATACTTGGTTTGCCAAGTTACTGCCATGTTCATCATTTTCCTTCCGGAGCACGCATATGCATCGCATATCATATCTCGCATATCATACATGTTTTGCATCATGTTGCTTGCGCATTTCTCGTTATTGATTGTGGTTCCGTTTGTTTGTGTTCTTGTCTTGGGTAGAGCCGGGAGACGAGTTCATGAACGAGGAACCTGTCGAGTACGCTTACGAGGATCAAGCTTTCGACAACTCTGAGAATCTTGCAGGCAAGATGACCACCCCTCGAAATCACTTCTATCTTTGTTATGCTAGTTGTTCGCTCTATTGCCATGCTCCGCCACCTATCACTTGCTATATCATGTCTCCTATTTTAGCCATGTCAGCCTCTAACCATCCTTTCCTAGCAAACCGTTGTTTGGCTATGTTACCGCTTTTGCTCAGCCCCTCTTATAGCGTTGCTAGTTGCAGGTGAAGTTGAAGTTTGTTCCATGTCGGAACATGGATATGTTGGGATACCACAATATCTCTTATTTAATTAATGCATCTTTATATTTTGGTAAAGGGTGGAAGGCTCGGCCTTATGCCTGGTGTTTTGTTCCACTCTTGCCGCCCTAGTTACTGTTATACCGGGATTATGTTCCTTGAGTTTGCGTTCCTTACGCGGTCGGGTGATTTATGGGACCCCCTTGACAGTTCGCCTTGAATAAAACTCCTCCAGCAAGGCCCAACCTTGGTTTTACCATTTGCGACCTATACCTTTTTCCCCGGGTTTTCTAGAGCCCGAGGGTCATCTTTATTTTAAACCCCCGGGCCAGTGCTCCTCTGAGTATTGGTCCAAACTGTCAGTCGCCGGTGGCCACCAGGGGCAACTCTGGGCTGGCCTATCGGAAGCTTGGACAATCCGGTGTGCCCTGAGAATGAGATATGTGCAGCTCCTATCGGGATTTGTCGGCACATTCGGGCGGCTTTGCTGGTCTTGTTTTACCTTTGTCGAGATGTCTTGTAAACCGGGATTCCGAGACTGATCGGGTCTTTCCGGGAGAAGGTTTATCCTTCGTTGACCGTGAGAGCTTATGATGGGCTAAGTTGGGACACCCCTGTAGGGTATTATCTTTCGAAAGCCGTGCCCGCGGTTATGAGGCAGATGGGAATTTGTTAATGTTCGGTTGTAGATAACTTGTCACTTGACCCAATTAAAATACATCAACTGCGTGTGTAACCGTGATGGTCTCTTCTCGGCGGAGTCCGGGAAGTGAACACGGTCCATGTTATGAATGACGTAAGCAGGTGTTCAGGATGACTTCTTGGTCATTGCTAGATGACGTCCGTTCCGTTGCTTCTCTTCTCGCTCTCATTTGCGCAAGTTAGCCACCATATATGCTTTGCCGCTGCAGCTCCACCTCATTACACCTCCTTTTCCTATAAGCTTAAATAGTCTTGATCTCGCGGGTGTGAGATTGATGAGTCCCCGTGACTCACAGATTCTACCAAAACAGTTGCAGGTGCCGACGATGCCAGTGCAGATGGTGGCGTCGATCTCAAGTGGGAGTTCGACGAGGAACGTGGTCGTTACTATGTGTCTTTTCCTGATGATCAGTAGTGGAGCCCAGTTGGGACGATCGGGGATCTAGCATTTGGGGTTGTCTTATTTTCATCTGGATTTTGACCGTAGTCGGTCTATATGCTTGTATTTTGGATGATGTATGATGATATTTATGTATTGTGTGAAGTGGCGATTGTAAGCCAACTCTTTATCCCATTCTTGTTCATTACATGGGATTGTGTGAAGATGACCCTTCTTGCGACAAAACCACTATGCGGTTATGCCTCTAAGTCGTGCCTCGACACGTGGGAGATATAGCCGCATCGTGGGCGTTACAATCCAGCACCACTACAAGGTCTGGGACATCGACAAAAACAAACTGAACTCCCTGGTTGACCTCGCCTCGGCCATCATCTACCCCTACTACGCGAAGATGAAGGAAGAGAGCAATAAGGACAAGAACGCCTGGCACAGTGTGTGGCATAAGAGACTGGATGAACAACATGTCAAGTACGCGGCCATGGACGCATACACAAGCTACGAGATGTATAGGTGAATCGTTGACATGAGGAACTGTCTTCTTCCTGACAAAGACGAGGGATCGAGCCACATAGCAGTGGCGGGAGCGTCACAAGAAGTAGATGACTAGATGATCGTTTCTCCTACTTTAGAATGCATGCAATTGTTTATTGAGGTGTGTGCGAATGATCTGTTTAGTCACTTATGCAATTGGATGTTTATTTCAGTTATATATATATACATGTTATTCTATTGTAGACAGAGCAATTCACACGGCTTATTAGCAGCAATCGTCTGTGTTATTATTAGTCTTCGCACACATTTCAGATTACGGACCTGTTTGCCGTGTATCACACACATCTTGTTCAGTTGAACCGTTTCCATTGTGTTGCCTAATCACACATAGTTCATCCCAGTGAACCGTATGTTGTATATCGCACACGCCTTCATCTGGTTGCCCGTTTCTTTTTTGCCTCCTCATCCCAAACAGTTAACTAAGCTGAACCGTATGCCTTGCATCGCACACGCAACTAAATTCTGAACCGTGTTTGATGCATCTGTCATCGCAAACGTTTTGCACCTTTTTGACCGGTTTTTTACACCACTGTTTGTGATTATGGCATCGCTATCGCCGTCCTGGGAACGGGGGTCCCCAGACTTGCCTGCCTGCGGCCCACGGTGTGGCTAAGCTAGCGGGCCGTACGACCCATCTTCATCAACAAGGCATCCAAGACCCTCGCGAGGCGGACGACGCAAGACCTCCTTAGGAGCGGCCCCTCTAGGCGGGCTCACGAGGAGCGGAGATATCAAGGCGGGGCAAACCTCGCGAGGCTCAAGTGACGTGAGCCAAGACGATCGAGACCAGGCGGGCGCCAGCACGCGCAGCGTCCTTGTTTCCTCTTTGGTGCTAAGGAGGCAAGCACAGGCAAGGAGTACCGAGGCATCAGGAAAAGGTTGCCATATCGGTGCAACGAGACCAAGACCAGAAGGACGACAAGACGGAGGTCATCGTGGAGCCCAAGACAGCGTCATCACTAGAGCCTTTTGCAGGCGAAGACCGCTTTTGTCAGGATAGCTTGTACTAGCTGTCCCCTTTCAAATTCGCCCGCCGTTGTTGGCTCCCTTCCCGCTCAATATTTGGGGAGAGGACCAGGGCCTATATAAGTAGAGCTAGCCACCACAGTAGGGGGGATCAAGCTCTCGCCCACAAGTCCACAGAGCACAAGAACACCTCAACCTCAGGAGGCTGTTCTTCCCTTTGTACTGTTCTTCATCAGCCCAAGAGGCAATCCACCACCACACACTGGAGTAGGGTATTACACCACAATGGTGGCCTGAACTAGTATAAATCCCGTGTCTTTCTGTGTTGCGAGTTCGTCGAGTTCGTCCGCAAGATCTTAGTGAGCTAGGGAGTAGATCGGTAGGAGGGAAAGAACTTTGCACGCACCCCACAGTTTGAACCTTGAGGGTTTTGCCGGAACCCCACATCCGACAATCGCACACAGTTTTGTCGAAGGGTCTCTGATCGTAGTGTCGCATTTGGACCATCCTGCAGTAGTGACAGTCAAAGAAGGAGTTCTTGCTTGTGTTACAAGGTGTGAAGTTGAGTAAAGACTCAAAACCCGACCACGGCAGAAAATAGAAAGAGAATGAAAAGTCATTCCCTATGCCTCAGTCATAGGTTCTATAAAGTATGCTATGCTGTGTACCAGACCTATTGTATACCTTAGCAAGATATTGACAAGGGAGTACGATAGTGATCTAGGAGTAGATCACTGGACAGCAGTAAAAATTATCCTTAGAGGACTAAGGACATATTTCTCGGTTATGGAGGTGATAAAAGAGTTCGTCGTAAAGAGTTACGTCAATGCAAGCTTTGACACTAATCCAGATGACTCTGAGTCTCAATCTGGATACATATTGAAAGTGGGAGCAATTAGCTAGAGTAGCTTCGTGCAGAGCATTGTAGACATAGAAATTTGCAAAATACATACGGATCTGGTTGTGGCAGACCCATTGACTGAACTTCTCTCACAAGCAAAACATGATCACACCTTAGTACTCTTTGCGTGTTAATCACATGGCGATCTGAACTAGATTATTGACTCTAGTAAACCCTTTGGGTGTTGGTCACATGGCGATGTGAACTATGGGTGTTAATCACATGGTGATGTGAACTATTGGTGTTAAGTCACATGGCGATGTGAACCAGATTATTGACTCTAGTGCAAGTGGGAGACTGAAGGAAATATGCCTTAGAGGCAATAATAAAGTTCTTATTTATATTTCCTTATATCATGATAAATGTTTCTTATTCATGCTAGAATTGTATTAACCGAAAACTTAGTATATGTGTGAATACATAGACAAACAGAGTGTCCCTAGTATGCCTCTACTAAACTAGCTCGTTAATCAAAGATGGTTAAGTTTCCTAGCCATAGACATGTGTTGTCATTTGATGAACGGGATCACATCATTAGAGAATGATGTGATGGACAAGACCCATCCCTTAGCTTAGCACTATGATCGTTTAGTTTATTGCTATTGCTTTCTTCATGACTTATACATGTTCCTATGACTATGAGATTATGCAACTCCCAAATACCAGAGGAACACTTAGTGTGCTATCAAACGTCACAACGTAACTGGGTGATTATAAAGATGCTCTACAGGTGTCTCCGATGGTGTTTGTTGAGTTGGCATAGATCTAGATTAGGATTTGTCACTCCGATTGTCGGAGAGGTGTCTCTGGGCCCTCTCGGCAATGCACATCACTATAAGCCTTGCAAGCAATGTGACTAATGAGTTAGTTGCGGGATGATGCATTACGGAACGAGTAAAGAGACTTGTCGGTAATGAGATTGAACTAGGTATGATGATAACGATGATCGAATCTCGGGCAAGTAACATACCGATGACAAAGGGAACAACGTATGTTGTTATGCGGTTTAACCGATAAAGATCTTCGTAGAATATGTAGGAGCCAATATGAGCATCCAGGTTCCGCTATTGGTTATTGACCGGAGATATGTCTCAGTCATGTCTACATAGTTCTTGAACCCGTAGGGTCCGCACGCTTAATGTTCGATGACGATTTGTATTATGAGTTTATGTGATTTGATGACCGAAGGTTGTTCGGAGTCCCGGAAGAGATCACGGACGTGACGACGAGTCTCAAAATGGTCGAGACATAAAGATTCATATATTGGAAGGTTACATTCAGACACCGGAGGTGTTCCGGGTAGTTTCGGATAAAACCAGAGTGCCGGAGGGGTTACCGGAACTCTCCCTCGGCCTCAACTGGATCAAGAGTTCGAGGGACGTCACCGAGCTGAACGTGTGCAGATCGCGGAGGTGCCGTGCGTTCGGTACTTGGATCGGTTGGATCGCGAAGACGTTCGACTACATCAACCACGTTACTAAACGCTTCCGCTTTCAGTCTACGAGGGTACGTGGACACACTCTCCCCGCTCGTTGCTATGCTTCTCCTAGATAGATCTTGCGTGATCGTAGGCAAAAATTTTGAAATACTACGTTCCCCAACAACCTCTGCATTAGGCCGAAGTAGCTGCTCAGCAGTGACTCTGAAGGCCATAATTTGACATAGGGGTCCTTCATTGATGGCTCCGCCATCCGATGCAACTCCAGCAGCTGCTTCATCTGGTTGTTGAGGAAGGGAGGGTGCTCAGGGGCTTGAAACTACGCCCAAAACAACCTTTGCTCGGCACGACCCTCATGGGATGCGAAGTACTTAGCTATGTCGGACGCACTCCTCGGGAGGTCCACAAAAGCGCCCGGGGAACGCCATACTTGCGTGAGCAATGCAAACTTGTTACCACCAAAGGGACATTGCAGTAAGTACGGCTTACCATCTGCAATAAGCTTGACTTGGTGGAGCTCCTCTTGGAAGCCTCGCGCTTCCATCCGCACCTCCTTGATCGCCGACCTCAACGAGGTCAGCTTGGAGGCCTGATCCTTACTCTTTTGCTCAAGGTCCTCACATTTTGTGACGGCATCCTTGAGCTCCTGTTGCACCTCGGCCACTCTGGCCTCGCGTTGCTGGCTGGCGGTCTTTACCGCTGCTAGTTCGGCGGTCGTCTGCTCAGCCGCTGCCTCTCTATTGTGCAGCCTCTTTTTGAGCCTTCTTCATCTCAGCCTTGAGGGTTTCGTCCTCGTCGGTGACAACTGCAGCAATATTAATTGAACACAGTCTAGGTTAAACTCCGGACAAATTCATTACACAACACGGCTATCGTAATCAGCCCGGTTCAGACTTACCTTGCGCCTCGTTGAACCTCTTGTTAATCTGAACGAGCTCGTCATCGGAGCTCTTGAGCTTACGATTGAGCTCGGCCCGGGCAGCCACCGCCGAAGACGATGCCTGCATATTACACTTAACATATGAGACCCCGTATACTCACTGGCGTTTTCTAATCCCGACCACAGTCACGGGGGCTTCGGTACGGCTATCCTATACCCTTAAGCTATTCGACCCCCGCATGAGTTTTTCAAACTCACTCAGGGCTCGGGAGCTACTGTATATGACCGCATGATCATATAAGTGAAAAAATTAAGGGACAAAAGGGCATTACATGGCTTACCTTGAAGCCCGTCAGAAGGCCACTGAAAGACTCTTTCAGCCCATTGTCCACGGACCAAATGCTTTGCAAAACCGTGCCCATCAAGGCACGACGCTCCTCGGTCACGGAGGAGTTGGTTAGCGCCTCCTCCACCACATCCGGCCACCCAGTTGGAGCCCGCTCTGAAGCAGGCTGGGGTGGCCGAGTTACCCCGGCTCCTCCTGCAGTGGCGGCGGAAATATTCGGCTCTTGGTGCCTTTGCGGCTCCGGAACCGTTTTTGGGGAAAGCTTAGATTGACCATGCTCCCCCTCTTTGTTCTCCAGAGGGGTCATCCCCTCCTGGTTTTCGGCGGCCGAGGTATTCACCTCGACCATAATGTCATCACCCTCGCCCCTCGTGTTCGGCCCGGGAGGGGTCTTCCGGGACAACACCTCCCCGGTCTCCTCGACGACCAGAGGAGGCGTGGTGCGCGACGCCGTCCCGCTCTCCGCTAGCTCGACTGGCGGAGAACCCCTCTTCGAGACTCGATAGGTGGAGAGGTCGCGCGACGGACTACGATATTAAAAGGAGGCATATGGTTAATGATGAACTTAGTTTGGACACACTCATTGCGAGGCTCAAGTTCTGAGCCCGCGACGAATGCCTATATACAGTGGAGGTGCGGCACACTCATTCAGTTGATCGCTTCGACGCCGTCACTAGGGCTTTGCATGTGTTGAAACTAGCCACCTCCATCCGTTGCTGACTGTGCGATTGGACCTAGCAGTCCGCCACACGGTGTTCCTCCTGCAAGCACGGATACCATTAGATGCGATGCACTTACGCTGCTCCGGCGAACCTGTACGTGGGATATGACGACCGACTGTTCAAGGGAGACAGACAAGGAGGAGACGAACCCCGCGGGGGCGCTGCTCCAATTATACTTCCGCTGCACGACACTGCACTAGCGGTAAGGATGTGTGGTCCATCTCTATCAGCATCTTCCTGGATGTTCTGCGGTAGGAATTTTAAATTTGTAGTCGACACACCCTACCGAAGAGCCCAACAACGACACATTATCATTTCGCTCCGATAAGTGGACCTTTCTTTTCGCTGTAGAGTGGGCGCCCTGGATCCCGTGCCTGAGGAGTGACGTCTCGATGACCCACCTTGCGTCCTCTTTGGCCCGCTCCACCATCATGTATTCTCTTGGATCTTCACAAGTTGGCAATGTTGAGGGGTATTGTCAGCGAGACAAGGACGTACAGCCTTGACTGAGGGCTAGAAACATGGGGTCACGATGCACCCATTGTGGCCCAACCTAATGCCCATGGCCTTAGTACATTTTCACGACATGTGTTTCCGTGCCTTAGGATCGGCCCATTGGGTTTCGCCCCTGCCAGGAGTAGATGGATGCAACCGATGGAAGGGGGCGGGGGGAGGATTCAAAGGCGAGCGAAACTTCCAAAAGAAGTAATTACTCGCGTGAAACACGAGAGCGTATTAGGACATGGAGTGGCAGATGCAGAGGGACAATTTTGACAGCTCATCGAAGAAATTGCATTGATCACACTAATTCGTAACGCATTTGACTATATCGGAAAAAGTTATACGCAACCTAAATTGAAAGAGGGGGAGTACTAAAATGAAACTCAAGACAACCATCTGAAATCCAAAATTTGAATGTGACAACCATCCATAGAGAGGAAAACCTCAACCGGCCATTGATGGAGGGAAACTGATTTGAGGGAAGAAGACACTGCACTTTCCCAGCCCAACCCAACCCAGCCGCGCTATTTATTTCACTGTGCCGCTTACAGCTGTGCCCCCACCCTTCCTCCTCGTCTTCCCTCCCCTGTAATCCAATCTTTTCACATTCCCCGCTCCGCGCTCCCTCTCTCCCCCCCTCTCGTCCCCTCCGAGAAATCAAAGCCCGCCGCCGCCTGGAGAGACTAGCGGCGCAATGGACGCCTACGAGGCCACCAAGGTCGTGTTCGCACGGGTCCAGGGGCTCGTCGACGCGGACCTCGCCTCCAAGATCATGGGCATGCTGCTCACCCAGGACAAGAGCGAGGAGGATATGATCCGCCTCGCCTTCGGCCCCGAGCACCTCCTCCAGTCCGTCGTCGCCGACCTCGCGGCCTGCAGCAAACCCCCCTCCCCGCCCGCGCCAGCATGGAGGATGGCGCCGGGTGCGGCTGGAGGAGATGCTGAAGGCGGCCTCCCGTTCGGCGCCGCATCCGAAGCGTTCTACCCCGAGGAGGAGTACGGGTGCTGGTCTCCGGCGAGCGGCACTCATCACCGCCGGAGCTTCTCGCTGAGCGACGCCGAGGGCGGGTGGAAGCCGTGCCAGTACTTCGCCCGGGGGTTCTGCAAGAACGGCTCCGGCTGCCGCTTCCTGCACGGGCTGCCCGAGGACGTCGCCGAGCAGGAGATGGCGGTCATGCGCGCCAAGGCCCTCGCCGCCGCGCGGTCGCAGATGATGGCACCCGCCTTCCCCTTCTCGCCATCGCCGCCCAAAGGCCTCGGCTTCCTCCTACAGCAGCAGCAGCAGCAGCAGAGCGAGTCCCAAAGGTGGCACCTTTTTTAATCCCCATAAGCTTCCATTTTCTCTTGTCATTCAGCCGTCCAGATTACTGATACTTGCAGCTTCAGGGCGGCGGACATGCTGTTCGCCGGAGGCGATGACATGCACAGGTTCTCCCACCGGTCGCCTCGCATGGACCGCGGCGACCTCTCCATCAACCACGGCGCGCGCCAGATCTACCTCACTTTCCCCGCCGACTCCACCTTCACCGAAGAGGACGTGTCCAGCTACTTCAGGTGCGCACACGCCGCCATTGTTGCGTACTAAACCTCTCCCTTCTGCTCTAATGTCGACCGATCATTTGGTTGAGCGCGCAGCATGTACGGGCCGGTACAGGACGTGCGCATCCCGCACCAGCCGAAGCGCATGTTCGGCTTCGTCTCCTTCGTCTACCCGGAGACGGTGCGGCTCGTCCTCGCCAAGGGCAACCCACACTTCGTCTGCCACGCGCGCGTCCTCGTCAAGCCTTACAAGGAGAAGGGCAAGGTCCCCGACAGGTTCAGGCATGGCGGCGGCGGCGGCCCCTGCCTCTCTCCTCACCACCGCGAGTTCGCCTCTGTGGGCAACGCGACGCCGCCTGCCGGTCTGCTCGACTCCAGGGACCCCTTCGACCTCCAGCAGCCGCAAATCGGTGAGCATTTCAACACTCCTATCTAATCATCAGTTATTTGCGCAAGGCGTTTGACGAGCTGGTGTTGCCATTGCCAGGGCAGAGAATGCTGTACGGGAGCATGGCCGGCCACGAGGCGGCGTTTCTGAGGAGGAGGCTGGAGGAGCAGCAGGAGGCGGCCGAGCTGCAGCATGCCATCGAGCTGCAGGGCCGCCGGCTCATGGGGCTGCAGTTTCTTGACCTCAAGAACAGGGGCCACCACCTCCTCGGCTCCCCCGTGGGCTCACCTTCCGACGGCAATGGCGGCTGCTTCAGTGGGAACGGCAATGGCGTCCATCTTGATGACGCCATTAGCACCATCCAAGGTCCAGTTCTTGAAAATCATTACATGTCGATGTTTTCTCTTTTGCAAATGCACATTTGGTTACCCTGAGTGTTCAGAGCTCATCATGACATCCATGCTTGCTTGTTGCAGATAACAGCAATCTGAGCAGTGGTCTTTTCATGGGTCCATATGCTGCTGCTTCTGTGATTTCTAAAGAAGGGAAGCAGGAGTATCAGGAGGAGGGTGGTGATGGCAATGGTAATGGCAATGGCAGTCCCAAGCTGGCAGTCAACTCTGGGGAAGAGGGGAGGAGGGAATCTGGTCCTGGGGCAGCAGCTGCATCCAATGTTGTTTGTGAATACCAAGAAAGGTAATAGTATATCTGTAATCCTTGGGTGGATATTAGTATCGGATGGGGCCAACATGGATTTTCACCACTTGGGTGGATGTCTGCTTCGGGATATTCGAAATGCATATTTTTCCATTAGAAAACTTGAACATCTCGTATTTCTATAAACCATCCTGTAACATGTAGTATCAGTGTTAAATTTAGTATAATCATAAGCATTTTGTGCTACAACGATAATAACTTTATGCAGTACACATATTATCATATTCAGGCCTCAAATTTTCATGGTTTGTATGTCTAAAACTTTCAAAAGGTACCACCGGATTTTGAATCATAAAAAATGTATTTTGGACAAATAGTGGACATTCACCAAAGTGATGAAATGCATTTTGGAAAAATAGTGGACATTCACCGGAGTACTACTTTTTGGGTAACTAAAAGGGGAAACAATGGAAACTTTCAGTAATTAGTGCAGCAACCTCTGTTCCTTTTCTTCATCTGTATATGTGCTAATCATATTATTCTCTTTTATCGTAACAAAAAATGTGCTTTCAAAAGACATTGCAAAAAGGTGACGAGGTATAGGCTTTTGTGGTGCTAATCATAGGCCCTCTTGATTAGTACTAGACGGGACTCGAAGAAGAGAAACTAGTGACCCCAGCTAATGACAAGTATCCATATTAACTGGTTAAACAGTTCCTTTTGCTTCTTTTGTGGGGGCTCTACCATACTTACTGTATTTCCATAATTGATTGATGTGTGTGCGTGTGTCTCTTGTTTTTTGAATTGTAGTGGCATGGAGCACAACCACCACCTGCCTGGTAGCCCCTTTGCTTCCCCCACCAAGGAGGCCTCCATTGCTGCTGCTGCTGCTGCTGAGCAGCAGACAGCTCACACTGGTGCCATGGGCAACAGTAGCAGCCCCCACCTGGTGGCCTCTTCTCTTTTCCCGCCTACAAAACCTCTCTACAGCTCCTGCTTCTCTCAAGTGCCTAGGTGATTATTATTTGAAAACAACATCACTCCAGTTGATTCACTTCCCTTCATGCTTATATTTTCTTTTAACCTGCATCAGGAATTAGTACATTTTTGTGAGAAAATTGTTAACAGCTATGTGAGTAGATGATAAATTGTTTTTCCTCTTCAGATTGTCGTCTGGGCAGGGAGCAATTGGGCTGTGAATAGAGCAAAGAAGAGGGGTGTCATCTCCTCTCTGCAGTGCTGGGAGTAAGTGTCAACCGCAGCAATCACTGACTCAATCATGGTAGAAGGATGTATGTATATAATAGTAAAATTACCCTCCCTGATGATTGGCTTTTTTGTGCGCACGCAGGGGCTCGTGTGATGACTGACCCCATCAAGTGGTGGTAGGAAAAAGAAAAGGAAAGCGTTAACAGATTCTAGGAGGTGTATCTTGTTGAGTTGGGAGAGGGACAGCAGCAGCAACTCAACAGCAACAACAGCAACAGATTAAGAAAGGAAACAAGTCCTAGGTTGTCTTTAGCCCTAGGCATTTTAGTAGTTAGTAGTATATGGTAGCAGCATAAAATAGTACCCAGACGGTCGTTTTAATTATTACCTAGTTCCTGCAAGACTCGAGTCAAGCCGAGCATAGCAAAGGGAAAGTGTGTGGAAAGTACTGTACTTACTAGTAGAAACCATCATGCATAACTGCATTGCTGCGTGTGTGCGCTCGGTCAGGTCAAGGGCAATCCTCTGTTTGTGTGGATCTCATCTCAGTCTGATGACAGAAGAACAAGTATACCGTCACTGCTTGGCTAGTCTTTGACTCCTGGCAGCAGTGGCCACTTTGTGACTAATGACTATCACGCATGCCTTGACATCAAATTGGGTGTCTGTGAACATAACCTCTCCTTTGCTTATCATTCGTTAGAAGAAGATAGGACCGATTTTTTTTTTACCATATGTCGCATCTGGTTTAAAATAAAAAAACTCAAACAATCGAGGGAGAGAGGGAAGGGGGGAAGCAAAAGCCAGAGATGCAGGCGGAGGGAGGGGAAAGTGATGAGATGGGCGCTGCTGCTGCTGCTGCTGCTTTTGGTGGTGGGGCCGGAGCGGGCCGGAGTCTCAGGGCAGTCACGGGCGCAGTTAGCTTACCGTGTGTGTCCTTTTGCCCATGCACTGGTCACTCGCCCATCTATCAATCCATCTCCCGCTGCTCTGCTGCTACATCTTTTCGCCGTCTTCTCCGTCCGTCCATGTACGCTTCGTTCTAGTCGCCCTAGATGAACAGAGCCTATGTACTCTACTACTAGGTGACAAACAAATGGATTTTTACTGTAATCCTCCGTTTTACAGTAGTAGTACTGTAGAAGTAGTTGTACGTTGCCGGAGAAAAGATCACCTGTTGTTGGGTGTTGCCCGTGGAGCGTGGAGAGCGAATCCGAGGGTGCGTGGGCTCAAGTTGACTGGGACCACTCGTCCGTCAATGGAGGCCTGACGGGGTAACGGGGGACACGCACCCACGGCATGCATGTCAGTCTCATGCCATCCACCCCATGCTTCTATTTATTCTCATTCTTCAGGTGGTTGCAACATTATTTTTATTTTCAGGGATGCTAAAATCTTCACGTCAGATTTATTTTTAGGGATGACAGATCGAAAGTTTGTCATGCCAATTTACATTGACGCGAGGATAAAAAAATTAGTTTTCAAACATGGCAATTTTCGGGAAAAAAATAAACTGAGGCGGATTTGCCATCCTCGACCAACATAATTTTCATGGAAAACTTTTGATTCCTCATGCTTAAAAGTCAGGCGTTTGCTGGATATTCGAGTCCCTTGCTTTTTTCCGTTTTGACAAGCACGCATTTCTGTAACGGGCTCGATCTACAAGAGTCTTAAGGATCGGATCTGGAAGGGAAGGGAGAAGGAGGCAGGTAGGGTTTGGAGGAAGGGGAAAGGTAAGGAGCAGAGGAAGGGCAGCTTCTCTCTGTCGATCCAGTTCTGTATTCTTCGATGCCTCACACTCTGGTGACCCAGCTACTTAACCCACTCACAGGCACGCATGCCTGGTTGGCCCAGTGGCCCGAATACGCAACGCACACACCCAAGCCCAGCAGGAAACGCCAGCTGGCATAGCTCACTAACAGCCCCTTGGGCCCAGCCTCACTCCTTGGTCTTCTGCAGGTTGGGTCGCCCTGCAGGCGTGACATTCTCCCCCCCCCCTTGAGTCTTGGCTTGTCCCCAAGCCGTGCTTGCTGGAAAGCGACGACGAAGTTCCGTTGGTTCCTCGCAGGTTGCCAGCGAAGACGGCAGCTCGCTCCACTGCACCAGGAGTCGTGGGCGCATCTCCCCGTGCGTCTTGATGAACTTGGTTGCCAAAATCGCCTCCGGAGAGTGCTCCGCCTGCAACACAGAATTAGCTGGTGGAAGGCTTGGACTTACGGGAACGCCTGGGCTGATCGCCTTCTTTAGTTGAGAGACCTGCACGACTGGGTGGATTTTACTTTCAGCCGGCAACTCGAGCTTATATGCCACCTTCCCGACCCGAGCTATGACAGGATACGGCCCGTAGTATCTGAATGCCAGCTTTTGGTATGGTCGCTGAGCCACCGAGGTCTGAATGAATGGTTGAAGCTTCAAGAACACCAGGTCCCCCACCTCAAAGGACCGATCCGTGCGAAGCTTGTCTGCTTGTTTCTTCATGCGATCCTGCGCATGCTTCAGCTGCTGCCGCAAATGATCCATCATGACTGCTCTCTCCTGCAACCACGCGGCCAAGTCCGGCACTGAGCTTTCTTCAACCTGTGTGACTGCAAATTCTCGTGGCAGGTGCCCATAGATCACTTCGAAAGGAGTGCGCCCCAGTGATGAGTGAAAAGCTGTATTGTACCAATATTCAGCCAAGAACAACCATTTGCTCCAGTTCTTCGGACATGAGTGCACCGCACAACGTAGGTATCCTTCTAAACACTGATTCACTCGCTCAGTTTGCCCATCAGTCTGCGGATGATAAGACGAGCTCAATCTCAGCTCGGTTTGAGATAGCTTGAACAGTTCCTGCCAAATTGCGCTGGTGAAGATCCGGTCTCTGTCCGAGATGATGGCCAAGGGCAACCCGTGCAAACGAAAAATGTTCTTCATGAATGCTTCTGCCACTGTCAGAGCTGTGTAAGGATGTTTCAAGGGTACGAAATGAGCATATTTCGAGAATTTATCCACCACCACTAAGATCACGTTCAGTCCTCCTGAGGTTGGCAGCCCCTCGATGAAATCAAGAGACACCACTGCCCACGGTCTCTTAGGAATGGGGAGAGGTTGCAGTAACCCGGCAGGAGAGATCCGCTCTGTCTTAGCTCTCTGACAAATGCCACATGATTTCACGTATTGCTTGATCATGGCCTTCATACCCTTCCAGGAGAAGAGGTTTTTGACGCGATGATATGTAGCATAGAATCCTGAATGGCCCCCAATCGCGCTGTCATGCAGAGCTTTGATCAAGGCCAACTGGGTTGTTTCGTCAGAGCCAATCCAAATGCGCCCTTTGTGGCGAATCACCCCATCCCGCAATGAGTAATCACTGTCATTAGTTGGATCCAGCGTTAGTTGCTCCAGTTTGCGCTGAGCCTTCGTGTCCTGACGATAACTGCTTGCCACCGCCTCAAGCCATGCTGGCCTGCAGACTGAGAGTGCCGCGAGTTCCTCTTCCTCCCAATGCTCTCTTCTCGACAACGCATCGGCTGCCTTGTTAGTGATACGCTTTTTGTATTGGATCTGAAATTGAAGACCTACGAGCTTGGTAAAGGCTCCCTGTTGAATCGGCATATTAAGCCGCTGATCTGTCAAATGGAGTAGGCTCTTCTGATCCGTGCGCACCAAGAACTCCGCATGTTGCAGATACGGGCTCCAGCGGTCAACTGCAAGCATCAGCGCCAAGCATTCCTTTTCATATGCAGACAGTCCAAGGTTGCGTGGGGCCAAAGCCTTGCTCAAGTAGGCCAGGGGGTGAGCATCCTGCACGAGCACCGCTCCCACTCCCATAGCACTCGCGTCAGTCTCCACCACAAACTTCTTTGTGAAATCTGGCAATGCCAGCACCGGGGCTTGAACCAGAGCTTTCTTTAGTTCGTTGAATGCCGTCTCAGCCGTGGGTGTCCAGATAAATAGGGTACCTTTCTTAAGCATGTCCGTCAGGGGGCGAGAAATGATACCGAAGTTTCTGACAAACTTATGGTAGTAGCCCGCTAGCCCCAAGAATTCCCGCAGCTTACGGACTGACTCCAGACGTGGCCAATCACGGACTGACTCAATTTTGCTGCCATCGGTGGCCACACCCTCACTGCTGATCTTGTGTCCCAAGTATATTATCTGTTACTGCGCGAACGAGCACTTCGAGCGTTTGACTTTCAGGCTGTGTTCCTTCAGTGTCTGCAGTACCTGCTTCAGCAATCTCACGTGCTCCTCCATGGTCGATGAATGAATAAGTATATCATCCATGAACACCAACACTCCATGGCGGAGTAATGGTCCTAGCACTATATTCATCCCCCCTGGAATGTAGGTGGCCCTCCCGTCACCCCGTACGGTAACACTCGGAACTGAAAGTGCCCCTGATGAGTTTTAAACGCAGTTTTTGGTTCGTCCTCCTCACGCAGCCTTATCTGATGAGAGCCTGCCCGTAGGTCCAGTTTGGAAAACCAGCGAGACCCTGCCAGCTCGTCCGAGAGTTCATCGATGATTGGCATGGGGTAGGCACTTTTAACTGTGATTGCGTTCAAGTGCCGGTAATCCACGCACATCCTCCATGTCATATCTTTCTTCTTGACGAGCAACACCGCAGATGAATAAGGGCTCGAACTAGGGATAATCAATCCAGCTTTCAGCAGCTCTTTCACTTGAGTCTCGATTTCTGTCTTCCGTTCTGGTGTGTATCTGTAGGGTCGGACGTTGACTGGCTTAGCTCCTGGGATGATGGGAATGACATGATCCCACTCTCGATGTGGTGGCAAAGCAGTTGGTTCCTCAAAAACCTCCTGAAATTCTTGCAACACTGCCTGTACCTCGACTGGAATATGCTCAATAATCACCTCCTCTCCCACTGCATACAGATAGACTATGTGAGCCACAACATTGGTCTCCTCCAACGCACACAACTGGGCACAAGTAATTGGCTGCACTTGCTGAAGCTGATTTTGCACTCCTGTCAACTGAATTGACTGTCCCTGGTGCATAAATTGGAGTTGCTTTGCTGCCCAATCAATCCACATGGGTCCACATCACTCCAGCCAATCAATCCCCACCACCATATCATAACAACCCAGCGCCAATATCCTGAGATCTGTGGAGAACTCATACCCTTGTGTTTGCCACTTGCAGTTGGACACCACCCCAAAACAAGATAAAGTCCCACCATCAGCTATCTTAACCGAAACCTTGTTCATCTGCTGCACTTGCAGGTTGAGCCTCTCTGCCACTGTCTCACTTAGGAAACTATGGGAGCTCCCGGAGTCGACCAGTACCAATAGTTCTTGTCCACCAATTTGTCCAAGCAACCGAGCAGTGCGAGGTGTTGTCTGCCCTGTGGTTGCCACTTTGGAGATGCACATCAACACATCATCATCCGAGTCCGGTTCTTGTACTGCAGGAGCCCCTTCCTCTGCTTGCAGCATCTCCAGCAACTCCTCCACGACATGAAGTTGCACGGTAGGCCCGCACTGATGCCCTTGCCCCCATCGCTCGCCACATTTGAAGCAAAGTCCCCGGGCTCGACGGTAGTTACGCAGGGCTGCCACCCAATCCTCACCCCTGCCTGGGCGATCAGGAGGGTTGGCCGCGTCCAAAGCGCGGCGATCCTCGGCTTCCGCCGTGAAGGAAATATGCCCTAGAGGCAATAATAAAGTTATTATTTATTTCCTTATATCATGATAAATGTTTATTATTCATGATAGAATTGTATTAACCGGAAACATGATACATGTGTGAATACATAGACAAACAGAGTGTCACTAGTATGCCTCTACTTGACTAGCTCGTTGATCAAAGATGGTTATGTTTCCTAGCCATAGACATGAGTTATCATTTGATTAACGGGATCACATCATTAGGAGAATGATGTGATTGACTTGACCCATTCCGTTAGCTCAGCACTCGATCGTTTAGTATGTTGCTATTGCTTTCTTCATGACTTATACATGTTCCTATGACTTTGTGTGCTACCAAACGTCACAACGTAACCGGGTGATCATAAAGGTGCTCTACAGGTGTCTCCGAAGGTACTTGTTGGGTTGGCGTATTTCGAGATTAGGATTTGTCACTCCGAGTGTCGGAGAGGTATCTTTGGGCCCACTCAGTAATACACATCACTATAAGCCTTGCAAGCATTGTGACTAATGAGTTAGTTATGGGATGATGTATTACGGAACGAGTAAAGAGACTTGCCGGTAACGAGATTGAACTAGGTATCGAGATACCGACGATCAAATCTCGGGCAAGTAACATACCGATGACAAAGGGAACAACATATGTTGTTATGCGGTCTGACCGATAAAGATCTTCGTAGAATATGTGGGAACCAATATGAGCATCCAGGTTCCGCTATTGGTTATTGACCGGAGAGGTGTCTCGGTCATGTCTACATAGTTCTCGAACCCGTAGGGTCCGCACGCTTAACGTTACGATGACAGTTTTATTATGAGTTTATGTATTTTGATGTACCGAAGGAGTTCGGAGTCCCGGATGAGATCGGGGACATGACGAGGAGTCTCGAAATGGCCGAGACGTAAAGATCGATATATTGGATGACTATATTCGGACTTTGGAAAGGTTCCGAGTGATTCGGGTATTTTTCGGAGTACCAGAGAGTTACGGGAATTCGTATTGAGCCTTAATGGGCCATACGGGAAAGGAGAGAAAGGCCCCAAAGGGAGGCCGCACCCCTCCCCATGGACTAGTCCGAATTGGACTAGGGAGGGGGGGCGCCCCCTTCCTTCTTTCTCCTTCTCCCTTCCCTTTTCCTACTCCAACAAGGAAAGGAGGAGTCCTACTCCCGGTGGGAGTAGGACTCCCCCCTTGGCGCGCCCTCCTCCTAGGCCGGCCGCCTCCCCCCTTGCTCCTTTATATACGGGGGCAGGGGGGCACCCCATAGACACAACAATTGATCTATTGATCTCTTAGCCGTGTGCGGTGCCCCCTCCACCATATTACACCTCGATAATATCGTAGCGGTGCTTAGGCGAAGCCCTGCGTCGGTAGAACATCATCATCGTCACCACGCCGTCGTGCTGACGAAACTCTCCCTCAACACTCGGCTGGATCGGAGTTCGAGGGACGTCATCGAGCTGAACGTGTGCTGAACTCGGAGGTGCCGTGCGTTCGGTACTTGATCGGTCGGATCGTGAAGACGTACGACTACATCAACCGCGTTGTGTTAACGCTTCCGCTTTCGGTCTACGAGGGTACGTGGACAACACTCTCCCCTCTCGTTGCTATGCATCACCATGATCTTGCGTGTGCGTAGGTTTTTTTTTTTTGAAATTACTACGTTCCGCAACAGTGGTATCAGAGCCAGGTTTTATGCGTTGATGTTATGCACGAGCAGAACACAAGTGAGTTGTGGGCGATATAAGTCATACTGCTTACCAGCATGTCATACTTTGGTTCGGCGGTATTGTGAGATGAAGCGGCCCGGACCGACATTACGCGTACGCTTACGCGAGACTGGTTTCACCGTTGCGAGCACTCGTTGCTTAAAGGTGACTGGCGGGTGTCTGTCTCTCTCACTTTAGTTGAACCGAGTGTGGCTACGCCCGGTCCTTGCGAAGGTTAAAACAACACCAACTTGACAAACTATCGTTGTGGTTTTGATGCGTAGGTAAGAACGGTTCTTGCTAAGCTCGTAGTAGCCACGTAAAACTTGCAACAACAAAGTAGAGGACGTCTAACTTGTTTTTGCAGGGCATGTTGTGATGTGATATGGTCAAGGCGTGATGCTATATTTTATTGTATGAGATGATCATGTTTTGTAACCAAGTTATCGGCAACTGGCAGGAGCCATATGGTTGTCGCTTTATTGTATGCAATGCAATCGCCATGTAATTGTTTTACTTTATCACTAAGCGGTAGCGGTAGTCGTAAAAGCAATAGTTGGCGAGACGACAACGATGCTACGATGGAGATCAAGGTGTCGCGCTGGTGACGATGGTGATCATGATGGTGCTTCGGAGATGGAGATCACAAGCACAAGATGATGATGGCCATATCATATCACTTATATTGATTGCATGTGATGTTTATCTTTTATGCATCTTATCTTGCTTTGATTGACGGTAGCATTATAAGATGATCTCTCACTAAAATTTCAAGATAAAAGTGTTCTCCCTGAGTATGCACCGTTGCGAAAGTTCTTCGTGCCGAGACACCACGTGATGATCGGGTGTGATAGGCTCTACGTTTAAATACAACGGGTGCAAAACAGTTGCACACGCGGAATACTCAGGGTAAACTTGACGAGCCTAGCATATGCAGATATGGCCTCGGAACACTGAGACCGAAAGGTGGAGCGTGAATCATATAGTAGATATGATCAACATAGTGATGTTCACCATTGAAAACTACTCCATTTCACGTGATGATCGGTTATGGTTTAGTTGATATGGATCACGTGATCACTTAGAGGATTAGAGGGATGTCTATCTAAGTGGGAGTTCTTAAGTAATATGATTAATTGAACTTAAATTTATCATGAACTTAGTCCTGATAGTATTTTGCAAATTATGTTGTAGATCAATAGCTCGCATTGTTGCTTCCCTGTGTTTATTCTTGATATGTTCCTAGAGAAAAATTATGTTGAAAGATGTTAGTAGCAAAGAAGCGGATTGGATCCGTGATCTGAGGATTATCCTCATTGCTGCACAGAAGAATTATGTCCTTGATGCACCGCTAGGTGACAGACCTATTGCAGGAGCAGATGCAGACGTTATGAACGTTTGGCTAGCTCAATATGATGACTACTTGATAGTTTAGTGCACCATGCTTAACGGCTTAGAATCGGGACTTCAAAGACGTTTTGAACGTCATGGACCATATGAGATGTTCCAGGTGTTGAAGTTAATATTTCAAGCAAATACCCGAGTTGAGAGATATGACGTCTCCAACAAGTTCTATAGCTAAAAGATGGAGGAGAATAGCTCAAGCAGTGAGCATGTGCTCAGATTGTCTGGGTACTACAATCGCTTGAATTAAGTGGGAGTTAATCTTCCAGATAAAATAGTGATTGACAGAATTCTCTAGTCACCATCACCAAGTTAGTAGAACTTCGTGATGAACTATAGTACGCAAGGGATGACGAAAGTAATTCCCGAGCTCTTCGTGATGCTGAAATCGACGAAGGTAGAAATCAAGAAAAACATCAAGTGTTGATGGTTGACGAGACCACTAGTTTCTAGAAAAGGGCAAAGGAAAGAAGGGGAACTTCAAGAAGAACGGCAAGCAAGTTGCAGCTCAAGTGAAGAAGCCTAAGTCTGGTCCTAAGCCTGAGACTAAGTGCTTCTACTGCAAAGGGACTGGTCACTGGAAGCGGAACTACCCCAAGTATTTGGTGGATAAGAAGGATGGCAAAGTGAACAAAGGTATATTGGATATACATGTTATTGATGTGTACTTACTAGTGTTTATAGCAACCCCTCAGTATTTGATACTGGTTCAGTTGCTAAAGAGTAGTAACTCGAAACGGGAGTTGCAGAATAAACAGAGACTAGTAAAAGGCGAGGTGACGATGTGTGTTGGAAGTAATTCCAAGATTGATATGATCATCATTGCACACTCCCTATACTTTCGGGATTAGTGTTGAAACTAAATAAGGGTTATTTGGTGTTTGCGTTGAGCATGAATATGATTTGATCATGTTTGTTGCAATACGGTTATTCATTTAAATTAGAGAATAATTGTTGTTCTGTTTACATGAATAAAACCTTCTATGGTCATACACCCGATAAAATGGTTTGTTGGATCTCGATCGTAGTGATACACATATTCATAATAATGAAGCCAAAAGATGCAAAGTTAATAATGATACTGCAACTTATTTGTGGCACTGCCGTTTAGGTCATATTGGTGTAAAGTGCATGAAGAAACTCCATACTGATGGGATTTTGGAATCACTTGATTATGAATCACTTGATGCTTGCGAACCGTGCCTCATGGGCAAGATGACTAAAACGCCGTTCTCCGGAACTATGGAGAGAGCAACAGATTTGTTGGAAATCATACATACAGATGTATGTGGTCCGATGAATATTGAGGCTCGTAGCAGGTATCATTATTTTCTGACCTTCACAGATGATTTGAACAGATATGGGTATATCTGCTTAATGAAACAGAAGTCTGAAACATTTGAAAAGTTCATATAATTTCAGAGTGAAGTGGAAAATCATCGTAACAAGAAAATAAAGTTTCTACGATCTGATCATGGAGAAGAGTATTTGAGTTACGAGTTTGGCCTTCAGTTAAAACAATGTGAAATAGTTTCACTACTCACGCCACCTGGAACACCACAGTGTAATGGTGTGTCCGAACATCGTAACCGTACTTTATTAGATATGGTGCGATATATGATGTCTCTTACCGATCTACCACTATCGTTTTGGGGTTATGCATTAGAGACAGCTGCATTCACGTTAAATAGGGTACCATCTAAATCCGTTGAGACGACATCTTATGAACTGTGGTTTGGCAAGAAACCAAAGTTGTCGTTTCTTAAAGTTTGGGGTTGCGATGCTTATGTGAAAAAGTTTCATCCTGATAAGCTCAAACCCAAATCGGAGAAATGTGTCTTCATAGGATACCCAAAGGAGACTGTTGGGTACACCTTCTATCACAGATCCGAAGGCAAGACATTCGTTGCTAAGAATGGATCCTTTCTAGAGAAGGAGTTTCTCTCGAAAGAAGTGAGTGGGAGGAAAGTAGAACTTGATGAGGTAACTGTACCTGCTCCCTTATTGGAAAGTAGATCATCACAAAAACCAGTTTCTGCGACACCTACACCAATTAGTGGGGAAGTTAATGATAATGATCATGAAACTTCAGATCAAGTAATTACTGAACCTCGTAGGTCAACCAGATTAAGATCCGCACCAGAGTGGTACGGTAACCCTGTTCTGGAGGTTATGTTACTAGACCATGACGAACCTACGAACTATGAAGAAGCGATGGTGAAGCCAGATTCCGCAAAATGGCTTGAGGCCATGAAATCCGAGATGCGATCCATGTATGAGAACAAAGTATGGACTTTGGTTGACTTGCCCGATGGTCGGCAAGCCATTGAAAATAAATGGATCTTCAAGAAGAAGACTGACGCTGATGGTAATGTTACTATCTATAAAGCTCGACTTGTTGCGAAATGTTTTCGACAAGTTCAAGGGATTGACTACGATGAGACCTTCTCACCCGTAGCGATGCTTAAGTCTGTCCGAATCATGTTAGCAATTGCCGCATTTTATGATTATGAAATTTGGCAAATGGATGTCAAAACTGCATTCCTGAATGGATTTCTGGAAGAAGAGTTGTATATGATGCAACCGGAAGGTTTTGTTGATCCAAAGGGAGCTAACAAAGTGTGCAAGCTCCAGCGATCCATTTATGGACTGGTGCAAGCCTCTCGGAGTTGGAATAAACGCTTTGATAGTGTGATCAAAGCATTTGGTTTTATACAGACTTTTGGAGAAGCCTGTATTTACAAGAAAGTGAGTGGGAGCTCAGTAGCATTTTTGATATTATATGTGGATGACATATTGCTGATTGGAAATGATATAGAATTTCTGGATAGCATAAAGGGATACTTGAATAAGAGTTTTTCAATGAAAGACCTCGGTGAAGCTGCATACATATTAGGCATTAAGATCTATAGAGATAGATCAAGACGCTTAATTGGACTTTCACAAAGCACATACCTTGACAAAGTTTTGAAGAACTTCAAAATGGATCAAGCAAAGAAAGGGTTCTTGCCTGTACTACAAGGTGTGAGATTGAGTAAGACTCAATGCCCGACCACTGCAGAAGATAGAGAGAAGATGAAAGATGTTCCCTATGCCTCGGCCATAGGTTCTATAAAGTATGCCATGCTGTGTACCAGATCTATTGTATACCCTACACTGATTTTGGCAAGGGAGTACAATAGTGATCTAGGAGTAGATCACTGGACAGCGGTCAAAATTATCCTTAGTGGAATAAGGATATGTTTCTCGATTATGGAAGTGACAAAAGGTTCGTCGTAAAGGGTTACGTCGATGCAAGTTTTGACACTAATCTAGATGACTCTAAGTCTCGGTCTAGATACATATTGAAAGTGGGAGCAATTAGCTAGAGTAGCTCCGTGCAGAGCATTGTGGACATAGAAATTTGCAAAATACTTACGGATCTGAATGTGACAGACCCGTTGACTAAAATTATCTCACAAGCAAAACATGATCACACCTTAGTACTCTTTGGTTGTTAATCACATAGCGATGTGAACTAGATTAATGACTCTAGTAAACCCTTTGGGTATTGGTCACATGACGATGTGAACTATGGGTGTTAATCACATGGTGATGTGAATAATTGGTGTTAAATCACATGGCGATGTGAACTAGATTATTGACTCTAGTGCAAGTGGGAGACTGAAGGAAATATGCCCTAGAGGCAAAAATAAACTTATTATTTATTTCCTTATATCATGATAAATGTTTATTATTCATGCTAGAATTGTATTAACCGGAAACATGATACATGTGTGAATACATAGACAAACAGAGTGTCACTAGTATGCCTCTACTTGACTAGCTCGTTGATCAAAGATGGTTATGTTTCCTAGCCATAGACATGAGTTGTCATTTGATTAACGGGATCACATCATTAGGAGAATGATGTGATTGACTTGACCCATTCCGTTAGCTCAGCACTCGATCGTTTAGTATGTTGCTATTGCTTTCTTCATGACTTATACATGTTCCTATGACTATGAGATTATGCAACTCCCGTTTACCGGAGGAACACTTTGTGTGCTACCAAAAGTCACAACGTAACTGGATGATCATAAAGGTGCTCTACAGGTGTCTCCGAAGGTACTTGTTGGGTTGGCGTATTTCGAGATTAGGATTTGTCACTCCGAGTGTCGGAGAGGTATCTCTGGGCCCACTCAGTAATACACATCACTATAAGCCTTGCAAGCATTGTGACTAATGAGTTAGTTGCGGGATGATGTATTACGAAACGAGTAAAGAGACTTGCCGGTAACGAGATTGAACTAGGTATCGAGATACCGACGATTGAATCTCGGGCAAGTAACATACCGATGACAAAGGGAACAACGTATGTTGTTATGCGGTCTGACCGATAAAGATCTTCGTAGAATATGTGGGAACCAATATGAGCATCCAGGTTCCGCTATTGGTTATTGACCGGAGAGGTGTCTCGGTCATGTCTACATAGTTCTCGAACCCGTAGGGTCCGCACGCTTAACGTTACGATGACAGTTTTATTATGAGTTTATGTATTTTGATGTACCGAAGGAGTTCGGAGTCCCGGATGAGATCGGGGACATGACGAGGAGTCTCGAAATGGCCGAGACGTAAAGATCGATATATTGGATGACTATATTCGGACTTCGGAAAGGTTCCGAGTGATTCGGGTATTTTTGGAGTACCAAAGAGTTACGGGAATTCGTATTGGGCCTTAATGGGCCATACGGGAAAGGAGAGAAAGGCCCCAAAGGGAGGCCGCGTAGGACTCCCCCCTTGGCGTGCCCTCCTCCTAGGCCGGCCGCCTCCCCCCTTGCTCCTTTATATACGGGGGCAGGGGGGCACCCCATAGACACAACAATTGATCTATTGATCTCTTAGCCGTGTGCGGTGCCCCCCTCCACCACATTACACCTCGATAATATCGTAGCGGTGCTTAGGCGAAGGCCTGCGTTGGTAGAACATCATCATCGTCACCACACCGTCGTGCTGACGAAACTCTCCCTCAACACTCGGCTGGATCGGAGTTCGAGGGACGTCATCGAGCTGAACGTGTGCTTAACTCGGAGGTGCCGTGCGTTCGGTACTTGATCGGTCGGATCGTGAAGACGTACGACTACATCAACCGCGTTGTGTTAACGCTTCCGCTTTCGGTCTACGAGGGTACGTGGACAACACTCTCCCCTCTTGTTGCTATGCATCACCATGATCTTGCGTGTGCGTAGTTTTTTTTTTGAAATTACTACGTTCCCCAACACGCCGGTGGTCCTGGCAGCATCTGGCGCGTGGGTGGAGCACCAATCGCTAGCAGGGGGCGTTTGCACCGGCACCCTGTGCTGCTGACCATCCTGGCGCCTATATTCACGGCGCGACATCGCCTCCAGCAGCTCCTCCTGCAACGTAGCCAGAGAGAAAGCAGATTCCAAGTCTTTCGGCTGATGAAGCATAACCACAGCTCGTATGTCACTCTTAAGACCATCTAGGAACTGGGTGATGAAATATATGGGATCAAAAGCAGGGTTATGAGCTAAGATATGGTGCATCAACTCCTCAAACTTAATCATGTAATCCCCTACGGTGCCCAACTGACGCAAGTTATTAAACTGCCTAAGATGAGCTTGGTACCGCTCCCTACCAAACTTAGAACACAGAGCTGTGCACAGTGATTCCCAAGTGAATGAAGCACTCTGAAATTGATGCCGTTGCAACCATCTGGCTACATTGCCCGTGAAATTGAGGGTGGCTACACGAACCCAAAGCTCTGGAGCGACCCCATAGACATCGAAGTACTTTTCACATCTCGTCTTCCAGAATTGTGGGTTTTCCCCATCAAAAGAGGGGAAATCCATCTTCGGCAAAGCCCAGTGCGCGTGCTGAGATGGGTGGGTGTACAATGCGTCCTGAGTCACTCTTTGCTCCCCATCTAGACTCACTACACCATGGAAATCGACAGGATTAAGCGATTGAGACTGGAATGCACCCTTGCCCGGAGGCGGGGCGAGGGTAGTAACCACCCCCGGTGCCTGACCCCCGAAATCGATGAGCTCGCCGTGGCCACCAGGCCCGTGGTGCCCCGGGCTGTCGGATGTCGTCGGAGCGCCGTGCACCATTCGATCCATAGACGGAGATGGCGGATCGGTCAAGGCGGGGTGGAGCACGATCCGCCCCACTTGCGAGCGTAGCTCGTCCAGTTGATGCTGCAGATTGGTGACCGCGGGTCGCCACAGCTCGAGGGAGGTCTGAATGGCGTCGAGCCTGGCGTCGTTGGCGACGTGGCTGTCATCGACCGCCTTCGCCAGCGCTGCAATTTGTTCCTCCATCGCCACCACCTGGGTTGCTTGCTTGTTGATGTAGCGGGGCTTGCGGTACGGGTCCTCCAGATCGCCTGACCTCTGATACCAATTGCAACGGGCTCGATCTACAAGAGTCTAAGGATCGGATCTGGAAGGGAAGGGAGAAGGAGGCAGGTAGGGTTTGGAGGAAGGGGAAAGGTAAGGAGCAGAGGAAGGGCAGCTTCTCTCTGTCGATCCAGTTCTGTATTCTTCGATGCCTCACTCTGGTGACCCAGCTACTTAACCCACTCACAGGCACGCAGGCCTGGTTGGCCCAGTGGCCCGAATACGCAACGCACGCACCCAAGCCCAGCAGGAAACGCCAGCTGGCATAGCTCACTAACAGCCCCTTGGGCCCAGCCTCACTCCTTGGTCTTCTGCAGGTGGGGTCGCCCCTGCAGGCGTGACAATTTCCCATGACCGAATGATCCTGGTCTAAGGCCAACTCCAGTGCGCGCCCCCACCCTGTCCGGGTGCGTCCGTTTGGGGTAAAATGAACATACCAGACGGCCCAGCGCGCGGACACAAACGGGCTTTTGTCCATTTTTTGTCTGCTTTTGACCCATCCCGGCCCAAGTTTGGGCCTCTTTTGAGGTGAAACGGATAGCACGTGGACGGGCGGGCCGTCTGCGCTTGTCCTCCCCTAGCCTGCCCATCGGTGGCACATGCATCCCTTTTTCTATCCGCCCCTTCCCCCTCCAGCCGCACCCCTCCACTCTTGCCCCTCGCCGCTGCCATTGCAGCTGTGCAGCTCGGACGCGCGCTCGCCCAACCCTCTTCCCTCGACGCCCCGAGCTACCAACCACGACCACCTGATTTGCGCACCCGGCGGCCGGATTTGGAGCGGATCCGGTCGGGCTTGAGCTCACCCAGCTGTGGGAGGCCGCGCCGTGCCATGGACTAGCCGGGCACCGGGCCGGAAGGCCCCGGCAAGGCCGCATGTAGGTACTGACTCCGCCTCTAGCTGCTCGGATTTGCACCGTCGGCGGTCCGCCGACAGATACATGAATGGCAGTCGGCCGGGCTCGGTGCTGGCCCAAAAGCTCCTCGGCGCATCGTTGCCACTCATTAAGTGCGACGACTGCCCAAAGAAGGTCTTCCGTCGCGTGTCTACAACGCCGGAACATCCCGGATGGTTGTTTATCAAGTGCTCAACCGATGGGGTATGTAATACTTTAGCTTCGGTTGTGCTCTCGGATTTGACTAGTTGTGCTAACTTCAAATTTTATTGTGTAGAATGGATGCAAATTTTGGTATTGGGAAGAAGAGTACATCGATATATTGATAGAGCGCAATTTAGTAGATGTTCGTGCACTTTTAGCTAGCATAGAGGCTAGAGATGAGATTAGTGCACCTGTTGCTAGAATAGAGGCTAGACATGAGACTAGATGCAAGGAAGCAACGTCTACATCTTTACACTCGAAGAAAAAATAAGCACGCAAGATCGAGCCTAGATCAACAATGACTGCATCAGGAAGGCACTAATCCTACTTACGGGAGCAAATATGGAAGTTGGTTATCTTCTAAAATGTATCCTTGTGGTTCTTGTTTTCTTTGGTCTTACTTTTCTAGTCAAAATTTGGTGATGTATTTCCATGTATCAAAAATCAATGATGAAAAAAAGATATGTGCTTGGAAAGAAAAATGTACGCGGCCGGGATGCGGCCGGGATGCGTCCGCGCGTTGGGTGCACGACCACCGCATCCCAGAAATGGCCCGGACACAACCCCATTGCCCTACCCAAACGGACAGAATCTGGGCAAAACGGACGTCCATTTGGGGTCGTGCGCTGGAGTTGGCCTAATGGCCAGAGATGGTCTGCTTGACAAGCAAACATTTTCCATGACCGAACGATCCTGGTCAAATGGTTAGAGTTGGCCTGCTTGATGAGCAGCCATTTTCCCATGACCGAACGATCCTGGTCTAACGGTCATAGTCAGGTATACTCCGGTAAAGGATGTTGGAGTACCTGCCTCCTGGGGCATCCACGCGCCCCACAGTCCAGGTGGTGGCATCCATGCCGTCTGATCATGTAATCCCGTGCTTCATTGTGACGGCAGCTTCGAGCATCCATGACGCGTATGCCATGGGCATGAGGCCCTCAGGTCTTGTGTCTTTTGCGTAGATTCGCCATGTGCCGTATTGTGCGTTTGTTTGTATGAGTAGGGATGTGAGTGGTCGGATGATTTTCTCTGGCGTCGCCTGCATGACCCTCTTTGCGCCTGCCTAGCTGTTTGGCGCTATCGGTGCTGCTCGGTGATGTAGATGTAGGTTGTCTGTTCGGTAGTGTTTGGTCGGTCCACCTGGTTGGTAGACACTGCAAGGGTTGCCTGGTTGGTCGAATCTGTTGGGCGTTTTGTGATCGAGTGGCGCAACCTAGTTGGTTGATTATGCCGGGCGTTTTTGTGATCGGGCGGCGCCTGCTCGACACTGTTGTGCCTACCTGAACGTTGGGCGCTAATGAGGCTACCTGTTTTGAGGAGGTCCTCGCTTGGTGGTGCATTGGGTGTATGGAGGGGTCCCGTTTAACTCGGATCTTCAACTGGAAAATACCCTGATCTAAGATTGATCTTTGAGAATACTCGGGCTCCTTCCCATTGATTGAACAGATTTTGATCCAGGGCATAGGGTACTTGTTCTTGATGGTGTGACTTCATCTAGGTCCCTATAGTACACACACATCCGAAAGGTTCCATCCTTCTTCATTACAAATAGTACCAGTGCTCCACCAGAAATACTTTCATCTTCTATGTGACACTCTCTCAATCGCGAACTTGAGCTCCTCAAGGACATATGGCCCCAGCTCGCTAGCTGTCCAGAAAAAGGAGGGCATCCCCGCCACGTAAGAGCCTGCTGGCTTCATCCTCTTCCTCTTCCACTTCCCGAAGTCAGAAGCGCTGGCTGCAGATGTCGAGGCAGGCTTGATAAGCTTGGACGATGATGCTCGGACGACCACAATCCCCGCAGCGGGCTTTACTATCGCTTTCACGATGAGCTTGGGTGGCACCACCGGGGTGGCCACGCCCACCGCCTCCACAACGGGCGGTGCCGCAACCTCATGAACACAATTTTGTGAAAAATTGTTATGCGCGTCAGCGCACAGGTAACATAGGAAGAAGGCAAGAAATGCCCATGAATTATAGTCTAGTCTATGAACCTTTTGATGTTTGGGGATTGGACTATTTGGGACCTTTCCCTGTTTCAGATGAGTACACTCATATTCTTGTGGCTGTAGATTATGTTACCAAGTGGGTAGAAGCTTTAGCAACCAAACATGCAGATGCATCTACTTCATTGAAGATGATAAAGGAGACCATCTTACCCAAGTTCAGAGTTCCTAAAATTCTTATCATTGGCGGTGGATCTCATATTATATAGGGGATTTTTTGTAGGATACTCCATAAATATGGGGTGACTCACCGAATAGCTTCGCCATACCATCCGCAAACTAGTGGGCAAGGGAACTCTCTAACCGGGAGATAAAGACTATATTGCAGAAGACGGTGCAGAAGTCCAGAAAGACTGGGCAGACAAACTAAACGAGGCGTTATGGGCCTGCCGCACCGTCTATAAGAATCCCATGGGAATGTCACCATACAAAATGGTATATGGTAAGGCTTGTCATTACCTTTAGAACTAGAGCATAAGGCTTTTTGGGCAATCAAGAATATTAATTTTAATCTTAAGGAGGCCGGAGAGAAAAGATTGCTAGATATACATGTTGTAGGAGAACTTCACAACAGTGCTTATGAGAGTGACAGGTTATTCAAGGAGAAGGTTAATATGTGGCATGATCGTAAAATACTAAAACGAACTTTCACTGCGGGGGACAAAGTCCTCCTATTTAATTTTCGTCTCAAGTTGTTTCAAGGGAAGCTCAGGTCTCGCTGGGAAGGACCTTACGAGATAGAAGAAGTGTATAACTCATGAGCTGTTTGGTTAAAAGGAGGGAAAAATGGCCCCTGGATCATAAATGGGCAACGCTTGAAGATATATCTCGTAGACGAGCAAAAGGAAGAATGAGAAGTAGAAGAGGTAAGTTTTCTCACGATCGAGCAGGCCGAAGCTCTCCGGAAGGAACAAAAGATATGAACTTAAGCCATTAGTGGGGCAATTTCTTATCATTAATTTCATCCTCTCCCAAGATTGCGCAACATGTTCATGCCCAAGTTGCTTAAAATTCATAATTTGATTTCTAAGAGAAATAGTTTCCGCGTGAGGAAAATACCTGGCAATAAAAGCATCCTTACACTTATCCCAAGAATCAATACTATTTCGTGGCAAGGATAAAAACCAAGTTTTAGTGCGGTCTCGTAGTGAGAATGGAAATAATTTTAATTTGACAATATCATTATCCACATCTTTTTTCTTTTTCATATCGCACAATTCAATGAAAGTATTAAGATGGGATGCAACATCATCATTAGGACCACCAGGAAATTGTTCTTTCATAACAAGATTTAGCAAAGTGGCATTAATATCACACGACTCCGCACCTCGTGAACAACACGGACACAAAAAATAACAAATACTTGCACCCAACGCAAACAAGGGGTTGTCAATCCCTTGGCGGTTAATTGCAAGGATCAAATCTCGTAGTGATAGATAGATAAACAAGAACACACAATAAAATAAAAGTAAATAAAGTGCAAGAAAGTATTTTTGGATTTTAATATATGATAAAAATAGACCCAGTGGCCATAGTTTTCACTAGAGGCTTCTCTCTTGAACATAGCATATGGTGGGTAAACAAATTACTGTTGGGCAATTGATAGAAAATCGCATAGTTATGACGATACCCAAGGCAATGGTCATGTATATAGGCATCACGTCCGAGACAAGTAGACCGACTCCTGCCTGCATCTACTACTATTAATCCACCCATCGACCGCTATCCAGCATGCATCTAGAGTATTAAGTTCATAAAGAACGGAGTAATGCCTTAAGCAAGATGACATGATGTAGACAAAGTAACCCAATTAATATGAATAAACCCCATCTTTTTATCCTTAATTTTAACGATACAAGTACGTGTCATGTCCTCTTTTTGTCACTGGGATTGAGCAACGCAAGATAGAACCCATCACAAAGCACCTCTCCCATTGCAAGATAAATCAATTTAGTTGGCCAAACTGGATAGATCGGAGAGAAATACAAAGCTATAACAATCATGCATAAAATAGTTCAGAGAAGACTCAAATAATATTCATGGATAATCTGATCATAAACCCACAATTTGTCGGATCCCAACAAACACACCGTAATAAAGGATTACATCGAATAGATCTCCAAGAACATCAAGGGGAACATTGTATTGAAGATCATAGAGAGAGAAGAAGCCATCTAGCTACTAGATATGGACCCGCAGGTCTGTGGTAAACTACTCACACATGATAAGAAGGGCAACAAGGTTGATGTAGAGGCCCTCCGTGGTCGATTCCCCCTCCAGCAGAGTACCGGAAAAGGTCTCCAGATTGGATCTCCGAAGAACAGAAACTTGCGGCGATGAAAAAAGTACTTGGGGCGGCTCTCTGATGTATTGGGAATATTTGGGAACTTATGGAGCTGGAATTAGGTCAAGAGGTGCCACGAGGGTGCCACAAGCCTGGGGGCTTGTTGCTGCCTCATGGCACTTCAGGTCTTCTCCCGAAGCTTCTAAGGTCCCTTCTGGTCCAGAAAAAATCATCAAAAAGTTTCATAGCGTTTGGAATCCGTTTGGTACTGATTTTCTGAAAGGCCAAAAAACAAGCAAAAACAACAACTGACACTGGGCACTAGGTTAATAGGTTAGTCCCAAAAAATGATATATAATTGTATAATAAACATCCAAGATTGATACTATAATAGCATGGAACAATAAAAAAATATAGATACGTTGGAGACGTGTCAGGGGTCTCGGGCTGTGGATCTCGGATCTATGGGTAACAGGAGACAAACAAGACAATATTTACCCAGGTTCGGGCCCTCTCGAAGAGGTAATACCCTACATCCTACTTTCATTGTATTAATGATGATGCATCGAGCACAAGCTTCATCTACCTCGAGATTGTAAGTTCTAAACCCTAAGGTAGGTGATTGTGGTTATGAACCTATCTCTACGGACTACACCCCTTAGCTTATATAGGTACTGGGGGTATCTAGGGTTACACATGGTTGGTTATCAGCTCGGGATGCGCATGCAGACGGCCAGTGCCATCCTTGAAGTACACGCGAAGTCTTCGGCAGAATCCACATTGACCACGTCGAGGTTTAAGGCTTCCGGAGTCCTTCCTTATGAGATTGGTGTGTCGTGGGCTTGGCCATGGACTATGGGCCAACTATGTTGGTACCCCCTAGTCCAGGACACTGTCACCAAGGCAAATACTATCTGCTACTATACTACATCACCCTTCCTCTTCGAGGAAATCCCAATGCCTATCTCAAGTAGTAGAAGAATATCTGGCGCCGTCGTCGGGAAGACTTCACCAAATAAATACAGGTTCCTTCGCTCAATTTATCATTTATTTGTTATAATTTCCTTTACCATTTTTTATTTGCCTTCTCTTTTTCATCTCCCTCTACTTCTCTAAAGAATTAAAAATACCAAAAATATTGTGTGTGCTATCTTTGCATGAATTGTTATCATGGATGCTTCACTTCCTCCGTATCTTTGGGAGAGCTCTGAAATCTTAAATTTTAAACAATTGAGTGATGAATCTTTAAAAGAATATTGGGATAGACCACTAGAAATGCAAGCGAGAGCTACTCCTAAATGCCATGTCCAAACATAACTTAAAATCTTTTATGTTGGTTTATCCCTCCATCATAGACACATATTGGATTTAATATTCGAGGGAGATTTTGTTGTAAACAATGCTTTTGAATCATATGAGAGAATGAAAAATATGTTAGGGCAACCCAAAATAGAAACTATTGAACCCTCTATTGTAGTAAGCTATCCACAAACCGAATTGATAAAGGAAACTGAAGATGGTATGGAGGCACATCTTAAGGGGTTGTACAATCTTTTCACTAGACTAAATGGTAATATAGTCATAGAAATTAGGAAGTATGATGCCTTGGAACAAAAAAAATGAGAATTTCCATATTCTAAAAGCTGAGGTAGAAACCGTCAAGGGAAAACTTGACCATTTAATCCACTTAATCAAGGAATGTAAGGAAATTAAGTTGGGGACGTGTAAGGTTGGAAATAACTCCGAACCCTTTGGGGAAGGAATGATTGGCATTACTTCCAAAGATGATAACACATGATACTATGGATGATGCCTAGTTAGGGGCATTAAACAATAACGCTTGTCGGGAGGCAACCTAATAGTTATCCTTTTGCTTTATTTTTATTTTGTTGAGTTAACATTATTATTTCTATTGTATCGATTATGTTTGTATATTTATTTTCAGTTTTATGCCAAGTAAAGCCTTTAGGTTGATGTGGATGATTGTTTATTTGGTTTTGTGCAAAAAAAGAAGTTTAGTGTCTGCATGAATTGTTTCTTTTTACCGGAATGTTATCAATTGCTGACTTTTTTACACATTACTGCTATGAATTTTTTTCCTTGTCCTAACTATTAAGAATTTTTGGAGTTAAAGAAGTATGGATAAAAATTCTGTCATTATGTATTGGTCTGTTTTAGATAGATTTTGTTTTTATTGCATTGTGCACTTGTTTTAGACGTCATGCCTACATATTGATCATGCCATGAAGAATCGTCATAACTATGTGTTATTCTATCAATTGCCCAACAGTAATTTGTTTACCCACCGTTGCTATGCTTATGAGAGAGATGCCTCTAGTGAACGCTATGGCCCCTAGGTCCATTCACTTTATATTTACTAAAATCCTAAACATACTTGCTGCAATTTATCTACTTTAATTTTATTTCCCTTTTTATTTTATCTACCTATCACTATCAGATTTAATCCTTGCAATTGGCGAGTACAAGGGATTGACAACCCTCTTGCCCGTGTTGGGTGAAAGTATTTTCTTTGTGTGCGTGTGTGTTTGCAGGTATGATACGCCTCTGACGTATCTATAATTTTCGATTGGTTCATGCTTATATTATCAATCTTGTATGCTTTACACACCATTTTATATCATTTTGGGAACTAACCTATTAACCTAGTGCCCAGTGCCAGTTGTTGTTTTCTGTAAGTTTTGGGTTTTAGAGAAAATCCCTACCAAACGAAGTCCAAACAGGATGAAACTTTTTCACAATTTTTTCTAGACCAGGAGGGACCCTAGAAGTTTCGGGGGAGGTCCCGACGATAGACGAGGAGACGACAAGGTACAATGGCGCCTAGGGGGTAGGCGCGTCGTGCCCCCTTATTGGTCCCTCATGGCTCCGTCTGACCTAAATCTAGCGCTATAAATTCCCAAATATTCCAAACCCCCCAGAACAAGTCCGGAACAATTCTTTCACCACCGCAAGCCTTAGTTATTCTAAGATCCCATCTGGAGGCCTTTTCTGGTACTCTGCCGGAAGGGAATCGATCACGGAGTCCATCTTCATCAACCTTGCTGCCTCCATGATGATGTGTGAGTAGTTTGCCACATGACCTACAGGTCCATAGTAGTAGCTCTCTCTCTCTCTCTCTCTCTCTCTCTCTTTGATCTTCAATACAATGTTCTCTTCGGAGATCGACTCGATGTAATCTTTTGTGGTGCGTTTGTTGGGATCCGATGAATTGGTTTGTGTCAGATTGTTCATTGAAAGTAATTGAATTATTTCTAAACTTTATTATGTGTGATTTTTATAGCTTTGTATTTCTCTCCATTTAACTTTTTAGTTTGGCCAACTAGATTGATTTATCTTCAGCGGGAGAGGTGCTTTGTGGTAGGTTCAACCCTACGGTGTCCTCACTCTATGATAGGAGGAGTAGCGAGGCACTTATTTGTATAGTTGTTACTAAGGGTAAAACGACTATGTTTGATCATATTGGCTGGTTTTATTCTGTCTACATTATGTCATCATGCTTAAAGCATTACTTTGTTTGTTATGAACTTAATACCTAGAGAGGCAAGCGTAAAATTGCTCTCAAAGTGGAGTAAGTGTAGTAGATGCAGAATCATGTTGATCTATTTGTCACAGACGTAATGCCTATGTACTGTGCTTTTCTATCAATTGCCCAACAATAATTTGTGACCCATCGTTGATATGTTCTTGAGAGAGATGCCTCTAGTGAAAGCTATGCCCCCCCGGGTCCATTAAATCATATTGCTAAAACCCTGAAAACCTTGCTGCAATTTCATTACTTTTATTTAGTTTTACAATTTATATATCTACCATGATTAGAATTAATCCTTACAATTGACGAGTACATGGGGATTGACAACCCTCTTGCCTGGCAGACTAAGGCATAGCCTAGTGGTAGGAAGAGGCTGATGCCTTCCCACCCACCCAGGTTCAAGGCATGGTACTTGCAATTTGGGTTTGTTGCACCAACTGTAGGGGGTTCCCTTACAGTCTTTCTGTAAAAAAAAACAACCCTCTTGCCCGCGCTAGGTGCAGGCATTTGTTTGTGTGTGTGCAGGTACTGGTAAAAGTTGTTTGCATGAATTTCCTATTGGTTCGATAAACCTTGGGTCTTAACTGAGGGAAATACTTTCTGCTACTATAGTACGTCACCCATCATCCTGTTCGGGGAAATCCCAACGCCTATCACAAGTAGCAAGGTACCGCTTATCTTTTTTGCGTGGTGTCTCCTGTTGGTTCGATAAACCTTGGTTCTTAATTGAGAGAAATACCGTCTGCTACTATACTACATCACCCTTTCTCTTCGGGGAAATTATGATGTCTATCACAAGTAGCAGCTTCTGATAGGATGCTACCGATTTAGAATAGGATATAATGTGGGCCATTGGATTTAAAGTGATCTTGACGGCTCAAACTAAAACATACTGTTTCAATTAAGAGACTTACGGAGATGAGTTGGATTTAGATCTAACAGATAGGATATAATAGAGGCTCACCGGGTGACACTAGGATGTCGAAAAAGTTGTCGGAAAAAATGAGAACGATGACGCTGCTTCGGATGTGGACGAACTCCACGCTCCCGCGGGTCCTACCGATGAAAAGTTGGTAGACGATGTTCGTCTCTCCATGATGAAGGTCCTGGTGGCGGTGATTGCTCTTTGGACGACGAATGCGATGGCTGGGACATTCCAGAGTTGGCGTGGGTGTAGGATTGGAGAAGATATGTCTAGAGAGGGGGGGTGAATAGACTTTAACCAACCAAAAGTGCAGTAGTTTTCTTGAAACTTAGGCAGATTTTGGCACTAGTTAAAATATCACCTAGACTTCCTACATATGCATTTCTAGAGATAGGGCAGTGGAAATAGTAAAGCATGCAATTGTGTGGAAAGTAAAGGGTAGAGCTGGAAGATCAAACTCTATGTAGACACGGAGATTTTTTGCGTGGTTCTGATAGGTGGTGCTATCATAAATCCATGTAAATGGATACTTCAACCCACAGAGAGTAACGGTTGCGCGAGTCCATGATACGTCGCCAACGTATCTATATTTTTGATTGTTTCATGCTATTATAGTATCAATCTTGGATGTATATTATGCAATTATACATCATTTTTTGGGACTAACCTATAACCTAGTGCCCTGTGCTAGTTGCTGTTTTTTGCTTCTTTTTAGCTTTTCAGAAAATTAGTACCAAACTGAGTCCAAACGCTACGAAACTTTTTGACGATTTCTTTCTGGACTAGAAGGGACCCTAGAAGCTTCGGGAGAAGACCTGAAGTGCCATGAGGCAGTGACAAGCCTGCCAGGCAGGCTTGTGGGCCCCCGTGGCACCTCTTGACCTAATTCCAGCTCTACAAATTCCCAAATATTCCCAATACATCAGAGAGCCACCCAAAATACTTTTTCCGCCGCCGCATGTTTCTGTTCTTTAGAGATCCCATCTGGAGACCTTTTCTGGTACTCTGTCGAAGGGGGGAATCGATCACGGAAGGCCTCTACATCAACCTTGCTTCCCTTCCGATGATGTGTGAGTAGTTTACCACAGACCTACAGGTCCATAGCTAGTAGCTAGGTGGCTTCTTCTCTCTCTCTTTGATCTTCAATACAATGTTCTCCTTGATTTTCTTGGAGATCTATTCGTTGTAATCCTTTTTTGCGGTGTGTTTGTTGGGATCCAATGAATTGTGGGTTTATGATCAGATTATCCATGAATATCATTTGAGTCTTCTCTGAACTCTTTTACGCATGATTGTTATAGCTTTGTATTTCTCTCTGATCTATCCGTTTGGTTTGGCCAACAAGATAGATTTATCTTGCAATGGGAGAGGTGCTTTGTGATGGGTACGATCCTATGTTGCTCAATCCCAGTGACAGAAAGGGACATGACACATACCTGTATCGTTGCCATTAAGGATAAAAAGATGGGGTTTATTCATATTAATTGGGTTCACTTTGTCTACATCATGTCATCTTGCTTAAGGCATTACCCCGTTCTTTATGAACTTAATACTCTAGATGCACGCTGGATAGCGGTCGATGTGTGGAGTAATAGTAGTAGATGCAGGCAGGAGTCGGTCTACTTGTATCGGACGTGATGCCTATATACATGATCATTGCCTTGGATATCGTCATAACTATGCACATTTCTATCAATTGCCCAACAGTAATTTGCTTACCCACCGTATGCTACGTTCAAGAGAGAAGTCTTTGCTGAAAACTATGGCCCCGAGTCTATTTTCATCATATTTAAAATAAAAATACTTTGCTACACTTTATTTTATTTTCTGTTTTTGTTTATCTATCTATCACTCTGAGATTTGATCATTGCAATTAACCGCCAAGGGATTGACAACCCCTTACGCAAGTATTTGTTATTTTGTGTGTAGGTGCTGTTCACGAGGTATTACGTGGTTCTCCTACCGGATTGATAACCTTGGTTCTTATCTGAGGGAAATACTTATCTCTACTATACTGCATCATCCTCTCCTCTTCGAGGAAATCCCAACGCAACTCACAAGTAGCAGGAAGAATTTCTGGCGCCGTTGCCGGGGAGACATCACCAACACCTATCAAGTACCATTGTATACATTTTCATCTCCTTGCATTTAATTTTATTTGCCATTTGCCTCTCGTTTTCATCTCCCCCACTTCTAAAACGTTTTCACAAAAGCACAAAAAAAATTTCGTTTACCTTTTTGCTTGTTTGTTTGATTGCTTGAAGTTGCTACCATGTCTGAGTTTGTTATTGAGAAAGTGGATGGTAACATCCGTAGAGTTGAAATTCCTCAAAATTTGGATTCGAAATTTTTTGTTGTGGGACATGGGAAAATTAGGTAAAAATGTGTTATCCAAGAATTCTTTAATTGCACGGGGACATTGGCTTGTAATGATATTCCTATTCTAGAAAGAACCAAGAGTTACGCCGAAGCTATTTCAGCACTTGTTCTTAAACTTGAAAGAAAATTTATGCGTAGTCACCCCACTTTGCAAAGATTGTTCTATGAGTTGCCTATTATCAACAACCCTAGGGCTAAGAAGATAACTACTCTCATCCTTATGAATGAATTTGATTATATAGTATGTGAGGCTATAGAGACCTTTGATTTTTATAATATGAACCTTGAACATCCGATCATAGATGAAATTTTGTATGAAGAAGATTATTTATTGAGGCATTTGTTTTGTGATAATCTTACCTTCAATGGAAATACTAAAACATAAGTCCCCCTATACATATTATCCAACCATTTTTCAATGGTATTAACCAACAATATTGTTGGATAGTAAAGGGAAACCAACAAGGGTTTGAGGAAGGTTGCTTTCATAATGCTAAAACCATGGTTAATGATGTGTTCCCCATTATTTTTGAAAAGCGCCCCGGTGAACCCGTGCCCAATGATGCAAAAACTAAAGATGACAACACTTGAAACTATGCATTAGGCCTAGCTAGGGGCGTAAAACAATAGCGCTTGTTGGGAGGCAACCCAATAGCTATCTTTATTTTCTTATTTATTTCCTGTTTTTTTGGTGTGCACACAATGCTACTGTTATGGTTGTGTTTTTGTGTTTAAATTAGTGTTTGTGCCAAGTAAACCCTTTCGGATGATTTGCATGATAGTTGCTTTGATTCTGTGAGAAAATAGAACCTTTTGCGTCCAATAGCAGAATTGTTTAGATTCACTGGAACGTCATAAATTCAGATTTTTTTACACATGATTGATATACAAATTTCCCACTTTGTCCTAATTTTTTAGAATTTTTGGACTTACATAAGTACGGTCATTGTTTGAATCATTATAGACTGTTATGTTTTTGATAGATTCTGTTTTCGTTGCATTTTTTGCTTGTTTTAATGAATCTATGGATTGTATCGGGGGTATAAGTCATGATGAAGTTAGAATACAGTATGTATTATGCAATAATAAAATATGAATGGGTTTACAATAGTACATAAAGTTTATGATTTGCTTGTTATACTAACGGATCTCACAAATTTTCTATTTAGTTTTGTGTGCTGAAGTTTTCAAGTTTTCAGTGAGATCACGATGGATGAAGGAATAAGGAGTGGAAAGACCCTAAGCTTGGGGGTGCCCGAGGTATCCCAAGGTCATTTTCAAGGATACCCAAGACTCTAAGCTTGGGGATGCCCCGGATGGCATCCCCTCTTTCTTCTACCAACCATCGGTAAATTATTTGGAGCTACATTTTTATTCATCACATGGTATGAGTTTTGCTTGGAGCGTCGTGTATTATATGCGTCCTTGCTTTGTTTGCCTTTTAGTTTGAGACAATAATCTTTACATGACACACCTTTTTGAGAGGGTCACAAATTATTCGCGATTTGTTAGAATACTCTACGTGCTTCACTTATATCTTTTGAGCTAGGCAGTTGCTCTAGTACTTCACTTATATCTTTTAGAGCACGGCGGTGGTTAAATTTTAAAGAAATAGTTGCACTCTCATGCTTGACTTATATCATTTTGAGAGTTTGATAAATACTAATGGCAAATAGCACGGGTTACGAATTTTGTCCTAATATGATAGGTATTCAAGAGGGATATAATAAAAACTTTCATGTAGATCACTGAATATGATAAGTTTGATTCCTTGCAATAGTTTTGCAATATAAAGATGGTAACATGTGGGAGGTACTAGTGAATTATTGTGGTTTAGTAAGAATATTTGTATTAAGGTTTGTGATTCCCGAAGCATGCACGTACTCTCTCATTATGCTAAGAAGTTGGAGCATGATTTATTATTGATTGTCTTCCTTATGAGTGGCGGTCGGGGATGAGCGATGGTCTTTTCCTACCAATCTATCCCCCTAGGTGCATGCGTAGTAGTACTTTGCTTCGAGGGCTAATTAACTTTTGCAATAAGTATGTGAGTTCTTTATGACTAATGTGAGTCCATGGATTATACACACTCTCACCTTTTCGCAATTTGCTAGCCTCTTCGGTATCGTGCATTGCCATTTCTCACCTCGAGATGTGGTGCAAACTTCGCCGGTGCATCCAAACCCCATGATATGATATGCTCTATCACACATAAGCCTCCTTATATCTTCCTCAAAACAGCCACCATACCTACCTGCTATGCCATTTACATAGCCATTCCGAGATATATTGCCATGCAACTTCCACCGTTTTGTTTTTATGACACACATCATCATTGTCATATTGCTTTGCATGATCATATAGCTGACATAGTATTTGTGGCTCAGCCACCATTCATCATTTTTTATACATGTTACGCTAGATCATTGCACATCCCGGTACACCGCCAGAGGCATTCATATAGAGTCATATTTTGTTCTAGTATCGAGTTGTAATTTTGAGTTCTAAGTATATAGAAGTGTGACGATCATTATTATTCATTATTAGAGCATTGTCCCAAGTGAGGAAAGGATGATGGAGACTATGATTCCCCCCACAATCGGGATGAGGAACTGGACGAAATAAAAAAAGAGTCCAAAAAGAGCCTAACAAAAAATAGAACAAAAGAAAAAAAAGAAAAAAAGAGAGAAAAAGAGAGAAGGGGCAATGTTACTATCCTTTCCACACTTGTGCTTCAAAGTAGCACCATGTTTTTCATATAGGGAGTCTCCTATGCTTTCATTTTCATATACCTAGTGGGAATTTTTTATCATAGAACTTGGCTTGTATATTCCAATGATGGGCTTCCTCAAATGCCCCAGCTTCATGAGCAAGCAAGTTGGATGCACACCCACTTAGTTTTATTTTTGAGCTTTCATACACTTAGAGCTCTTAGTGCATCAGTTGCATGGCAATCCCTACACCTTGCATTGGCATCAATTGATAGGCATCTCCATAGCCCGTTGATTAGCCTCATCGATGTGAGTCTTTCTCCGTTTTTGTCTTATCCATATTATCTCTATCACCGTACTCAATTCCACCCATAGTGCTATATCCATGCCTTGCGCTCATGTATTTCGTGGGGGTTGAAAAAGCTGAAGCGCGTTAAAAAGTATTAACTTATTGCTCGTCTTGTCATTGGGGTCGTGCATGATAAATACTTTGTGTTAAGAAGATGGAGCATGACAAGACTATATGATTTTGTAGGGACAACGTTCTTTAGCATTGATATTTTGAAAGGCATGATTCTCTGTTGGTATGCGTGAGTATTGATGTTTTTATATCAAATTATAAACTATCGCCTTGAATCATTCGGATCTTAATATTCATGCCACAAAAGATATTACATGATGAATATGATAGGTAGCATTCCACACCAAAAATTCTATTTTTGTCATTTACCTACTAGAGGACGAGCAGGAATTAAGTTTGGGGATGCTGATACGTCTCCAACGTATGTATATTTTTTGTTTGTTCCTGATACGTGTCCAACGTATCTATAATTTTTGATTGTTCCATGCTATTATATTATCTGTTTTGGATGTTTAATGGGCTTTACTAAGCACTTTTATATTATTTTTGGGACTAACCTATTAACCGAAGGCCCAGTGCAAATTGTTTTTTTGCCTATTTCAGTATTTCGCAGAAAAGGAATATCAAACGGAATGAAACCTTTGGGAGAGTTATTTTTGGAACAAACGTGATCCAGGGGACTTGGAGTGGACGTCAAGAAAGAAGCGAGGAGGCCACGAGGCAGGGAGGCGCGCCTGCCCCCTGGGCGCGTCCCCCACCCTCGTGGGCCCCTCACAGCTCCACCGACCTACTTCTTCCTCCTATATATATATATCCATATACCCCAAAAACATCCAGGAGCACCACGAAATCCTATTTCCACCGCCGCAACCTTCTGTACCCGTGAGATCCCATCTTGGGGCCTTTTTCGGCGCTCCACCGGAGGGGGAATCGATCACGGAGGGCTTCTACATCAACACCATAGCCTCTCCGATGATGTGTGAGTAGTTTACCTCAAACCTTCGGGTCCATAGTTATTAGCTAGATGGCTTCTTCTCTCCCTTTGGATCTCAATACAAAGTTCTCCTCGATCTTCTTGGAGATCTATTCGATGTAATTCTTTTTGCGGTGTGTTTGTCGAGATTCGATGAATTGTGGGTTTATGATCAAGATTATCTGTGAACAATATTTGAATCTCCTCTGAATTCTTTTATGTATGATTTGTTATCTTTGCAAGTCTCTTCGAATTATCAGTTTGGTTTGTCCTACTAGATTGATCTTTCTTGCAATGGGAGAAGTGCTTAGCTTTGGGTTCAATCTTGCGGTGTCCTTTCCCAGTGACAGCAGGGGCAGCAAGGCACGCATTGTATTGTTGCCATCGAGGATAAAAAGATGGGGTTTATATCATATTGCTTGAGTTTATCCCTCTACATCATGTCATCTTGCCTAATGCGTTACTTTGTTCTTATGAAATTAATACTCTAGATGCATGCTGGATAGCGGTCGATGTGTGGAGTAATAGTAGTAGATGCAGAATCGTTCCGGTCTACTTGTTGCAGACGTGATGCCTATATACATGATCATGCATAGATATTCTCATAATTATGCACTTTTCTATCAATTGCTCGACAGTAATTTGTTCACCCACCGTAATACTTATGCTATCTTGAGAGAAGCCACTAGTGAAACCTATGGCCCCCGTGTCTATTTTCCATCATATAAGTTTCCAATCTATTTTACATTGCAATCTTTACTTTCAATCTATATCATAAAAAATACCAAAAATATTTATCTTATTATCTCTATCAGATCTCACTTTTGCAAGTGGCTGTGAAGGGATTGACAACCCCTTTATCGCGTTGGTTGCAAGGTTCTTATTTGTTTGTGTAGGAACGAGGCGACTTGCGTGTAGTCTCCTACTGGATTGATACCTTGGTTCTCAAAAACTGAGGGAAATACTTACGCTACTTTGCGGCATCACCCTTTCCTCTTCAAGGGAAAACCAACGCAGTGCTCAAGAGGTAGCAGTTCCATGCTATTATAGTAACAATTTTTGATGTTTATTATGCAATCATATATCATTTTTTGGGACTAACCTATTAACCAAGTGCCCAGTGCCAGTTGCTGTTTTTTTGCTTGTTTTTGGCTTTCAGAAAATCAGTACCAAACGGAGTCCAAATGCTATGAAACTTTTGATGATTTTTTCTGGACCAGAAGGGACCCTAGAAGCTTCGGGAGAAGACCTGAAGTGCCACGAGGTAGCGACAGCCTGCCGACACACCCCTAGGCTTGTGGGTCCCTCGTGGCACCTCTTGACCTAATTCTAGCTCTATAAATTCCCAAATATCCCCAATATATCAGAGGACCACCCAAAATACTTTTTCTGCTACCACAAGTTCCTGTTCTTCAGAGATCCCATCTGGAGACCTTTTTTAGAACTCTGCCAAAGGGGGAATCGACCATGGAGGGCCTCTACATCAACCTTGCTGCCCTTCCAATGATGTGTGAGTAGTTTACCACAGACCTACGGGTCCATATCTAGTAGCTAGATGGCTTCTTCTCTCTCTCTCTCTCTTCGATCTTCAACTTGAATACAATGTTCTCCTCAATGTTCTTGGAGATCTATTCGATGCAAGCCTTTTTGATCCGACGAATTATGGGTTTATGATCAGATTATCCATGAATATTATGTGAGTCTTCTTTGAACTATTTTATGCATGACTGTTATAGCTTTGTATTTCTCTCCAATCTATCTATTTGGTTTGGCCAACTAGGTTGATTTATCTTGCAATGGGAGAGGTGCTTTGTGATGGGTTCAATCTTGCGTTGCTCAATTCCAGTGATGGAAAGGGACATGACACATACTTGTATCATTGCCATTAAGGATAAAAATATGGGGTTTGTTCATATTAATTGGGTTTACTTTGTCTACATCATGGCATCTTGCTTAAGGCGTTACTTCATTCTTTATGAACTTAATACTCTAGATGCATGCTGGATAGCGTCAATGTGTGAAGTAATAGTAGTAGATGTAGGCAGGAGTCGTTCTACTTGTCTCAGACGTGATGCCTATATACATGATCATTGCCTTGGATATCGTCATAACTATGCACTTTTCTATCAATTGCCCAACAGTAATTTATTTACCCACCATATGCTATGTTAAAGAGAGAAGCCTCTAGTGAAAACTATTCCCCTAGGGTCTATTTTTATCATATATTAAAATCCCAAAATACTTTGCTGCACTTTCTTTTTCTTTTCTTTTCTTTTCTTTTCTTTTATTTTGTGTTTCTGTTTATCTATCTAACACTACGAGATTTAATCCTTGCAATTAACCGCCAAGGGATTGCGTTGGGTGCAAGTATTTGTTATTTTGTGTGTAGGCGCTGTTCACGAGGTATTTTGTGGTTCTCCTATTGGATTGATAAGCTTGGTTCTTAACTGAGGAAATACTTATCTCTACTATACTGCATCATCCTCTCCTCTTCGAGGAAATCCCAACACAGCTCACAAGTAGCAGTGAATGGAGGGCTCCACCCACGAAGAGTCCACAAAGAAGCAACCTTGTCTACTCCATCATGGCTTATGCCCACGAAGGACTAGCCTCAGTCTGGCAGATCTTCTTGAAGTAGGCAATCTCCTTGCCCTTACAAACTCCTTGGTTCAACTCCACAATCTTTCGGAGGCTCCCAAGTGACACCTAACCAATCAAGGAGACACCACTCTACAAAAGGTAATAGATGTGTAGTTGATGATGAAATCCTTGCTCTTGTGCTTCAAATGATAGACTCCCCAACACTCAATCACTCTCTCGCAGATTTGGCTATGGTAGGAGAAGGATTTGAGTGGAAATCAATTTGGGGAAGGCTAGAAATCAAGGTTCAAATGGTAGGATTGGAATCTCTTGATCTCAACACATGAGTAGGTGGCTCTCTCTCAGAAAATGAGTAGTAGAAGTGAAGTTTTTGTTCTGATGTCTCTCTGTGAGGGTAAGTGGGTGTGGAGGGGTATATATATGGTTCGCCCAAAAATTCAACCGTTACAACCTTTTGACCCAACTCAGTGACACCAGAGTGAATTCTCGGTGAGATCGACCTGTGTAAAAGATTCGAACATTGGAGGTCTCGGTGAGACCAAAGTAGAATATCGGAGCGACCGAAGTGCAATGGCTAGCGCAAGATCTCATTTCGGTAATTCCGATCGTTTCATCTTGGTAATTCCTAAATAAAGCAAGTTCATCATGGAAACTTGGTCACGCAATCTCGGTGGGACCGAGATCCATATCGGTAGAATCAAAATGTTAGGGTTTGGATCTAGCAGTGTATGTGATCAACTTGGTGAGTCCGGGAGTGGGAATTTTGGTGGGACCGAGATGATACTTTAGGGTTTGGACAGATGTGATGTGGTGTATGTGGTTGAGGGTTTTGGTGCAATATCACTAAGCACTTGAGCAAGAAAGTCATCATCAGTACCTGACCCCCTTTTAATAGTATTGGCTTTCCTATAGGACTCAGAGTCTCTGGACGTGCTCAGATGTCTAGAAGGGTCTCTGAACGATGTAGATGAAGATGATGGTGTCGGATCATGGGTTCCGGCAAAACCCTTAACGTTCGAACTCTGGGGTGCGCACGAAGATTTCCCCCTACCGATCCACGTCCTAGCTTTGCTAAGATCTCAAGGTCTAACTCGACAAACTCGCAACACAAAGAACACAAGATTTATACTGGTTCGGGCCACCGTTGTGTGTAATACCCTACTCTAGTGTGTGGTGGTGGATTTCCTCTCGGGCTGAGGATGAACAGTTACAAGGGGAAGAACAGCCTCCTAAGGTTGAGGAGTTCTTGTGCTCTGCGTGTGGGTGAGGATTGGCTCAAGATCAGATGCCTGAGGCTTCGTTGCCTCCTACTGTGGTGGCTAGTCCTATTTATAGAGGCCCTGGTCCTCTTCCCAAATATTGAGCGGGAAGGGAGCCAACAACGACCAATTTGAAAGGGGACAGCTAGTACATCTTATCCTGACAAAAGTAGTCTTCGCATGCCAAAGGCTCTGGTGGTGACGCCGCCTTGGGCTCCATGGTGACCTCCGTCTTGCCGTCCTGCTGGTCTTGGTCTGGTTGCATTGATATGGAAACCTTTGCTTGACGCCTCGGTACTCCACACCTGCGCTTGCCTCCTTAGCACCAAAGAGGAAACAAGGACACTGGCGGGCTGGCGCCCGCCTGGCGCCCGCCTGGTCTCGGTCGTCATGGCTCACGTCACTAGAACCTCGCGAGGTTTGCCTTGCCTTGACTCTCCACCCCTCGCGAGCCAACCTAGTGAGGCCGCTCCTGAGGAGGTCTTGTGTCGTCCGCCTCGCGAGGCTTGGCCCCTCGCGAGGGTCTTGAATGCTTGTTGCTGAAGATGGGCCATACGGGCCCGCTTGCAGAGCCACGCCGTGGGCCGCGGGCAGGCAAGTCTGGGGACCCCTGTTCCCAGAACACCGACAGTAGCCCCCGGGCCCAAGGCACGCTCGGGCTTGGCTTCGAGGCGAAGCCAGAGGTCAAGTGCGGAGCGCCGCGGGCCCCAATAGCCTGCAGCCTTGGTCGACGCATGGCGGTTGATTGGACATGGGCGTCTCCACTTCCCCACGCTGCCTCGGCAACTGCCCGACTGTCAAAAGGCTGGCGCAGACAGCGCTTGCCTTCATTGCTTCCTTTCGCCTTGCTCAGATCCCCTTTCTTGCGCCCTGCCTCCGAAATCCCCATATCTGCTTCCATCCTCCACCGCATCAGCGACCTATGGCGCCGTGCAAGGTCAAGCCCTCCTCGTCGCCGGCTTGGTACGAACCAGCTCTCGACGCGCCCGGAGCAAAGCTACAACTAATTTGGACGGGGTTGGCGCCGGCCTCCCGTGGCCTACTGTTGATGATGGCGTCGGCCGCGGGAGCGTGTAGTTAGGATTCCCGAAGTTTTTATCTTTTGTTCCCTGTGAGGAATCGAGGAGTACCCCGTGGGGGCATGTAAAGGGTATTTAATGTCTTTTGTTGATATCATCCTTGTTATGAAAATTTGTGGGCGCAAGTCCTGCTTCAGCTCGGTCTCCCCTTTCCGACCTCGCGATGACTTGGTGCTCTACGCTGACAGGTCCCGGTCCCCAGGCAGGCTTCAGCCGTCGCTGGTATGCCAGGTCGCGTGCCATGGTCAAGGCCAGGAGGTGAGCGGCCCGAGGTCCAGTAAGAGCTCCTGAGGCGCGATGCTCAGGAGGTCCCCTTTAGCGCTCAAGCAGCCATGGTAAGGTAAGAAAGGGAGGCGACGTTGCCGCAACAGGGCTGCAGCAAGCATGACCCCTAGGCTCCAACAATTAGCCGATCTGAGCGCGAGACTTATCTTGGCGGTCCAAGGTCGATTCCTTGCGATGCGCCATGTTCATGCGTAGCTAGGTCAGGTCCATGCGAGCCTCCCCCTCTTCTCCACGCTCTCCTTCATGCTCTGCGTCCTCAGGTCCCGGCCCTTGAGCGAGCTCAGCCGCCGCTGGTATGCCAGGTCGCGTGCCGTGGTCAAGGCCATGGGGTGAGGGCTAGAGAGCCAGTAGGAGCTCCTGAGTTGCGATGCTCAGGAGCCCCCTTTTAACGTGCAAGCAGATTGCAAGGGAGAAGAGGGAGCTCACGGTGCCGCCTGCTGTCATTCTCATGAGATTCCTGCAAGCCGGCACAAGGAGAAAGACATTTTGCCATTATGGTTGCCGGTCCGCCGCTGGTTGCTTCGCGAGGAGACGAAGGCACTGAGGGCCTGGTGAGGTGATGTGCACGGGGCGTGCCGCGAGCTAGAGCTCGACTGCTCAGATTTGTCGACGTTGCAGGGACGGACCCGTGCACAAGCGCCGTGCTAGCGTGAGTAGCCCCCGTGGGAGGTGAGAGTCAAACAGGTGATAGTCATAGATAGATTAAGCATGGAAAGCAAGCTAGCTCAGGTAAATGCAGGAAGGATACATGCCACTGGGTCAGGCCCGAGCGGCTTGGGGATGGTGCAACCCGAGGGATGAAAAAGGGATGCATGCCACAGGGACGGACCCACGTGACCTGGGAATGATGCAGTCCGAGGGGCGCTCCCAGCTAAATAAACTTGGAAAGTGTCACCTGGTTCTGTTGATGAAGGGATGTTGGGGCAGCTGAAGGTACGCGGCGAAGGGGTCGCTCCTCGCGAGCCACCGGGGCCCTGAGCCTCGGGAGGCTCTGGGGGTCCAGGCGGTTCCTTGAGGACCGTCTCCATCTCCGTCAGGACGGCGTGGTGCCTGGCCTCCTGAGTTGCCAGGATGCGCCGCAAGTTGCACTGATAGGTGGACGCCACACTCGGCAGGCTGAAGGGCATGCGAACGTAGCTGTGCGGCGAACCTTCGCAGCGTCCTACGCGCGAAGGCCAGAAGAGCTCCTGAGATGCGGCCCTGTTGAGCCCTGGGACCTCGATGCAGACACGCAACCCGGCATTCTCGCCTGGATGGGGAGCTGCGCCTGGTGAGCGGCGGTCGCCGCGCATGGCCCACGCGTCTTGCAGTTCCTGAGTGGTCCTGGTGATGAACTCCTGAGCGGTGGGCGCTCCTCGCCCTGTGTTCTCCTGAGGGAAACGTGCCGTGAAGCACGCCTCCAAGTGGTGCCCAAGCACCTCCCTCATGATGTTGGCAAGGTCTGAGGCCCTCCAGAAGAGAGCCCTCAAGCCCTGCACGAGAAGGACGCCGGGCGCGCCTTCCTATGCGATGGAGGGAGGCGTCCCAGGCGCGGGCGCTGACCCTGACGAGGTTCCGCTCGCGACGCCACCCTCCAGAGGTCCTGCACGGTGTAGCTGCTTCTTCTTCTAGGGGGTGGCCTCAGGAGGGCACTCGCCCTTGCTGTTGGGGTCGTCGATTGCTGCAGCTTGAAGGCACGCTCGAGGGAGCACACCATGTCTCTTTCTTCGCACGGGACTGTGATGATTCCGCCGCTTCCTGGCATCTTGAGGACATTGTAGCCGTGATGGGTCACCGCCATGAACTTGGCCAGGGCTGGATACCCGAGGATGACATTGTACGGCAGACGGGTGTGCGCGACGTCGAAGTCGATGAGCTTGGTGCGGTAGTTATTGCGTTCTCCGAAGGTGACAGGGAGGCGGACCCACCCTATCGGGGTAGTGGAGCCGTCGGTCACTCCTGAGAAAGGCTTGGTGGGCTGAAGCTGGTCATACGGCACTTGAAGGTTGTCGAACGTATCGACGGATAGGACGTTGAGCCCTGCGCCGCCGTCGATGAGGGTCTTGGTGACTTGCACATTGCTGATGACTGGGGAACAAAGCATTGGGAGGGCGCCAGCGGTAGCCGCGCACTTGAGCTGATCTGCCGAGCTGAACGTGATGGCGCACTTGGACCATCTGAGCGGGCGCGTGGCTTCGAGCTTGGGGAGGACTGCATTCACTTCATGAGCAAACTGTTTGAAGATACGCTGTGAGGCTGGGGCCTGAGCTCCGCCCAAGATGCAGGCGAAAGCACGCGGCTCCTGGAAGCCCCCAGCCCCGTCGTCTTGATGGTGGTCGTCATTCCTTCTTGGTGGTGGCGGTAGTGGAGGAAGACCGGCGTTGCCCTGAGGACGATCCTCACGAGGCTGGTCCCTCCAGGCACCCTCGCGAGGCTGATCCTACCAGCGGTCCTCACGAGGCCGGTCGCGCCACTCCTGGCGCGGGCCACGGTCATCCTAGCGTCCGCCACCACGTCCTCCTCCTTGGCCGTAACCCCGGTCGTTGCGCTCGGGGCGTCGACCGAAGCGTCCTTCTCGAATGCCTCTGAGATCTTGACAATCGGTGGTGTTGTGGCTATGCAGGTTATGGAAGGCGCAGAACGGTCGGCTACTCTTGGATGACTCAGGTTGGTCTCTGCCGCGCTTGGTGTCTGGCTCCGCCACGAGCACGGCTGCTCCCTTGCGCTTCACGTCCTTGGCCTTGGCTTTCTTCTCCTCCGGGTCCACAGCCGGGAGCTCGAGGAGGGAGAGGCGCCCCTCCTCAGCTCTTGCGCACTTGGTCGCCAGGTTGAACAGCTCCAGGGACATGCAGAGCTCCTCGTGGATGGCGAGCTCCTCCTTCATCTTGACGTCACGGACGCCATCAGAGAACGCGGAGATGATGGCCTCGTCCGTCACCTTGGGGATCTTGAGGCGAACGTTGTTGAAGTGCTGGATGTACTTCTGGAGGGTCTCTCCTGGTTGTTGCTTGACGCGGCGTAGGTCACCCGCGGCAGGAGGGCGGTCGCGAATGCCCTGGAAGTTGGCGACGAAGCGGTTGCGCATCTCGTCCCAGGAGGAGATCGAGCCTGGAGGCAGGTTGAGGAGCCAGGAGCGGGCACCATCTTTGAGAGCCATGGGGAACCAGTTCGCCATGACTCTCTCATCGCCGTTGGCCGCTGTCGGTGTCAAAACCGGCGGAACGCGGGTAGGGGGTCCCGAACTGTGCGTCTAAGGCGGATGGTAACAGGAGGCGGGGGACACAATGTTTACCCAGGTTCGGGCCCTCTCGATGGAGGTATTACCCTACTTCCTGCTTGATTGATCTTGATGATATGAGTATTACAAGAGTTGATCTACCACGAGATCGTAGAGGCTAAACCCTAGAAGCTAGCCTATGATTATGATTGTTGTTGTCCTACGGACTAAACCCTCTGGTTTATATAGACACCGGAAGGGGCTAGGGTTACACAGAGTCGGTTACAAGGGAGGAGATCTACATATCCAAATTGCCAAGCTTGCCTTCCACGCAAAGGAGAGTCCCACCCGGACACGTGACGAAGTCTTCAATCTTGTATCTTCATAGTCCAACAGTCCGGCCAAAGTATATAGTCCGGCTGTCCGAGGACCCCCTAATCCAGGACTCCCTCAGTAGCCCCTGAAGCAGGCTTCAATGACGATGAGTCCGGCGCGCAGATTGTCTTCGGCATTGCAAGGCGGGTTCCTCCTCCGAATACTCCATAGAAGATTTTGAACACAAGGATCGTGTCCGGCTCTGCAAAAAAATTCCACATACCACCATAGAGAGTATGATATTCCACAAATCTAATCTGCTGACAACTTTTCATAACGTGACATCCGGCTGTGGTCTGGTCATTACGAACCGTTTTCCCAGCCTGCTGCTGCGCGCATTGCGAGGCAGTTTTCTTGGCACGTCTTGTCGAAGCAGAGATCATGTCCCCTTATCACGGGATTCTCATCAATACGGGTGTGGGTAACCCAATCATGCTTGCTAGTATGACTCCTCGATTTTAGGCAAGTTCCAAACAGCCACGCGGAGGACGCTTGATATTCACCCTCCTTATAAAGGGGCCTGTCCTTTTCTTCTCGCGCTCGATCCTTTCCTTCCCCCACCTCGAATTCCAACACCCAAGGCTCAGGCTAAGCGCTTAGACCTTCAATCATGTTCGGATCCAACCTTCAAGGCCGGTGGATGGCCTCCTCTGTCACAGAGGAGGACATCAAGAAGCTCAGAGAAGCCAGGTATCTGACCGCCAAAATCTCGCATAGGCTGCCTGCTCAAGGGCAGGTCATCCCCACTCCCGAACCCAATGAGAGTGTCGTATTTGTTTCCCACTTCCTCCGAGGGCTAGGCTTTAGTCTTGATCCCTTTGTTAGAGGGCTTATGTTCTATTACGGGCTCGATTTCCATGATCTAGCTCCAGATTCCATCCTTCACAGCTCGTCGTTTATCGTCGTGTGTGAGGCCTTCCTCCGCATCACCCCACACTTCGGCTTATGGCTTAAGACCTTCAATGTGAAGCCGAAGATGATCGATGGGCGACACGCAGAATGCGGAGGTGCCATAATAAGCAAAAGCGCCGATGCTCCATGGCCAAAGGGTTCCTTCCCGAAGATGTCCAACTTATGGCAGCGCTAGTGGTTTTACATCACAACTCCCCGAAGTACTAAGTGGGTAGCTGCCCCGCCTTCCGTTCGGGCCCCCCGCCACAACTGGCGTCATGGGTCAATAAGGGGCTGGACTGGGGGCCAGTTAATGACGTGCCGACATTGCAGAGTCGCATCCGAGATCTCCTCAAGAGAGATGTCAGCCTTGTCAAGGTAATGCAAGTCATGCTAGTTCGTCGGGTCCTGCCATGCCAACGTCGACCTCTCCGTATGTGGGAGTTCAACACGGAAGGACCGTGAACTATTCTTCGGCGTGACGCTCGAAGAGATGTATGGATTGTTCTTCGGATCACGAATAAAGTGTCCAGACACCACCGAGGATGTGGGTCTAAACTACAATTGTCCAGATACCCACGTAAGTAATTCTGCGGTCGAACACGCTATCTTTTCATTTGTCACAACATCATTCTGAAAAAAATCGCTCTTGGCCAGGACTGGATAAGAAAGGCGAAGATGATCAGGTGTTCGGCCCCCCTTCCCGAAGGCTCATCGGATCCTGTACTAGCCAGGATGCTTGAGCACGCACCTTATCAAGTGCCATCAGGGGAAGATAAAGGGAGGAATAAAGAAGCCGAAAGAGGGCCTCACACATTACTCATCCAAACTGGGGGAATTAGTGTCTCCGCGAAGGAGGATAATCGGGGAGAAGAATCTAAAATTCCCTCTCCCCAAGGAAGGAAAAGGACCGCCTCTGAAGACATAGAAACGAGGGATGAAACCTTCGTCAGGGGGCCCTGCCCTGGAGGGCGTCCTTACCGCACAGTGCCCGAAAGGGGGTCAGCCCTCCACCGAGCTGTAAGTGAACAAGAGTACTTTTGGTAGATATATCCTGCTTTATCTCCGAGGACAATAACCGAGACGTATGTCTTGCAGTCCAGATTGTAGCCCTTCTCAACAGAGTTCGTCTTCGGGGGATCTTCTTTCGGAGATGATGGAGAGCGAAACGCCTCCCCCTGTCTCCCCGCCTCATGGGGCGGACGACCCTGAGGTGTCGTCACGGAGGATTTCTCCTGATCCGCCAAGGCCAGAAGGTAACCCTTCGGCCACCCGAAGTCTGGAGTATTCAGCTCCTAAGGAGAGCAACAGAAAGAGTCCGGGACTGTCCGGTGCACAACCAGACGCACTGATGGGTCTTCTGGAGCAAGAGGCTATCTCAGCGGTGCATCGTACTTTAATGGGTACGGTGGTTGAGAGGATTTCATCCGCCAAAAGTGGGTTGCATGAAGCTTTTACGAGTCTGCTAAGAGGCTTTGAGGTACGCAAAGTAATATATATATTTTTTGACGGTACCGCACACGCTAGGTGTGCCCTATACAGATAGTAGCCCCTGAGACTCTGGTTGCTGTCCAGAGGCGACAAACAGAGGATCATAGTCCGAGGTAATGATCATGCTGCTTTCGTGTGCAGGCGGCTGAGGGTCCGGTGGCTGGCCGGACTGCTGAGTTTGCCGAACTGAGGCGGCAGCTTGACGCGGCAGATGCCGACATCACGCTTCTGAACATGCTGCTTGACGAGGCACAGGGTATGTATTTTTGGGTGGTCAACGGATATTAAGAGGAGCATGATGCTAGTATCTATAATATGCTGTGACTGCAGATGGAGCTGCCGCCGTGGAGACCCTTCGGGCGGAGCTTGCCCAAGCCAAGGAACAAGCCAGGAGAAGTGATGCGGCCGCCCTAAAGGCGGTCGAAGAGTCAAGAGCCGAACAGGCTGCTCATCGCCCGAGCGAAGATAAAATGGCCAAGATGGCTGTTGAGCTGAAAGATGCCGCCGGCCGGTATGAGCTTCTTGAAAAGAAAAGCCAAGCGAAAGCGGCGGACCTGAAGAAAGCCATGGAAGCAGCCAAGGAAACCCGCTCTAAAATCAGAGCGGCGAAGGAGGAGCTCCGTCAAGCCGGAGATATCGTGGCTGGGAAGCCCTTTTTGTTGTGGATGAAGTTCGGAGATCCGAAGTATGCCCCTCTAGATCAATTATGGAGTACCGCAGATGCGTACTTGGACTTGGCAACGAGTGCTACTGATGCGACTGAGTTTTTCAAAGATCAGATAGATCATGAAGTGGAAAAGTTGTTCTGGTTGCAGTTCAGTGCTCCAACGCGTCCGCTGCTGTTAAATGAACAAATGGTCGAGTGGGCTGAGCTCCATAGGTTGTCCGGACTTGCCATGAGGTTTGTCGTGGATCATCTTTGGCCGGAAGGACCAAGGCCGAATAGTTATTTTGGTTTAGTGCAACGATTCCTTGGTGCTGTGCCGCATATCGACGCTGTAAAGAGGTCGGCATGCATAGAGGGTGCATGAATGCCTCTTGCTCGTGTTAAGACATACTGGGCAGAGATGGAGGCCACCGCTATTGCAACCCGGGGTCCGGTCATAGGCCAGGTCTCGGCCGAGCACTATTTTGAAGAAGTCCTAGAAGGCGCTCCTTTAATAGAGGCTCAGTGCTCGAAGAGTATCATGTTCGAGTGACATGTATCCCAATTGTAAAAACGATGCTATTTGGATTATAAAGGCTGTGTTTATACTTTTGCCTGAAAGTATTATGATGCCTCCTGTGCGGCCGTTTATGTATGTATATAACCTGAAAGTTTGCAGTCGTCGGCTTCAACCCCCACACATATAATGCGGGGGTGTTCGGAAAAGCGCGTATTCACACTTGATCCAACGTCTTGGCCCATTAAGGAGGTGATAGCGTGGCGAACAAGGCAATCAGACTATATTGCTTTAACACTTTCACTTAGCCATAGGAGTTTGACGGTGGGCCTACTATATAGCCCCTGGTACTTCCGCGCTCATCCGAATACGGTGCACGTACATACATGACCGGGAAACCGGTCCTTCGTTAATGCGGAGGAATCGCGAAGATTCCGCTGAGTCTTCGAGTGGTTGACCAGTCTCGCGCTTTATCATGACAGTCGGTTTTCGGCTTTCTCGACTGAGGTGCTCATCCAGATGAACCAGGGCACAATCGCAGCAGTTCTCCCGGTGCCACCTTAGCCGATAGAGCGGAACATAAGGTAGCAAAACACGGGAGCCGGGCAAACCCAACTATTGACCAAAGACATGATTTGGAGCTGATGCATATAAGGCCAAACTCGCGACGCCGAACACTCCCTAAGGTATTCAGACTTTACAACATATACTGGGCTGAGTAACGCCCTCGATAGTGAGCCCTGAATTTCCAGGTACGTGCATTAGTCTGACGTGACGAAATGCCAATAACGCCAGCATCCCTCTCGGTTGTGTTGAGTATCTGGAGGGTGTGAAGCAACAAGAGACAGTAAGAAAGGTTTACACAGGGTCTTAATCTAAAAAGAAACCTTTGAGCGGGGCCCTGCTGCACGTCTGCGCCTATGTCTCCGTTGTGCCGTATCCTGGAAGGGTGTAGCACGATTATCATCTATAAAAGAGAAAAACCCAGGTGAAAGTCTTCGTGCGAAAAATTGGTTATTCTTAATAAACCATTAAAATGCAATCTAAATAGGGTCAAGCCGAACTGTAGTCCTTTTTACATGCGGGAAGCCCCTAGTACCACCTATGGGGGTATATCCATCAACCCAATCTCAGGTTTATCTAAGCTGTTACAGCTAGTTGTGCGCCGGACTTGTCTAGCCGTGTCCGCGGTCTTGATGACCAATCATTTATTCTGGTTGGAGAGGCCTTTCAGTGTTGGGCTGCTAGAGCCGCCACACATTCTTCCGCACGTAAGGAACGCTCTGTGTTTCCGCTAACTATGATGATGCCATGTGGACCGGGCATCTTAAGCTTAAGATAAGCGTAATGCGGTACTGCATTAAAACGAGCGAAGGCCGTTCTTTCGAGTAGTGCGTGATCGCCGCTTCGGAATGGAGCGATGTCGAAGGTTAATTCTTCGCTTCGGAAGTTGTCGGGAGAACTGAATACAACCTGTAGAACTAGAGAGCCCGTGCAGCGGGTCTCTGGGCCTGGTATTACTCCTTTAAAGGTAGTATTGCTTTGGCTGATTCTTGTCGGGTCTATCCCCATTTTGCGGACTGTGTCCTGATATATCAGATTAAGACTACTACCGCCGTCCATAAGGACTCGGGTGAGATGGTATCTGTCAATTATTGGGTCTAGCACCAAGGCAGCCGATCCTCCGTGCCGGATACTAGTCGGGTGATCCCTACGATCAAAAGTGATCGGGCAGGCCGACCAAGGGTTGAACTTGGGGGTGACGGGCTCCATGGCGCATACGTCTCAGAGTGCGCGTTTGCTCCTCCTCTTCATTACGTGAATCATGTTCACTGTTTTGACCTCTGGTGGGAATTTTTTCTGTCCTCCAGTGTTTGGCTGGCGAGGCTCATCCTCATCTTCACTTGGTGTCTCCCTCCCCTTGCGTTCGGTGTTTAGCTTGCCGGCCTGCTTGAAGACCCAACATTCTCTGTTGGTGTGATTTGCAGGTTTGTCAGAGGTGCCATGAATCTGACATAATCTGTCTAGAATCTTGTTTAGGCTGGACGGTCCATCTCTGCTGCCTTTAAATGGCCTTTTCCGTTGACTGGGTTGAGAGCCCCTGAATCCGGCGTTTACCGCCGTGTTGTCTGGGCTGTCTTCATTGTTTCGACGCTTGCTTTTATTGCGTCGCGGTTTCCATTGCCATCCCTGACTTCGGATGTGCCTGGGTTGCTGGTGCCGCTACGGGCCAGCCAACTATCCTCGCCCGCGCAAAAGCAGATCATAAGGCTTGTTAGGGCTGCCATTGTCCTCGGTTTCTCCTGGCCGAGGTGTCTGGCGAGCCATTCGTCCCGGACACTGTGTTTGAAAGCCGCTAAGGCTTCGACATCCGGGCAGTCGACGATTTGATTCTTCTTAGTGAGGAATCTGTTCCAAAGCTTTCGGGCTGACTCTCCGGGCTGTTGAATTATATGACTTAAATCGTCTGCATCCGGAGGTCGGGCATAAGTCCCTTGAAAATTAGCCCTAAAAGCATCCTCAAGCTCTTCCCAACTTCCAATTGAGTTTTCAGGGAGGCTTTTCAGCCAGTGTCGAGCTGGTGCTTTCAACTTGAGGGGCAGGTATTTGATGGCATGGAGATCATCCCCGCGAGCCATGTGGATGTGAAGGATGAAGTCCTCAATCCAGACCCCAGGGTCTGTCATTCCGTCGTATGCCTCTATGTTCACGGGTTTGAATCCCTCTGGAAATTCGTGATCCAGCACCTCATTGGTGAAGCATAGGGGGTGCACGGCACCCCTGTATTTGGATGTGTCATGGCATTCTGACGGTTGTAGTGTTCGGTTTTGATTCCGAGCTGTTATTCGGTCAGTATAGTCGTTTGTTCGGCCATGATTCTGTGCCGGAGCGCGCTTCCTAGATCCGTAGATGGACCTGGTCATACCGGCTTTTTGGTGCAAGTCCTCACGTAAATCGTGTGCTGACTTATGTGCGACATCGTTAGCCGCCCTATCAAGGCCACAGGGTGGTCGATCCGGCTGATCGGCCGTTTTATTTTTCGGCTGTATGGGCTCTAAAGCCTCGTCATCGAATTCAGGCAGCAGCTTGCGCTTTGGATAGCTCTTTGTGTGGCGACTGCCACCATACTTTTCTTTAGTGTCTAGCACTTTGTTCCATCTACTGTTGAGTGTATTTTGCGCGGCCTTAAGCCTTTGCTTCTGCTTCTTCAGACTCCTCGCGGTGGCAATAAGCCTTCTATGGAGGTTCTCTTGCTCCAAATGCCTTTCTGGGATGATGTGTGCATCGTCGTCCGGACTGTTCTCCTCTCGGGAGACAGGTTGATGAGCTTTACCCTCGGCCTCGCCGTGATCAGACAGCGGCTCCGTACTATGTTCGCCATCCGCTGGCTCATCCTGCTCTGTCGCTGGGTCCATGTGGTCATCGTTTCCTTTGGAGTCGACCGGGGTATTATTCTTTCTTGCGCTGTTATCGCTGTTTTTGCCGAGGCGGGATTTGGAGCAGCGCCTACGTCGTCGCTTTGGTTGCTTCTCGAGGGGATTATCCTTCGCTGCATCCTTCCGTTCCTCGTCATTTTTTTTGGGTGTATCCACCATGTATATATCGTGTGATGAAGTGGCTGTCCAGCGCCCTGTGGGCGGTGGTTCCTGTTCCTCTCCTGCATCGTCGTCCATACTGTCGATGTCTTCGGAGTCGAAATCAAGCATGTCGGTCAAATCATCAACAGTGGCTATTAAGTGGGTGGTGGGTGGGGAACGAATTTCTTCATCGTCCGCTTCCCACTCGAGCCGGACATAGTTCGGCCGAGGGTCTCCTGACAAGGAGAGAGACCTTAATGAATCTAGCACGTCGCCCAAGGGTGAGTGCAAGAAAATGTCCGTGGAGGTAAACTCCATGATCGGTGCCCAATCGGATTCGATAGGCACGGACGCAAGCGGTTCGGAGCCCGTGACCGGGGACGAATCCAAGGGTTCGACAACACAAGTCTCATAAGAGGTGAAGTCAGTATTCGGCTCTAACGCCGCTGAGTGTGCGACCTCCGTGGCGGGGTCCATCCACATGTCCTCGGATGGCACGATTTGCTCCGGATTGAGGACCGGAGTAGGCACAGGTGTGATCTCCCGAACACCGTCCGATAGCAGAGCCAAGTCGTGCTCGTCGTGATTGTGCGGCGCACCAGACATGGGCTCGAATCCGTCGAAGATCAAGTCTCCGCGGACGTCGGCAGTATAGTTTAAGCTTTCAAACCTGACCTGACGGCTAGGGGCGTAGCTCTCGATCTGCTCCAGATGGCCAAGTGAGTTGGCCCGCAGTGCGAAGCCGCCGAATATGAAGATCTGTTCGGGGAGAAAAACCTCACCCTGGATCGCATCGTTGCCAATGATCGAAGGAGCCATCAAGCCTTATGGTGACTGCACAGTGGAACTCAATGAAAGCACCAATGTCGGTGTCAAAACCGGCGGATCTCGGATAGGGGGTCCCGAACTGTGCGTCTAAGGCGGATGGTAACAGGAGGCGGGGGACACAATGTTTACCCAGGTTCGGGCCCTCTCGATGGAGGTAATACCCTACTTCCTGCTTGATTGATCTTGATGATATGAGTATCACAAGAGTTGATCTACCACGAGATCGTAGAGGCTAAACCCTAGAAGCTAGCCTATGATTATGATTGTTGTTGTCCTACGGACTAAACCCTCCGGTTTATATAGACACCGAAGGGGCTAGGGTTACACAAAGTCGGTTACAAGGGAGGAGATCTACATATCCGAATTGCCAAGCTTGCCTTCCACGCAATGGAGAGTCCCACCCGGACACGGGACGAAGTCTTCAATCTCGTATCTTCATAGTCCAACAGTCCGACCAAAGTATATAGTATGGCTGTCCGAGGACCCCCTAATCTAGGACTCCCTCAGCCGCCTCGATGCTCAGCTCGTAGAGCCGCAGGAACTCCACGGGGTCGGGGGTGCCATCGTAGCGTGGAGGCAGATTCGGCTTGAACTTGCCCGGCCAAGCGACGCTACGCAGCTCGGGGGTGAAGGCGTGGCAGCCGGCCGTGGTCACTGGTGCCTGTCTTGGAGGTGGAGCTTGGTCTTGGCACCCGCGTGCCACCACGGCAAGCGGCGCGTGGCTCTGCTGCAGCAAGCGATCCTGACGTGGCGGTGCGGGGAGTGGTGGAGCATTTTCTTGTGGTCGAGGGACTTCTTGGCAGCTTCTCTCTTCTTGCGCGGGCGCCGGACGCGGCAGGTCGCACCGTGGGACCACGCGCCTTGGCGCCAAGACTCCGTCTTGGGGCAGAGGTGGTGGAGGCGCTCCATGGGCCACGCTGCCCGCAGCTGGTGGAGGGCGAGGCAGCGAGAGGGACGGCGCATGAGAGCCCCCTGCGGCGCTGACAAGCTCGGCGATGCGGTCGAGCCAGTCCTCGTAGAGGTCGTCGATGGGGCGCTAGCGCAAGAGCTCGCGCGCCATGCACAGAGCTGCCTGCGCGTCCATGGGAGCGCGATGAGCGTGAGACAACGAACCAGCGGGAGTCAGCGATGGAGTGGCGATGCGGCCGTACCGCCGCACCGAGGGGTGCAACGAGGATGCTTGCTGCTCGTTCCCCGCTGGGCCGGTGGCGGTGTTGGCGGCAGGCGACAGAGAAGGACGGGGTGGCCCACCGACGGGAGCCGTCTGAGCAACGCGGGTGGCGAGGGCAGCCCGGCGCTCGGCGCGAGCGCGGCGTGCGTCCGCCATGGAAACGATGAAGCGACGGAAAGGAAGCTTCAGCGCACCCCTACCTGGCGCGCCAAATGTCGGATCACGGGTTCCGGCAAAACCCTTAAGGTTCAAACTCTGGGGTGCACACGAAGATTTCCCCCTACCGATCCACGTCCTAGCTTTGCTAAGATATCAAGGGCTAACTCGACGAACTCGCAACACAAAGAACACAAGATTTATACCGGTTCGGTCCACTGTTGTGGTGTAATACGCTACTCTAGTGTGTGGTGGTGGATTGCCTCTCGGGCCGTGGATGAACAGTTACAAGGGGAAGAACAGCCTCCTGAGGTTGAGGTGTTCTTGTGGTCTGTGTGTGGGTGAGGATTGGCTGAAGATCAGATGCCTGAGGCTTCGTTGCCTCCTACTGTGGTGGCTAGTCCTATTTATAGAGGCCCTGGTCCTCTTCCCAAATATTGAGCGGGAAGGGAGCCAACAATGGCGAATTTGAAAGGGGACAAGTAGTACAGCTCATCGTGACAAAAGTAGTCTTCGTCTGCCAAAGGCTCTGGTGGTGACGCCGCCTTGGGCTCCATGGTGACCTCCGTCTTGCCGTCCAGCTGGTCTTGGTCTCGTTGCACTGATATGGAAACCTTTGCTTGACGCCTCGGTAATCCGCGCCTGCGCTTGCCTCCTTAGCACCAAAGAGGAAACAAGGACACTGCGCAGGCTGGCGCCCGCCTGGTCTCGGTCGTCATGGCTCATGTCACTAGAACCTCGCGAGGTTTGCCTTGCCTTGATCTCTCCGCCCCTCGCGAGCCAACCTGGTGAGGCCGCTCCTGAGGAGGTCTTGTGTCGTCCACGAGGCTTGGCCCCTCGCGAGGGTCTTGAATGCTTGTTGGTGAAGATGGGCCGTACGGGCCCGCTTGCAGAGCCATGCCGTGGGCCACATGCAGGCAAGTCTGGGGACCCCCGTTCCCAGAACGCCGATAGATGGCACAGGTTGGTTGAGGCGTGATAACACACAAGTATAGGGGATCGCAACAGTTTTTGAGGGTAGAGTATTCAACCCAAATTTATTGATTCGACACAAGGGGAACCAAAGAATATTCTCAAGTATTAGCAGTTGAGTTGTCAATTCAACCACACCTGGAAAACTTAATATCTGTAGCAAAGTATTTAGTAGCAAAGTAGTATGGAAGTAATAGTAACGGTGGCAAAGGTAACAGTAGCAGTTTTGTAGTAATTGTAACAGTGGCAACGGAAAAGTAACTAAGCAAAGATCAATATGTGAAAAGCTCGTAGGCATTGGATCAGTGATGGATAGTTATGTCGGATGCGATTCCTCATGCAACAGTTATAACATATGATGACACAGAACTAGCTCCAGTTCATCAATGTAATGTAGGCATGTATTCCGAATATAGTCATACGTGCTTATGGAAAAGAACTTGCATGACATCTTTTGTCTTGCCCTCTCGTGGCAGCGGGGTCCTATTGGAAACTAAGGGATATTAAGGCCTCCTTTTAATAGAGTACCAGACCAAAGCATTAACACTTAGTGAATACATGAACTCCTCAAACTACAGTCATCACCGGGAGTGGTCCCGATTATTGTCACCTCGGGGTTACCGGATCATAACACATAGTAGGTGACTATTGATTTGCAAGATAGGATCAAGAACTCACATATATTCATGAAAACATAATAGGTTCAGATCTGAAATCATGGCACTCGGGCCCTAGTGATAGGCATTAAACATAGCAAAGTCATAGCAACATCAATCTTAGAACATAATGGATACTAGGGATCAAACCCTAACAAAACTAACTCGATTACATGATAAATCTCATCCAACCCATCACTGACCAGCAAGCCTACGATGGAATTACTCACGCATGGCGGTGATCATCATGAAATTGGTGATGGAGGAAGGTTGATGATGACGACGGCGACGGATTCCCCCTCTCCGGAGCCCCGAACGGACTCCAGATCAGCCCTCCCGAGAGAGATTAGGGCTTGGCGGCGGATCTATATCATAAAACGCGATGAATCCTTCTCTCCGTTTTTTCTCCCCGAACGTGAATATATAGAGTTGGAGTTGAGGTCGGTGGAGCCTCAGGGGGCCCACGAGGCAGGGGGCGCGCCCTCCACCCTCGTGGACAGGGTGTGGGCCCCCTGGTGTTGATTCTTTTGCCAGTATTTTTTATTTATTCCAAAATTATTCTCCATGAAGTTTCAGGTCATCCCGAGAACTTTTATTTCTGCACAAAAATAACACCATGGCAATTCTGCTGAAAACAGCGTCAGTCCGGGTTAGTTCTATTCAAAGCATGCAAGTTAGAGTCCAAAACAAGGGCAAAAGTGTTTGGAAAAGTATATACGTTGGAGACGTATCAACTCCCCCAAGCTTAAACCTTTGCTTGTCCTCAAGCAATTCAGTTGACAAACTAAAAGTGATAAAGAAAAACTTTTACAAACTCTATTTGCTATTGTTGTTGCAAATATGTAAAGCCAGCATTAAAGTTTTCAGCAAAGATCATGAACTAACCATATTCACAATAACATTTAGGTCTCATGTTTATTCATATCAATGGCATAATCAACTAGCGAGCAATAATAATAAATCTCGGATGACAACACTTTCTCAAAACAATCATAATATGATATAACAAGATGGTATCTCGCTAGCCCTTTTTGAGACCGCAAAACATAAATGCAGAGCACCTCTGAAGATATAGGACTGACTAGACATTGTAATTCATGGTAAAAGAGATCCAGTCATACTCAATGTAAATTAATAATAATGCATGCAAATGACAGCGGTGCTCTCCAACTGGTGCTTTTTAATAACAGGATGATGACTCAACATAAAAGTAAATAGATAGGCCCTTCACAGAGGGAAGCATGGATTTGTAGAGGTGCCAGAGCTCGATTTTTGAAATAGAGATAAATACTATTTTGAGCGGCATACTTTCATTGTCAACATAACAACCAAGAGATCTCGATATCTTCCATGCTACACACATTATAGGCAGTTCCCAAACAGAATGGTAAAGTTTATACTCCCCCACCACTAACAAGCATCAATCCATGGCTTGCTCGAAACAACGGGTGCCTCCAACTAACAACAGTCCTGGGGGAGTTTTGTTTGCAATTATTTTGATTTGGTTTGAGCATGGGACTGGGCATCCCGGTTACCAGCCATTTTCTCGTGAGTGAGGAGCGGAGTCCACTCTACGTGAGAATAACCCACCTAGCATGGAAGATATAGATAGCCCTAATTGATACATGAGCTATTCGAGCATACAAAATAGAATTTCATTTGGAGGTTTAGAGTTTGGCACATACAAATTTACTTGGAACGGCAGGTAGATACCGCATATAGGAAGGTATGGTGGACTCATATGTAATAACTTTGGGGTTTATGGAAGTGAATGCACAAGCAGTATTCCCGCTTAGTACAAGTGAAGGCTAGAAAAAGACTGGGAAGCGACCAACTAGAGAGCGACAACAGCCATGAACATGATTAAGATTAATGAACAATGAGTGCAAGCATGAGTAGGATATAAATCACCATGAACATAAATATCGTGGAGGCTATGTTGATTTTGTTTCAACTACATGCGTGAACATGTGCCAAGTCAAGCCACTCGAATCGTTCAAAGGAGGATACCACCCTATCATACCACATCGCAACCATTTTAATAGCATGTTGGCACACAATGTAAACCATTATAAACTCCTAGCAAATTAAGCATGGCATGAGCAAGTATAATCTCTAATTGTCATTGCAAACATGTTTCATTCATAATAGGCTGAATCAAGAACGATGAACTAATCATATTTACAAAAACAAGATAGTTCGAGTTCATACCAGCTTCTCTCATCTCAATTAGTCCATCATATATCGTCATTATTGCCTTTCACTTGCACGACCGAACGGTGTGCATAATAATAATAGTGCACGTGCATTGGACTAAGCTGGAATCTGTAGGCATTTAATACATGGGAGAAGACAAGGTAATATGGGCTCTTGGTTAAATCAACAATAATGCATATAAGAGCCACTCAACATTTTCATCATGGTCTTCTCCTCTCGACCCCCAAAGAAAAGAAAAGAAATAAAACTATTTACACAGGAGAGCTCCCAACAAGCAAAAGAAGAACGAGAAATATTTTTGGGTTTTCTTTTAATTATTACTACTACAGGCAGGGAAAGTAAACTAGCTGAAAGCTACAACTATTTTTTTGGGTTTTTCTTAAGGTTTTTCAAACACACAAGAAGAAGGCTTAAAAAAGAAAATAAACTAGCATGGGATAGTACAATGAAAAAAGTATGAGCACTGACGACTGCCATGAGAGTGTGAACATGAAAGTAATGTCGGTGAGAAATACATACTCCCCCAATCTTAGGCTTTTGGCCTAAGTTGGTCTATGCCCATGGATCAAAGTGATCCTCTCCAGTATACTGAGGAGGATCCTCGGGGTGCCACTGGTTAGCGAGCTCTTGCGGATCCCACTGATAAATAGACTCCTGATATGGATCAAGAGATGGCTCAGGCTCAGGCTCTGGGGATCGTGTTCGCTCCCAATATGCATAAATGTCATCGGGCAGGATTATGTATGTGCCTGAATGAATGTTAAACAAAGAAGGTGCAGGCAGGGCAATAATCTGACAAGTATTTTCACTGAATACCAGGTTATAAATGAGTCTCTTCTCCTTGTCATCGCAAATAAAATCATGTGCTACCATACTTTTATAGTCTAAGAAAATAGGGGGCAGCACCTTTTCCTCTTTCTCATAGTGTCTAATAGGTATCTCAAAATATTTAGCAAGACGCGAAGCAAAGATACCTCCAAAAATGGGGCCTTTTGTACAGTTTAGACTCAACCGTTTAGCAACCATAGCGCCTAAACTGAAAGTTCTGTCATGGAGTAAAGCATGGCGCAAAATGGCGAGGTTAGGAGCACTGAGGTCCCCACTGTTCACGTGACCAATTAAACATCTACTAGCAAATATTGCATAGTAACGCATAACAGGAAAATGTATACTAGTAGTTCTTGCATCTGACACTTTTCTCTTTTCCCCTACAGCAATTTCATCAATAAATTCTGCCACATCACTAAGATGTGGTTCCTCGACGCTGTCCTGAAAAGGCAACTTGCAAGCCACACAAAAATCATAGAGTGACATCTCCTTAAACTCATCATATAAATAAAAATCTACCGAAGGTGGTGATCTCCTAGCATGGAAATGAAAATTTTGCACAAAAATATTAGTGAGTAGGAGATACTGTTCGAGCTGGTCGTGGAGGAAGTCGGTGAGGCTTGCATTCTCAGCCAAGTAATAAAAATCATCATAGATTCCGGCGGCCTTCAAGAATGCATCACAAGGCAATTCGCACGGCCGAACCTCCGCAGTGCGAGGAAGATTATATTTGGGCTTCTTATTCTCCTCACTTTGCTTATCCTTTGAGCTTCGGCTCGAAGAGCCTCTCAACAATCTCTTCAACATTTTCTCTGAAAAATTTCTGAAATTTTTAGTGACTCAAAATAAAAGTGAACCAAACTCAACAAGATTGATAGCAACTACTCCCACAAGTTCCTAGAGACTATATCATGCATTAGAACTACTTGGGACCATATAAATTTGACATGCAAGCTCAAGAACAGGGTCACCTAAGCAGCAAAAATTTGCAATAAATAAAGCACTAGAACAAAAACTAATTGGACCACTGGAGGAGTCACATACCGAAGAACAATCCCCCAAAGCAGTTTTGTGAATGGAGCATTGAGCAAGGAGATCGAAAATGGCAGCAAGATGAGGTAGAACATGGGTTTGAGCTATGGGAGGATTTTTTCTGGAGGAAGAAGAAGTGTGTGGGTGCTGGAATAAGTGGAGGGGGCCACGTGGGCCCCATGAGGCAGGGGGCGCGCCGTGTGCCCTCGTGGCCAGGCAGTGGCTCCCCTGGTATGTTCTCAGTGCCAGATATTCTTAATTATTCTACAAAAAATCATATTTCATTTTCGGGACATTTGGAGAACTTTTATTTTTGGGGTATTTTTTATTGCAAGGATAATTCAGAAAACAGACAGAAAATACTATTTTTGCTTTATTTAATCTAAATAACGGAAAGTAAAAGGAGGGTACAGAGAGTTGTGTTTTCTAACTTCATCCATCTCATGCTCATCAAAAGGAATCCACTAACATGGTTGATCAAGTCTTGTTAACAAACTCTTTTCGAATTGGATGAAACCGGAGAATTTTCGAATAATACTAGGTTACCTCAATGGCGATATGCACATCCCCAACAATAAGAATATCATATTTCTTCTTGACAGTAGGAAGAGGAAATTCAAAACCTCCAAAAATAATTGTTGAAATTTTTCCAATAGAATTGATACTGTGGACTTGAGATTGTTTCCTCGGAAAGTGTACCGTATGCTCATTACCGTTAACATCAAAATTGACATTGCCTTTGTTGCAATCAATAACAGCCACTACAGTATTCAAAAATGCTCTACCAAGGATAATCGACATACTATCGTCCTCCGGAATATCAAGAATAACAAAGTCCGTTAAAATAGTGACGTTTGCAACCACAACAGGCACATCCTCACAAATACCGACATGTATAGCAGTTGATTTATCGGCCATTTGCAAAGATATTTCAGTAGGTGTCAACTTATTCAAATCAAGTCTACGATATGAAGAGAGAGGCATAACACTAACACCGGCTCCATGATCACATAAAGCAGTTTTAACATAGTTTCTTTTAACGGAGCATGGTATTGTTGGTACTCCTAGATCTCCTAGTTTCTTAGGTATTCCACCTTTAAAGGTATAATTAGCAATCATGGTGGAAATTTCAGCTTCTGGTATCTTTCTTTTATTTGTAACAATTTCTTTCATATACTTAGCATACGGATTCATTTTAAGCATATCAGTCAAACGCATACGCAAAAAGATAGGTCTAATCATTTCAACAAAGCGCTCAAAATCCTCATCATCCTTTTTCTTGGATGGTTTAGGAGGGAAAGGCATGGGTTTCTGAACCCATGGTTCTCTTTCTTTACTGTGCTTCCTAGCAACGAAGTCTCTCTTATCATAACGTTGATTCTTTGATTGTGGGTTAGCAAGATCAACAGCAGGTTCAATCTCTACATCATTGTTGTTGCTAGGTTGAGCATCAACATGAACATCATCATTAATATTATCACTAGGTTCATGTTCATTACCAGATTGTGTTTCAGCATCAGAAATAGAAATATCATTGGGATTCTTAGGTCTGTCAACAACAGGTTCACTAGAAGCATGCAAAGTCCTATCATTTTTCTTTTTCTTCTTTTTAGAAGGACTAGGTGCATCAACATTAGTTCTCTGAGAATCTTGCTCAATTCTCTTAGGGTGGCCCTCAGGATACAAAGGTTCTTGAGTCATTTTACCCCCTCTAGTCATAATTCTAACAACATTATCATTTTTCTTATTATTTAATTCATTGAGCAAATCATTTTGAGCCTTAAGCACTTGTTCTACTTGAGTGGTAACCATAGAAGCATGTTTACTAATAAGTTTAAGTTCACCTTTAACTCTAGACATATAATCACTCAAGTGTTCAATCATATAAGCATTACGTTTCAATTGTCTACCAACATAAGCATTGAAGTTTTCTTGTTTAACAATAAAATTATCAAACTCATCTAAGCATTGGCTAGTAGACTTATAACGAGGAATATCACCTTCATCAAATCTATGGAGAGAATTTACCTTTACTACCTGTGTCGGGTTATCAAGACCATGTATTTCTTCAATAGGTGGTAAATTCTTAACATCTTCAGCTTTAATACCCTTTTCTTTCATAGATTTCTTTGTCTCTTGCGTATCTTCAGGACTGAGAAATAGAATACCTGTTTTCTTCGGAGTTGGTTTAGGAGTTGGTTCAGGAAGTGTCCAATTATTATCATTACTCAACATATTATTCAATAGCAATTCAGCTTGATCAACAGTTCTTTCCGTGAAAACGCAACCAACACAACTATCCAGGTCGTCTCTGGAAGCATTAGTTAGTCCATTATAAAAGATATCAAGTATTTCATTTTTCTTGAGAGAATGATCAGGCAAAGCATTAAGTAATCGGAGAAGCCTCCCCCAAGCTTGTGGGAGACTCTCTTCTTCAATTTGCACAAAAATGTATATTGCCCTTAAGGCAGCTTGTTTCTTATGAGCAGGGAAATATTTAGCAGAGAAGTAATAAATCATATCCTGGGGACTACGCACACAACCAGGAGTAAGAGAATTAAACCATATTTTAGCATCACCCTTTAATGAGAACGGAAATAACTTAAGGATATAATAGTAATGAATTTTTTCCTCATGAGTAAATAGGGTGGCTATATCATTCAATTTAGTAAGATGTGCCACAACAATTTTAGATTCATAGCCATAAAAAGGATCAGACTCAACCAAAGTAATCAACTTAGGATCGATAGAGAAATCATAATCCTTATCAGAAATACAGATAGGTGAAGTAGCAAAAGCAGGGTCATATTTCATTCTAGCATTCACAGATTTTTCTTTCAGCTTAGCTAACAGTTTCTTAAGATCATATCTATCTTTGCAACCAAAAAAGTCTCTAGCAGTTTCTTCATCCATAACATAACCCTTAGGCACATCAGGCAATTCATATCTAGGGGGAGAATTTTCATCATCACTTTCATCAATATTATCAGTTTCAATAATTTCATTCTCTCTAACCCTAGCAAATTGTTCATCAAGAAATTCACCTAATGGCATAGTATTATCAAGCATAGAAGTAGTTTCATCATAAGTATCATGCATAGCAGAAGTGGCATCATCAATAACATGCGACCTATCAGAATCAATAGCAGGTGTAGATGTCGCAAATTTACTCATAACAGAAGGTGAATCAACTGCAGAGCTAGATGGCAGTTCCTTACCTCCCATCGTAGTTGAGGGATAAATCTTGGTTTTTTCGTCTTTCAAGTTCCTCATAGTGATCAGCAGATATAATTCCCAAGTGACTCAAAGAATAGAGCTATGCTCCCCGGCAACAGCGCCAGAAAATAGTCTTGATAACCCACAAGTATAGGGGACCGCAACAGTTTTCGAGGGTAGAGTATTCAACCCAAATTTATTGATTCGACCAAGGGGAGCCAAAGAATATTCTCAAGTATTAGAAGTTGAGTTGTCAATTCAACCACACCTGGAAAACTTAATATCTGCAGCAAAGTATTTAGTAGCAAAGTAGTATGGAAGTAACGGTAACGGTGGCAAAGGTAACAATAGCAGATTTGTAGTAATTGTAACAGTGGCAACGGAAAAGTAACTAAGCAAAGACCAATATGTGAAAAGCTCGTAGGCATTGGATCAGTGATGGATAATTATGTCGGCTACGATTCCTCATGCAACAGTTATAACATAGGATGACACAGAACTAGCTCCAGTTCATCAATGTAATGTAGGCATGTATTCCGAATATAGTCATACATGCTTATGGAAAAGAACTTGCATGACATCTTTTATCCTACCCTCCCGTGGCAGCGGGGTCCTATTGGAAACTAAGGGATATTAAGGCATCCTTTTAATAGAGTACCGGACCAAAGCATTAACACTTAGTGAATACATGAACTCCTCAAACTACGGTCATCACCGGGAGTGGTCCCGATTATTGTCACTTCGGGGTTACCGGATCATAACACATAGTAGGTGACTATGCAAGATAGGATCAAGAACTCACATATATTCATGAAAACATAATAGGTTCAGATCTGAAATCATGGCACTCGGGCCCTAGTGACAAGCATTAAGCATAGCAAAGTCATAGCAACATCAATCTCATAACATAATGGATACTAGGGATCAAACCCTAACAAAACTAACTCGATTACATGATAAATCTCATCCAACCCATCACCGTTCAGCAAGCCTATGATGGAATTACTCACGCACGGCAGTGAGCATCATGAAATTGGTGATGGAGGAAGGTTTATGATGACGACGGCGACAGATTCCTCTCTCCTGAGCCCCGAACGGACTCCAGATCAGCCCTCCCGAGAGAGATTAGGGCTTGGCACGGCTCCGTATCGTAAACCGCGATGAATCCTTCTCTCTGGTTTTTTTCTCGCCGAACGTGAATATATAGAGTTGGAGTTGAGGCTGGTGGAGCCTCAGGGGGCCCACGTGGCAGGGGGCGTGCCCCAGGGGGGTGGGCACGCCCTCCACCCTCGTGGACATGGTGTGGGCCCCTGGTGTTGATTCTTTCACTAGTATTTTTTATTTATTCCAAAAATATTCTCCATGAAGTTTCAGGTCATTACGAGAACTTTTATTTCTGCACAAAAATAACACCATGGCAATTCTGCTGAAAATAGCGCCAGTCCGGGTTAGTTCCATTCATATCATGCAAGTTAGAGTCCAAAACAAGGGCAAAAGTGTTTGGAAAAGTAGATACGTTGGAGACGTATCAAGGTGGTGAGTGGTTCGCTGGAGGTAGCTGTAGAGATATGTGGTTGGTTCGGACGCAACCTAGTGGCGTTCGACGACGAGGTTTGGGCAAAATGAAGAGGGGGCCTGGTGTTATTTAAAGGGCCAGGTCTTGGCACCGGATGCAACAAGAAGTGGCCAAACATGGGTACGTGTGCGGCATGGAGCTAGGACATAGGGTGCAGGGTCCATGGGCGAGATTTAGGGGTGATCGTCTAACGTGTGGGACCCGCATGTTAGTGAGGGAAAGAAAGCGCATGGGGTTTGCGACGACTGTTGGATCTCAAGCGGCCGGTCATGATTAGATGAGACATGTAATGTTTCGTTTTTAACGCGTGCGCACACAGCTGGACTGGTTAGTTAGTTCGGCTGGCTCTTGAGTGAGAGGGAAGAGGGAGAGAGAGAGAGTGAGAGAGAGAGTGGGCTAAGCCTTTTTCTTTTTCTGTTTTCTATTTAACCCAGGATTATAATATGGTTTGAATTGGCCCAAGTTCAAACAATTTCGTATCCTTTGAACACAAAACTAATTAACAGAAAACTAGGGCAAATACATATATTAGGAAAATTAATTCCCTGCCAACATGAAATTTTCAAAAAGGGCTTTGTGCAAATGGAAATGCATATGGCTGTCAATTAAATTCCAAATGACTTTAGGGTTTAAGAAATAGTCATTTTGGTTTCCAAAACTGCAAATAAGCAGTAAACTCATGAAATGCCATGTTTCTAAATGCACATCCAATTTTTTCCAAATTTAGGTTGTGACAGTTGTGAACCGTATTTGCTTATGTTGTGGAACTTTATTTGCTTATGTTGTAGAACCATATTTTCTTTCGTTATGAACCATATTTGCTTTCACCGAGTTCCTAGTTGACAAGGTTATGCAGACACATAGTATATGATTTGGTTGATGACTATGTTTCACAATTCAAGGGCATAGAGATGCTAACCCAATATTATAGATTCAGGGATGGGGATCATGAGTCAGACAGACCCGCTTTAAGACACAATGAGACAATGTCATTTGTTAGTATCAAATACAATGTATATGCCGTGTCCTAGACCTGAGGTCCTCACATGTAACTGAGATGTGAATCGACTCACCTAGTGTTAGGGCATATCTCTCTCTAATGGTTTAGTGATTGATTACAATTCTTTTTGCGTACTAACTATGGGCATTGAGCATTTCAGATATTCTTATATATGGCACAAGACGATTTTATTCCCCTCGGTGAAAGAAAGAGTGAAGACAGATTTCCATATTTTCTTTTTGATTGACTTTAGTCGTAGGAAATCCATACTATTAAGAGGGGGTCTACTATGGAAAGGTTTGGGTGGAATCAACACATACACAAACTCGTATGCACCGATTAACCTTTTGCGCAACATGGAGGAGTCCACTGTTTGTGTTTAGGAAAGTTTTGAACACCCAAGCAGTAGTACCACCCTCGTCCATGGTAGTACCACATGGCAGTGCTGCCACAAACCTGTACCGCACCGACTACGGCTTGGGATTGTCCTTCTATTGGCCTACCCATAATAACAACAGTAGCATGGTAGTATCGCTCGTTGATACTTCCTTTTTAGTGATCCGGTAAAGGAACAGAAACTACCCCACACGTATTTACCCAAAGAGGCGACCTTGGGTTATCGAACCCGCGAGAGGAAGGTTCCCTTGACGCGATGGTCTCTAGCAAGCTTCTGTCAGAGAAATAATTCCAGCTTTTGACCAAATCAATCAATCTAGTTGTGATGAACTTATAATAGAAATAGGTACAGGTGTGAGGTATTAATGCTTACAACCATGTATTTGCATTGGGACAAAATATGATCTTAATTTGTGCTTGTTACGAACCGAAGTGGGGGATGTGTCCAAATAACATCTTGACCGGCATGAGTCCTGCATCAAGAATTAGTTGTGCAACCAAAGGTCTTATCCGTCGCACAAGGTTGCCTCGATAATTGAGATTATAGTAATCAGATAAGAGCTTTGGGCATTTAATGACTAGACCTCATGAATCCCCAAGGATTGGATCCGTGTCACCGTACTAAACCCTTCTGTTACTACTGTTCAGAATAACACTTCATGTTCTCCCTACCTTTAGCCTCTCCATGGCTCGATCTCCATGATCCTGGGTACCTACAGGGATGAAGATCATGGATGAGACAAGAGGCATCTACAGAACAATTTTATTTCATACATACGGGACGTTAATTCAAAGGATCAGATCGCATGAAGAACAGATTGAATAACACATCTTGAAGATCGATTGATTGATAATATGACTTATAATGGATGCCTTGTGCGATGCACGATTACAAGTACGATCTAGAGAGGAAGCACTATGGTGGTGATGGTTGATACGTCCATTTTGCATCATGTTTACCTACTGTTATTTATGATGTTTTTATCCATAATAATGCTTTTTGGAGTAATTCTAATGCCTTTTCTCTCATAATATGCAAGGTACACACAAAGAGGGAGAATTCCGGCAGTTGGAAATCTAAACCTGGAAAAGCTACATCAGGCCACCGATTCTGCACAACTCCAAATGAGCTGAAACTTCACGAGGAATTTTTATGGAATATATAAGAAATATTGGAGCCAATAAGTACCAGAGGGGGCCCACCACGTGGGCACAACCCACCTGGGCGCACCAGGGAGCCCAGGCGCGCCCTGGTGGGCCGTGCTCCCCTCGGCCCACCTCCGGTGCCCATCTTCTGGTATGTAAGTCATTTTGACCTAGAAAAAAATAAGGAGAAGACTTTCGGGACGGAGCGCCGCCGTCTCGAGGCGGATCTTGGGCAGGAGCACTTTTGCCCTCCGGTGGAGCGATTCCACTGGGGGAACTTCCCTCCCGGAGAGGGAAATCATTGTCATCATCTTCACCAACAACTCTCCTATCTAGGGGAGGGAAATCTCCATCAACATCTTCAACAACACCATCTCCTCTCAAACCCTAGTTCATCTCTTGTGTTCAATCTTTGTACCGGAACTATAGGTTGGTGCTTGTGGGTGACTAGTAGTGTTGATTACATCTTGTAGTTGATTACTATATGTTTTATTTGGTGGAAGATTATATGTTCAGATCCAATATGCTATTTAATACCCCTCTGATCTTGAGCATTTTTATCATTTTTGAGCATTTACTTTTGTTCTTGAGGTCACGGGAGAAATCATGTTGCAAATAATCATGTGAACTTGATATGTGTTCGATATTTTGATAGTATGTATGTTGTGATTCCTTTAGTGGTGTCATGTGAACATCGACTACATGACACTTCACCATATTTGGGCCTAAGGGAATGCATTGTGGAGTAGTTATTAGATGATGGGTTGCTAGAGTGATAGAAGCTTAAACCCTGGTTTATGCGCTATTCCGTAAGGGACCGATTGGATCCAAAAGTTTAATGCTATTGTTAGAATTTATTCTTAATACTTTTCTCGTAGTTGCGGACACTTGCGAGGGGGTTAATCATAAGTAGGAGGTTTGTTCAAGTAAGAAGAGCACCTAACCACCAGTCCACCCGCATATCAAATTATCAAAGTAGCGAACGCAAATTGAACCAACATGATGAAAGTGACTAGAGGAAATTCCCGTGTACCCTCAAGAACGCTTTGCTTATTATTAGAGACCGTTTTGGCCTATCCTTTGCCTCAAAAGGATTGGTCTACTTTGTTGCACTTTTGTTACTATTATCGTTACTTGCTCGTTACAAATTATCTTGCTATCAAACTACTCTGTTACTTACAATTTCAGCACTTGCAAACATTACCTTGCTGATAACCACTTGTCATTTCCTTCTTCTCCTCGTTGGGTTCGACACTCTTACTTATTAAAAATGCTACAATTGGTACCATATACTTGTGGGTCATCAAGGCTATTTTCTGGCGCCGTTGCCGGGGAGTGAAGCGCTCTTGGTAAGTGGAAATTGGCAAGGAAAAATTATTACTACGTGCTGAAATTTATTGTCACTTGTTACTATGGAGAACAATCCTTTGAGGGGTTTGTTCGGGGTATCTTCACCTCGACCGAGACCAAAATTAGTTACCCCTCAACCTACTGCACCTATTAAAAATATTGAATATGAAATTCCTTCGGGTATGATAGAACAACTGTTAGCTAATCCTTATGTAGGAGATGGAACCGAACATCCTGATATGCACTTGATATATGTGGATGAAATTTGTGGATTGTTTAAGCTTGCAGGTTTACCCAGAGATGAAATTAAGATGAAGGTTTCCCCTTTATCTTTGAAGGGAAATGCTTTGGCATGGTATAGGCTATACGATGATATTGGATCTTGGAATTGGAATCGATTGAAATTGGAGTTCCATCAAAAATTATATCCTATGCATCTAGTTCATCGTGATCAGAATTATATATATAATTTTTGGCCTCGTGAAGGAGAAAGTATCGCTCTAGCTTGGGGGAGGCTTAAGTCAATATTATATTCATGCCCCAATCATGAGCTCTCAAGAGAAATTATTATTCAGAATTTTTATGCTCGGCTTTCTCATAATGATCGATCCAAGCTCGATACTTCTTGTACTGGTTCATTTATGAAGAAGACTATTGAATTCCGATGGGATCTTTTGGAAAGAATTAAACGCAACTCTGAAGATTGGGAACTCGACGAAGGTAAAGAGTCAGGTATTAAGCTTGAGTATGATTGTGTTAAATCTTTTATAAATACCGATGCTTTTCAAAAGTTTAGCACTAAATATGGACTTGACTCTGAGATAGTAGCCTCTTTTTGTGAATCCTTTGCTACTCATGTTGATCTCCCCAAAGAGAAGTGGTTTAAATATCACCCACCTATTAAAGATGAAATTAAAGAACCGGTAATAGCTAAAGGTGAGACTATTATTTACAATGTTGATCCAGTTGTCCCTACTGCTTATATTGAGAAACCACCTTTCCCTGTTAGGATAAAGGAACATGCTAAAGTTTCAACTGTGGTCAATAAAAGTTATATTAGAACACCTAAACCAGCTGAACAAATCAATGTAGAACCTAGTGTTGATATGGTTAAAGATCTCCTGGTTGAAGATATAGATGGGCATGTATTTACTTCTGTGATGAAGCTGCTAGAATTGCCAAACCCGATGAAAAAGATAAATATAGACCTGTTGTTGGCATTCCTGTTATCTCATTAAAATAGGAGATCACTGTTATCATGGTTTATGTGACATAGGTGCTAGCGTGAGTGCTATTCCTTTTTCCTTATATCAAGAAATTATGAATGACATAGCACCCTCTGAAATAGAAGAGATAGATGTTAATATTAAGCTTGCAAATAGAGATACTATATCACCAATTGAGATTGTTAGAGATTCTGAAGTCTTGTGTGGGAAAATAAAGTATCCTACTGATTTTGTTGTTCTTGGTTCCCCACAAGATGAATTTTGTCCCATTATCTTTGGTGGACCTTTCTTGAACACCGTTAATGCTACAACAGATTGTGAGAAACAAATTGTCGGTGTTAGCTTTGGTGATGAGTCTCATGAGTTTAATTTTTCCAAGTTTAGTAGAAAACCTCATAAAAAATAATTTCCTAGTAAGGATGTAATTATTGGTCTTGCTTCTATTGCTGTACCTCCTAATGACCCTTTAGAACAATATCTGCTAGACCATGAAAATGATTCACATATGCTTGAAAGAAATGAAATAGATAAGATTTTCTTTGAACAATGTCCTCTACTTAAACACAATTTTCCTATTGAAACTCTAGGAGGTCCTCCTCCACCTAAAGGTGATCCTATGTTTGAATTAAAACAATTGCGAGACACTTTGAAATATGCTTATCTTGAGGAGAAGAAAATATATCCTGTTATTATTAGTGCTAACCTTTCAGAACATGAAGAAGAAAGATTATTGAAGGTTATAAGGAAGCACCAAGCTGCTATTGGGTACACTCTTGATGATCTTAAGGGCATTAGTCCCACTCTATGTCAGCACAAGATTAATATGGAACCTGATGCTAAACCCGTTGTTGACCACCAATGTTGGTTAAATCCGAAAATGAAAGAAGTGGTAAGAATGGAAATATTAAAACTTCTGGAAGCAGGTATAATCTATCCTATAACTGATAATAGATGGGTCCTGTTCATCGTGTCCCTAAAAAGGGAGGTATTACTGTTGTTCCTAATGATTAGAATGAACTCATTCCACAAATAGTCGTTACAGGCTATAGAATGGTAATTGATTTTAGAAAATTGAACAAAGCAACTAGAAAAGATCATTACCCTCTGCCTTTTATTGATCAAATGCTAGAAAGATTATCTAAGCACACACATTTTTGCTTTCTTGATGGATATTCTGGTTTTTCACAAATACCTGTTTCTCAACCTAATCAGGAAAGGACCACTTTTACTTGTCCTTTTGGAACCTATAATTATATATGTATGCCTTTTGGTTTATGCAATGCACCTGCTACCTTTCAAAGATGTATGACAGCTATTTTCTCCTACTTTTGTGAAAATATTGTTGAGGTTTCCATGGATGAATTTTCTGTTTATGGGAATCTTTTGATGATTTTTTTAAGCAATGTTGATCGAGTTTTGCAGAGATGTGAGCAAACAAATCTTGTCTTGAATTGGGAGAAGTGCCACTTTATGGTTAATGAAGGTATTGGTTTGGGCCATAAAATTTCTGAAAGAGGTATTGAGGTGGACAAAGCTAAGGTTGATGCAATTGAGAAAATTCCATGTCCTAAAGATATCAAAGGTGTTCATAAATTCCTGGGTCATGCTGGTTTCAATAGGAGATTTATCAAAGACTTTTCTAAAATTTCCAGGCCTCTTTCAAATCTTTTGCAAAAGGATATTCCTTTTGTTTTTGATGATGATTGTTTAGAAGCCTTCGAAACACTCAAGAAAGCCTTAATTTCTGCACCTATTGTTCAACCACATGATTGGAACTTGCCTTTTGAAATTATGTGTGATGCTAGTGATTATGCTGTTGGTGCTGTTCTATAACAAAGAGTTGATAAGAAACTAGATGTTATTCATTATGCTAGTAAAATTCTAGACAATGCTCAAAGAAATTATGCTACAACTGAAAACGAATTTCTAGCAGTGGTGTTTGCTTGTGATAAAGTTAGATCTTACATTCTTGACTCTAAAGTTATTGTCCACACCGATCATGCTGTTATAAAATATCTTATGGAAAAGAAAGATGCTAAACCTAGAATTGTTCGATGGGTTCTCTTACTACAAGAATTTGATTTCCATATCACTGATAGAAAAGGAGCAGAGAACCCCGTGGCTGAAAACTTGTCTAGGCTTGAAAATATTCTTGATGACCCACTACCTATTGATAATAGTTTTCCTGATGAGCAGTTAGCTAGAATAAATGTTTCTCATAACACTCCATAGTATGCTAACTATGCTAATTACATTGTTGCTAAATATTTACCACCTAGTTTCACATATCAATAAAAGAAAAAGTTCTTCTATGATTTGAGACATTACTTCTGGGAGGACCCACATCTTTATAAAGAATGAGTAGATGGTATTATTAGACATTGTGTACCTGAGCATGAACATGGACAAATCCTACGGAAATGTCATTCCGAAGCTTATGGAGGACATCATGCGGGAGACAGAACTGCTCACAAGGTATTGCAATCTAGGTTTTATTGGCCTACTGTCTTCAAGGATGCTCCTAAGTTTGTCTTATCTTGTGATGAATGTTAAAGAAAATAGGTAATATCGGTAAGCATCAAAAAATGCCTATGAATTATTCACTTGCTGTTGAACCATTTGATGTTTGGGATTTGATTACATCGGACCTTTTCCTTCCTCTAATGGGTATACTCATATTTCGGTTGCTGTTGATTATGTTACTAAGTGGGTAGAAGCTATTCCAACTAGTAGTGCTGATCACAACACCTCTATTAAAATGCTTAAGGAAGTTATTTTCCCAAGGTTTGGAGTCCCTAGATAGTTAGTGACTGATGGTGGTTCACACTTTATTCATGGTGCTTTCCGTAAAATGCTTGCTAAGTATGATGTTAACCATAGAATTGCATCACCCTATCACCCTCAGTCTAGTGGTCAAGTTGAACTTAGCAATAGAGAAATAAAAATAATTTTGCAAAAGACTGTCAATAGGTCCCGGATGAATTGGTCTAAGAAATTAGATGATGCACTTTGGGCTTATATAACAACATATAAAAATCCTATGGGTATGACTACTTATAAAATGGTTTATGGAAAAGCTTGTCATTTGCCTCTTGAGTTAGAACATAAAGCTTATTGGGCAATTATGGAACTCAACTATGATTTCAAACTTGCTGGTGAAAAGAGGTTATTTGATATTAGCTCATTAGATGAATGGAGAACCCAAGCTTATGAAAATGCTAAGCTATTTAAAGAAAAAGTTAAAAGATGGCATGATAAAAGATTCCAAAAGCGTCAGTTCAAGGTTGGAGAATATGTTCTTTTATACAACTCTCATTTCAGATTCTTTGCAGGAAAACTCCTCTCCAAATGGGAAGGACCCTATGTTATAAAGGAGATTTGTCGATCTGGAGCTATCAAAATAAATATTGTCAAAGGTACTAACCCGAAGGTTGTTAATGGGAAACGAATAAAACATTATATCTTAGGTACATCCATTAATGTTGAAAGCAATATTATCCAAACTATGACACCGGAAGAACACATAAAAGAAACCTTTCCGGAACACTCTAGAATCGTGAAAAACAGGAGGTACGTGATACGGTAAGTAAACGGACTCCAAAAAATCCGCAAAAAATATTTTCTGTCCGTTTTGGAATATAAGAAAAATTAGGAAAATAAGAAACAACCAGGAAGGTCACCCTGGTGGGCACAAGACACCAGGGCGCGTGTGGCTTGCCAGGCGCGCCCATGTGGGTTGTGCCCACCTCGGGTACCTTCCGGACTTCGTTTTTCTTCCGTTTGCTTGTTTCCCAAGACACAAAATCTTTATATACCCCTCGAACCTATTGACCACCGTATCACGGAGAAATCTTCTGTTTTATTTTTCTTGCTGTTTTCCTGACGTATCTGAAAATATGTCATCTCAAGACTCGGAGGGTGAGAGCTATGTTGCTGATTATATCGCAAACCCTAAGGTTTATGGGGATGTGGAGCACTATAGCTTCTGGACTTCCGAAGAAGATGAAGACGAATTAGTTCCTCCTCGTTTCAAAAACGAGAGCATGGAGGCATTATGCAAGAGGATAATAAAGCTCGAGATGGAGAACGATGAGTTGAGGATAGATAATTTTACTCTCCATTGTAAGCTGAAAAAGGAGAAAGACAAACCCTCTACTTCATCACCACCACCACCGTCTTCTTCATCACCAAAAGAAAATTGATCATATGTTCATCGCCAAGCTTGGGGGAGGTGCCCCGGTATCATATCACCTCCACTATCTTTTGCCTTTACTTCTCTTAGTTCAATCCATAGTATATTTTGCTTTAGATGAATAAAAGTTTAGTTCGATCCTTTCTTTTCGAGAGTTTGCTTAGTGATCTATCTTTGTAATCATGTGCGAGATATATAATAAAGTTTAGTTTGAGTTTTGCTTTCTTTACTTTCATGTTCCAATAAAAAGAAAGGAAATAAATGAAAAAGATCATATGCTAATCTTATGGTGAGTAATGACATCACATAAGGAAAAGTATAAGTAGATTTTTTTTTTGAAGATTGACAAACATAGCATTGGTCAATGATGCAATTCATGAAAGAATTAATAAGGGAAGAGAAGATTCACATGCAAATACACTATCCTGGAAATCTTTTGTGATTGTGAACCCCCATCAAAATATTATATGCCAATATTGTTTACGTTGGGCAAGGAAGACAACGTAATGATTTATGTTTGTTCATATTCACATAGAAGTTATATTGTCATAGATCCTTCAACATGTGGTGATTCCCCCCATCTTTGCTAGCCAAAAATTCCGCACCAAGTAGAGATACTACTTGTGCATCCAAAAACCCTTAAACCCAAATCTTATTTTCGAGAGTCCACCACACCTACCTAAGGATTGAGTAAGATCCATCAAGTAAGTTATCATCGGTGCGATAAGGCAATAAAAATTGCTTCTAAAAGTGTGAGATCATTTAGCATAAGAGAAAATTGAGGGTTGTACGAACTTGTGATGGTAAAGAATAAAAGCGACAGACTGCATAATAAAGGTTGCCATCACAAGGGGCAATACAACATGACGTTCTCTTGCACTAAGGGGCTGAGCATACAAACAAAGAGATCATGGCAACCTCTGCTTTCCTCTGCGAAGGGCCTATCTTCTACTTTTATGTATTTACTTTTATGCATGAGTCAAAGTTCTTATCTCTATTCCTTTTTATTTTCTCTTTTGGAAAGCATCATGTGATGAGGAAAGATCTAGGCACATATATCCAGTTGGATATGGGTAGCATGAGTTATTATTGTTGACATCACCCTCGAGGTGAGTATGTTGGGAGGCGAAACTATAAGCCCCTATCTTTCTATGTGTCCGGTTGAAACATTTTGCTCGTGTGTATGCGGTGAGTGTTAACAATCATAGAGGACTATGTGATGGTTGAGTATGTGGACTTGCCTAAAGGCTCCGATACGTGACCCTTCCTGAAATGATGATGAATTGTAGTTGCAAAGTTGACTGAGAACATAGTTACTTGGTTTCCAATAGAGTTTACGCTTTATACTTCGATGATGATGTGAATTGTTACTTATTCATGAGAGATCTATGATTAAAGTTCTATGATGAAAGTTTTATGTTTAAGTTTGTTGCTTAATAATTCACATGATGCTTCTATGTACGTATTTTTTTATCGACACATCTCTCTCTAAGCATGCGGACATGTTTCTCGATTTTGGTTTTCGCTTGAGGACAAGCGGGGTCTAAGCTTGGGGGAGTTGATATGTCTATTTTGCATCATGTTTACCTACTGTTATTTATGATGTTTTTATCCATAATAATGCTTTTAGGAGTAATTCTACCGCCTTTACTTAATATGCAAGTGATACGTCTCCAACGTATCTATAATTTATGAAGTATTCATGTTGTTTTATTATCATTCTTGGATGTTTTACAATCATTTTATAGCAACTTTATATAATTTTTTGGGACTAACCTATTGACCCAGTGCCCAGTGCCAGTTGCTGTTTTTGCTTGTTTTTTACATCGCAAGAAATCAATATCAAACGGAGTCCAAACACCGCGAAATTCCACGGAGATTTTTTATGGACCAGAAGACATCCATTGGGCGAAAGAAGCACCTGGGGGTGCCCCGAGGGGGGCATAACCCACCAGGGCGCGCCAGGCCCCCCTGGCACGCCTAGGTGGGTTGCACCCACCTCGGTGGCCTCCCGCACCCCCTCTTTGCACTGTAAATTCCCAAATATTCGGAAACCCATCGGGGTAACCTAGACCAGAAGTTCCGCAACTATGGGCTCGGTGCTACTGGAAAACACCGGCGGCTGTAACCTCAGAAAAAGGGCTAAGTTGTCAACTGGAGGAGGGTTGTTGTTGTTGTTGTTGTTGCCTTGGTTCTGGACTAATATTTGCATCAAGGCATTCTGCTGCTGGATCAACTGGGTGATCTCCGGTGGGAAGACAAATCCGGTGTCACGTCTCGAAGGCATCTGATGGGTTTAGAGGGGAGAGATTAGAATAGAAGAGGTCTAGTGAGAAAGCACTACCCATATGCACATGAAACAAACACAATCATATCATATCACTCAATCAATCAAGAAAGGGCATACAATCGTTCTAGAACTATCGTTACAAAAGTGCTCGGACTACTACTATACATGGGGAATACTACTAGTCATATGGTGGTCATCTAGAAATTTTGATCGGTGGAAGACTCCATGATGTCCGCTCCAGCTTTGTCTTCATAATCATCATCACTATCGTCAGGGTCGGAGTCGGTGTTGTCGATGATGATGTAGTCTTCAGAACGAATCTCCTTGGGTTCATCATCTTCTCCTCCTGGCGCGGGATCTCCCATGAATACTCCGATATTCTTTATCAGGTCGTCATTCTTCTCCAATAGTATTGCGATTTCCTCCTCATATCCATCGTGTGTAGACTTGAGTTCCTCTTCTAGCTCGGTGATCCTTGGCATCGCCTTCTTCAAATCTATCATGCTTGCGCACATCTGGTTCTCCTGGCGTAGAATGTGCTGGTTTAGCTCCTGGATGAATGCTGCAATGGACCTATCCCTCCTGGTGCTGACTATCTCCCATTGCTCGTCTCGGCGCCCACATATCTGGTAGATAGTATCCTTGAGATCCTTGTGGTAAACTTCACCAATGCGCCCCATGGCGATGTGAGCTGCCATGCTCTTTCCTAGACTCCAGGTTGGGGCATCAAAGGAAAACTCTATGGGTTCGGTGACTGGCGTGAATGTCCTTCCTGGAACTTGAACTCGAATCATCCAGCGCTCCTCTTCTAGTAAAGTAGCGGTGTAGGTCCCGGTGAAGCTTGGTATTCCAATGCTCAGATATCTAGTGACTTCCTTCAAGTGTCGTCCAAAGGGGGTGTCTTCATCTGGTTGTGCAAACTTGTTCCTCGAGTCCGCCATCCTAAAGAGTAGAAAATGGAGAGGAGTCAGAAATGAGTAGAGAAGAGTGACCTATGGCTTTTCTTAGTGGTCGTGTCCTACATTCAGCGTGTGCTCTGATACCATCTTGTAGTGACCCGACCTCAGACGGTCAAGTCTCCGTGCTTCAGTGTCATCCCTGGATCGGTAATGCTGACACACATAGTACTCGAAGGATTTATAACAGAGTAGCAATCACACACTTATTACATCGAATGTCTCAAAAGAGAACTTATTACAATAAATATGGCTTATGGCCATCTAAAACGATAACAGCGGAAGGCATGGAAGATAAAGTGAGTTCATCAACTCCAACGGCATAGCTGAGTGCATGACAAACGACCTAGCGCACCTTACTCCTTGTCTGAAAAGTCTGCAACATACTACGTTGCATCCTGAAAACGGGTCACATGGAATATGCTGGCAATATAACACAGTAGAGCAACAAACAAAGAAAATGCTATCACTACATGCATATATGGCTGGTGGAGGCTCTATGGTTATATGATTTTTGCGAAAAGCCAATTTTTCCCTACAACAAAGGAATAAATTTTTTATTTACTATCATGGTGGTTGAAACAACATTGAGAAGGTTCCTCCAACTCAATCCCAATTAAAGTAATCATTAACAACCCAACAAATTAATTTAGAGTGATGAGATCAAATCAATAATTCAAGTACCAGATACTCAAGATGTCCATAACTGGGGACACGGCTAACCATGATTAGTTTGTACACTCTACAGAGGTTTGCACACTTTTCCCCACAAGACTCGTTCTCCTCCGTTGGATTTCTCGCACTACATGGTGTTTGAGAAACGGATGACCGAGACACAATCTTTCAGAAGCATTAACGCTTTACTCTGGGTGGACAGTTACACCTACTTTCCCTCTACATCTGCTAGCCCACCACTGAAAGAGGTCACACAACATACTCAACTATGCCAGAGCCCATAATGGCTTGTGGCTGCACATGGAAGTTTCTAGCATGAATAATCTTATGATCCCTTTGAGCCTGGGCGGCGGACCGTAGGATGATCACACGGTATAACCCCGGGATATCCTAGGACAACACTGGATTCCCCAGGTGCCCAAAAAAAACAGTCCACCCAGATGTGTATTAAAGTTGACACCTTAAGTTGAACCATTAATTAACAATCTCACATCTGTCATGGATACACTCAAACCCAATCCACGTCTACGAGCATAGCATGGCAACATAAGCATAACGTAGAAGTAACTCCCAGGGTTTGATAATAAACAGGGCAATAGGTTCTACCTCATCATCGACTTCCCAAACCCACAAGTTAAACACATCCTAATCATGCAATGTTTGAGGATTGTAACTAATGCATAAAAACTGGGTATGAACAGAGTATGATCAATGTGTTACTTGCCTTGCTGACCATCCGCAAAACCTAGCGACTCATAGTAGCACGCTTCGCACTCCGGGAATTCTATCGCAAACAAACAATAGCATACATAAGCAATCAAGCAGAGATGCACGAGTAAAACTCAAATAAGAAGATCTAACCAGAAAGTTCAACTGAAGAACTCCGGTTTGCAAAAAGAATCAAATCAAACGGAGCAATGAAACTCAAACTGCGAAAGAAACAAGTTCTGATTACTAATCTGGACTAAAGTAAAATTTTACAGTACCGAAATCTTGTTCAAGTTGGTTAAACAGAAAGAGGGCTTCGAGACGAAGATCTAGGCGCTTGAATCGCCTGATTCTGATAAACGAGCGAAAAGATAAACTAAAACGAAAATCAGGGCAGAAATCGTGATCGGAAATAATCGCGGAAAAACCCTGGAAAAAGAAAAACTGACGAACAGGCTAACGAATGAACGTTGGCTGTTTGCGGCTAACGGGTGAACGGCGTTCGTTAAAACGAACGTACGGACGAACGGCCTGCTAAATAACTAAACCGGGAGAAAAAATAAAACCGATCTAAAATATAATAACCGAGGGTTTCTAAAAAAACCATACGGTTTTCTAACGAAAACCGGTGCCTACCTCGGGATGCGTGACGGCGGCGGCGGCGGGCAACTCCGGTGAGGCGGCGACGGGCGGCGGGGTCGGGACGTCGCGGCGGCGGGGCGGCTCGTGTCGGGGTTAGGGTTTCAGCGGCGGGGCTGGTGGTGGGCTGCGGGGTTGGGGGCGCGGCTTATAAGCCCCGGGGCGGCGGGAGTCAGGGTCGCCCACGGCCTGTAAGTCGGTTGGAACTTTTTTTTAAAATACTCTAACGCGCAGAGAAACAAAGAAATGAAATACTAAACGGACTCCAAAAATCCCAAAATAAAATTTCCCCGTCCTCTAAAAATATAGCGGATAAGGTGAACATTTATTTAGGCCTATAATGCAATTTTGAAAAAGCGTATTTTTCCTAATTCGAAAAAATGGCAATAAAATCCAAATAAAATTATTTATTTGATTTTAATATTTTTCCTCCAATATTTCATCTATTTTGGAGAAGTCATATTATCTCCTCTCGTATATTTTAAATTCGAAATATTTTCGGAGAGAAAAATTAATTAAAACCAAAATGATCCTTGTTTCAATATTTGATAAAATTCAAATATGAAAACGGTGAAATCCCCAACTCTCTCTGCGGGTCCTTGAGTTGCTTAGAATTTCGAGGATCGCAAACGAAAATGCAATAAAATATGATATGCATGAATGACCTATGTATAACATTCCAAATTGAAAATTTGGGATGTTACAAACCTACCCCCCTTAAGATGAATCTCGTCCTCGAGATTCGGGTTGGCTAGAAAATAGGTGCGGGTGGTCTTTGCGTAGATCATCCTCTCATTCCCAGGTGGCTTCATCCTCGATATGGTGGCTCCACTTAACTTTGCAAAACTTGATAACCTTGCTACGAGTAACTCGGCTGGCAAACTCAAGAATCTTGACAGGTTTCTCCTCATATGTCAAAACACTATCCAACTGTATTGCTTCCAGGGGCATTGTATCTCTTAGAGGAATATCGGGCATCTCTGCATGGCACTTCTTCAACTGGGAAACGTGAAATACATCATGTACTCCCGACAGTCCTTCGAGTAACTCCAACTTGTAGGCAACCTCTCCCATGCGTTCCAAAACACGGTACGGTCCCACAAATCTCGGGGCTAACTTTCCCTTAGCTCCAAAACGTTTAACTCCTCGAAGAGGTGACACTCACAGATACGCTCTGTCTCCGATTTCATAGACTACCTCCTTGCGTTTTGAACCTGCATAACTCTTCTGTCGGGAGTGAGCTACCTTCAGTCTATCTCGAATCAGCTTAACCTTCTCTTCGGACTCCTTAATCAAATCTGGTCCAAACAACTGACGGTCTCCAACTTCATCCCACATCAACGGTGTTTTGCACCTTCTTCCATACAGGGCTTCGAATGGTGCCATCCTCAAACTGGCCTGGTAGCTATTGTTGTACGATAACTCCACGTAGGGCAAGTTGTCATCCCAACTAGATCCATAATCTAGCGCACAAGCTCTCAACATGTCCTCCAGAATCTGATTGACTCTCTCGGTCTGTCCATCTGTCTGCGGGTGAAAAGCTATACTGAACTCCAGCCTGGTACCCAAGGTCTGGTGCCAGAACTTTGAAGTAAACTGTGTTCCTCTATCTGATACGATGGTCCCCGGAACTCCGTGCAGACATACGATCCTGGTCATATATATCTTGGCCAACTTCGCCCTGGTATAGGTGGTTTTCACTGGGATAAAGTGGGCTACTTTGGTCAAGCGATCCACTACTACCCAGATAGAATCATATCCCGAACGGGTCCTGGGTAATCCGGTGATAAAATCCATGCCAAGCTTGTCCCACCTCCATTCAGGTATCGGCATAGGTTGCAGTAATCCTGCTGGTTTCTGATGCTCTACCTTCACTCTCTGACATACATCACATACTGCTACATACTCGGTAATATCCTTCTTCATACCAGTCCACCAGAAATGCTCCTTCAAATCCAAATACATCTTAGTGTTTCCGGGGTGTATCGAGTATGGCGAGTCATGAGCTTCCTGTAGTATCAACTTCCTGATCTCTTCATTATTGGGCACATATACACGGTCCTCAAACCACAAGGTGTCGTGCTCATCCTCACGAAAACCTTTGGCTTTCCCTTCACTCATCTTCTCGTTTATTTTGGCAATTTCTTTGTCATCTTTCTGAGCTTCTCGAATCTTTCCCAATAATGTTGACTGAACCTCCAACGCTGCAACAAAACCTCTAGGGACTATCTCCAAACGTAGCTCCCTGAGATCTTCTATCAACTCCTTTGGCATTCCTCCGCTTATGAGGGTATTGACGTAACTCTTCCGGCTCAAAGCGTCTACTACGACATTGGCCTTGCATGGATGATAGTGCAACTTCATATCATAATATTTTATGAGCTCCAACCATCTCTTCTGCCTGAGGTTCAGCTCCTTCTGAGTAAAAATATACTTCAAACTCTTGTGATCCGTGTACACATCGCAACGATTTCCAATGAGAAAATGTCTCCAAGTTTTGAGCGCATGTACCACAGCTGCTAACTCCAAGTCGTGTGTGGCATAGTTCAACTCATGTGGTCAAAGTTGTCGTGAGGCATACGAAACAACTCTTCCGTCTTGCATAAGTAATCCTCCAAGTCCTAAGTGAGAGGCGTCGCAATACACTTGGAAATCCTTGCGTATATCCGGCAGAATCAGCACTGGGGCTGTAGTCAAACGTTTCTTCAACTCCTGGAAACTGGCTTCACATTCTTCAGTCCAATGGAACTTGGTGTCCTTCTTCAACAATGCCGTCATAGGCTTCGCAATCTTAGAAAAATTCTCAATAAATCTCCGATAATATCCCGCGAGTCCAAGAAAACTGCGGATCTCTCCAACTGAGGTGGGTGCCAACCACTCAGTGACTGACTGAACCTTGGTAGGATCCACTGCTATACCTTCTCCTGATATAACATGTCCAAGAAATCCAACTTCCTTCAACCAAAACTCACACTTGCTGAACTTGGCATATAACTAATGTTCCCTGAGCTTCTCGAGAACTAAACGCAAATGCTCCTTGTGTTCCTCTTCATTCTTCAAGTATACCAAGATATCATCAATGAACACCAAAACAAACTTATCCAAGAACTCCATGAATACCTTATTCATCATACTCATGAAATAGGTAGGGGCGTTAGTTAGTCCAAATGACATAACCGTATACTCGTATAACCTGTACCTTCTGGTGAAAGCTGTTTTAGGTATATCTTTTTCCCTAATCTTCAGCTGGTGATATCCTGATTGCAGATCGATCTTCGAAAACACCTTAGCTCCTTGCAACTGGTCAAACAAATCATTGATAATCGGTAGTGGGTACTTATTCTTGATTGTTAATTCATTCAACTCACGATAATCAACCACCATCCTTAACAATCTGTCCGTGTACAAAAAAAGGGGCGCACCTTTGTACCCCTTTACCTGTGCATGGACAGTCGGAGCCGCGCCTATGACCGCACCAAGCAGAAGAGGGGAGGTGAACCGAGGTAAAAACCGAAGCCCAAGACTGCTAGAGCAATGCCAAGGCCGAGACCACAAAAGAGCAGAGAGACGAAGCAGGTTCCCCCGGAAAGACCTTTGCCGGGGCAGCGAAGGCTGCCCCGGCAAGGCCCTTGTCAGGGCGGCTCGTCCAACACCAGCGGAGCGCACCACCCTTGAGCCCACGGTCTCCAACACCATCAACCACGTTGGGCCAAGGCTCGGGAGGCACCTCCATGGTGGCATGCAGATCTTTGTGAAGACAGGGAATATTCAAGATCAGATGAGGATTAAAAGACAACGATCCTCGGCAAGATCCTTGCCGAGGGGAGCCTAAATACCCCCAGTAAGATCCTTGCCGGGGACAACAGCACGCCACGGCGAGGCCCTTGCCGGGCCATCCGGCAAGGCCCTCGCCAAGTGCGCCAGCAGGTCCACCTCCAGGCCCCCACCAGCCAAGTCTCCACCGCCATTCACATGCAGTTGCCAGCCCAACCAGCTGGGCAGGCACCTACATGGCAACAGGCAGCTCCCAGGCCAACTCGTCAAGCGCATGCGTGGAGGCATGCAGATCTTCGTGAAGACTTTGCCACTGTGCCACCTCAGCTGCCTGCCTACCTACATGGCGCCGCATGCATCACTGACCAGGGCACGTGTCGAAGCAAGGAGGAGCGGTGACGGACGGGACGGGCCTCGTTCCCGTCCCCAATAAAGCTAGGGGACACCTAAGCGATGCATTAAATGCGTCTTGTCCTGTAATACGAGCAATAAGCTCGTAGCATTGTACGCCTTTCCACCTCCTGTGTGCCACTGTGGTAGCCCCTTTCAACTATAAAAGGAGGCCCATGGCGTACTGGAGAAGGATTCGGCTCTTTGGAATGATCCAGCCACCGTAGCTAGTTGGGAGGCTCAAGAACACTCAATACATCCACCAAAGCGGGACTAGGGTTTTACGCATCCTCGCGGCCTGAACCAGGGTAAACGATCCCTGATTACTAATCCTGCTCTTCTTGTAACCCTGCGCCGCGACAACCGTAGTAGGGATTCTTGTGATCCCATAGGTGTCGTTTCCCACCGAAATCTTTGGCGCGCCAGGCAGGGGGTGCGCAATTGTGAGAATCTAGTCTAGTAGTTAGCCTAGCGTTTCTTCATCGCCATGGCTCCCACGAAGAAGACGGCCACGGCGATCGGCTCGTCGGGGGCCGAACGGCCCGTGCCAGTACGGGCGAGCAGCGGCCTGGTCGCGGACAGAACCCGAGCCACGGTCCGCGAGCACCAGCATCGCCCTGGCAGTCAGAGCCTTGCGAGCGGGGCCATTCGCGCGCCAGGCGACGTGCCGCCCATCACTAAGTCTAAAGATTGGGCTGGGCCTCCCGCGGGCGGCGCGGGGCCCTCCAGGAGTGTCGTTGTGCCACCCGCGGGCGGTGCAACAACCTCCAAGACGCCCACGCCAGCGACCACTACACGCTCTTCCCATGGTGTGCGCGACGAGTAGCGTCACCACGCCGATGACCCTGGGCACCGCCGTGGGAAGAGCCCTGTGCGTCGTCCGCGGGATGAAGGAGTTCAGCATGCCCACTGGGTCGTGATGGAGCTCTTTCTAACGTGGTTAGAAGTCGAAGCGCGCCACGGTCCACGCAGCTGTCGCCGCCACCCACGCCAGCAGAAGCTTTGGTGCGCGCGCATCTGCTCCTCGACTTCCCTCATGCTGCGGAGAAGCTCGACAAGTGGAGGGTCACCATCCGGAGCCTCGTCGCCGTCGCCAACAAAGACGATCCGCGACCGGCGGGACCCTCGGGCCGACGCTCCACCGAGCCACCACATGCCAGCGCTGGGAGGACCGGGGGTGCTTCGGTCACGGTGCACTCTCCTCCTCCTCGCCAGCCGCCGCGGGCGTCGGCCCGTCGTGACGATGCTTGCGATAACATCTCTATAGCATCATCCGACCCGCGGACCCACCGCGACCAGTGCCAAGTTCTTCGAGAACGAGCTCATGAAGATGCTCGAACCACTATTGAGCGCCGCGTGATACACGGCACCAGTCGGACAAGCGGGCGGGACCCGCTGTGGACCACCCAACACCGGGGGGCTCCCGCGGCCTACCTTACAAGGTGGGCTGCCCGGCCTTTACCCGCGAGCTGCGGCAGTTCCAGTGGCCGTCCCACCGCATGTTCAAGCCCGACGGTGGCGAGAAGTACACTGGCAAGACCCATCCGTCAGAGTTCCTCAGCATCTACACCATCGCGATGTAGGCTGCCGGAGCTTGCGACGACAAGGTGCTTGCCAATTATTTCCCGCTGGCACTGCAGCCCAATGTTATGTCTTGGTTGATGCACTTGCCAGCGGATTCCATTTCTTCTTGGTCGGATCTGTGCCATGAGTTCATTGGCACCTTCACAGGCCACCAAGCTCATGGCCAAGCCAGTGGTCTGCATATCATTCCCCAGAAGGAAGGGGAAACCCTGCGCAAGTACATCCAGAGGTTCAGCCTGGTGCAGTACAACATCCCCGACGATCATCCCGCCGCTGTGATCAGCACGTTCCATCAGAACGTGCGCAACCGCAAGATGCGTGAAGAGCTGGCGATGACCAAGGTTAAGGATGTGGCCGAACTCTACGTTCTGGCCGATAGATGCGCCCGGGCTGAAGAGGGAAGGAAGTACCCCGGCGAAGACGCCGGCGCGGAAACCGACTCTACCGACGAAGGCGCCGCCGCCCCAACGAAGAAGGGCCGGTGTCACAACAGGAAACGCAAGGGCAAGGTTGTACTTGCCGTTAAAGGATCTGACGACACCAGCGCTGCCAAGAAGGTCAAGGCAGAAGACCCCGGCAAGGAGATTGCCGGGTGCGCCGCCTTCCGGGACTTAGCATCTGCCGACAAGCCAGGGGGCTCCGGCAAGCAGTACTGCAAGATCCACCGCACCAAGGGCCACGACCTCCAGAACTGCCGGCAAGTCGAGCTGCTTGCTGAAAAGCAAAAGGCCGAGGATGAAAGGCGGGACAAGGAGAAAGGTCAGGACTGTGCCGAGGGATCCGGCAAGAAGCGTGGCGGACAAGGAAGCCGCCTCGGCAAGGACAACGAGCAAGAGAGGCCCGCCCGGGGCCATGACAAGAAACAAGAAGATGATGATCATGACGAGAACGACGAGTCCGGTGAGCAAGAGTTCCAGAAGGCTACGGAGTCCATGCGCATCGATGGTGGCGCCTCGCTGCATACTTCTCACCGCCAGCTCAAGCAGTGGGCGCGTGAGATTACAGCAGCGGAGCCGTCGTTCGACGCTCAGAAGCCGCTGAAGTGGTCTAGCACGCCCCTCATCTTTGACGCCGAGGACCACCCTGACCGCACAACCGCGGTCGGGTGTTTGCCATTGTTGGGATACGCAACCTCAAGGTGAACAAGTGTTGGTCGATGGCGGGGCCGGCCTGAACTTGATCTCGCCCGTCGTGATCAAAAGGCTGCAAATTCCTGATGGAGACCTCGAGGAAACGGGCACGTTTCAAGGGTTCAATCCGGGGAGGAGCCAGCCGAAGGGGAAGGTCACACTGCCCGTGACGTTTGGAGGAGAGTTCAACTACAGGACGGAGAGGATCGTCTTCGACATGGCCGAGATCCCCTTGCCCTACAACGGGATCCTCGGCTGCCCGGCACTAGCCAAGTGCATGGCGGCGTCACACTACGCCTACAACATGCTAAAGATGCCCGGGTCATTGACCATCATCTCCGTCCCCTCCGACAAGAAGGACGCGCTGATTTGCGCCGACCAACTCTACCGGGAAGCAGTTGCAGCAGCTGCCGTCAGGGCACTTGCTCCTGCCGCTGAAGGCCCGGGAGGGAAGAAGAAGCCCGGCAAGACCTCTCGCACCCACTCTGGCAAGCGCACCTCCTCGGAGTGTTGCGCTACCGTCGAGGACGTGCCAGAGAGCTCTACCGGCAAGAGCAAGAAATCCAGAGCCAAGCCACCGCAGAGCAAGAAGGGTCCATCAGGGAGGATGGCACGGGAGGGGCCTTCACCATAGGCTCCACCCTTGACAGCAAATAGGAAGGCGCGCTCGTCACCTTCCCGCGGGCGAATGTCGACGTGTTTGCGTGGCAAGCATCTGACATCCGCGGTGTTCCCAGGGAGGTGATTGAGCACCACCTAGCTGTCTGCCCTCATGTGCGGCCCGTCAAGCAGAAGGTCAGAAAGCAGGCTCTGGAGAGGCATGAGTTATTCACAGAGGAGATCAGGAAGTTGGAAGCGGCAAGTTTGGTGAGAGGAGTGCTCCACCCGACGTGGTTGGCCAATCCGGTAGTGGTGCTCAAGGCAAATGGGAAGTGGAGACTGTGTATTGACTACACAGATATCAATAAGGCTTGTCCTACGGACCCCTTCCCGTTGCCACGCATCGACCAGATTGTTGACTCCACGGCCGGGTGTGATCTGTCGTCATTCCTCGACACCTACTAGGGCTACCACCAAATCTTCATGACAAGATAGGATGAAGAGAAGACAGCATTCATCACCCCATGTGGTATGTATTGCTTTTTACGGATGCCTTTCGGGTTGAAGAGTGCTGGCTCGACGTTTGCCAGAGCAGTCCAAATTGGTTTTGAACCCCAGCTCCATAGAAATATGGAAGCATACATGGATGACATAGTGGTCAAAACCAAGGATGGGGCAACTCTTGTGCAAGATCTGGAAGAGACATTTGCCAACCTGCGCAAGATCAACCTTAAGCTGAACCCTGAGAAGTGTGTCTTCGGCATTCCATCCGGCAAGCTTCTCGGATTCTTTGTGTCGCAGCGCGGGATCGAGGCAAACCCAGACAAAATCAAAGCTATTGAGCAGATTGAGGTGCCCAAGCGGATCAAAGATGTGCGTCGGCTCACCGGCCGCGTCGCCGCCATGAGCCGATTCATCTCCAAGTCCGCCGAGCGTGCCCTTCCCTTTTTCAAAATCTTGAAGAAGGCAGGCCCAATGGAGTGCACCCTAGAAGCCGAGGCGGCGTTGCAGGATCTGAAGAAATACCTTTCCTCCATGCCAATACTGGTTGCGCCTAAACCACAAGAGCCGTTGCTGCTGTATCTGGCGGCGACGAATCAAGTGGTCAGCGCCGCACTGGTGGCACAGAGGGAGGTCGATGAGGAGGCAGTGGCGACGGCAGAACCAGCGGATGGCAAGCCAAAGATCCCCCTGGCAGGGCCTGGTGCCGGCAAGGCAAGGCCCCCGGAAGAGTCTGATGCCACCAAGGCAGTGCCCGCGCAGTCAAGGGAGGTGGTGCAGAAGAAGAACATGATGCAGCACCCGGTTTACTTTGTCAGCTCCCTCTTGCAGGGGGCTAGGTCGAGGTACTCCGGTGTGCAGAAATTGCTCTTCGGCCTCCTTATGGCCTCGAGGAAGCTGCGTCATTACTTCCAAGCCCATGAGATCACTACCGTCACCCGCCTCGCATTGCAACGGATACTGCATAACCCAGATGCGACCGGAAGGATTGTGGAATGGGCCCTGGAGTTGTCAAGTTTTGGGTTGAAGTTTGAAATTACCTCGACAATCTAGAGCAGAGTCTTGGCAGAGTTCATTGCAGAATGGACCTCAACGCCCGACGAAGAAATCCAGGAGACCGCTGTCCCCGGCAAGGAAGCAGACTGCGACTGGATCATGTACTTTGATGGGGCTTTCTCGCTGCAAGGTGCCGGTGCCGGTGTGCTGCTTGTCGCACCCACCGGAGAGCACCTCAAGTATGTGGTCCCGATGCACTTTCCCAGGGAGATGTCCACAAACAACACTGCTGAGTACGAGGGGCTGCTTGCCGGTCTCAGAATCCCGGCAGACCCCGGGGTGAAGAAGCTCATCGTCAGGGGTGACTCGCAGCTTGTCATCAGGCAAGTCAACAAGGATTACCAGAGCCCATTGATGGAGTCCTACGTAGATGAACTGAGGAAGCTGGAGGAGCGCTTTGACGGTATCCAAGTGGAGCACGTTCCCCGAGTGGAGAACGACATCGCCGATTACCTGTCGAAGCGTGCCGCATTCAAGCTACCTGTGGAACCAGGTACCTTTTTGCTCCGTATAACTCAGCCATCTGTCGAACCATCAATAGGGCAGAACAAGCGGAGGAAATCAGGTCCCGACAAGTACTTTCCCGCCGAGCCCCTTGGGACTGCCGGCAAGGATGTTGCCGTGCACATGAGCCTGCCCAAGAGCAACTAGCTCCGGCAGGGCGTCAAGCCCTAGCCGTGGAGACAGCCGCTCCCATGGCAGAAGAGATGCCTTTGGTCCTTGCCGTCGAGCCCCGGGCTCCAGCATGGGCGCAACATACCGTCCGATTCCTCCAAACAGGGGAGCTTCCTGAAGAGCAGGAAGAAGCGGAAAAAGTAGCCCGTCAGTCTGCCCTGTACCAGTTCGTCGATGACGTCCTGCACAGGAGGAGGCCGAACGGTGTGAAATTGAAGTGCATCCCCCGGGAGGAAGGACTGGAGCTGTTGGCGGAGATACATGGAGGCATATGTGGCTCCCTAATAGGGTCGAGGGCCCTTGCCGGCAAGGCATTCCGGCAAGGTTTCTTCTGGCCCACCGCCCTCCAGGATGCGACGACACTAGTAACCAAGTGTGAAGCGTGTCAGTTCCATTCAAAGAAGCTTCATCAACCAGGTCAAGCCCTTCAAACTCTCTTCTGGCCATTCTCGGTCTGGGGGCTCGACATACTGGGCCCCTTCCCCCGTGTTGTCGGGGGCTTTGAGTACTTGTACGTTGCAATCAACAAGTTCACAAAGTGGCCAGAAGTGGAAGCAGTGAGAAAGGTGACAGCACAGTCAGCCGTCAAGTTCTTCAAGGGACTGGTCTGCCGCTTTGGTGTGCCAAGCAGAATTTACACCGACAACGACACGAAGTTCACGAGCCACACCTTCATGCAGTATGTTCAAGACCTCGGCAGCAAGGTCTGTTTTGCTTCCCTGGCACACCCCCGGAGCAACGGCCAAGCGGAGAGGGCGAATGCTGAAGTGTTGCGAGGCCTGAGAACGAAGACCTTTGACAGGCTTCACAAGAGCGGAAGGCACTGGATTGATGAGTTGGCGCCGGTTCTTTGGTCGATCAGGACAACGCCAAATCGAGCCACCGGTCAGACACCCTTTGCCGTAGTATATGGGGCAGAGGCAGTTCTCCCCACGGAACTCATATACGGGTTACCTCGAGTGCTCGCTTATGATGAGCTTGAGCAAGAGCAGTTGCGGCAAGATGACGCAATGCTCCTTGAGGAAGATCGTCTACGGGCGGCTGTGAGAGCAGCACGCTACCAGCAAGCCTTGCGCCACTACCATAGCCGCAAGGTTTATGCCCGAAGCTTTGAGGAAGGCGACCTTGTTCTTCGGCGCGTTCAGTCGGCCAAGAATACCAACAAGTTGACGCCGAAGTGGGAAGGCCCTTATCGGGTAATACGAGTCACCAGGCCCGGCGCAGTCCACCTGGAGACCGGAGATGCTGTCCCAGTGATTAATTCCTGGAACATCGAGCATCTTCGCAAGTTTTACCCATAAGGCGCGGCTTGCCGGGCCCCCCGGCAAGCCACCTTTTGTACAAGCTTTGCCAGCAAGGCATGTAACCCTATGTACAAAGCCAGGCGCAGACCCTGAGCATAAATAAACGAAGCGCTGGCGCCCTAAGTTATAGCATGCATGCTAGGTTGAGTCTCTTCCTCGGTTAGGGTTGATAGTGCTTAGCGGTGACTAACCCCTAGCCTAGAGGTCGGGTGTGCGTCTTTTCTGTTTTCTTTGGTTCGCAGGGCACTTCCGCTGAGCCACTTGGGAAAAGGAGAACAAACTGACGCTCCGACCCTGGCAAGGCAAGGCTGCCGGGGGCTAAAGATGTAAGGATCCAACCACGGCGAGCCAAGGTTGCCGGGGGCTGCGGATTCAGATAAGTTTTCCATCCCCTGTTGTACGTTTCCGTATGGAACTGGGACATGTGAAGCCTCGTTTATGTCTTAAAACCACCGTACTCCCTTTTTCCCTGTACTCGAGAGTTACTTCCTGGGTCGGAATTTGGTAGTAGTTGCGGTGGCGAAGAAATGAACGAGGAGCCTAACTCTACTTCGCCCCTGCCTCCTCCAAAAGCGCGAGAACGGTTGGCCGAAGAAGAGAAACGGCAAGGCCTGTTGCCGGGCAATAACGTTTATTATGAAAATAACAAGGATTCATCCTTGGCATGAGCCTCGCTCACGCTCGAAGAACCCGACAAGCACCCTTTTTCATTAAAAACGTCCCATACAGGTACAGTTCGTACGAAAAGAAAAACATGAACAAGGGGGGTTACAAGCTTTAATTTTAACAAGGCCCGAAGGCTTACAAATTAAAAAAGAGATGAGATGCCCGTGATCCCTTTCTTGTCCCTCTCCTCAGGAGGCAGGTCAAGGAGGCGGAAGGGCAAAAGGGCGCCTAGACGAACTATGAGCAGCAGAAAGCACCAAGAGAACACCTCGGTGGCCGCCCACGGATGGGCCGGTGATGACGGTGCTGGGAAAGGAGCCGGAAGATGAGGCAGTAGGTCGCCGAACACGCGACGAAGGCGTCGGTGTCCGCGTACTCTGAGTTGATGGCCTTGCTGCCCGTCCTCTTCCTCTTCCGCAGCCCCCCGACGCCAGCCACCCAAGGAGACGGCCCTGAGAAGTTCAAGGAGCTGGCCCCTCCCCCGACAAAACTCCGCCGGAGGAGCAGCCAGGTGCAGATGCTGCTGCTGCCGCACCCGCCCAGGCGCGGGGCGTCCGACGCCTAGTCGGACTCGTCCCCGTCATCTGCCCCGCTGTCCTCCTCGTCACTTTCGCTCAAGGAAGAGCTTCCATCGTCGGAATCTCCGTTAGAGGAGCTCTCCACGCAGCACTTCAGGCGAGTTCCAAGATCCCCGAAGACCTTGACGGTGAACAGGCCGTCCTCCATTAATTTGAAGTAGAGGACGAGCCCCGCCGTCAGGCTATGGATGTGAGCGAACGTCTTCCATCCACGGCGGAGGTACATGACCCGAGGGGCCGGGAAGTCGACGTCGACCCGCGTGCCTCCATTCCCACAGCCCCTCATGTGCAATCTGAGGGTCTGGGGCGGGTCACGCTCCATCTCCCGAGCAAACGGGGCGGGAAGACGAAGACAGCGACGCGGAGGCCGGCGCAGCCTGACAAAGAATTCATGAGGCTGGTCTCCAATGTGGCCCTCCATCGCCCACGACCACGGGCTCAGGAGGAGGAGGGATGCGCTGTCGAGCGGCGACCCTCGCCGCCATCGTTGAGGGACCGGGGTTCCCCTTCTCCATGGCAGATGAGAGGAAGGAGCAGAAGCAGGAGGAGATAGAAGATAGAAGAGTGCAGAGTGCCATTCCCCCCTTTCCCTCTCCTTATAAAGGGGCGGGGTCGGGGCTCGGCCGCCCCGCTCAGCCAATCCAGCCATCAAGGGCGCAGGGAATTGGGACCGACCCGCTGCCCCAACCAGCGACGGCCCGGTTTCCCGCCTCCACAGCTCGCCACCTGCATGAAGGATGCGTGGCGAGCGTGCATGGTTGAAAGGACGGGTGAGGCGACCGTTCCCCGTCCCGTGATCAGGGGGGCGTGGGCGCCTTAAAGACTGCGACCTGAGTACATCCAGTAAATGAGCCGCGCCACCATGCCTCCCTCTTTTTACGGGGAAGGCGTGAGCCGCCTCTCTACCACGATGTGACGCATGCATGCGGGAACAGCCCCACGCATGCCACCCACATCACGCGCACCCCTCCATGTCGCGCATTCAACACGGGTCATGGGGAAGCGCAGTAGACAGAAGATTACCGCGGTAAAAACCGCCCCTCCTGCCCGCGCACCCTTTTGGGCCTGGCCCAACAACGTGTTGCACTTATGTGTGGCCCAGGCCCGTGGGCTCCTGTCGGTGTACAAAAGAAGGGGCACACCTTTGTACCCCTTTACCTGTGCACGGACAGTCGGAGCCGCGCCTACGGCCGCACCAAGCTTAACAGAGGAGGTGAACCGAGGTAAAAACCGAAGCCCAAGACAACCAGAGCAACGCCAAGGCCGAGACCACAAAAGAGCAGAGAGACAAAGCAGGTTCCCCGGCAAGACCCTTGCCGGGCCAGCCTTCGCGGCCCCGGCAAGGCCCTTGTCGGGGCGGCTCGTCCAACACCAGCGGAGCGCACCACCCTTGAGCCCACAGTCTCCAACACCATCAACCACGTTGGGCCAGGGCTCGGGAGGCACCTCCATGGTGGCATGCAGATCTTTGTGAAGACAAGGAATATTCAAGATCAGATGAGGATTAAAAGACAATGATCCTCAGCAAGATCCTTGCCGAGGGGAGCCACAAGACCCCCGGCAAGATCCTTGCCGGGGACAACAGCACGCCACGGCGAGGCCCTTGCCGGGCCACCCGGCAAGGCCCTCGCCAAGGGCGCCAGCAGGGCCACCTCCAGGCCCGCACCAGCCAAGTCTCCACCGCCGTTCGCATGCAGCTGCCAGCCCAACCAGCTGGCCCAGGCCAACTCATCAAGCGCATGCGTGGCGGCATGCAGATCTTCGTGAAGACTTTGCCACCGTGCCACCTCAGCTGCCTGCCTGCCTATATGGCGCCGCATGCATCGCTGACCAGGGCACGTGTTGAAGCAAGGAGGAGCGGCGACGGACGGGACGGGCCTCGTTCCCGTCCCCAATAAAGCAAGGGGACACATAAGCGATGCATTAAATGCGTCTTGTCCTATAATACGAGCGATAAGCTCGTAGCACTATACGCCTTTCCACCTCCTGTGTGCCACTGTGGCAGCCCCTTTCAACTATAAAAGGAGGCCCATGGCGTACTGGAGAAGGATTCGGCTCTTTGGAACGATCCAGCCACCGTAGCTAGTTGGGAGGCTCAAGAACACTCAATACATCCACCAAAGCAGGACTAGGGTTTTACGCATCCTCGCGGCCCTAACCTGGGTAAACGATCCTTGTGCTGATTACTAATCCTGCTCTTCTTGCAACCCTGCGCCCCGACAACCGTAGTAGGGATTCTTGTGATCCCATAGGTGTCATTTCCCACCGACACGATCCATCCTTCTTCTCGACCAAAAGCACTGGGGCTCCCCATGGTGATGAACTTCGTCGAATGTAACCTTTTTCCAACAACTCCTTAATCTGCCTTTTGATCTCCTCAAGATCATTTGCGGGCATCCGGTATGGTCTCTTAGATATTGGTCCGGTGCCTTGTTATAGTTCTATCAAAAACTCGATGTCTCGATCTGGCGGCATGCTTGGTAACTCCTCTGGAAATACATTTGGGTAATCCTTTACTACCGGCACTTCCTCCTGAACAACTCTCGTGAGAGAATTTACTTGAGTCCTCCTCGGCGCATGCCTGGATACATACTTGATCCTTTTTCCCTCCGGGGTAGTGAGCAAAATCGACTTACTGGCGCAATCGATGTTTCCCCCATACATCGATAGCCAATCCATTCCTAGTATCACATCCAATTGTTGTGACTCCAAAATTATCAGGTCTGAGGGGAAAACATGGCTTCCAATGGTCAATGGCATCTGAAAACATCCTTGTCTTGCCATATATTCCGCTCCTGGCGAACTTACTAACATAGGTGTCCTAAGTACCTTAGTGGGCAACTTATACTTATCCACGAATCCCCTTGATATGTATGAATGCGATGCACCAGTATCAAAAAGAACGATTGCAGTAAAAGACTTAACCAAAACTTACCGATAACTGCATCTGGTTGCTCCTCAACTTCCTCCACGTTCATGTGGTTCACTTGTCCCCTGTTGAAAGGGTTGGGCTTCTTTCCAGCGCTTCCATTGCCATTACCGTTCTTCAATTCCGGACGATCGTTGGTGTAGTGCCCAGTCTTCCCGCACTTGAAACAGGTAATGTGACTTTGATCCTTCTTGGTCGGTGTGGCTGGGTTAGAGCGGTTCTTATTGCTGCCTACTCCATTCCCGTTTCCATTCTTGGGGCTATTGTGGTTATGTGAACTTCCTCCATTGTGGGTGTGGCCTCCATATGGATAAGTCCTCCCGAGTTCGGGGTGAAACGAGGCTTCTGCTAAGCTCCAGAATTGTACTTTCCTTGTCCATACTTCCTCTTGCGGCTCTCAATCTGTTGCTGCTTCCCTTCCATCATAAGAGCCTTGTCTACCAACTCCTGGTAGTTGTTAAATGTTGCCACCATCAGCTGCATGCTCATCTCATCATTCAGCCCTTCCATAAACTTCTCCTGCTTTGCGGCATCTATGGCCACATCATCAGGGGCATAGCGAGACAGCTTACTAAACTCATCTACGTACTGAGCCACAGTACGATTTCCCTGGCGTAAGTTGCGAAACTCACGCTTCTTCATGCTCATAGCTCCAGTTGAGACATGGGCTGTGCGAAAAGCTTGCTGAAACTGATCCCAAGTGATATTGGCTATCGGGAAGGTGGCGGTGTAATTCTCCCACCATGATGTTGCTGGTCCATCCAATTGGTGTGTGGCAAAACGCACCTTCTCAGCATCAGTGCAACCTGCGGTGGTCAACTCTCTTCCAATCTTGCGTAACCAGTCATCCGCAACTATGGGCTCGGTGCTACTGGAAAACACCGGCAGCTGTAACCTCAGAAAACGGGCTACGTTGTCAACTGGAGGAGGGTTGTTGTTGTTGCCTTGGTTCTGGACTAATATCTGCATCAAGGCATTCTGCTGCTGGATCAACTGGGTGATCTCCGCTGGGAGGACAAATCCGGTGTACGTCTCGGAGGCATCTGATGGGTTTAGAGGGGAGAGATTAGAATAGAAAGAGGTCTTGTGAGAAAGCACTACCCATATGCACATGAGACAAACACAATCATATCATATCACTCAATCAATCAAGCAAGGGCATACAATCGGTCTAGAACTATCGTTACAAAAGTGCTCGGACTACTACTATACATGGGGAAATACTACTAGTCATATGGTGGTCATCTAGAAATTTTGATCGGTGGAAGACTCCATGATGCCCGCTCCAGCTTCGTCTTCATAATCATCATCACTATCGTCAGGGTCGGAGTCGGTGTCGTCGATGATGATGTAGTCTTCGGAATGAATCTCCTTGGGTTCATCATCTTCTCCTCCTGGCGCGGGATCTCCCATGAATACTCCGATCTTCTTTATCAGGTCGTCATTCTTCTCCAATAGTATCACGATTTCCTCCTCATATCCATCGCGTGTAGACTTGAGTTCCTCTTCTAGCTCGGTGATCCTTGTCATCGCCTTCTTCAAGTCTATCATGCTTGCGCACATCTGGTTCTCCTGGCGTCGAATGTGCTGGTTTAGCTCCTGGATGAATGCTGCAATGGACCTATCCCTCCTGGTGCTGACTATCTCCCATTGCTCGTCTCGGCACCCACATATCTGGTAGATAGTATCCTTGAGATCCTTGTGGTAAACTTCGCCAATGCGCCCCATGGCGATGTGAGCTGCCATGCTGTTTCCTAGACTCTAGGGTGGGGCATCAAAGGAAAACTCTATGGTTTCAGTGACTGGCATAATGTCCTTCCGTGAACTTGAACTGGAATCATCCAACGCTCCTCTTCTGGTAAAGTAGCGGTGTAGGTCCCGGTGAAGCTTGGTATTCCAATGTTCAGATATCTAGTGACTTCCTTCAAGTGTCGTCCAAAGGGGGTGTCTTCATCTGGTTGTGCAAACTTGTTCCTCGAGTCCGACATCCTAAAGAGTAGAAAATGGAGAGGAGTCAGAAATGAGTAGAGAAGAGTGACCTATGGCTTTTCTTAGTGGTCGTGTCCTACATTCAGCGTGTGCTCTGATACCATCTTGTAGCGGCCCGACCTCAGACGGTCAAGTCTCTGTGCTTCAGTGTCATCCCTGGATCGGTAATGCTGACACACACAGTACTCGAAGGATTTATAACAGAGTAGCAATCACACACTTATTACATCGAATGTCTCAAAAGAGAACTTATTACAATAAATATGGCTTAAGGCCATCTAAAACGATAACATCGGAAGGCTTGGAAGATAAAGTGAGTCCATCAACTCCAACGTCATAGCTGAGTGCATGACAGACGACCTAGCGCACCTTACTCCTCGTCTGAAAAGTCTGCAACATAATACGTTGCAGCCCGAAAACGGTACAGCACATGGAATATGCTGGCAATATAACACAGTAGAGCAATGAACAGATAAATGCTATCACTACATGCATATATGGCTGGTGGAGGCTCTATGGTTATATGATTTTTGCGAAAAGCCAATTTTTCCCTACAACAAAGGAATACATTTTTTATTTACTATCATGGTGGTTGAAACAACATTGAGAAGGTTCCTCCAACTCAATCCCAATTAAAGTAATCATTAACAACCCAACAAATTAATTTAGAGTGATGAGATCAAATCAATAATTCAAGTACCAGATACTCAAGATGTCCATAACTGGGGACACGGCTAACCATGATTAGTTTGTACACTCTGCAGAGGTTTGCGCACTTTTCCCCACAAGACTCGATCTCCTCCGTTGGATTTCTCGCACTACATGGTGTTTGAGAAATGGATGACCGAGACACAGTCTTTCAGAAGCATTAATTCTTTACTCTGGGTGGACAGTTACACCTACTTTCCCTCTACATCTGCTAGCCCACCACTTAAAGAGGTCACACAACATACTCAACTATGCCATTGCCCATAATGGCTTGTGGCTGCACACGGAAGTTTCTAGCATGAATAATCTTATGATCCTTTGAGCCTGGGTGGCGGACCGTAGGATGATCACACGGTATAACCCCGGGATATCCTAGGACAACACTGGATTCCCCAGGTGCCCGAAACAAACAATCCACCCAGATGTGTATTAAAGTTGCCACCTTAAGTTGAACCATTAACTAACAATCTCACGTTTGTCATGGATACACTCAAACACAATACACGTCTACGAGCATAGCATGGCAATATAAAGCATAACGTAGAAGTAACTCCCAGGGTTTGATAATAAACAGGATAATAGGTTCTACCTCATAATCTACTTCCCAAACCCACAAGTTAAACACATCCTAATCATGCAATGTTTGTGGATTGTAACTAATGCATAAAAACTAGGTATGAAAAGAGTATGATCAATGTGTTACTTGCCTTGTTGACGATCCGAAAAACCTAGCGACTCGTAGTAGCACGCTTCGCACTCCGGGAATTCTATCGCAAACAAACAATAGCATACATAAGCAATCAAGCAGAGATGCACGGGTAAAACTCAAATAAGAAGATCTAACCAGAAAGTTCAACTGAAGAACTCCGGTTTGCAAAAAGAATCAAATCAAACGGAGCAACGAAACTCAAATTGCGAAAGAAACAAGATCCGATTACTAATCTAGACTAAAGTTAAATTTTACTGTAGCAAAATCTTGTTCAAGTTGGTTAAACAGAAAGAGGGCTTCGAGACGAAGATCTAGGCGCTTGAATCGCCTGATTCCGATAAACGAGCGAAAAGATAAACTAAAACGAAAATCAGGGCAGAAATCGCGATAGAAAATAATCGCGGAAAAACCCTGGAAAAAGAAAAACTGACGAACAGGCTAACGAACGAACGTTCGCTGTCTGCGGCTAACGGGTGAACGGCGTTCGTTAGAATGAACGTTTGGACGAACGTCCGCTAAATAACTAAACCGGGAAAAAATAAAACCGATCTAAAATAAAATAACCGAGGGTTTTTAAAAAAACCATACTGTTTTTCTAACGAAAACCGGCGGCTACCTCGGGACGCGTGACGGTGGCGGCGGCGGCGGGCAACTCCGGCGAGGCGGCATCGGTCGGCGGCGGGCGGGGTCGGCGGCGACGGGCGGCGGGGTCGGGGTTAGGGTTTCGGCGTCGGGGCTGGTGGTGGGCTGCGGGGTTGGGGGTGCGGCTTATAACGCCCGGGGCGGCGGGAGTCCAGGTCGCCAACGGCCCGTAAGTCGGTTCGAACTTTAAAATAATAATAATATTTTGACGCGCAGAAAAACAAAGAAAAGAAATACTAAACAGACTCCAAAAATACTGAAATAAAATTTTCTCGTCCTCTAAAAATATAGCGGACAAGGTGAACATTTATTTAGGCCTATAATGCAGTTTTGAAAAACGCGTATTTTTCCTAATTCAAATAAAATAGCGATAACATCCAAATAAAATTATTTATTTGATTTTAATATTTTTTCTCCAATATTTCATCCATTTTGGAGAATTCATATTATCTCCTCTCATATATTTTAAATTCGAAATATTTTCGGAGACCCTTTCCGGCACCCTGCCGGAGGGGGGAATCATCTCCGGTGGCCATCTTCATCATCCCGGCGGCCACCACGATGAGGAGGGAGTAGTCCGCCCTCGAGGCCGAGGGTTTGTACCAGTAGCTACGTGTTTAATCTCTCTCTCTCTCTCGTGATTAATATCATGGGCTTTGTTAATATAGATGGAGCATATGATGTTTCTCCCCTCTATACTCTTGTTGTGATGAATTGAGTCTTTACCCTTTGAAGTTTTGTCTTATCGGATTGAATATTCATAGATGAGAACACATGATGTATGTCTTGCGGTATGAATACTTGAGGTGATAATGGGGTATCATATTGATTCACTTGATGTATGTTATGGCACTCAACTTGCGGATTCCCAAGGTGACGTTGGGATAATCTTTGCATAGGGGTTGATGCATGTTTTTATTATCTTTTCTCCGATAGAAACTTTGGGCTCTCTTTGTACTTCTTTGTGTGGATTGAGTATTATGAATATGAATTTGCTTTGGTGCTACTTTAGTACAAACTCTTGATTAGATCGATTGGAAAGAATAGCTTGCGTTATTTTAGTACGAACTCGAGGATAGATCGAATGGAAATAATAGCTTTGAGGTGGTTTCGTACCCTACAAATTTTTTATCTCTTTTGTTCTCCGCTAATAGGAACTCATGAGTGATTCTTTATTGCACTTTGAGGGATAATCATATGATCCAACTATGTTAGCATTGTTGAGAGGTTGCACTAGCGAAAGTATGGACCCTAGGCCTCATTTTCAAGCACTGCAATACCGTTTTTGTGCCCGTTTACTAGTTGCTACCTTGCTGTTTTTATTTATTCAGATTATAAAAATATATTTCTGCCATCAATATTACACTGTTATCACCATCTCTTCGCCGAACTAGTGCACCTATACAATTTGCCATTGTATTGGGTGTGTTGGGGACACAAGAGATTTCTTGTATTTGGTTGCAGGGTCGTTTGAGAGAGACCATCTTCATCCTACACCTCTCATGGATTGATAAACCTTAGGTCATCCACTTGAGGGAAAATTGCTACTGTCCTACAAAACACCGCGCTTGGAGGCCCAACACGTGTCTACAAGAATAATGTTGCGTAGTAGACATCAAGCTCTTTTCTGGCGTCGTTTCCGGGCAGGTGAGTGCTTGAAGGTATATCTTTAGATCTTGCAATTGAATATTTTAGTTTCTTATTTTATCACTAGTTTGCTTTACAAAAGAAAACTACATAAAAATGGAATTTAGGTTGCATCATATTATTGATCATCTTTATAATATCTTTCTTGAAAATGATGGTTCGGAAAATTGTGCTCAATTGTTAGAAGAAGAAATAAAATGCTTGGCACAAAATATTTGAATGATAAGCATGATTGCAATGTTGTTAGTGTGAATTCTATGAATATCCAAAATGCTAATGATGGTTGCACAAGTCATGACAAAAATGTTTCTTATAAGCATGTCACTTTTTGCGGAGTGAATTGGGAGTGCCTTTGCACACCAAAAAGGGAAGATAGATTTCGTAAGAAGCATAAATATTTAGAAACGAAAAGGTTGCAAGAGAGGCTAGATGATTGTGCTGAAAGATGTAATTTTTTCGCCATCCTTGTGAACTTTGCAATGAACTTGGTCACTTAAATCTCCAATGCAAATTATTTCATGATCAGATCGTGTCCAAAAATTGTGATAACTTCATTACCCTTGAGCATCATAAAGAGCTTAGTCTTCTTTTGGGGTATGAAGAAATGAAACGTATAACTAAGGGTTTTCCAAATCCCGAGAGGTTTCTTGATTTTGATCTAGAAGAAATTTATATGTTTTGTGCGGTAAATTGCATTGAGAATCCTTATATTGCCAACTACCTAAAGACAAGAAAACAAATGGAATATGAAGAGAGTACTAATGAAAGGGAAAATGTTTCCCAATACCCTCCTAGTGTTTATTATGATGAATCAGGTAACGAGGAAGAGCTTCCTATCCAACCAATCTCATCAATAAGAAGCTTGAAAAGATTAATTAAACCCACACATGATGTGGTGAAGAAGAAGAAAAGAAGAAAGAATAGAGGTAAAAAGGTATCTCTCCCAAATAATGTTGCTCCTATTATTGTTGTGCCTCATGAAAATGAATCAAAAATAATTGTGGAATATTATGCACTTGATGATGATTTCGTTATGCCTATTGCTTGTTGTGATGATTATGATTGGGATGATCATGATTGTAACATCCCAAAATTCTAAATTTTGGAATGTTACATTAAATAAATAGTTTTGATTGTTGTTTGTTTGTTGTGTGATTGATTGTGTGAAATTGAGTCAAATTTGAAACTTTTTGAAAGTTGAATGCGAGGAAATGAAATGACTTTCCCAAACTTTCACTTTGCATCCTGACCTCCATGAAATCAAACTCATTTCATCACAAAACCCTAGAGTGAAGATCATATGACTTCTTCCATTTGAATTGAAAAGGGTTTGAAAAGATTTGAATTCCATCTGAAAATATTTCAAATTCGAAACTTTATGCAACTCAATGATTTTCATGAGAGAAGATAAAATGACTTCTTCAATTATATGAATATATGAGTTGGAAGTTACAAAGACTCAAATTGAAAGTCCCTTTGAAGGTATTTTAAAAACCATTTTCAATTTGGAGTTATTTAGTTTTTATTCAAATTATTTCTCTCCAAAAATATAATGTATGGAAAATAGGGTAAAATGATTCCCTACAATAGAAAAATGGAGAAAAATGTATTTGACATCATTTTGGTATTTAAAAAAAATTATTTGCATTTTTATTGGAACAACAACATTGTTTGATTTTTGTGAATTGTTGTAGATTTTATTTGCCTCTGAAATTATGTTCATGTTTTAGAAAATATTTTTCGGAAAATTTTGATATCTAATGCCTATATATAATTTTGTTTATATTTACTTTGTTTTAGTTTTTAAAAATTGTTTTATATGGGTTTTAGTCAGATTAGTATTTCTGCTATAATATGAGCTAGAATTAATATTTTTAGGCGATTCTTTTTGCCACTACATTTTTTACCTGGCCTAGCAGTAGGATTAATTTGGGTATTTATAGATTTTATTAAGATTAGTTTTTCACGAAAACGACACTACGCTAGTTATTTTTAACTTGCTGCTGTTTTCTGTTGTTTTAATTATTCTAAAATTTATTTTCACCTCTGTTATATTTTATTTCAGATTTTTCTGTATTTATAGAGGGCGAACTTTTATTTATAGAAAAATAAAATGTTTTATTTCTTTTTCTTACTAGTTTTGTTTTAAGCATAATTAGAGTTTTAATTTAGCTTTTTATGTGATTCCTTTTGCTAGTAAAACTTTATGAAAAATACTTTCTGTTAACTTAGTTGATTTAATTTTTATTTTCTGTTAAAATTATTAGTTTAGTATTTCCTTTGTTAACTTTTACTTAGGACAAAACTATTTTTGTAGTTAAGGCAAAAGGTTTTCCTAGTAGGTTCTTTATAGTTTTCCCCTATTAGTTCTTTCAATGTGTTATTTGTTTTGTATTGGGTTTACTTATTGTGTTTTTTTTAATTCTTAGATTTGCATGCTAGAATGCTTGCTTATGTGAATGTCATGTTTGTTATTATAGATTTCATCGGAGAGTTGTGTATAGTCCTATCAAGTTATTTTCGAGAGCGTTGTTATCTTCATTAACTTACCAGGCAAGTTCACTTTGACCATGTTTTTCATACCTATGTTTTATTTTCATGTAGTAGCACCCTTTCAATAATCCCTCCAGTAGTGATATTGATTTCTTGTAGTTGAGTAGAATGCATGAGGTAGGAATCCATCTCCCTGTTATCAAGCCTGGGACGTTATATAGTTTTAATGCTACGCTATAGTAGACCGGGTTTGGTATGAGTGCATGAGAGTGGTGTGAAGAAGGAGGACTCTACGTCAATGGCGATAACTTCATGATGGCATCGGCAAGGACTGCATCTTCAGGACTCCAAGACCTCTAGATTTCGAGACTCGAGACAAGAATTCAATACACACTAGTTGGTGAAAGACAGTTGACGGGCACCCTGGAGAAACCAGTGGATGGCCGGGATGCATGGAGAAGCGCCATGACATCTTGTGGAAAGCTTCACCCAGACTCAAAGATACGAAAGAATACTTCATGCCCGAAAGCTTACGTGTGCAACCGCAAGTCACTATGGGCTCTGGCTTGGTTGACCTTAGTGGTGACTCTGGCTGGGACGGTGCTAGCAGATTTAGAACTATGGTACGGTTGGATCAACACCGGAAGTGGTCAGGGGAACTCTTCAGAAGACCATGTTTCGATCATCCTGTTCTCAAACATCATGAAGTGCGAGGACGAAAAGGAAGGGATCGAATCTTGCAGGTAAAGTGTACAAATCTCTGCAGAGGGTTAAAACCTAATCGATTAGCCGTGTCCCCGGTTACGGACAACTTGAGCCTCTGGACTTGGATCTATCTCGCAACTCTCAGCACCGGACTGATAACTTAATTATGGGCAACTTATCATGATTTGGGCTATGAGACATCGGTTGGCGGAACCATGTCATGATAGAAACTCCATAGTACAGACTCCGGTGATTTCCTTTGATGTAGGGAAAATAAAACCAGCTTTTATGCAAAAACTCAGGCCCAGAGCCACAAAGCCATATTGCATATAGTATAGTTTATCATCTGTTTTTCTTGCAGTGATCTTGCCGGTACATTCAATGTACTGACCTACACGGCTGCAATGTCTCATGTTGCAGGATTTTATACGACGAGTGAGTTTTGTTGATTGGGTTACGGTCTACACTCAACCTACTGATGGCGTTGATGGGACTCCACACCCTATTGTTTGTTTCCGCTGAGACTTATGAGGTATATATTAGTTTTACATTATTTATACATGTGATTGCACTTTGATATATACATTGATGTACTGTGTGTGTGCCAGCATACTGATCCAGGGATGTCACAGATACACAGAGACTTGACCGTCTGAGGTCGGGTCGCTACAGATATGGTATCAGAGCACATGTTGACTGTAGGACGTGACCCTAGAAATCGGAAAGCCCCTAGGATAGGATGTCTCGAAAAATTTATTTCAAAAGGACCCTTTACTTCTCATCTTTTCTGATTTTATGAAGTAGTCCCTCTTACCTCAAATAGCGGGAGTATACCATTTTCCCTTTTGACCACACAGTGGATCAACTGAATTCACTCCAAGAAGTACAAGATGCTGGACTACTGATGGCCATTTCAGAGTAAAGAAGATTTCACCATACATTTCAGAGAAACAAGCTACAACCATTGAAGACTCTGAAGACTCGATGAAATTAGAGACCCTGAAGAACTCCAAATACTTATTTGACCTTTAGGAGACCAAACCCCCTGCTATATACTTACGTTAGATGCAACGATGTCTGAGCTGTCATTTGTTTGATGTTTTTCCGACAGCCACAAATAAAACCTATTTCTTCAAAACTATTGTTTGTATTGTGTGTATCTTCCTCCATTCTTCTCTCTTATCCCAAAACATTTAGACCCAATAGATGAGGAAGGAAGATGGACTGGTATTCTCTGGACCGACGACTCAGTTGGAGGCAGAGCTATGGATTCAAAACATGGAGGATCACTTCGGGAAAATTTGATTCCAAGGAAGTATGAGGTTCAGTACGCTCTTTAGTGCTTTACTAAAAGTGCTGCAACCTGGTAGAAAATGCATCAAGCCATACAGGGATATAACGGAGCAAAAACTTGGGAGGAATTCAAGAAGACCCTGTCGGGACCACGCCTCATCCGGAAGCGTTTTGATAACCCGAAGAAAAAACCTTGTGCCTGCAGGATTTGCGGAGAAGTAGGACACACCCAGGAGAGACACAAGGATGGATCCCCCCATTGTGAGGAAAAACACTCAGGCGAAGTATGCCCGACTAGGCAGGTTACTTGTTTCCTGTGTGAAGGAACTACACACTACCCTCCTCAGTGTCACCTTTACTCCAAGGTACAAGAAATTACCAAGTAGCAGAAAGAAGCCCTCAGGGAAAGTTTAGAAGAATCCGTAATGAAGGAAGTTATTAAAGACCCTGATGGAGAAGGACTAAACAAATTTTACGCTCATGCCTGTTATTCTTGTGGAGAAGAAGGACATTATTCCCAGTATTGCACAAATGAAAGAGAAGAGTATCATGGAGACTTTTCGACAACACAAGTGAAGTTTGACCCTCGGGAAATAGAAGCTCTGATCATTACGGATAAATCTAGGAAGACAAAACGAAGGCATCCCCAAAACAACCCAATTTCTGCGAAAAAGGACATGAGTCATATCACTTGTTACAGGTGCAAGGATTTAGGTCATTACGCCGATAAATGTCCAGAGAAGCCAAGACCCAAGGAGCAGACCCAATCCTCAAGAAGCCTCGAGACTTGTTGGAAGTCATTTGTTTTTGCTGCAAGGAAGCAGGACATTATGCTACTAAATGTCCCGACAAGATGAAAGCTAGAGTTGAGTAATTGGAATTTTGATATTGGTAATAAGTGTAGTAGGAAGCAATTGTTTCCATAAGAATATGGAGTTGAATTTATGTAATGAAAGTCTTGGATACGGTAATTAATTCATGAGACAATAAAGTTAATGTGACATGTTTTCATATATTGAATTGTATGAGTTGTTACTCTATGAACGCAGATTTGGACCATTTTCATGGATATGAGAAATATGGTCTATGGATGAAATTGTGCATTGCACTTTATTGGTGGTAGTACCCTATGAGAACACCAGATCTATGGAAATGAAAAATGTATTCCGCAGAGGAGTTTTGTTTTCGGTATGATGGATATGAAGGAATGAAGTATTATTGGATTTAAATGGAGGTGCAATGTTGGAATATGGAACAATTGTAACTCCAAGGATGAGTTAAAGCTATGCAAGTATTGAAGTGGGCCCATAACCCACAGGCCCAGGAAATTAATAAGGATCAAGAACTCCCGGGAAGAAGAAATATTGGAAGAAGCTATGATTTGATCAGTAGACATTTCGTAGGAGGTTACACAAAAACCGAGAGTCGTGAAGAAACGATAGATGTTTTGTTTGGCTTGCAGAACCAAAGGATATACCCGAACCCAGTTCGAGGACAAGAGGAATTCTGCAATGCTTCTGAGAATGCCCGAGTGTTAGAAATGCGAGATTCGCTAAACCTTATACAAGGTAATGATTCGGGTGCGGAATGGATTGATCACCAAGCCGACTTACTCTTATTATTCGCCTTTGCTATATGGGGTGGTAAATCTGGAGTGGCTTACCCATCGTGGAGGGACGATGATATCAAACCTTGTTTAAACCTTAGAATGGCATGTTAAGAAACCGTGGTACCAGGCAGTTGTTGCCAATCGTAGGTTGTACGGTGAGATTTAGCCCAAACCCATTTTCTGCAGGAAAACCATTAATGGTTGACCGCCATGAGGTTTCGATAGTCATATAGTACTGGCGATAGACCTGTCAGATAAGAAGACCTAGTCTCGGAAGAACCTTACCATGATGAAAGGATGCAGGATATTGAGGAAAAGGTTATGCCTCTACCGGAAGAACCCAGAGTAGGAGTTATCCCGAGGATATGAGAAGACCGACACCGTCAACCCTAAGGAATGGAATACATGAGTTTTGTTGGAACCATAACCCTGCTTTTAAGAGTGGTAGCACACTAGACCATTTCGATCAATGGAATTGCTGGAAGACCCCCAAACCCAAACCTTTTCTTACTAGCCTCTTCGAATCTCGAGGACGAGATTCATTTTAAGTGTGGTAGGTTTGTAACATCCCAAAATTCTAAATTTTGGAATGTTATATTAAATAAATAGTTTTGCTTGTTTTTTGTTTGTTGTGTGATTGATTGTGTGAAATTGAGTGGAATTTGAAACTTTTGAAAGTTGAATGCGAGGGAATGAAATGACTTTCCCAAACTTTCACTTTGCATCCTGGCCTCCATGAAATCAAACTCATTTCATCACAAAACCCTAGAGTGAAGATGATATGACTTCTTCCATTTGAAATGAAAAGGGTTTGAAAAGATTTGAATTCCATCTGAAAATATTTCAAATTCGAAACTTTATGCAACTCAATGATTTTCATGAGAGAAGATAAAATGACTTCTTCAATTATATGAAATAAGAGTTGGAAGTTACAAGGAATCAAATTGAAAGTCCCTTTGAAGGTATTTTGAAAACCATTTTCAATTTAGAGTTATTTGGTTTTTATTCAAATTATTTTTCTCCAAAAATATAATATATGGAAAATAGGGTAAAATGATTCCATACAATAGAAAAATGGAGAAAAACATATTTGAAATCATTTCGGTATTTTTAAATAATTTCATTTGCATTTTTGTTGCAACAACATCACTATTTGACTTTTGTGAATTGTTGTAGATTTTATTTGCCTCTGAAATTATGTTCATGTTTTAGAAAATCTTTTTCGGAAAATTTTGGTATATAGTATGCCTATATATAATTTTGTTTATATTTACTTTGTTTTAGTTTTTAAAAATTGTTTTATATGGGTTTTAGTCTGATTAGCATTTCTGTTATAATATGAGCTAGAATTAATATTTTTAGGCAATTCTTTTTGCCACTGCTTTTTTTGGCCTGGCCTAGCAGTAGGATTAATTTGGGTATTTATAGATTTTATTAAAATTATTTTTTCACGAAAACAACACTGCGCTAGTTATTTTTAACTTGCTGTTGTTTTCTATTGTTTTAATTATTTTCAAATTTATTTTCATCTCTGTTATATTTTATTTCAGATTTTTTTTCTGTATTTATAGAGGGTGAACTTTTACTTACAGAAAAATAAAATGTTTTATTTCTTTTTCTTACTAGTTTTGTTTTAAGCATAATTAGAGTTTTAATTTAGCTTTTTATGTGTTTCCTTTTGCTAGTAAATCTTTACGAAAAATACTTTCTGTTAACTTAGTTGATTTAAATTTTATTTTCTATTAAAATTATTAGTTTAGTATTTCCTTTGTTAAGTTTTACTTAGGACAAAACTATTTTTGTAGTTAAGGCAAAAGTTTTTCCTAGTAAGTTCTTTATAGTTTTCCCCTATTAGTTCTTTCGATGTGTTATTTGTTTTGTATTGGGTTTTCTTATTGAATTTTTTTGATTGTTAGATTTGCTTGCTAGAATGCTTGCTTATGTGAATGTCATGTTTGTTATTATAGATTTCATCGGAGAGTTGCGTATAGTCCTATCAAGTTATTTTCGAGAGCGTTGTTATCTTCATCAACTTACCAGGCAAGTTCACTTTGACCATGTTTTTCATACCTATGTTTTATTTGCATGTAGTAGCACCCTTTCAATAATCCCTCTAGTACTGATATCGATTTCTTGTAGTTGAGTAGAATGCATGAGGTAGGAACCCATCTCCCTGTTATCAAGCCCGGGACGTTATATAGTTTTAATGCTACGCTATAGTAGACGGGGTTTGGTATGAGTGCACGAGAGTGGTGTGAAGAAGGAGGACTCTACGTTAATGGCGACAACTTCATGATGGCATCGGCAAGGACTGCATCTTCAGGACTCCAATACCTCAAGATTTCGAGACTCGAGACAAGAATTCGATACACACTACTGGGTGAAGGACGGTTGACGGGCAACCTGGAGAAACCAGTGGACGGCCGGGATGCATGGAGAAGCGCCATGACATCTTGCGGAAAGCTTCACCCAGACTCAAAGAGACGGAAGAATAGTTCATGCCCGGAAGCTTACCCGTGCAACCGCAAGTCACTATGGGCTCTGGCTTGGTTGACCTTAGTGGTGACTCTGGCTGGGACGGTGCTAGCAGATGTAGAACTACGATAGGGTTGGATGTGCACCGGACAGTGGTTAGGGGAACTCTTCGGAAGACCATGTTTCGATCATCCTGTTCTCAAACATCATCAAGTGCGAGGACGAAAAGGGAGGGATCGAATCTTGCGGGTAAAGTGTACAAACCTCTGCAGAGGGTTAAAACCTAGTCGATTAGCCATGTCCCCGGTTACGGACAACTTGAGCCTCTGGACTTGGATCTATCTCGGAACTCTCAACACAGGACTGATAACTTAATTATGGGCAACTTGTCATGATTTGGGCTATGAGACATCGGTTGGCGGAACCATGTCATGATAGAAACTCCATAGTACAGACTCCGGTTATTTCCTTTGATGTAGGGAAAATTAAACCAGCTTTTATGCAAAAACTTAGACCCAGAGCCACAAAGCCATATTGCATATAGTATAGTTTATCGTCTATTTTTCTTACAGTGATCTTGCCGGTACATTCAGTGTACTGACCTACACGGCTGCAACGTATCATGTTGCGGGATTTTATACGACGAGGGAGTTTCGTTGATTGGGTTACGGTCTACACTCAACCTACCGATGGCGTTGATGGGACTCCACACCCGATTGTTTTTTTCCACTGAGACTTATGAGGTATATATCAGTTTTACGTTATTTATACATGTGATTGCACTTTGATATATACATTGATGTACTGTGTGTGCCAGCATACTGATCTAGGGATGGCACAGATACACAGAGACTTGACCGTCCGAGGTCGGGTCGCTACAGTAATACTTCATATAATATTGGAAATCTTTTTGGCACTAACTTGGGAAATTATGATGATAGCAATGATTATACCGTTGGTGCTATTCATACTATTAATGATGAGAATGATTATGCTTATGATATGTGTAACATCCCAAATTTTCAATTGGAATGTTACACATTAGATCATCATTGCATACCATATTTTATTGCATTTTGGCTAGATCCTAGAAATTCTACGCAACTCAAGGACCCACGGAGAGAGTTGGGGATTTCGTTATTTTCATATTTGAGTTTTCTCGAATTTTAAAAATAGGATCATTTGATTTTATTTATTTTATCATCAATTATTCCAATTTTTAAAATAAGAGAGAGGGAATAAAATGACTTTCCCAAAATAAAGTAATATTGAGGATTTAATAAAAAATCAAATAAGATTTTATTTTGGAGTTTTTCGCTATTTTATTTAAATTTAGGAAAAATACGCGTTTTTCAAATTGCATTTAGGCCCCAAATAAATGTTCATCTTGTCCGGCTTGATTTTCGAAGTCGGGAAAAATTTATCTCGGGATTTTAGAAGTCCGGACCCCACCGCCGGCGGTTTTCCTCGAGAAAACCGTACGGTTTTTCCGCTGGTTTTTCGTTCGGTTTTGTTAAAAAAACCTAAATCTGTTTTTTTCGGTTTCGTTTATTTAGCGGACGTTCGTTTGTACGTTCGTTTTAACGAACGGTTTTCGTTTTTTTCGCAGACAGCGAACGTTCTTTCGTTAGCCGATTCGTCCGTTTTTCTTTTTCTCGGATTTTCCGCGATTATTTCTGATCGCGATTTCCGATCTGTTTTTCGTTCTAGTATAACTTTTCGCTCATTTACCGGAATCAGGAGATTCAAGCGGCTAGAGTTTCGTCTCGAAATCCTCTTTCTGTTTAACCAACTCAAACAAGTTTATGCTACTCTAAAATTTTACTTAGGTCCAGATTAGTAAACGAAGCTTGTTTCTTTGACCGTTTGACTTTGGTTGCTACGTTTGATTTGATTCTTTTTGCAAACCGGAGTTCTTAGGTTGAACTTTCTGGTTAGATCTCTTATTTGAGTTTTACCTATGCATTAGACGAGTACTTATTGTATGCTTGTTTGTTTGCGATAGAGTACCCGGAGTGCGCCGCTTGCTACTTCGAATCCCTAGGTTTCACGGATCATCAGCAAGGCAAGTAACACTTTGATCATACTTTTCATACCCAGTTTTATTGCATTAGATCAATCCTCAAACAATTGCATGATTAGGATCTGATTAAATTGTGGGTTGGGAAGTAGCTGATGAGGTAGAACCTATTGCCATGTTTATTACCAAACCCTTGGGAGTTACTTCTACGTTTGCTTATATTGCTATGCTATGCTAGTAGACGTGGATTGGGTGAGTGTATCCATGAAAGATTTGAGATTGTTAATTAAAGGTTCAATTTAAGGTGGCTACTTAAACACACATCTGGGTGGATTGAGGCACCTGGGTATCCAGCGATTGCCTGTTTTTTTTATGGACCGCCACCCAGGCTCAAAGGGATCATGAGATTATTCATGCTAGAAAAACTTCCGTGTGCAGCCACAAGCTATTATGGGCTCTAGCATAGTTGATTAAGTTGTGTGAACTCTTACAGTGGTAGACTAGCAGATGTAGGGGTTGTAGGTGGTACTGTCTACCCGATCGTAAGGTGCAAACGCTTCTGAAAGACTATGTATCGGTCATCCGTTTCTCAAATATCATGTAGTGCGAGAATCCCAACGGAGGAGATCGAGTCTTGTGGGGAAAAGTGCGCAAACCTCTGCAGAGTGTATAAACTAATCATGGTTAGCCGTGTCCCCGGTTATGGACAACCTGAGTATCTAGTACTTGGATTATCATGTGAATCTCATCATGTTACTTTAATTAAATTTGTTGGGATTAATGTTGAAACTTAATTAGGATTGAGATGGTGTCACCCATTCTCAATGTTTAACAACCACCAAGATAGTAAATAAAATTTATTCCTTTGCAGTAGGGAAAAATTGGCTTTTCGCAAAACTGTAACCATAGAGCTTTCCACCAGCCAAATATGCATGTAGTATAGCATTATTCTGTTAATTACTCTCTATGTGTTACATTGCCAGCATATTCCATGTGCTGACCCGTTTTCGGGCTGCAACGTTTCATGTTGCAGACTTTTCAGACGACAAGTAAGGTGCCTTAGGTCATGGTTCTATACTCAGTGATGCCGTTGGAGTTGATGGACTCACTTATCTTCCAAGTCTTCCGCTGTTATCGTTTTTAGATGGCCTTAAGCCATATTTATTGTATTAAGTTCTCTTTTGAGACATTCGATGTAATAAGCGTGTGATTGCTACTCTATTATAAATCCTTCGAGGACTGTGCGTGTCAGCATTACCGATCCAGGGATGACACTGATGCATAGAGACTTGACCGTCTGAGGTTTGGTCGCTACAAGATGGTATCAGAGCACACGCTGACTGTAGGACACAACCACTAAGCTTAAGCCCTAGATCACTATTCTCTTCTCATTTCTGACTCCTCTCCATTTTCCACTCTTTTAGGATGGCGGATGCAAAGAACAAGTTCATGCAACCAGATGAAGATACACCCTTTGGACACCACTTGAAGGAAGTCACTAGATACCTGAACATCAGAATACCTAGCTTCACCGGAACCTACAACGCCACACTACCAGAAGAGGAGCGTTGGATGATTCAAGTTCAAGTTCCAGGAAGGACGTTCATGCCCGTAACCGACCCCATAGAGTTTTCCTTTGATGCACCAACCTGGAGTCAAGGAAAGAGCATGGCAGCCCACATCACCATGGGACGCATTGGAGAAGTTTACCACAAGGAGCTTAAGGATACCATTTACCAGATTTGTGGGCGCCGAGATGAGCAATGGGAGATGATCAGCACCAAGAAGGATAGATCAATTGCAGCTTTCTTCCAGGAGAAAAACCAACACATTCGTCGCCAGGAGAACCAAATGTGCACATGCATGATAGATCTGAAGAAGGCATTGACCAAGATCACGGAGTTGGAGGAAGAACTCAAGTCTACGCGCGATGGATATGAGGAGGAGATCGCCACGTTGTTGGAGAAGAATGACGACCTAGAAAAGAAGATCGGAGTATTCATGGGAGACCCAGCACCAGGAGGAGAAGACGATGATTGCGCTTGCCCGGATAACTACATCATCATCGACGACACCGACTCGGACCCCAGTGAAGATAACTTTGTTGATGAAGCTGGAGCAGATATCATGGAGTGTTCGACCGATCAAAATTTCTAGTAGACCACCATAATCAGTAGTAGTATTCCCCCATGTATATAGTATAGTCCGAGCACTTTGTGACGATAGTTAGATCGATTGTATGCCTTGTTTGAATTGATTTGAGTGATATTGATTGTGTTTGTCTCATGTGCATATGGGTAGTGTTTTCTCTCTAGACCTCATTCTATTCTAAATTCTCATCTTTTCTAAACCCATCAGATGCCTCCGAGACGCGACACCGGATTTGTTTTCCCACCGGAGATCACTCAGTTATTTCAGCAGCAGAATGTGTTGATGCAAGCACTAGTACAGAACCAAGGCAACAAAAACATCAACCCACCACCACCACCACCTGTTGATCATTTGACCCGTTTCTTGAGGCTAAATCCGCCGGTGTATTCCAGTAGCACCGAGCCGATTGTTGCAGAAGATTGGCTCCGCAAGGTTGAAAGGAAGTTGACAAATGCAGGATGCACAGATGCGGAGAGAGTGCGTTTTGCCGCACACCAGTTTGATGGACCCGCAACATCGTGGTGGGAGAATTACACAGCCACCCACCCTATTGACACTGTCACATGGGACCAGTTTCAGCAAGCTTTCCATACTGCCCATGTTTCAGCAGGAGCTATGGCCATGAAGAAGCATGAGTTTCGCAACTTACGCCAAGGAGGACGCACCGTAGGTCAGTATGTGGAGGACTTTAGTAAGTTAGCACGTTATGCCCCAGATGACGTTGCTACAGATGCAGCCAAGCAGGAGAAGTTTCTAGAAGGGCTGAATGATAAGCTGAGCATGCAGTTGATGGTAGCAACCTTCAACAATTACCAGGAGTTGGTAGATAGAGCTCTCATGATTGAAGGGAAGCAACAACAGATTGAAATCCGCAAGAGGAAGTATGGACAAGGGAAGTACAATTCTGGAGCTCATCAGAAGCCACCTTTTACCCCGAATTCGGGAGGACATTTTCAGCATACCCATGGAGGAGGTAGTTCGCACAATCATAATGGCCCCAAGAATGGTAATGGGAATGGAGGAAGGAACGGACAGAACCATACCAACCCATCGACCCCAGCTAAGAGAGACCTGAGCCAAGTCACTTGCTACAAGTGCCAGAAGAGTGGACATTATGCTAACGAGTGTCCTGAAGCTAAGAATGGAAATGGCAATGGAAGCTCTGGGAAGAAGCCCAACCCTTTCAACAAAGGACATGTGAACCACGTTAACGTGGAGGACGTTGAAGCCCAGCCAGATGCAGTAATAGGTAAGTTTTTGGTTAAGTCATTTACTCCACTCGTTCTTTTTGATACTAGTGCATCGCATTCATACATATCAAGGGGATTTGTGGATAAGTATAAATTGCCAACCCAAGCCCTTAGGTCACCCATGTTAGTAACCTCGCCAGGAGCAGAGTATATGGCTAGTCTATGGTGTGATCGGTTACCATTAAGGATTGGTAACTACGTGTTTCCCTTGGACCTAATAGTATTGGAATCGCAAGGACTGGATGTGATATTAGGCATGGATTGGTTATCGAAGTATGAAGGGAACATTGAATGCGCTAGTAAGTCGATTTTGCTTACCACCCCAGAAGGAAGAAGGATCAAGTATGTATCCCGGCATGTGCCGAAGAGGACTCAGGTGAATTCTTTATCAGGAGTTGTACAGGAGGAAGTACCAGTGGTGAAGGATTTCCCTGACGTATTTCCAGAGGAATTGCCAGGCATGCCACCGGATAGAGACATTGAGTTTTTGATTGAGCTTTTGCCAGGCACAGGGCCAATATCTAAGAGACCGTACAGGATGCCCGCAAAGGATTTGGAGGAGATTAAGAAGTAGATTAAGGAGTTGCTCGATAAAGGCTATATTCGCCCAAGTTCTTCACCTTGGGGATCGCCAGTGCTTCTAGTGGAGAAGAAGGATGGATCGTTAAGGATGGTTGTTGATTATCGAGGACTGAATGAAGTGACCATCAAAAACAAGTACCCACTACCGATGATCAATGATCTGTTTGACCGCTTACAAGGAGCTAAGGTATTTTCCAAGATCGATCTGCGGTCAGGATACCATCAGTTGAAGATTCGAGAGCAGGATATACCTAAGACGGCTTTTACCACCAGGTATGGGCTGTACGAGTATACTGTTATGTCATTTGGTCTGACTAACGCACCTGCCTATTTCATGAACCTAATGAACAAGGTGTTTATGGAGTTTTTGGATAAGTTCGTCGTAGTGTTCATTGATGATATTTTGGTCTACTCAAAGAATGAAGAGGAGCATAAGGAGCATTTGCGTTTGGTACTTGAGAAGCTCAGAGAACATCAGTTATACGCCAAGTTCAGCAAATGTGAGTTTTGGTTGAAGGAAGTTGGATTCCTCGGACATGTGATATCCGGAGAAGGAATAGCAGTAGACCCCACCAAAGTTGACACTGTGACAAACTGGGAATCACCCACGTCAGTTGGAGAGATCCGGAGTTTTCTTGGACTCGCAGGATACTACCGGAGGTTCATTGAGAATTTCTTGAAGATTGCAAAGCCCATGACGGAGCTGTTGAAGAAGGACACCAAGTTCAATTGGACTGAGGAATGTGAAGCTAGTTTCCAAGAGTTGAAGAAACATTTGGTTACATCACCAGTGTTGATTCTGCCAGATCAGTGCAAGGATTATGAAGTATACTGCGACACTTCTCGTCGAGGACTTGGAGCAGTGCTTATGCAGGAAGGAAGAGTTGTTTCATATGCATCACGACAGCTTAAACCCCATGCGATGAATTACGCTACGCATGATTTGGAGTTAGCAACCGTAGTACATGCGTTGAAGACATGGAGACACTTTCTCATCGGAAACCACTGTGACGTGTACACGGATCACAAGAGTTTGAAATACATCTTCACGCAGAAGGAGTTGAATCTCAGGCAAAGGAGATGGTTGGAGCTCATAAAGAATTATGATATGAGATTGCATTATCACCCCGGAAAGGCTAACGTAGTAGCAGATGCGTTGAGCCGCAAGAGCCATGTCAACACACTCATGACCGGAGAGTTACCGAAGGAATTAGCCGAGGATCTTCGCGAGCTATGTTTGGAAATAGTTCCGAGAGGCTATGTTGCAGCATTGGAGATACAGTCTACTCTGATGGATAAGATCAGAGAAGCTTAGAAGACAGACAAGGAGATTGCTGGAATAGAGGAAATGATGAGCAAAGGAAAAGCCAAGGGAATTCGTGAGGACGAGCACGATACCTTATGGTTTGAGGACTGCGTTTATGTGCCTAATGACCCGGAGATCAGGAAGTTGATTCTGCAGGAGGCTCATGACTTGCCTTATTCGATTCACCCAGGAAATACCAAGATGTATTTGGATTTGAAGGATACTTTCTGGTGGACCGGAATGAAGAAGGATATTGCGGAGTATGTAGCAGTTTGTGATGTATGTCAGAGAGTGAAGGCCGAGCATCAGAAGCCAGCAGGATTGCTACAGCCATTGCCGATACCCGAATTGAAGTGGGATAATCTAGGCATGGATTTTATCACGGGATTGCCCAAGACTCGTTCAGGCTATGACTCAATATGGGTTGTAGTCGATCGATTGACGAAAGTAGCTCATTTCGTCCTAGTGAAGACCACTTACACCAGTGCTAAGTTGGCAAAGATTTATATGACCAGAATCGTATGTCTGCGTGGAGTTCCGAGGAGCATTGTAGCAGATAGAGGAACCCAGTTTACCTCAAAGTTCTGGCATCAGTTACATGAACCTTTGGGTACCAGGCTAGAATTCAGTACAACCTTTCATCCACAGACAGATGGACAGACTGAAAGAGTCAATCAGATTTTGGAGGACTTGCTGAGAGCTTGTGCGCTAGATTATGGATCCAGTTGGGATGACAATTTGCCGTATGCAGAGTTTTTGTCGGGTGGTAGGTGCGACATATGCCAACGGGTGGCTTATCATTGTGGGAGCCAGTAAGACGTCGCCGGTGCCTGGAAACGGGATGAGGCGAAGACATGCGCGCCGGCGAATCTTACCCAGGTTCGGGGCTCTCCGTGGAGATAACACCCCTAGTCCTGCTCTGCGGGGTCTCCGCATGATCACTAGATCAAGACAAGTAGCTACAAGTGCTCCTTGAGCTGTCGGGTTAGAGGGAGAAGAAGGGCAAGGCTAGCTCTCCTTTTCTCTCTATGTGGTGTGTGTAATTCTATGAGACCAACCCTTTGCATGGGTTTCCCGGGGGGTTTATATAGGCCTACCCCCAGGGGTACAATGGTAATCCGGCTAGGCGCGGGTCCCAGCCATCAGTGTCTATGCTTGCCGGCTTCTCCGCCGGTCATTGGTGCCCGCCGAATGGTGGGTCCCGCCGGCTGCCGGCTTCTTGGCTGGCACGCCGGCCCACCGCATGGGGGCTTTGTCGGCGGCTGGTTACTGTCGCCTCGCCTCTGATGATGAGGGCTTTGTCGAGGTAAGCATGGCTACAGTGTCGCCGCCTTGGCGAGCTCTCACTGTAGCCTTACCTCGTCTTGTCTCCTTAATAGGGCGCATGCTTCGAGGGAGGGAGGTAGCCGGCTGTTAGGAGCCGGCCACATCCCTGGCCGACTAGAGGAGGCCGGGCCGTCTCCAGATGTCTCCCTGGCAAAGGGGCCCGCCGCCCGCGGGCCGTCTTGGCACATGTCGTGGGTGATGTCGGGGCCAACATGGCTACAGTGCCGCGCCGGACGGGGGGATGGCTGGCCCGTACGGTGCCCTGTGGCCATGCTTGTTCCGGGATTCGGGGGTAGTGGGCTGTACTGCGGCCATGCCCCATCCTATCATCGTTATGTGGGTACAGTCTTAGTGGGTGCAGTCTTGGCCAGCTTCTGGGAGTCGGCCTTCTTCATGGCCGGCTTCTGGGAGTCGGTCCTCTTGGGGCCGGCTTCCTGGAGTCGGCTATCTCGTATCTTTCTTGGGGGAGGTTTTCTGGGACTGGGTCGCCTTCTGGGAGTCGGCCCTGGGGATAGCCGGCCGGAGGAAGGCGGCCCTATGCTTTGTGTGCTTCAAGGCTTGAATGGCCTGATAATTTTTCGAAGAGCCAGGGGGAGTCGGTATGGCTACCCATGGCCATTTACTCCGACAGTAGTCCCCGAAGCTGATTGGGCTTCGAGGTTGAGTGGAGGTCGAGAAGCTCGGGCAGCTTCTTATCTTGACGAGCCGGCAGCTGGGAGCCGCCTTCGGTTGGGCGCGCCGTCTTGGCGAAAAAAAATTAAAGTCGGAGGGCGGGAGTCTGTTGGCGCGCGCGCCGGGCTGCGGGCCGGCCGCTCGCCGCCTGCGAACCACGTGGCATCCCTTGGCTGAAAAGGGCCTGCCAGCCCGCGCGCGCGACAAGACGTCGCCGCAGGTCGGGGGCCCACCACTCTTACGCCCAGGCCCAGGCGTGGATTTTCTGCGGCCCAAAGCCGTCCGCACGTCTTCCTGCGGCGGTTTCGGCACGTCTTTAGGGCGCAGTAATCGCGGGACGTGGGGGAGTGGGTGCAGTTAATCCCACGTCCCACCCCACGCCTCGCCTCCTCGGCTTCGCCGCACGAGCCTATAAGTAGGGGAAGAGGGGAAGCGACAGACGCTCGCACGCTCCTCTCCTCTCCGCCATCTTCTTCCTCCTGCTTTCCCTCACTGCAGCGTCTCGCCGCCGCGCCGTCCCACCATTCTTTTCCCCGCCGCCGCGCTCATCCTTGCCGGCCTCACGTCGCCAAGCAGTACGGCAGGGACTGGGATGGCTCCAACGTCCACGAGGACCACGTCGAGTTCCTCCGCAAGACGCGGCGGCTGCCCGGCGCGGATAAGGTGCGGGTCCGTCTCGCGCCTGAGAAGGAGATCACGCCGGAGCCGGAGGAAGGCGAGCGGGTGGTCTTCCGCTCGAATTTCTTGCGCGGCAACGGCTTGCCAGCGAGCGCTTTCTTCCATTCCTTTCTTGCATTCCATCAACTCCAGCCGCACCACCCCACCCCGAACACGGGGGTGCTGCTGTCCGCCTTCGTCACCTTATGCGAAGGCTATCTTGGCGTTCTCCCCACCCTCGAGCTCTGGGGGGAGTTCTTCTAGTCCAAGCTGGGCACGCGTATGCAGGGCGTGCCGGCTCAGAGTGGCGCCTTCATCGCGATGCGGAGGGTGGCAGCCGACAACCCCTTCCCCGTCATCACGCTAATCCAGTCGGTGAAGCTCTGGCAGAAGTCATACTTCTACGTGAAGAACGTCGCCCCGCAAGGCGACTACATCAATTTGCCGGCTTAGGTAGCTGGCCCGCCGGCGGGTAGGCGGCCCCAGTGGTCCTATCGGGCCGTGACGCTGACGCCGGCTGGAGCCGCGGCCGTCGCCCGACTGTGGGTGATGATCCAGTCGGAGGGCCTGACGGGGCCCGACTTGCTGGCCGCCTTCGTCACGCGCCGGGTGCTTCCGCTTTAGAGCTGCCCTCACCTGATCTGTCAGATGAGCGGCCAGCTCGATCCGAGTCAGATGTGCACCAAGGACATGCCGCACGACGAGGTGGCCCATATGGTGAATTACCTTGCGAACTGCAAGCTCTCCGCAGAATGGCAGTTTGGCAAGGAGCCATATTCCCGAGCACATCCGCCACCCATGGTATGTTCTCTTTTTCCCTTTCTTCTCTTAATTTTGTCGCCGAGTTCCTTTTGGCCGACTCTGACTAGTCGGCACGTGTCGGCAGAGCCCTCTCCTTCGGCCTGCAGGCGGGTCGGGGGCGGAGCGCCGATTCCTCCCCGACCGGACGGAGCACGACCTGGAGGACCCCGACTTGGGGGCGGCCGCCATGGATGACAACACCGAAGCGGGTGGCGGCCAAGCCGGCGGCGAGGCAGGCGGCTCCGGGCTTGGAGTCAGTTTCGACGACTGGGCGGATGACGACGAGGCCGAAGTCGTCCCACGCCGCCAGCCGGCGTCTGGCCAAGGCGCGGGTTCCTCCGCCGCGCCGCCTGCTCGGGGCGTCGGGCAGAAGCGTCGTTCCGCGTCGGGCTTGTTCGGCAGTCGGCCGAAGAAGCCCAAGGGCGGGGCAGCGGTGACCAGGCGGGAAGAGGCGGCCGTGAAGGCGGCCCGCTTCCGCAAGGCGGTGAAGCAGCCGCAGACGGTGTCGGCGTAAGTTTATACTCGTTCGTGTATTCTTTCTTCTTTTCTTTGGTAGTTCCTGAATCCTTGTCCTTTCTAAAAAAATTAGGGCTCCACTGTCGCTCGAGCGGGTTGCTGCCGCCTCCGTCGTTGGATCGCCGGGAGGATCCGGGAGCACCCCTCGCCGCGTAGACCCCTGTGCCGAGCTTCAGGCGGCGATGGAGTGAAATGCGCGGGAGGAGCGGGAGGCGGAGGAGTTGAGGGCGGCCGCCCCCAAGGCGGCGCAGGAGGAGGAGGCGGCGAAGGCGCGCGCCGACGCAGCGGCCAAGGCCCAAGCAGAGGTTGCGGCCGCGGCGATGGCGGAGGGGGCCTTGCTAGTCACCCCTCTGCGCGTCGCGGCGCCTGAGGCCCCAGAGCCCCCGCCAGAAGAAGCCGGCGGTGACCAGCCGGGACTGGAGAGGGAGGACGACGTCGTCGTCCTGGAGAGGGAGGCAGCACCGGCCCCGCCGACTGGGGCGACCCAAGGCGGCCGGCCTAACTTTTCACCTGCGCAATCGGCCGAGGGCGAGCCGGCCGCGAGGACTGATCTGGTGGTCCAGACGCCGTCGCGCCAGCGCGCGGGGAAGGCTGCATCGGAGCCGCAGACGGCCGTGGGCTCTAGCTCGTCGGCCCAGGACATGGAGGCGGCCAGCGCCAGCTCGGGGTGGACGCTGGGTGGAGGGACGGCTGTGGTGAACGTGGCCGCGCAGGACGTCCAGAACCGTCTTCAAGCGCAGGTTGCGGCACTGAGGAAATATAATGACGAGTTCCTTGCGACGCGGGCGGCCATTCGGGTTAGTCTTCTTGTCTTTGCTTTTTTGATCTTGGTTTCTTCCGTGGGGGCGCGTCAGTGCACCCACTGGGTGTAGTCCCCGAGTTTCGAGTCGGCTGCTGAGCAGGCAGCTTGGAACTTCCTAGCGGGCCTTGTTTTGCTATTCTTGTTCTCATTCGCTCCTCTGCCTGACTTGCAGGACTACCACCACCTCCGCGCGACTGCCTTCAACTCCCAGGCTCGGGAGCTGACCCAGAAGACTGCTGACCTATCTGAGAGGCGGGGTAAGTGCTTCGTCTTTTATCTCACGTGGGGGCGCGTCAGCGCACCCACTGGGTGTAGTCCCCGAGATTCAGGCCGACTGCTGAGCAGTCGGGTCGGATCTTTCTTGACGACTTCTTCCTTATTGCTTCTTTCTTTTCTGCCCTCCCTGCAGCGGCCAACGCCGGTCTAAGGGAGCAGCTGGGCGGGACTCAGGCCGCCCTCCGCGCTATGGAGGCCGAGTTTGCCGCCTTGGCACAGGAGCGTGATCGCCTGGCCAGGAGGCTGGCCGACCAGGAGGAGTGCCACAAGGCGGCCCTGAAGGCGGTGCAGGACAGTGAGGCCGCCCTCCAAGCCGAGTATGAGACAGAGGCGGCCTGCTGGGCCGAAGCGAAGCAGACGCTGATCAACGGCTATGGCCAGATCGAAGACTTGGTTGACGGTAGGCCGCCTTCCTCTTTGTCCTTGCTTGCCGCTTGCTGTTTTAGCTCGTTTTCTGACTTGGTGTTTTTCCCTTCTTTCTCTTTCTTCCTTGCACAGAGTACTTCCCTGGCTACTCTACCGCCGCCAACCAGGTCATCGAGGCCCACCGCGAGGCACAAAGGCAGGCTGGCGCCGAAATCGCACCAAACGCTCGCCGGTCGCTGGAGGAGCAGCTCTTGGTGATCCAGGCCCGCCTCTAGCCGGCTCATCGCCTGCTCCGCCGGCTTCAGCGTGTTGGGGCGCAGGTGTTGGCCGCTCTCTGGCCTGGTGAAGTGATTCCCCACACCCCCAGTCGGACTGCCGACTGGCTGGAGGTGGTGGTCGGCCGCTTCGAGGCCCGGAAGGCTTCGGCGGCTCGGTCCGGCGCCAGGCGGGCGCTGGAGTTCGCCAAGGCCTGGTATCCCGAGCTGAGTCTAGACCAGCTGGCCACCTGGCGGCTGGAGGCCAACACGGAGCTGGAGCCGGCGCGGCCGGCTATCATCCAGCGGGCTTCGGCGATCGCCGACTACACCGACACCAGCGCCTTCGCTCCTGAGGTGGACGACAACGGTGTTGCCCAGCCGGAGGAGTGGTTCAGGCTGAACCCGGCAGACGGCGAGGACTCGGCAGAGGAGATCGACTCCAATGATGAGGGCGAGGAGGAGGAGGAGGACGGTGAAGACGCCGGGCCAGATGGTGGAGCGGCCGGTCAGCCTCAGCTTGACCGTGCCTCCAGCAACAAGGCACGCGCGGGTGCACCGCCTGCAGCCGGCGATGATCAAGCTGAGACCCGCCAGCCGACCACTCCTCCAGCCGGTGGTGCCGTCTCCACCGACCAACCCGGCTCCCACACTGCGCCCTTAGTCTAGTCTGCTGCCTCTATTTTCCTGTTTTACCACTCTTGGAACAGTATTATTAGGTTTGCACAATTCCACCCACTGGGGGTGTATTCGAACTACATTGATTACTGGCCTGTTGGGGGCCTTATGTGTAAATATGATTATGTATGCATTTGGCTTTCCCTTGTTCTTTGCTTTTCATCCTTCTGTTGTTTCCTTTGCCGCCCTCCCTTGGTTGCTGCCTCCCCAGTCGGACAGTTGCTCTGCAATCTGTGGCTGGAGGAGTGCTTGGCCAGTTGGGAGGGCAAGTACTCTAGCTTTGTTGGATTATAGCGAAGTGATTGGGAGGCCAGCCAGCCGGCTGTTTTGACAGCCGGCAAGCGTGGTTGGAGGCCGTCTTTTCGTTATACAAGTTCGTTAGTCCTTAGCCGTTTTTCATGTGGGCATCCTTTCTGCCTTTGGCTCTTGCTAGTCGGACAGTCGGTTCTTGGAGCAGCGACTTTCAACAAGAGAGGGCTCGGGTGCCGGCACACTACTTGTCTGACTTCAGGTAGAACTTTAATATAACTGAAGGCGGCCAGTCCCCGGGCCGACTAGTCGAACCCGGTGCCAGACAGAAAATCAAATGTAATAATACATTCATGAATATGACACTCGTCATTCATAGATAAAGGAGGGCAGTCTCTGAGTGCTCCTCGGGGGGCCCGTCGTTTCGTACTTAATACAAAAAGGTAGCATGATACATACTGCTTTCAACTGTAAAATCTTCTCAGGAGGTTCGCGTTCCATGGTCGCTCCGACTCCTGCCGGAATCATCCCTCTTGCGTGCTCTTGGTTTTTGTGCGTCGATCAGGTAGTAGGAGTCATTGCCTAGGGCCTTGTTGATGACGAAAGGGCCTTCCCAAGGGGCCGAGAGCTTGTGCTGGCCGGCTGTTCGCTGGATCAGCCGAAGCACAAGGTCGCCCTCTTGGAAAGATCTTGGCTTGACCTTGTGGTTGTGGTAACGGCGCAAACCCTGTTGGTAGATGGCGGACCGGCTGAGTGCTAACAGCCGGCCTTCTTCCAGCAGGTCGACGCCATCTTCTCGCGCTTCCTTGGCCTCCGCCTCCGTGTACATGGTGACCCGAGGCGAGTCGAACTCGATGTCGGTTGGGATGATAGCCTCGGCACCATATACAAGGAAGAACGGAGTGAAGCCGGTTGACTTGTTAGGGGTAGTACGCAGACTCCAGAGGACAGCCGGCAGTTCATCGAGCCAGCAGCCAGCCGATCGCTCCAGTGGTACGACCAGTCGGGGCTTGATGCCGGACAGGATGAGTCCATTTGCTCGCTCGACCTGGCCATTTGACTGCGGGTGGGCGACGGACGCTAAGTCCAGTCGGATACCCTGCGTCGCGCAGAAACGTGCCAGTGCTCCTTTGGCAAAGTTTGTGCCGTTGTCGGTGATGATGCTGTGTGGCACGCCGTACCGAGTAGTGATGTCGGCAATGAACGTCACGACAGTCGGCCCGTTCAACTTCTTGATCGGCTTTGCTCCGATCCACTTGGTAAATTTGTCCACGGTGACAAGCAGATGTGTCAGGCCGCCGCGGGCTGTCTTGAATGGGCCCACCATGTCCAGCCCCCAGATGGCAAAGGGCCAGGTGAGGGGGATGCTCTTGAGTGCAGAAGCCGGCAGGTGTTGCTTGGAACTGAAGACTTGGCATCCTTTGCAGCTTTTGACTATCTCTTTGGCATCTTCCAAAGCAGTCGGCCGAAAGAAACCGTGGCGGAAAGCTTTGGCCACAAGTGATCTTGAGGCTGCGTGGTGGCCGCATTCGCCTTGATGGATATCCTTGAGGATTGCCACACCTTTCTCTGGCTCGACGCAGCGCTGGAAGACTCCAGTGACGCTGCGCTTGACAAGTTCTCTGTTTATTATTGCATATGCTCCGGCTCAACGTTGCACTAGTCTTGCCGAGATCTCATCAGCCGGCAGCTCTCTATTGACTAGGAAGACGAGGATGGGCTGGGCCCATGATGGAGCTGTGACTTCTTCTACTGTCAGTACGGCCACTGTGACTCGGGTGGGCGGGTTGGGTGGTGGGGAGTTGGAGTCGGCCGGGCCGACTGCTGCAGTCCCCGGGCCGACTGCTGCAGTCCCCGGGCCGGGTTCTGAGGTCCCCGAGCCGGGTGCGACTACGGCAGTCCCCGGGGCGGTTGTCGAAGTCCCCGAGCCGCCTGCTGGGTTCCTCCAGTCGGATCCGGCTGCATCGGTGGCAGGCGGTACGAAGATAGAGTCCGACTCTGGAGACGGCTTGATGGACGGTTTGAGGAGGCGCTGGAGAGAGACACCGGTCGGTATATCCTGTCGGGTAGAGCCGATCCGCGCCAGGGCATCTGCTTGGTCGTTGTCGGCCCATGGCACGTGAAGGAACTCGCACCCTTCGAAGTACCCACTGATCTGCTGGACGAGGAATCGATAGCTCGCCATGTTTGCATCCTTGGCGTCCCAGTCGCCAGATGACTGCTGGACCACCAAGTCTGAGTCGCCATAACAGAGGATCCGGCGTATGTCGAGCTCTTTGGCTAGCGGGAGCCCGTGTATGAGTGCCTCGTACTCGGCCACGTTGTTGGAGGCGGCGAAGTGGATTTGCAGCGTCTATCTGAGTTTGTCGCCTTTGGGAGAGGTGAGGACGATGCCGGCTCCCAAGCCGGTGTGCATCTTGGACCCGTCGAAGTGCATCCGCCAATGGGTAGAGTCGGGAGCCGGCGGTAGGTACTGGGTCTCGGCCCAGTCGACGAGGAAGTCGGCCAATGCTTGGGACTTGATGACGGTGTGGGGCTGGTAGAAGATTGTGTAAGGTGCCAGCACAATGGCCCATTTAGCCACCCGGCCGGACGCATCCCGGCTGCCTATGATCTCGGCAAGCGGGGCGGTGCACACGACCGTGATGGGATGCTCTTGAAAGTAGGGCTTCAGCTTCTTGGCGGCGAAGTACACTCCATAGCACATCTTCTGGTAGTGCGGGTAGTTTTGCTTTGAGCTGGATAGTACTTCGCTTAGATAATACACCGGCCTCTGGACTAGCTGGGCTCGGCCTTCTTCCGGGCGCTGGACCACGACAACTGTACTGACCACTCGGCTAGTCGCGGCAATGTAAAGGAGCATGGGCTCCTTCTCAGTCGGCGCCGCCAGGACAGGTGGAGTAGTCAACATCTTCTTCAACTCATGGAAGGCTTGGTCTGCTTGGTCATTCCACTCGAAATGAGTGGATTTCTTCATGAGTCGGTACAGGGGGAGAGCCTTCTCTCCTAGCCGGCTGATAAAGCGGTTTAAGGAGGCTAGGCACCCAGTGAACTTCTGCACGTCCCGCAACTTGGTGGGAATCTCCATTCTCTCAATGGCCTTGATCTTCACAGGGTTGCACTCAATGCCGCGTTCGGAGACCAGAAAACCTAGAAGTTGGCCGGCTAGTACTCCGAACACGCATTTCTCGGGGTTGAGCTTGATCTGGCATCGGCGCAAGTTGGCAAATGTTTCTTTGAGGTCCTCCAGCAGGGTGCCGCGCTTCTCTGTCTTCACCATAATATCGTCTACGCAGACGTGGGCATTTCTGCCGAGTTGCTTGAGGAGGCATTTCTGCATGCAACGCTAAAAATTGGCACCGGCATTCCTCAAGCCGAATGTCATAGTCAGGTAACAGAAAGCTCCGAATGGTGTGATGAAGGCAGTCTTAAGGCGGTCTGCTAGGTCCAACTTGATCTGGTGGTATCCTGAGTAGGCATCCAAAAAACTCAACAGCTCGCATCCGGCCGTGGAGTCTATCACTTGATCAATCCGTGGCAAAGCAAACGGATCTTTGGGGCAGGCCTTGTTGAGGCTGGTGTAGTCTATACACATACGCCATTTGTTGTTCTTCTTCAACACCAAGACTGGGTTGGCAAGCCACTCTAGGAAAAATACTTCCATAATAAAGCCGGCGGCGAGGAGCCGGGCTATCTCTTCTCCTACGATTCTTCGCTTCTCTTCTGACAGTCTGCGGAGGGGCTGCTTGACCGGCTTCGCGTCGGCTCGGACGTGCAATTTGTGCTCGGCGAAATCCTTCGGAACACCCGGCATGTCCTTTGGGGACCATGCAAAGATGTCTCGATTCTCACGGAGGAAGTCGACGAGCTCGCCTTCCTATTTACTGTCCAGGTTTGCACCAATGACTGCAAACCTTTCCGGGTTCTCTGGGTCCAGAGGTATCTTCTTCGTCTCCTTGGCCGGCTGGAAGGAGCCCTGTGCATCATAATCCTTGGGGTTGGGAGACAAGGCCGGCTGCTTGCCGGCCATGGCCACAACTCGCTCCAGCATCTTCTTCTCTTCTGCCACTACGAGGGACTCAGCCAGCTGACTGCTGGCTGTGGCGCACTCGATGGACTTCTTGTAGTCGCCGGCTATAGTGATGATCCCCTTCAAGCTCGGCATCTTCATCTTCAGGTAGGCGTAGTGGGGCACAGCCATGAACTTGGCCAGAGCAGGTCGGCCAAGCAAGGCGTGGTAAGGGCTCTCCAGATCTACTACCTCGAACCAGATTGCTTCTCGGCGAAAGTGATCCTTGTCTCCGAAGAGAACATCCATCTTGATCTCGCCGATCGGGAAACATGACAGGCCGGGTATGATGCCATGGAACACGGTCCGACTTGGCATGAGCTGCTTTGCCTTGAGGTTCAGCTTCTCCATGGTATCGCGGTACAGTATATTGATACTGCTTCCTCCATCAATCAGAACGCGGGAGAACCGGGCAGCTCGCCTCTCTGTTGCGAGGGCGACATCCAATACTAATGCGTAGGAGCCAGGGGACGGCATCACCTCTGGGTGGTCGGCCCGGCTCCAGTTGATAGGCTTCTCGGACCAATGCATGAACTCGGGGTTGCTAGAGGCGACTGCGCTGACCTCTTGGTGCTGTCGGCACCGGTTGCGCTTGTCTTCAACCTGGCTCGTGAAGACGACGTAGGCGGCGTGCTCTTCAGGGAACTCATCTTGAATGGCTCCGACTGCTGGGCGAGCAGCCGGCTGCTGGGGGGCTGGAGGCGGCGGGCCGGGAGGCGGAGGCGGCACCAGCCCCTCGCCCTTGGAGATCCATGTGAGCCAGTGGCACTTTCGAGTCGTGTGGTTGGACGGCTTCGCGCCGCTGTGGAACTTGTAGGGGGCATCGAGAGTCTGCTCATAGGAGAAGGCCGGCTGCCAAGCAGGCCTGCCGCCCTTCTTCTTGGGAGCGGGTTGTTCTTCAGGCTGCTCATCTTCGACTGTGGCCACCTGCCGACTGGTGGAAGGCAGCATAGGGGCCTTGCGCTTGTGGTCGTTCTGGTAGGGGCGCCGATTGGGGTCGCCAGCCGGCGTCTTGGGAGCCGGAGCGAGCACCTTCCCAGAGGCGTCCACTCAGAGCTCGGTCTTCATCGAGGATTCGGCCGTGGCGTACTTGTTCGCGATGATCAGCAGCTCATCGAGGGTAGCCGGTTCGTCGCAGAGGAGTCGGTGCTTGAGGAGGGTGCCCTCTCGGCACCCGGCGGTGAAGTATTCGATGGCCTGAACCTCATGCACCCCTCGCAGGAGTTGCGGAGCTCGGCCCACCGCGTGAGGTAGTCGCGGGTCGACTCGTTGGGCCCTTGGATGCATAGGGAGAGCTGGCGGGGCTTGGGAGGCCGCTTGTACGTGCTGGTGAAGTTGAGGACGAAGACTTCCGTGAAGTCCAGCCAGCTGTTGACGCTGTAGGGCTTGAGGCTGTTGAGCCAGGTGCGTGCCGTGCCTTGCAGCATGAGGGGGACGTACTTCACGGCTACGCGCCTGTTGCCGTTCGCTATGCGTACAGCAGTAGAGTAGTCGATGAGCCAATCTTCCGGCTTCACAGAGCCGTTGTACTTGGGCGTGTCCCTGGGGAGCGAGAACCCTTTGGGGAAGGGCTCGTCGCGGATGCGGGGGCCAAAGCATGGCGGGCCGGCATCGTCTTCTTCTTCTAGCGCCAGGGATCGAGCTAGGCGGTCGATCCAGTGGCGGGCGTCGTTCTCGCCGACTCCTTTGCGGTGGCCTAGTCGGCCACCAAGAGTCGGATGTGTGACAGGCGGCGGGGTGGGATATCTCTCCCCACGAGGCGGGGGAGGAGGCGGATTGCCTTGGCGCTCCACTGCTCGAGGGCAGCCTTCCGCGTCGCGCTCGATGGTGATTCGAGTCCGGCTGCGGCTAGCAGCCGGCTCCTTGTCTTTCCTTGCATGGGCGCCGCTCGCAGTCGGCGACCGGGATGTCGCGGCGTGCTCTCGGCGCGGGGGAGGACTCTCAGCGCGGGCGCCGGCTTCGTGCCGTTCTGCGGCCGCGTCGATCAGCTGCTGGATTCGCCTTGTCATGTAGGGGAGCTCATCGGCTCCCAGCCCATTTAGCTCTTCAGCGGCCGCCTGAGCGGCTCGCAGATTCTCGAGCGGGGTGGCGTAGACGGGGCGGTCTGCCCCCAGCATGCTGGCGATGGCCGCGCCACACTTCTTGACGAGGTCGGCTCGGCTCGGCCCGCCATGAGGCGGCGTGCCAAAGGCGGCGCGGTCGACTTCGCGCTGGTGAGCCTTGGTGAGGCGTCTCATGGAGGCTATCTTCTGGCCCTCCGTGATGAGGGCGAGGCGGCGTGCTTCCAGGGTCTCGGCGTCAGCGTCGGCCGGGATGGGGACGGATAAGTCATGCATCGCCGCTTGCAGGGCGTCGTGGGCGTTCTCGCCCGAGTTGGCGACGTGGCTGATGACCAGCACATCAGTGACAGCGCTGCTGCCGCTGTCAGCTCGAGGGAGAGGGTCGTCGAAGACTACCACGTCGGAGGGGTAGGCATCAAGCGATGCCGTGTCGGAGTCGACAAGCATCGGGTCGGTGGAGCCGACCGACTCCAAGTCTACAGCAGGCTCGCTGGAGACGTGAAGTTGGTCGAGGAGGCTGACGAGGAGGCTCTCGGGGTAGTCCATGCCTGCGTCGGACGCGGGCTCGTTGGAGATGCGAGCCTCGCCAAGAAGATCGGCGAGGCAGCTCGCTACGCAGACGTCGTCAACGCCTTGCAGCGCGTCGGGGCAAGCGCCATCGGGTGCGGCGGGCTGGCTGCGCTCGCGGGGGAGGAAAAGGGTTCCCGTCCAGAACAGTTCTCCGGACGACGGTGCACCTGGCCCCTAGGTGGGCGCCAAATGTCGGGTGGTAGGTGCGACATATGCCAACGGGTGGCTTATCATTGTGGGAGCCAGTAAGACGTCGCCGGTGCCTGGAAATGGGATGAGGCGAAGACATGCACGCCGGCGAATCTTACCCAGGTTCGGGGCTCTCCGTGGAGATAACACCCCTAGTCCTGCTCTGCGGGGTCTCCGCACGATCACTAGATCAAGACAAGTAGCTACAAGTGCTCCTTGAGCTGTCGGGTTAGAGGGAGAAGAAGGGCAAGGCTAGCTCTCCTTTTCTCTCTATGTGGTGTGTGTAATTCTATGAGACCAACCCTTTGCATGGGTGTCCCGGGGGGTTTATATAGGCCTACCCCCCAGGGGTACAATGGTAATCCGGCTAGGCGCGGGTCCCAGCCATCAGTGTCTATGCTTGCCGGCTTCTCCGCCGGTCATTGGGGCCCGCCGACTGGTGGGTCCCGCCGGCTGCCGGCTTCTTGGCCGGCACGCCGGCCCCACCGCATGGGGGCTTTGTCGGCGGCTGGTTACTGTCGCCTCGCCTCTGATGACGAGGGCTTTGTCGAGGTAAGCATGGCTATAGTCTCGCCGCCTTGGCGAGCTCTCACTGTAGCCTTACCTCGTCTTGTCTCCTTAATAGGGCGCATGCTTCGAGGGAGGGAGGTAGCCGGCTGTTGGGAGCCGGCCAAATCCCTGGCCGACTAGAGGAGGCCGGGCCGTCTCCAGATGTCTCCCTGGCAAGGGGCCCGCCGCCCGCGGGCCGTCCTGGCACATGTCGTGGGTGACGTCGGGGCCAACATGACTACAGTGCCGCGCCGGACGGGGGGATGGCTAGCCCGTACAGCGCCCTGTGGCCATGCCTATTCCGGGATTCGGGGGTAGTGGGCTGTACTGCGGCCACGCCCCATCCTATCACCGTTATGTGGGTACAGTCTTAGTGGGTGCAGTCTTGGCCGGCTTTTGGGAGTCGGCCTTCTTCATGGCCGGCTTCTGGGAGTCGGTCCTCTTGGGGCCGGCTTCCTGGAGTCGGCTATCTCGTATCTTTCTTGGGGGAGGTTTTTTGGGACTGGGTCGCCTTCTGGGAGTCGGCCCTGGGGATAGCCGGCCGGAGGAAGGCGACCCTATGCTTTGTGTGCTTGAAGGCTTGAATGGCCTGATAATTTTTCATAGAGCCAGGGGGAGTCGGTATGGCTACCCGTGGCCATTTACTCCGACAGTTTTCTTACAACAATAGTTATCAATCCAGTTTGAAGATGGACCCTTTCGAAGCTTTGTACGGAAGGAGGTGTAGAACACCATTGTTATGGGACGAAGTTGGAGACCGCCAGTTGTTTGGACCATACTTGATTAAAGAATCTGAACAGAAGGTGAAGTTGATTCGCGATAGGCTCAAGGTAGCCCAGTCCAGGCAGAAGAGCTATGCGGATTCAAAACGTAAGGAGACAGTTTATGAAGCCGGAGACCGAGTTTATCTTTGAGTATCTCCACTTCGAGGAGTTAAGCGCTTTGGAGTTAAGGGAAAGTTAGCGCCACGATTTGTAGGACCATACAAAGTTTTGGAGCGTATGGGAGAAGTTGCCTACAAGTTGGAATTACCCGAAGGATTGTCAGGAGTTCATGATGTGTTCCACGTTTCCCAGTTGAAGAAGTGCCACGTAGAGATGGCTGATATACCACTGAGAGATACAGTACCACTGGAAGCAATTCAGTTGGATAGTGATTTGACTTATGAGGAGAAACCAGTCAAGATTCTCGAATATGCCAGTCGAGTCACGCGCAGCAAGGTTATCAAGTTTTGCAAAGTTCAGTGGAGCCACCATACTGAGGATGAAGCCACCTGGGAGAGAGAGGAAGATCTACGGAAGGACCACCCTCACCTATTTTCTAGCCAACCCGAATCTCGAGGGCGAGATTCATCTTAAGGGGGGTAGGTTTGTAACATCCCAAATTTTCAATTTGGAATGTTATACATTAGATCATCATTACATATCATATTTTATTGCATTTTGGCTATATCCTAGAAATTCTACGCAACTCAAGGACCCACGGAGAGAGTTGGGGATTTCGTTATTTTCATATTTGAGTTTTCTCGAATTTTGAAAATAGGATCATTTGATTTTATTTATTTTATCATGAATTATTCCAATTTTAAAAATAAGAGAGAGGGAATAAAATGACTTTCCCAAAATAAAGTAATATTGAGGATTTAATAAAAAAAATCAAATAAGATTTTATTTTGGAGTTTTTCGCTATTTTATTTGAATTTAGGAAAAATACGTGTTTTTCAAGATTGCATTTAGGCCCCAAATAAATGTTCATCTTGTCCGGCTTGATTTCAGAAGTCGGGGAAAGTTTATATCGGGATTTTTTGAGTCTGTTTAGTATTTCTTTTAATTCTTTTTCTGCATGAAATTATTTAAAAAAAACGCAAACCGACTTTGGGCCGTGTTCGGCCAGGACTCCGCCTGGCCGGGCCTTTATAAGGCGCCGCCCCGAGCCCGTCAGCCCGCCTGAGCCCCGCGCCAACCCTAACACTAACCGCCGTCGCCGCCGCCGCCGCCCGACGCCGGAGCCGCCGCCGCCGACCCGCCGAACGCCGCCGCCCCGTCCAGCCGGACCCCGCCGCCGCCCGCCCGACCTCGCCGCCCCACCCCCCGGACCCCGCCGCCCCACGCCGGAGGTAGCCGCCGCCCCCGCCGCCGGCAGTTTTCCTCGAGAAAACCGTACGGTTTTTCTGCCGGTTTTTCATTCGGTTTTGTTAAAAAAACCTATATATGTTTTTTCTCGGTTTAGTTTATTTAGCGGACGTTCGTCCGTACGTTCATTTTAACGAACGGTTTTCGTTTTTTTTCGCAGACAGCGAACGTTCGTTAGCCTGTTCGTCCATTTTTCTTTTTCTCGGATTTTCCGCGATTATTTCTGATCGCGATTTCCGATCTGTTTTTCGTTCTAGTATAACTTTTCGCTCGTTTATCGGAATCAGGCGATTCAAGCGCCAAGAGTTTCGTCCCGAAACCCTCTTTCAGTTTAACCAACTCAAACAAGTTTTTGCTACTGTAAAATTTGACTTAGGTCCAGATTAGTAAACGAAGCTTGTTTCTTTCGCCGTTTGACTTTCGTTGCTTCGTTTGATTTGATTCTTTTTGCAAACCGGAGTTCTTAAGTTGAACTTTCTGGTTGGATCTCTTATTTGAGTTTTACCTGTGCATTAGACGAGTACTTATTGTATGCTTGTTTGTTTGCGATAGAGTACCCGGAGTGCGCCGCTTGCTACTTCGAATCCCTAGGTTTCACGGATCATCAGCAAGGCAAGTAACACTTTGATCATACTTTTCATACCCAGTTTTATTGCATTAGATCAATCCTCAAACAATTGCATGATTAGGATCTGATTAAATTGTGGGTTGGGAAGTAGCTGATGAGGTAGAACCTATTGCCATGTTTATTACCAAACCCTTGGGAGTTACTTCTACGTTTGCTTATATTGCTATGCTATGCTAGTAGACGTGGATTGGGTGAGTGTATCCATGAAAGATTTGAGATTGTTAATTAAAGGTTCAATTTAAGGTGGCTACTTAAACACACATCTGGGTGGATTGAGGCACCTGGGTATCCAGCGATTGCCTGTTTTTTTTATGGACCGCCACCCAGGCTCAAAGGGATCATGAGATTATTCATGCTAGAAAAACTTCCGTGTGCAGCCACAAGCTATTATGGGCTCTAGCATAGTTGATTAAGTTGTGTGAACTCTTACAGTGGTAGACTAGCAGATGTAGGGGTTGTAGGTGGTACTGTCTACCCGATCGTAAGGTGCAAACGCTTCTGAAAGACTATGTCTTGGTCATCTGTTTCTCAAACATCATGTAGTGCGAGAATCCCAACGGAGGAGATCGAGTCTTGTGGGGAAAAGTGCGCAAACCTCTATAGAGTGTATAAACAAATCATGGTTAGCCGTGTCCCCTGTTATGGACAACTTGAGTATCTAGTACTTGGATTATCATGTGAATCTCATCATGTTACTTTAATTAATTTTGTTGGGATTAATGTTGAAACTTAATTGGGATTGAGATGGTGTCACCCATTCTCAATGTTTAACAACCACCAAGATAGTAAATAAAATTTATTCCTTTGCAGTGTGGAAAAATTGGCTTTTCACAAAACTGTAACCATAGAGCTTTCCACCAGCGAAATATGCATGTAGTATAGCATTATTCTGTTCATTACTCTCTATGTGTTACATTGCCAGCATATTCCATGTGCTGACCCGTTTTCGGGCTGCAACGTTTCATGTTGCAGACTTTTCAGACGACGAGTAAGGTGCCTTAGGTCGTGGTTCTATACTCAGTGATGCCGTTGGAGTTGATGGACTCGCTTATCTTCCAAGTCTTCCGCTGTTATCGTTTTTAAATGGCCTTAAGCCATATTTATTGTATTAAGTTCTCTTTTGAGACATTCGATGTAATAAGTGTGTGATTGCTACTCTGTTATAAATCCTCCGAGGACTGTGCGTGTCAGCATTACTGATCCAGGGATGACACTGATGCACAGAGACTTGACCGTCTGAGGTCTGGTCGCTACAATATGCCAAGCCACAAGCTTGGGGATGCTATATTTGATGAGAATGACATGTCTAAGAATTTATTTGCTGCAATTAATGCTTGTCCCAAGCTTGGGGATGCTATGTTTAATGAATGATCTTTTTAGTCCCCCTACTTGGAATGATCAAACTTGCTATGATGGTTGCATGCATCCTATCTATGATGAGAACAAAGTTGCTACTTATGATGATTATTGTGATGATACTTATGTTATAAAAAGTAGTGATAATTATTGTCATAATTTTGAAAATCCTTTTACTGAACATTACTCTCTTAATGTGGGAACAATTTTTAGTATTCAAGTCTCATACGATACTCCCACTATTGTGAATGAGAATAAAATTGCTTATGTGGTGAGTAATAAATTTTCTATGCTTGTGGATCATGAAAAGAATGCTTTATGTAAACTTTATATTGATTAATCTATTCATTATGCTACTGAAAATTATTATGAGAGAGGAACTTATGATGCATGATGCTCTCTTTATGTTTCAATTCTTATCTGTTATGTGAGCATCATTGAAATCATCATGCCTCGCTTAAAAGGCATTAAAGAAAAGCGCTTGTTGGGAGACAACCCAACACTTTTACTTACTGTTTTTGTGTGTTAACATGATTATGCTACTGTATTGATCATGTTTTATTGCTTTTGTTTCAATAAAGTGCCAAGTAAAGCCTTTGGGATCATGTGGGTGATAGTTGATTTGACCGTGTTGAAAAACAGAAACTTTTGCACTCACGAAAATAAGTCTCATTTTTAACAGAAGAGTGCTTTTGAGTTGATTCTTTTTGCAGGAGTTTAATATACAAATTGCTCACGTGGTTATAACTTTTTCATAATTTTTTTAGTAGCAGAAGTATGGTTTGAGTACAGATTACTACAGACTGTTCTGTTTTTGATAGATTCTGTTTTCAATGCATAGTTTGCTTGTTTTCTAGTTTCTATGGCTTATATTGATCAATATAAATTAATGATATGCTACATTAGGCATTGTGTGAGAACAATTATGAATCTTGTCTTTGACAGTACCAAAAGTGAAATGGTTTTTTCTTTATCATACTAACCTATCTCACGAAGTTCCGTTAAGTTTTGTGTGATTGAAGTTTTCATGTTTTGGGTGAGATATCGATATGAGGAGAATAAGGAGTGACAAGACCCTAAGCTTGGGGATGCCCAAGGCACCCCAAGATAATAATCAAGGAATATCCAAGCAACTAAGCTTGGGGATGCCCCGGAAGACATCCCCTCTTTCGTCTCCAACATTATCGGTAACCTCACTTGGAGCTATGTTTTCATTCGTCACATGATATGTGTTTTGCTTGGAGTGTTAATTTATTTTGTTAAGGATTTGCTTTCTGTTATTTATAATAAACTTTTTTTCATATTTTATCTCAATAAAAGTGGCATTGATAACCTTTGCCATGCTTATCTTGCAAGTATACATGTTCCTGTTTGAAAACAGAAAGTTTATCGATGTTGCAAAAATTCCCGAGGAAAGCCAGAATGTGTTAAAATGTTGAAACTTTTTGCATAATAAGATCTGATGAATTTTCTACAGTTTGCTATAATTTCATAATGTTTGTAGTTGAATAAGTATTGATACTCTTGCATTCTTTACAGAGTGTACTGTTTTGGCAGATTGCTGTTATGTTCGTTTGTTCAATGATTCTATTTGAAGATAGGAGTATTAAATATCTAGAGGCATTTAGTATGCAATGTTGAATAATAATTTTAGTGATTTTCTATAGTGTAGAATTATAAGGTTTTTGCATTGGTTTATACTAACTTATCTCACGAGTTCTTGTTGAGTTTTGTGTGGATGAAGCTTTTGAGATTTAGGAAAACCGTGATATGAGAAGAATCAAGGAGACACAAAAGCTCAAGCTTGGGGATGCCCAAGGCATCCAAATATAATATTTCAAGAAGTCTCAAGCATCTAAGCTTGGGGATGCCCCGGTAGGCATCCCAGCTTTTTTTTCTTCAACAATTATCGGTTAGTATCGGTTGAGCCTAAGTTTTTGCTTCTTCACATGATGTGTGCCATCCTTGGATTGCCATTTTATTTTGTTTTGCTTGCTGTTTTAATAAAATACTGAGATCTGAAAGTTTTTAAAAAAGAGTCCTCAAATAGTTGCCAAGGAGGTTAAGTAAGTGACATTCACATCCCGTCAACGAAGCTCTTTTCTTTGGAATTGCCCTTGTGCTTCACTTATATCCTATGAGTAAATTGTTGAATAAATTGAATGTCATGAAGTTGAAATCATATCATGCCTAGTGGTAGCTTCACATTGGGTTTAGAAAGTGAAATCTTTTGAGGCTTGATAATCACAATATTGGTCATACAAGCAATTCACGAGTAATTAGTATAAGGAAGAGAACTTTCACATATAAATACACTATCATGGAAATCTTTTGTGATTGTGAGCCCCCATCAAAATAATATATGGAAAAATTGTTGACGTTGGACAAGGAAGACAACGTAATGATTTATGTTTGTTCATATTCACATAGAAGTTATATTGTCATAGATCCTTCAACATGTGGTGCTTGCCCCCCCATCTTTGCTAGCCAAAAAAATTCTGCACCAAGTAGAGATACTACTTGTGCATCCAAAAACTCTTAAACCCAAATCTTATCTTCAAGAGTCCACCATACCTACCTAAGGATTGAGCAAGATCCTTCAAGTAAGTTTTCACCGGTGCAATAAGGCAAAAAAATTGCTTCTAAAAGTGTTAGATCATTTAGTGTAAGAGAAAATTGAGCGTTGTACGAACTTACAATGGCAAAGCAATAAAAGAGACAGACTGCATAATAAAGTTGCTATCATAAGGGGCAATATAACGTGACGTTCTTTTGCATTAAGGGGTTGAGCATACAAACAAATAAGCGCATGGCAACCTCTGCTTCCCTCTGCGAAGGGCCTATCTACTACTTTTCAGTATTTACTTTTATGCAAAGAGTCAAAGTTTTTCTCTCTATTCCTTTTTTTATTTGTTTTCTATTTGGCTAGCATCATGTGGTGAGGAAAGATCTAGGCACATATGTCCAGTTGAATATGGGTAGCATGAGTTATTATTGTTAACATCACCCTTGAGTTGAATACGTTGGGAGGCAAAACAATAAGCCCCTATCTTTCTATGTGTCCGGTTGAAACATTTTGCTCATGTGTATGCAGTGAGTGTTAGTAATCATAGAAGACTATATGATGGTTGAGTATGTGGAGGTCTTACTTAAACTCTGTTGAATAAGTTGAATTGCAATTGCTTGGTGACTAAGAACATAGGTTTTGAGTTTTAAGAGAGTTAATTGATTGAACCTTAACATGTGAATAGGTTGCTACTATAACATGAGAAGTTTTATAAGAAACAATTGTTGTTATGATGCTAGGAAAAGTGCTTGAAATTTCCATTGATCAAACTTGTGCACTTTTCTAGCATTCACACTTCATAAATTATTTCTTTTATCATTTACCTACTCGAGGACGAGTAGGAATTAAGCTTGGGGATGCTGATACATCTCCAACGTATCTATACTTTATGAACTATTCATGCTGTTTTATCATCATTCTTGGATGTTTTACAATCATTTTATAGCAACTTTATATCATTTTTTGGGACTAACCTATTGACCCAGTGCCTAGTGCCAGTTGCTGTTTTTTGCTTGTTTTTTACATCGCAGGAAATCAATATCAAACGGAGTTCAAACACCGCGAAATTCCACGGAGATTTTTTATGGGCCAGAAGACATCCAGTGGGCCAAAGAAGCACCTGGGGGGTGCCCCGAGGGGGGCACAACCCACCAGGGCGCGCCAGGGCCCCCTGGCGTGCCCAGGTGGGTTGTGCCTACCTCGGTGCTTCCCGCACCGTCTCTTTGCACTATAAATTCCCAAATATAACGAAACCTATCGGGGTTAACCTAGATCAGAAGCTCTGCCGCCGCAAGGCTCTGTATCGACCGAAAACCAATCTAGACCCTTTCCGGCACCCTGCCAGAGGGGGAATCATCTCCGGTGGCCATCTTCATCATCCCGACGGCCACCACGATGAGGAGGGAGTAGTCCACCCTCGGGGCTGAGGGTTTGTACCAGTAGCTATGTGTTTAATCTCTCTCTCCCGTGATCTATATCATGGGATTTATTAATATAGATGGATCATATGATGTTTATCCCATCTATACTCTTGTTGTGATGAATTGAGTCTTTACCCTTTGAAGTTTTGTTTTGTCGGATTGAATATTCAGAGATGATAACCCATGATGTATGTCTTACGGATGAATACTTGAGGTGATAATGGGGTATCATATTGATTCACTTGATGTATGTTATGACAGTCAACTTGCGGATTCCCGAGGTGAAGTTTTGGTAATCTTTGCATAGGGGTTGATGCATGTTTTTATTATCTTTTCCCTGATAGAAATTTGGGGTCTCTTTGTAGTTCTTTGTGTGGATTGAGTATTATGAATATGGATTTGCTTTGGTGCTACTTTAGTACGAACTCTTGATTAGATCGATAGGAAAGAATAGCTTGCGTTATTTTAGTACGAACTCTAGGATAGATCGAACGGAAAGAATAGCTTTGAGGTGGTTTCGTACCCTACAAACAATTTATATCTTTTGTTCTCTGGTAATAGGAACTCGGGAGTAATTCTTTATTGCACTTTGAGGGATAATCATATGATCCAACTATGTTAGCATTGTTGAATGGTTGCACTAGCGAAAGTACGGACCCTAGGCCTCATTTTCAAGCATTGCAATACCGTTTTTGTGCCCGTTTACTAGTTGCTACCTTGCTGTTTCTATTTATTCAGATTATAAAAAATATATTTCTACCATCAATATTACACTTTTATCACCATCTCTTCGCCGAACTAGTGCACCTATACAATTTGCCACTGTATTGGGTGTGTTGGGGACACAAGAGATTTCTTGTATTTGGTTGCAGGGTCGTTTGAGAGAGACCATCTTCATCCTACACCTCTCACGGATTCATAAACCTTAGGTTATCCACTTGAGGGAAAATTGCTACTGTCCTACAAAACTCTGCGCTTGGAGGCCCAACACGTATCTACAAGAATAATGTTGCGTAGTAGACATCAGCAAGGTACACACAAAGAGGGAGAACTCCGGCAGCTGGAAATCTTGACATGGAAAAGCTACGTCAGGCCACCTATTCTGCACAACTCCAAATGACCTGAAACTTCACAGGGAATTTTTATGGAATATATAAGAAATATTGGAGCCACTAAGTACTAGAGGGGGCCCATCATGGGGCACAACCCACCTGGGCACGCCAGGGAGCCCAGGTGCGCCCTGGTCGGTTGTGCTCCCCTCGGCCCACCTCTGGTGCCCATCTTTTGGTATATAAGTCATTTTGACCTAGAAAAAAAATAAGGAGAAGACTTTCGGGACGGAGCGCCACCGTCTCGAGGCAGAACTTGGGCAGGAGCACTTTTGCCCTCTGGCGGAGCGATTTCGCCGGGGGAACTTCCCTCCGGAGGGGGAAATCATCATCATCATCATCACCAACAACTCTCCCATCTTGGGGAGGGCAATATCCATCAACATCTTCAACCGCACCATCTCCTCTCAAATCCTAGTTCATCTCTTGTGTTCAATCTTTGTACCGGAACTATAGATTGGTGCTTGTGGGTGACTAGTAGTGTTGATTACATCTTGTAGTTGATTACTATAAGGTTTATTTGGTGGAAGATTATATGTTCAGATCCAATATGCTATTTAATACCCCTCTGATCTTGAGCATGTTTATCATTTGTGAGTAGTTACTTTTGTTCTTGAGGTCACGGGAGAAATCATGTTGCATGTAATCATGTGAACTTGATATGTGTTTGATATTTTGATAGTATGTATGTTGTGATTACCTTAGTGGTGTCATGTGAATGTCGACTACATGACACTTCACCATATTTGGGCCTAAGGGAATGCATTGTGGAGTAGTTATTAGATGATGGGTTGCTAGAGTGACAGAAGCTTAAACCCTAGTTTATGCGCTATTCCGTAAGGGACCGATTGGATCCAAAAGTTTAATGCTATGGTTAGAATTTATTGTTAATACTTTTGTCGTAGTTGCGGATGCTTGCGAGGGGGTTAATCATAAGTAGGAGGTTTGTTCAAGTAAGAACAACACCTAAGCAACGGTCCACCCACATATCAAATTATCAAAGTAGCGAACACAAATTGAACCAACATGATGAAAGTGACTAGATGAAATTCCCGTGTACCCTCAAGAACGCTTTGCTTATTATAAGAGACGGTTTTGGCCCGTCCTTTGCCTCAAAATGACTGGGCTACCTTGCTGCACTTTTGCTACTATTATCGTTACTTGCTCGTTACAAATTGTCTTGCTATCAAACTACTCTGTTACTTACAATTTCAGCACTTGCAGACATTACCTTGCTGAAAACCACTTGTCATTTCCTTCTTCTCCTCGTTGGGTTTGACACTCTTACTTATCGAAAAGGCTACCATAGATCCCATATACTTGTGGGTCATCTGGTGGCTATGGAAATGGAAATGGCGGCGGCTAGGGTTGATGAGAGGGGATGAAGATGGCTCTGTTCTGGCTTCGCTCTTGGATGTTCTGTTGACATTTCAGCATGGTCCCTTTGATAAAATTTGTTCAGGTGGATGAGGATTGTCGGAATCCACGCCATATGGCTTCTCATACGAGCGCTTGCGGTCGTATGATACATCTCCAACGTATCTACAATTTATGAAGTTTTCATGCTATTATATTATCATTCTTGGATGTTTTACAATCATTTTATAGCAACTTTATATCATTTTTTGGGACCAACCTATTGACCCAGTGCCTAGTGCCAGTTGTTGTTTTTTGCTGGTTTTTTTACATCGCAGGAAATCCATATCAAACGGAGTCCAAACACCGTGAAACTTTTTGTGGATTTTTTATGGACCAGAGGACATCCAGTGGGCCAGAGAAGCACCTGGAGGGTGCCCCGAGGGGGGCACAACCCACCAGGGCGCGCCTGGGCCCCCAGGCGCACCCTGGTGGGTTGTGCCCACCTCGGTGGCCTCCCGCACCCCCTCTTTACCCTATAAATTCCCAAATATTCCAAAAACTCTCGGGGTTAACCCAGATCAGAAGTTCCGCCGCCGCAGGCCTCTGTAGCCACCGGAAACCAATCTAGACCCCGTTCCGGCACTACAAAAAAAAGACACATCCGTGACATTTTGGGCCGAACAAAAATCTTTTCTGTCATACTTATGACACTTCTATGACGATAATTGTGACAAAACCCGGTATCATCATAGATATGGTGGGGTCCTACTTCTATGACAAAAAATCATGACAGAAAATGGGCTTTTCGTCCTGGGCGGGCCAGAGACGCAGCTGCATGACATTCTTTGGTCCGTGCATGACGGAAAAAACCATGGTAGAAGCGAGGGCGAGGAAAATATCGGGGTGTTCCCGGTTACGGTGGGTGGTCGGGGCCGAGCGATGCGCGTTTCTCTCGTACACGCACGCGCGTGGGTGCGAGGCGTTGGGCTCTAACTGAACCCGAGCGAGGCGTTGGGCTCAAACTGAACCCGAGCGATTGCACTGTAGGCTACGCGTTACTGAACCCGAGCGATCGATCGATGGCTGTTAACTGAACCCGATCGAGCGATTCCTTCGCTACTGCTGCTAACTGAAGCCAATCGATGCTGCCTCTGGATGAACAGTGAGCGTTGCTGGGGGGGTTTGGATGAACAGTTCCCGGTGGGGGTGGATGAACAGGACCCCATGGCGTTGCCTCTGGATGAACAGTGAGCGTTGATGGGGGGTTTGGATGAACAGTTCCCGGTGGGGGTGGATGAAGAGGACCCTGATCGTTCGAGCCGGTTGGGGCTGGATGAACAGGACCCCGTGGAGGACAGGATGAACAGGACCACCCCGTGGAGGGTAGGATGAACAGTAGCCCGTGGAGGGGTGGTTGAACAGGAGCCCGTGGAGAGGGCTGGTTGAACAGTAGCCGGTGGAGTAGCGCGCGGTGGAGCCTGGATGAACAGGAGCCCGTGGATGAACAGTCGGAGGTGGAGGCTGGAGGAGGTCAACGGTGGATGAACAGTAGCCCGTGGAGGCTGGAGGGGGTCGACGGTGGAGATGAACAGTATCCCGTGGAGTCCCGTTTTGCGGTACGCCACACCCCTCCCGATGAACAGGACCCCCGTTTCGACCGTAGCGCTCCAACACAAGTCCGTTTCCTCCGTTTTGCGGTACGCCACACCCCTCCCGATCAACAGGACCCCCGTTTCGATCGTAGGAGGTCCATTTCCTCCATTTTGCGGTACGCCAGACCCCTCCCGATGAACAGGATCCCGTTTCAAACGTGGCCGGTCGAACACAAGGCCGTTTCCTTCGTTCCGCGGTACGCCGGGCCTCGTTTCCATCGGCTATTCCGTCCAAGCCCTCCCGATGAACACGACGACGCATTCCGTTCCGACCCAGCCGGTTGGCTCCCCATGAACACGGCGACGACGTTGTTTCTCCGTTCCGACCCAGCCATGTACACAAGCCCTGGCCGTACGTACGCGTGAGTAGGCGTTCGAGACCCCGCCCGTATGTACGTACATGGCCATATTTACTTTTTTGCACCCTGGCCGCTGTACGTACGTGTACATGGTACATGCGCGCCTCTATTACGACACGTGCGCGCCTCTACATCGACCAGTATGTACGTACACGTTCGCGACCAGAATGACAACGCTACGTACGCTTCGACCAGGTGGGTCCCGACTGTCAGGCACTTCCTTGCGTGCGAAGATGTAGCTGGTGGGTCCCAGCATTCAGGGGGAAACGTTTTTTCGCGAAATACAGTGGCCCGTCCGGAGGGTCCGCGCTGTCAGGTGGAGGAATAATTATTTTTGCGCGTAATAAGGAGGCACTTCCTTGCTGCGGCCGTGGACCCAGCTGTCAGCCTCTCCACGTAAAGTCCACATCCGATGGAAGCCGTTCCTTGAGCACGCCGTGCCGAGAGCACCAGGGCGGTGGACGACGGCGAGGCCTAGGAAGGGGACGACTCGGAGCCGGGGAAGACGCGGCAGTGGATGCCCACGCGTAGAGGAGTACGAGGGTTCACTGGTTCACTGCAGTGTGAGGCTGCCGTCGCCGCAGAATAATAGGGGGTGTGGGTGAGTAGAGGGATGGCCTGGCCAGCGGTTGGAGTAGTAGGGGGCGGTGAGGCCTACGCCGCATCGCAGCCGGCCACGGGAGGCAGGAGCACGAGGAACGACTGGCGCTGGTTTGGGCGGCTGGAGCAAGAAGACCAGAGGTTGAAGAAGCACTATGGCTGTTGGATGGACATCGTACGATCACTGGAGCTAGAATCGTGCATATTGACTAAGTTGACAAAGCCCTCCGTCCCCGTCAACTTAGTAGGCCCACAAGTCAGCCTGGCACTATACTGGGTCCCAGCTAACAGGGGGAGTATTCATTTTTTTGTGCGTAATAAGGAGGCACTTCCTTGCGTGCAAAGATATAGCTAGTGGGTCAGAGCTGTCAGCGGCGGTAACATTTTTTCGCGAAATACAGAGGCCCTTTCGGTGGGTCCTTGATGTCAGGTGGAGGAATCATTATTTTGTGCGTAATAAGGAGGCATTTCCTTGCGTGCGGCCGTGGACCCAGCTGTCGGCCTCTCCACGTAGAGTCCACTTCAGATGCATGTCGGTCGTTGACAACGTTGACCAGGCCGCGCCGAGAGTACCAGAGCGGTGGACGATGGCGAGGCCTAGGAAGGGAACGACACGGAGGCAGGGAAGACTCGGCAGTTGTTTCCAACGCGGAGGGGAGTACGACTGTACGAGGGTTTACTGGTTCGTCTGCCGTCGCCGGAGAATAACAACAGGTGTGGGTGAGTAGAAGATGGCTAGGCCAGCGATGGGAGTACGATGGGGCGGTGAGGCCTGCGCGGCAGCACAGCCGGCCGCGGGGAGGAGGGAGCAGGCAGTCCCACCGGCGCTTGTTTGAGCGGCTGGAGCAGGAAGAGCAGAGATTGAAGAAGCACGACGGCCGTTGGATGGACATCCAACAGTCACTGCTTGTGCGTTGACCTTTTTTTAGGAAAGCCTCAAATCTGTGGAAAACAACATACAACCCATCTACCATTATTTCTAATAATTTACAGCCCATTTGCTAATTCTTAAGGTTTTTTGGAGCCCATATTCTTTTTGAGCATTACAACCCATATCGTGGCCACGGTTAAAAAATTATACGAAATTTTGCATATTTCGGTGCGGTACGAACTATTTTTAATCCTGAAATTTCGAGTCACGTTCAAACTGATTTAAAAAATAAATGTATATCAATATAAAATCCAACAAATTGTCCACGCATAAAAATTAATGTAATTTAAAATCTCGAAATGAAAAAAAGAAATTTGAAACTAATTGTCGGTTTGATGTGTTTTAAAAATGTACAACCCATTTCTCATTACTGATAGGCCATTTTCTCGGCCAGCCGAATGAAAGCTCTCCTCATCTTGAAAGATTTGCAGCCCAACAGGCCTGATAAAACGACTTACTTGGCAAATCACAAAAAACTGGGCTGTGGCCGTGGACCCAGTTGTCAGCCTCTCCACGTACAGTACTCTTCCGGGCGGAGCCGGGGAAGACACGGCAGTGGATGCTCACGCGAAGAAGAGTACGAGGGTTCACTGGTTCAACTGCGGTGTGAGGCTGCCGTCGCCGCAGGGCCTGGCTAGCGGTGGGAGTAGTAGGGGGCGATGAGGGCTCAACGGCAGCACAGTCGGCCACTGGAGGCAGGAGCAGGCGGTCTCGCCAGCGCTGGTTTGTGCGGCTGGTGCAAGAAGAGCAGTGATTGAAGAAGCAGCAGGATCGTTCGATTCAAATCCAACGGTTACTCCTGCTAGAATCATTTGTTGACTAAGTTGACAAGCCCTGCGTACGCGTCAACTTAGTAGGCCCACAGGTCAGCCTCCAAACCGGTGCGCCCCAGATGTCAGTGGGAGGAATCATTTTTTTCGCGTAATAAGGAGGCAGTTGATTGCGTGCGGCCAGGCCAGCGGAGGTAGTAGGGTGGGCCGGGGAAGCCTGCGCGACATCACAACGGGCCACAAGAGGAGGGAGCAGGCAGTCCCGCCGGCGCTAGTTTAGGCGACTGGAGCAGGAAGATCAGAGATTGAAGAAGCACGTCGGCCGTTGGATGGACATCCAACAGTCACTGCTGCTAGAATCATGTGGTGACTGACAAAGCCTTGCGTAAACAAGTCAGCCTCGAAATCTGTGGTGTGTAGCCCATTTGCTATTATTTTTATAATTTTTACTCATTTTCTAATTCATATGGAATTTTTTGCAGCCCGTTTTCCATTTTTAGAATTGCTGCCCATTTTCTGGTCAGTACCAGGGTCAAAAAATTAACTAAATATGTGGGAAATTTTGAAAATTCGCAAATTTTTGCTGGGGAACAAAATATTATTAATCCAAAAATTAGTAGCCATACTAAAACAAATTTAAAAATAAATTAGTACTATGTCATGTTAAATCCAATGAAATACGTATAAGATATCAGTGAAGAACAAAAACAAAAAAGATACTAATATCCCATTTGCTATAATTTTTTTGGAATTTTCAACCCCTTTTGATATTACTTTTAACAGACACTGACCATACTCTTTGGCCAGGCCGGAATGCATCCCTCCTCGTCTTGAAAGATTTGTAGCCCAGTAAGTCAGAGAAAACAAATAGGCCTAGCTTGGGTATTCTTCAAAAAGAAATATCAGGCTACCTATTTTCCCAAACAAAAACTGCTGGGCTGGTCATGTTGTTAGACGGGCCACAGAGACCGCCCAACCCAGTTTATAGCCTGCCCCTCCGAATTACTACTAAAAAAAAGTTGTGCAATTCTGTCGTTAATTGACTATACGTTGAAAATGATGTGGGTCCCAGATATCAGCAGGGTGGATTAGAGTAAAAAACGAGGGGTTAATCTGAGTAGTATAAGAGGCGCTTGCTTGTGTTCGGGAGTGGACCTGGTGGGTCCGTACTGTCATACTCACAACTACAGTTCTCTCCCGATTCACTATGTTGACAGGGACCGTTTCGAAAAAAACTATGTTGACAGGGCCGGACGGCGGCGCCGCGGCGAGCGCACCAAGGCGGAGGATAAAGTGCTGTCGCCAATGTGCTGGGCTGGGTTGGACATTCTTATTGAAAAATAAAAATGGACCAGATATATTTACGACGTTGCATACGATTTGCATGGGTCCGCTGGTTGCAGGAAGAAAATGCTGGGAGAAAGAAGACTGGTCACTATCTTTGCTGAAGAATAATATTGAATGAATGTAACGACACTATCATAGGAAATAATATCCTCCGGTTAAATCGTGAATTTAAAGAACTGGTGCATGAGCATTTAGCTTTATTTATTTATTTACTTATTTATGTTTAGGGGACCATGAGCATGTACTTGGGCCAGATTCATGTGAGAGCCTCCCTTCCAGTTAATTATGGGCTTCTCTATTGGGCCTTCATCAGTGGGCTGCATGTTATCAACAAGTGGAAAATGTGTTCCGTACAAAAAATAGTATGCGCTACGTATGGTACGGGGCACTAAAGGATCGAACCATGCAACGGTTTCCAAAACATTGTGTTTGTTGTTCTAACAGCACATTTATTCAACCAACAGACGAAATATACTAGTGATTGTACATTGAAAACAGCAGCAGCAGCAACCAGGGCTGGGGGTGCAACAGAAGTAGTAAGCAGGCCAGAAGAGTGAAGACGCAACTCTCTCTTCCAAACCAAACATCAACCATCATTACAAAAGGGCTACCAAAAAAGAACAAGTGTATGCATCAAACTAAATAGAGATCCTACTACACCAAGTGTACGCATCTAACTAACTGGCTCAGTTAGACGTTACTATTTATTAAGCTGTGGAGATTGGCTGACGGCTTGAACCAGATGGGTGCCTGATGGGGGAAACTCCAGCCAGCAGGTCGAAGTCTGATACTTGCGACCCACTCTCCTACTTTGGGCTGCAGAGCATGGCGGCACATATCAGGGTATGGTGCATGCAGAGACGCATGGTACGCTGTGTACACACAGTTTTGCCTGATGAACGAAACCGCGCTGCCATCATGATCCTTGTCGTCGGTTATCTCCTGGTTAATCGGATAATTCAGTCCGACAAACAGAGAGCGTGTACCAAGGCTACTTACCAATCTCCTCAAAAATTCCTGAAGGCCCAGAGAAGCTGGGATCCTGCTCAAAGACCTTGCAGTGACTGTGATTGTATTCCGCGAAACAACACGTCCGGTACGTGCGAACGATCATCAGTCGTTCGCCGTCGTCTGATCGAGCCAGGAACCACCTGCAACTGCCATGCCGCTTTTCTTTTGGAAGGTTCTGGGATTAGGAAGGGTAGGGACACCAGGCGGCCTACAACATCATATCAAGTTGGAGTCAAATAACCCTCAAAAAAAAGTTGGAGTCAAATAAAAAAGGGCTCTTGATGTAGTCAATCTTAAGAACAACATGTTATGAGCATGAATATTTTTTAAGTAAATGTTGACAGTAATATAAGCAAGCCATCATGATATCATAGGAAAGTAACATACTGTTGTAACAGCCGTTTGTAGCGATGACTGGAGTAGGCCAGCAATACGTCCAGCCATAGAAGGAGTCGACAGTGTAAATGAAGCCCTTGTGTTCAATGGCATCAGAAAACCATGGAGGATGTATGATCCTGCGATGGACGTGCAGATTTATCCACATACCGTAGTGACCTGTCAGATAGGCGAGACCGCGGTTGAAGAATGCAGTTAGCCTCAAGTCTTTATAATTCGCAGATCTTGTGGGCACTTGGCAGATTACAACCTTGAGCAAATCAAACTTGGTATCATGTTGGCTACTGTAAGATTCCGAGTATTTTGGGCCGCGGTGCCAAAGTAGTGTAGTGTTAATCGAAGGAAGGGGGATCAATCGCCGGGTGTAGACCTCCACGAGCATCCAGCTGCCGCGACCGTCGACGAGCACCATCCAAGACGTGTTCATGCCGACCCAGTACATACCGTTAATGTAGTTTAGGGTGACGGGGATCAGATCGCAGTCAAGGGGGTTGATGCTCGCCACCCTACGATCGTCATGCTGCGTGACATGCCGTTTCTGAAGATCAGGCGGCATCAGCAAGCAAGGAGCTGGCTTAAAAAGCTCCGGCCTGAGGGCTTTGAGTAAACGGTACAGCCCCGACGAGCACGGGCGAGCGGCATGGTACTGAGATTGTCCACACGCGAAACAATGAGCTTGATTACCTCTGTGGGGAGCGAATTCCAGCCACTCTTTCGGCGGACGCTGTTTGGTTCTGCCATTGTTAGTGCTTGGGTTTCGGATGGGGGGGGAGGCGCCTTAGCGGGGATGGAAGAGCGGAAAAAGATGGAGAAGCGAATATGTGCTGCGGGAAGTGGACAGGTGATGATGACTACAGCACGCCGCTTGACTTACGAGACACATACCAGCAGCGTAGGTTCATATCGAAGTCAGACAACTTGCTTGACTGATCACAGTACTAGTACTCCCTACAGTACCTGCTACTATGCCCTAACTTGCTTGAGTAGAGTAGTAGTGGAGTAGGACTCTGCTCTACTACTAGCACCGGAGGAGTAGTATGTTCTAATCTAAAATAGTTGCAAACTTCAATGCCCGAGCGTGGAACGACTACGAACCGCCATCGCTGCTAACTCCAATCCTGCAAGTCATGGATTTGTTTCTTTTTAACTTTCTGTACGAATCTGTAGCCAGCCTGCAAGTCATGTACACTGTACTGACAGTGGAACCCACAGAGTACTTAGAATACAAGATTAAGGATGCAATTAACTTTTTATAGAGGGAGAATCATACACGCAATTAACTCAAATGTATTGGACGTGACTCTATTATTCTCCAATGGCAACCGACAAATTTCCTCCCGCGGGCCGGAGTAGGTTTCTCGGTTTGCACGTGGGTTTAACGGAGCGGTTTGATGGAGGCGAGGAGGTGTGTTCAGCCGGGCGTGCAGTGGACGGCACAGTACTATTCAATTTGACAACTACAACTAGTATATTATAAAAAACAAAGAAGAGTAGTAGAGATAGAGATAAGAATAGAGACTAGGGAGGAGCACCATCTACTGCTTCGTGGGCTACTCCTGCGCTCCATTCGGCGGCCGCAACGTCCCCTACAGCCACTCCCTCCTGCGCTCCATTTGGCGAGCGCTGTTGAAATTTGGGGAGCGCACTCTCGCGACTGCTAGCAGCGACGACTTCACCGACGACGACTTCTTCCCCGACCTCGGCAACCTCTTCCTCAACGACATGGGCGACAACCTCAACGCCAATGGTGCTGCTCCCATTGCACCGCATGTATTTCTGTCCTTCCTGTTTGAGATCGTGGTAGAATTCATGTTTCTAGTCTGTGTCCTAGATTCGATCTGTTCATCTACTATGCTAGTCTGCATGATTAGTTTAATCTATTTTATAGCCGTCATGATTTATTTTGTGCTTATTCGGACTAAATCTCGTAGTAACTTGCTCATATATTCAACTGGCAGAACGTTCCCTACAGCCACTCCCATTTCATGGACGGCCTGGTCGATGCCTCCAAGGAGCCCTTCGTCTACTGCTATGAGTGCCCAGTGCCGTTTTGGGGCTCACCGGCAGACATCGTGCATCACCTAACGCAGGCATGCGGCAATCACTACTGGCCCTTGGCGAAGAATATCAAGTACGAGACGAGCTACCCGTTCACCGTGCCGGAGTCGCTAGAGGATCAGCGCCACCTGCTAGTCTCGGAGGAGGACGACAGCGTCTTCCTCTTGATCGTGGCCACCGGCGAAGCCCGCGCAGGCCGCCGCCACATCTCTATAGTGTGCGTCAGGGGCGACGCCGCTGACGCTGGCACTGACACGAGGCCGATGTACGGGTGCGTGCTCACTATTACTACCCCTCGGAGGTCCGTGGGCGGCGACACTATCTACGCCAAGCATACTTGGACTCTGCCGAGCTGGGACTTTCCCGCCGATGTGGACATGGAAGACGCACGGTGTTATTTGACCCCCAACAATGTGCACGGGGACTCCAAGGAGGTTCACCTGGACATCTGCATATTCAAGTTAAATGTTGATCATTAGTCTTCGCTCAATGTAATCCGATGTCTAAGCATGTGGAGACTTCCATGCATGATCTTGCTCTATTGGAGTATCGCGCATGAATAAAAGTGTATCCATTTATGGTTTAGTCTAGAATCTTTCGTGTATGATTTTTACTACAGTACTGGTGAAAGACTTATGATGAACCATTTCTTACATATCCTCTACCCCCTTCCAAGTCATCCCGATTTAATCCCTCCGTCTAGGTGTATAAGGGCATGGTTAATACTTAAATAGTATAGCCAACTGTTGACTATAAGAAAGTGCCATGTCATCTGTAGCCAACATGTATAACAATGGATACTCAAAAACTAATTCTTGAAGATCATTTCCTGCAAAGCACAATAAGAGTTATTGCTTCACAAGTTTTGGATGCAGGTTGAACAGTTGAACGCTTTTGTTTGCAAAAGATACTTTTTTATCTATTTCACCCGGATGTTTGTGAGCTCTAGAGATGAAATAATATCTGAACAAACCTATAGATACCCGTTACACATGAGATGACCCCCTTTGTCAAAATAAACAACTCCCCGATCAATGCATTTCACTCTTCTGTGCAACGCACGGGCACCTTACTATAGATTAGTATGACCAAAAATTGAACTACCATTATATATAGTACGATAAATGATGATGCATGTCACCTAAAATTATATCATTGAAAACTATGTTCAAATACGAATCCAACGATATTGTTTTTGTTGACATGCACTAACATTTTGTCAGTTAAATCTTCAGTCAAATTCAATGGGGGATAAACCACGACCGATGTAGTAGTACTAGTGTAGAGGGCGGCGCTGCATGGGAGTCTCACCTCTCACCCCGCTCGTGGCGCGGCAGTAAAGCCGTCATATCACAAAACCCAACCACTCCCAGTTATAAGTTGCCTGGTAAAATAAACGGACAAGCAACCATCACATCCCTCCGTCTTTTTTGCATTTCATCTCTCTGCATTTACTTTCTCCGGTTCATCTCGCACACTCGATCCCTAGCTACTACTCCTAGTATCCCTAGTTACTACTCCTAGGGCCAGTTCTTTTGGCGGCTTCCCCAGCTTTTCCCATAAGACTAGTCACAGTGGAGAGTAACATTAAGGCGCCTCACTCATTTATTTGGGCTTCTAAACTACTACTAGTAGTACCTCCGTCCTGGTTTATTCCTCACCATTGTAATTTGTGCTAAATTTTGACCAAAGATTTAACTGATAAAATGTTAGTGCATGTGACATGCACTAACATTTCATTAGTTAAATTTATGATCAAAATTTGACACAGATTACAATGGGGACCAATAAACCAGGACGGAGGTAGTAGTTATGGGATTACTAATCTAGAAGCCTAAAAGAACTGGCCCCTAGTACTCCTACTAGTAGTAGTACTCAAGTTGGAATTCCAATTGCACGGCACAACTTGTTAGGCAAAAAATTCGATACAGGGTGTAGGAAGCAGTTTGGGAATTTGCATGCCTTTCCAACCAGTGAGATACTCCGTACAAAGTACGACAGAGAAATAACCACAGAGAAGGAAGCTAAAAGTAAACAATCAAATGAGCATTTTTGCATTTGTTTTGCATTGAATAGTTTCACAAGGTTTACTAGTGCTGTTTTTCTACTTTTACAAAAACCGCATCTTAATGTTAAAACGCGCATTTGCGTGTACATATATAAGTAATAGTAGTACTCCCTCCGTCTAGGTGTATAAGTCTTCCCTCCTTCTTGGTCATGGTGCACAACCAAAGATGACTTATTGACCTGGACGGAGGGAGTAGAACAGTCTGCAATCATATATCGAGAGAGACGTGTAGTGCGATAGTATATAGTAAAGTTTGTGCTATATGCACGTACTTGTAAAATGCGTACGAATACACAAGGTTTCCATACTTTCCCTTTTACATACTTAATTAAGGACGCTAAAAATTCCTAAACGTTTGGGATTTATCATTTACGTCCCAAAACTAATGAGATCGCCTTACGAAACAAAAATTATACTCCTAAAAGCCACGACGCTCGCAGGAGCGCTTGCGGCACGCCACGAGTGCCCTGGTGCGCGGCCGTTTCCGAGCGCGCCGACACAACGCCTCTTCCTCAGCCGCGCAACTCACGAGGTGTTGATTGGCGGCTTGCCGGCGGGCGAGCGCGATCTCACCGGTGTGATGATCCGGCGCCAACAGGTACTCCTCCTCGCTGGAAGCGTGCACCCGGTCCACGTACCGCCAAGCGTAGATGAGGCGCTTGGGCCCGACTGCACTCAAGGCGTCGGCACGGGCATCCTCCGCCACCCTCATGGCCCTCGCGCGAGCCTTCTGCCAAAGAGCCAATTGCCTGACTCTCTCGGACGCGACATTGGCCTCCCAGGCAGCTTGTTCCGCAGTGCGCTTCTCTTCCTTGGCCTTCTTCTCCGCCTCTATTTTGGCGCGCTCTGCTGGAGGCAAAGCCTCCCACAAGGCGACATCCATTTCTTCCCAAAGCTCCTCAAGGCTGGGGGGCTCGGCGGGCGGCGCGGCGTTCTCCTCATAGCGGGGAGCCGACGCGTCCTCCGACGCGCGTGCTGGCGAGATTGGGAACGCCGACGCGTCCACCTCCATGTGTTGCGGCGAGGAGCGGAACGCCAACGCGTCCTCCTCGACTAGCGGCGGCGAGGAACGGAATGGCGATGCATCGCGTCGCGGCAAGGAGCGGAACACCGACGCGTCCTCCTCGACTAGTGGCGGCGAGGAACGGAACGGCGACGCGTCGCATCGCGGCGAGGAGCGGAACGCCGACGCGTCGCGCCGCGGCGAGGAGCGGAACACTGACGCGTCCTCCTCGACTAGTGGCGGTGAGGAATGGAACGGCAACGCGTCGCGTTGCGGCGAGGAGCGGAACACTGACGCGTCCTCCTCGACTAGTGGCAGTGAGGAAGGGAACGACGACGCGTGACCGTCCGCGCGGTGCAGCGAGGGGCGCCTAGGGCTTGGGAGGGGCGAAGCCATGGTGGTCGACGTGAGAGGGAGGGGAGGAGATAGTGATGAACGTGAATGTGAGGGGGAGGAGATAGCGATGTCGTGGGAGGCGCAGTATTTATAGCGAGCAATGGCACACCTACATAAGATATGGACTGAGCTGCACTAACTTAACTGCAGGTCCAGTTGCGTCACTGACATGTGGGCCAGACCCCTGTTGGGCCCATATGTCAGTGAACCAATGCACCAGCAGTTAAGTAACAGCTACGTGGGCATATTTGTTGGAGTAAATTACGGGGGAGGGAAGGGGTGGAAATATTGCTGGTCATAATGGATTGGACGAGCGTGGCGGGAGGAGAGTCATGCATGCTGATTTTTTCCACACGGGGTGGAGTGGTGGGACCGCCGGAGGGAGAAGGAGAGTCTGGCAGGCATATTGTTTCCACACATGGAGAGGAAAAGATTTGGAGACGAACGGGCTTCCTGCAGGTATGGGGAACGGTGCATAATAAATCTCATCTTGCATGCCGGGCTAGGTATAGTCTCAAGTCATTAAAAACATACACGCCCCACACATGTTCATATTTCAAGGTGCACAAAATTATTGCATGCGATGATTAAGGCTGGCCATAATGGTGGTATCTTAGCTGGTATCATGCACACGGGAATAGCAAACATGCTGATGTGGCAAAGAATTAAAGAAGAGAGGGGGGTTAGAGTAACTAGTGTTCATGCATGCATTGGTAAACACATTTTTTTGTGAAGAACTACAAAAACTATTCCACCGCCTCTATCTTGCTAAGAGTAGGTCAAATTTTTGAATCGAGCCCTTTAAACTAGAAGGGAGGTAGTAGTACTCTAATAGCTAACCTTGGCCCTGTTTGCATCCATGTGTTAGAGTTAGTTTGGGTTAGTTTGAACTCAACTAACCCAAAAAAATCTAACCCACCCAAGAGGTGCTTTAGACTACTCATTATAATCAGTATTGTAGATATTGTTATTTTTAGTATAAACGGTTAACGGAAGTAAAAAGGACCAGAGGGAGTATCATGCATGCGGAGTACGCAAAAAAATTGCTCATTTATAGCCGGTCGAAGTCTCAAAGGGCGCGACCGCGCGAGGGAGGCGAAGGTCGTGGGAGGCGCGACGGTTGACGGAATTAATTGAAGTTACACACAAGCCGGCATGGCGTGCGAATAGGCAGAAGCTATACCGTCAGGCCTACGATATGGGTCTAGTAGACATGACATCTAGTGGGTCCCGCATATTTCTCGAGAACTCTTTGGGGGCTTGCAGCCGTTTATCCACCGGGCAAGCCAAGAACCCCACGCCGTTCGCACGACCTACTCGTCCCCGTCTTCTACTAGTACAATAACTTAAAACAGTTCGCTCCCAGTCGTCCCGTCCTTCCACATTACGGCAGTTCCACTAATCCTAACCCTCCTCCCAAATCAATGGCGTCCCAAATATCCATGATCGGCAGTGAGTACAACGTTAGAACCATCACCGGCGATGAGTTCGACGTCATCTACACCCGTTCTTCCGCAACGGTGAAAGAATGCATTGCTCGCTTCAAACGCATGTTCGAAAACTCAAATGATGAGTGGGTCGCTGGGCTAGATGTTGAGTACACCACAGTCCTGGGAAGCCAAAAGAAACTAAAGGAGGCAGAGAAGAAGAAGCCCGCGGTGATCCAGGTTTGTGTGCATGACTTATGCTTGGTCTACCACATATGCCATGCTGACGTTGAGTGCGAGGAATTTAAGAAGTTCCTCAAGGGAGGCCGAGTCAAATTCGTTACTATAGACTTTATGAACGACAAGGAAATCCTGGGTCGGATAGGCCTCGTTGTAGGCGACCCCTTCGACCTCGAGAAGGAAGGGCTGGTGTCCTCCTCTCAGCCTTCAATGCTGACCCTAGCAGCAGCCATGATTGATCGTTCGTACGCTAAACTGAAGAAACCTCTTCACGAGTTTCATCATGCATGGGAGTCGAAGACATTAGATGAAGATCACATCCTGTACACAGCAATGGATGCCTACCTTTGTTTACATATCTACAAGGGTTGGATGAAGAAGCAGAGCCCAGTGTCCGGTTCAAGCAAAGAAGCGTCGGCGAAGAGGAAGAGGGACGAGGACGAAGTCGAGGACGTGGACTCGGACTCCGAGTAGGTGGCAGTGCCGTCGCTCAAGCTGGTTCTACTGCAGTGTCAAGCAGACTAGTTGCTTAGTTTATTTTCAAGGGTGTGTTGTGCTGAGGCCCCAGCAGAACTATGTTTATGTTCTTTCTCATTATTTGAACTCTTTAGTACGTACAGTATTACTAGTACTATGTGCTACTACCGTTCTTATTGCAGTTGGTACTACTGCTCGTATCTTCGTGTTCCTACTGTAGTTAATACGTTCGTACTAGTAGTATAATTTGGGTCAGTCGAATTGTGAAAGAAGTTCGACGGAGTGAAGGAAGAAGATGGTAGGGTGCCCATGATCTATCTTATGAGTGTTGGGTGTGGAATGCAGTTCGCCGGAAAAAAATGGATCGTGCCCGGGGTTAAACGGATGGCGGGGGTGGGGGAGCATGGCGGTGGCAGGCGGTTCAGGGGAGGGCGCGGCGGCGGCGGCAGGCGGTTAGGCGTGTGGCGGGCTGAGAAGATGAACCGTGCATCTATTTCGGAGGTTGAAGAAGCCCTTCTAGCCATCCATGTTGCATCAAACGGCTCACAAGAGTCGACTGACCCAAATTGCTCCTTCAGATTGCAGGATCCACGTGACATTCAAGGTCTCGAAGGTAGATTCCGCGTCCACACCCGGTTTGCGGGCTCGACGCGCGGGCGACCGACTTCCGCCACGACAGCCACCATGCGTGCCTCCTCTGCGCGGGCGGAGACTACAATGACATGCTAATTCCTCCTCACCGGCGTGCCGGAGCACGCGCTCGTCCTCCTCTTCCTATGCTGCGTGCATAGACGCGGCTCCACAACCTACTCGCGTGCTTGGCAGCGCGGCGGCATCGTGAGGAGGGACTGCAGACGACGTGAGCGGGCGAGCCGTCGGCTTGGCGGCGACACGGCGCTGATGGGCGGGAAATTGTTGGCCGGAGCAGGTGGGCGCCAGCATGCGCAATAGCGGCGGCGGCATATTGATGAGTGCGCGTATGGGAGCTCAGTTCAGTTTTATATAGGGTTGGTCAAACTTAAAAGAAAACCGTACTAGTACACGTAAACATTAGACATAGGCAGCGCTTTTATTAGTTACCACAACCACGATACGGAATCCTGTGCAAGCGCGTGAACCGCGGCCGCGCGGTCGATCGAACGGTGCATCACCGTGTCGCGCTCGAAGGACATCCACCGAACCTTTTTGTGTGTGTGAAAGCAATCCCCGAATATTACTCAACTTTTTTTCTGGGGAAAGTTCTTGACGCTACAATATTTCCATATATTTGAATTTAGCTCCAGTTCGTGTTTATTTGGATTTGGACGTTTTAGGTGCGCCCTAGTTTTTTTTAATACTGATTTTGGGGCTGTTTGGTTCCGAGCCACCGTTTGCCAAGCCAAAATTTGGCAGCCACAGTTTAGTTGGCATGTGTTTGGTTTTTGCCCCACTTTGTCTTGCCACACTTTATTGCCCCTATGGCCCACTTGTCATAGAGACAATGTTGCCACACTTTCCTAAGGTTAGTTCTTCAAAATGAGAGCCACAAGTTGGCAAGCCTAAGGGAATCTTGCCACACTTTTTGAGTGTATGTAATGTGGGACCCTAATGTGGCTTGCCTAAGGTGTGGCTTGAACTAAACACCCACCTAAGTTGGTCAAACTTGCCTAACCTTAGGTGTGGCAACCTTAGGCAAACTTACGGGCTGTTTGGTTTTTGGCCTAGGAATGCCACATTTTGCCACACAATTTTTGCCACACTTGCCTAAGGTTAGTTCTTTAAAATGAGGGGCTGTTTGGTTTGTGACTAACTTTGCCAAAGGTTGCCACACCTAAGGTTAGGCAAGTTTGACTAACTTAGGTGAGTGTTTGGTTCAAGCCATACCTTAGGCAAGCCACACTTGAGCCCCACATGGCATACACACAAAAAGTGTGGCAAGATTCCCTTAGGCTTGCCAACTTGTGGCTCTCATTTTAATGAACTAAGCTTAGGCAAGGTTGGCAAAAATGTGTGGCAAAGTGTGGCAATGCTAGGCCTAGAACCAAATAGCCCCTGAGAGCCACAAGTTGGCAAGCCTAAGGGAATCTTGCCACACTTTGTGAGTGTATGTCATGCGGGGCCCTAGTGTGGCAAACAGTATATTGCCTAAGGTAAGGCTTGAACCAAACACCCTCCTAAATTGATCAAAGTTGCCTAACCTTAGGTGTGGCAAGATGTGGCAACCATAGTCACAAACCAAACAACCCCTTAGTCTCAAACCAAACAGCTCCTGTGTGTGTGACTGAGAGAGAACGTGTGTATGTGTCCATATGTGTGTTGTGGCGGAAGGGCAATGTGGAGACGGTGTGCATGTGATAGAGACATAGAGAGGTGTGAATGTGCAAATGATCATGCATGAGTGAGACATAGACAGATGCCGATACATTTTGTATACATGAGAGAACGGTCTTCTATTTTACTTGTGTGTGTGTGTGTGAGAGAGAGAGAGAGGAGCATCCGTAACACAACAACCATCTCTCTCGATTCGTCCATCCCTCGCACGATCGCATATAACACATGCATCAGCGCGCACATTTTGACACCCTCACCCGGCCCCTGCCCACCTCAAGGCCCGCACATTGCTCTCTATCTCGCACGCACAATCTCTTCGTGAATACCCTGTTTAGCAAGTAGCTTTCCATCACATACACACACATTTCTCTCCCTAGGTTTGTTTTCTCTCAATATCACACACACACACACACACACACACACACACACACACACACACACAGAGACAGCACACATCACACACACCCCTCCCCCGAGCACACAATTTATCCCCATCCAAGGTTATATGGCGACCACTCTCGCTTGTGCTTCTTCGCATCCCAGCATGCACAACACCTCAATCTTCAAAGTGGGCATCGAGGAGATCGAAGACGGCGACCACACTACGCTAGAGAGTGCGGGGCCATTTGGAAGCAGGATGATGTGACGACGACTGACTGACTCCTCCCCCCACCCTGTCTCTCTCGCACAAAATTACCAATCTCTCTCTCCCCCGCACAAATTTATCAATCCCTCAACCCACGAGATCCTTCCCCTCTCGTCCATGTTTTTCCAGCTCTCTCATCAAACCTGTTGTCTCTTCTCCTTCCACGTGTACAGAATCCGGATGCACATTCATCTCACGTATATTACATGTCTCCATCTTTCTCACGGACCTAACTTCTTCCTCTCTCTTTCTCTCTCTATCTCCCTCTTTCTGTTTTGTTAGGTTTGTCTCCTACTCTCTCGTCCACATACATACAATCTTTCCCGCCCTATCTGCTCCATCTTCGCAAGCTCTCTCTGCACGTTTCATTCACACATTGGGATATGTTCAAAATGTTGCTTTTATAATGGCTGATGTGGAGTTATTGTTGGTTTTGTTGCATCCTACAAAGTAATAACTATGAAATGCATTTTGATTGTCATTTGACTGGGATTATGCGAGTTTGAGCATGTTGTGAAGTACTATAGACCTCGTATACATCTTGGAATTCGACAATGATTGTAACTATTGAATTGTATAGACCATTACATTCGAAGTCAGTAGCCTAAAATATTTATTTCACAATTTCAACAAATGATTAATTCACTACATACTAAGAAAACAAATGTGTACACCCTCCGTTTTTATTTAAGTCTGCGTATTAGCATTGGTCAAAGTCAAGTTTTGTAACTCTCAGAAAGTTTATAACAAATAAATACAATAACAAATAAATACCATTAGATTCATTATTGAATGTACTTTCACATCATACATATCTGTTATGGTAAATGTTTATATTTTTCTATAAACTTGGTCAAACTTTAGGAAGTTTGACTTCGGTCAAACCTAATATGCAGAGTTTACTAGTACTACTCGCTAGTTGCTTAGCCGAATCACCCAACACGCCACACGGGGAGTTCAGTGTCACAAAATTTTGAGGTCGGCGGGAAAATCTCCCGCGACCCTGATTCGAGAAGTGGGAAGTTACCATCATAGCCTTCGGAACAGGCCCACGGATGACGGTTGGTAGGGGACTGTTTTCGTAACTTCAGGTTCACCCTACCCAGCCAACCCCACCCCGGCACCCAGAGTAGTACACCTGAATACTCCCCATTTTCTATCCCCACCGCAAAATAGACTTCTCCACGGCACCGCAGCCTTCGTGCTCCTCCCCTTCTACATCGGCGCACTCGTCCACCGCAGCGCATCTGCCTCATCGACGACCTCGTACGCCGCACTGGAGCCGGTCCACCGTCGTCGTCGTACACGGAGCCTCTTCCCCGGCACCGTCTTCCACGGTCTCGGATCTACTTCTCGGAAGCCGACGCCAAGCGCAGAAGCACCACCGTCGTGGACGATGAACTGACTCCCGTTGCCGACCATGACTCACAGAGGCCGCCGCGACCATCGTTCTCCTCCTTGATTGGTAATGTGTGTATTGAATCACTTAGCAGTACATGTGCAGTTCCAATTTTGTTCATACCTACCCTTCAAATTTCCTGGGTGCTATTGTTCCCGTAAAAGTAATTGGTTATAGCCTCCATTGTCCAATAGAATATCAGCTTGTGATTGTGCGTCGCTCCTGTATCGCGCTGTGCTTGGGTAGGTATTTCATCTATAACCAGTAGTGTGGCAAATGATGGATAGTTTTTAGAAGTAGCAAGATGCCCATGCGTTGCACGCATCAAGATGCATTTGTATGAGTAGTTTATCTTGTGGGAGAAAAGGATGAACGAGGGAATGCCTTATTTGCAAATGCGGAGAGGGGTGTGGGTATCTTTTTGCAAAATTGCCACAGTTTCCTTCCTATCCGTCGGATATAAATCGGATGGCCTATATTGCAGGATGGCAGGAACACCATCATCACCAACTCTGTTTTTTAGAAGAGAAGGGAAAAAGTAGAGAAAAAAATAGAGAGTAGAGAAGTAGAGATAAATATTAAATATAAAATAAATATAACAGTAGAGAAGAGAGTACAGATAGCAGAGACGTCGGGAAAGGATTGCGCGCGGGGGGGGGGGGGGGAAGTGGCCGGGCGTGCGCTAGGTTTGGCGCGCGGCGTCCGGCGCGCTTTATAAATCCAACGCCCTCCCACCGCTCTGTGCCTTGCCACCGCTCTCTCCCCGCTCTGTGCCTCACCACCGCTCTCTCCCCGCTCTTTCTCGCCTCCCCGCTGCCGCGCCACCATGCCGCAGCGTTACCGGGAAACATGGGGATACCGCGGCGTCCGCGCGCGCCCCTCCAGCGGGTTCTCCGCCGAGATCCGGTTCCGCGGGACGCGCCTCGGCCTCGGCAATTTCGACACCGCCAACGAGGCCGCCCGCGCGTACAACGCGGCGGCGTGGCGCCTCTGGTGGCCTCATAGAACATTGAACTTCCCCAACGTGCCAACGCGGGAGCGGGCACAGGAGCTCGCGCCTCTGCCATGGCTTATCACCGACGAGGATCGTCGCGACAACCGGAGGCGGGAGCACCATCTCGGCATCGCCGAGATGGACGAGGAAGCCATGGTGCTGTGGCGCCAACGCTTCCAGCAGGACATCATCAACGAGTGCGAGTTCTACGAGCAAAGGAGGGCGGAGAGGGATAAGAGGAGGGCGGTGCGAGCCGCCTATCGCGAGGACAAGCGTAGGCGAAAAGCGGACGCTCAATTCAACATGAGGCTAGGAGCAGTGTCGCCCTGGGAATCCGACGATGATCGGTATCTTCAGGCCTACAGTCAGATGTCGGAGGAGGACATCACCGAGGAGGAGTTGGACAACGAGGAGTAGTTGAATAATCTATTTTTTATCTATCTATGCTGAGAAGTATCGTCTACTCTCGATCTCAGCACTGTAAACGCTTTTTTAAAGCGCCGCGCGTTGGGATTCTGTTGGAGATGCTCTAACATGGCAGACGAGTTCTTTAATGTTGCCCACAAGATGCGCGAGTATTACTAGTAGTATATTTTTCTTGCCATGTTGAGATTTTAAAACCATGAGTGCGAACATGCAGAGGAGCAATGAAGACCAAACACGGGATATTGGGGACATCTTCAAGCAGCGTGGCAAGTTAAAGAGGAGCTGCACCGAACCTGTAAAACAAGCTTTGGTAAGTAACAGCCTTTCAATTACTCTCGTTTAGCCTCGTGTTCTTCGATGTGTATATATTGTAGTTTCTGTTTCTCTTAAGCCTCGTGTTCTTCGATGTGTCATAAGAAGAGTCTTAATCGTCCTAATGCTTTCGTTTTTAGCTTGATGTAGGAAGTGGGTGTTCTCACCTTGTAGTCTGTTCTTATATTATTTTTCCTTTGAATTCACTTCTCCCAGTTCTGTTTATCTGGCTTCTACTAAATGGATCTGGGTTGCTCTGAGTAACTATCTAAAAAAGAAGTAACTTCATGTCAGGATGCAGTTCCTGCGAGGAGGGAAGTATGGTCAACCTTGAGATCACGTTTCCAGAATGAGGCTGGATTACACACAAGGTGCTAGTTCCCTAATGATGCTGGATTAGACACAAGGTGCAAATTCCCAGATGATGTTGGATTACACACAAGCCAGGTGGAGTCGTCGGCTGTTCGTGTCCTCATGGCTCTAGTAAAGGCTGAAAGAAAGCGTGCAGCAGCCCTTGAGAATGTAGCTGAGTTCCTGAAGAAGCGAAAAGAGCAATCAGATGCTCTCTTCACCCATGCCAAAGAAGAGATGGAAGAAGCCAGAAATAAGCTAGCAGAGGCAGAGCAGGCTAGGCGTCTCCTGCTATCTAAAACTGTTGTCAATACAAAATTTCCTTCATAGTAGCTAGGTTCAAATGTTTATCCAGTCAGCATCCCTGTTGTGATGTCCGTGCATCTACTGATGTGGCACAAAATATTTTTTTTTCGGGTCATGTAATAACAGCAATTACTTTCCAAACAATAACAGACGAAGCATTGGACATGGTATAGTTCACGCGCAAGCCCGACATTCCAAGTTCAACTTCCACATCAAACTCATGTTCACAGATATCTCCACATTCATACATAATGTCCACAACCATGATTCACATCAAAGCCAAAAAAAATTTGAGGAGAGTTATGAATAAAGAAAAACCTCTAGTTCCTGCTACCAGTGCGAGCACAACAAGTCAAGACCATGCGTAATTAATTATATTTTGGTCATTTTTTGTGTTCTAAAATGCCGGCCGGCTCGCGGAAGGACGTGTTGCCAGCACACGCGCGGATTCAATGAAGGTAGGCGGGGCAGTCTGAAGCCGGTTGCATGCGGCGAGGAGGCGTGTTCAGCCGGGCCTGCAGCAAGTGGGGCCCTCTTGGCCGGCGCGCCGGTTCAATGCCTGCACTATGGGAGGTCGCGTCCGTGTCAGAGCAATCACTCTCTCCAGTCCTTTTTTATTTGCGTATAACAAAATCTCGTTTTCCATTCACATTTTACAAGTAAAATTTATGGACAAACTTTGACCCAAAATACGATGGGGCTAGTAAACCAGAATGGAGGTAGTAGTTTTTTTTAATCAAAGAAGGGTTTCCCCCTTCCAATTTTCATTACTGAAAACCAACATCTAAATCTAAACATAGTATTTGCCCTAGAACTACTAGGTTCAACATCTCACAACATAAACCCATACAACCAAACGCCAAGGAGGTACGTACTACTATGAATTGCATTTTCACTCCATACCAATCGTTCTAAAAACTACTTAGTACTTATAATGCGCCATTGAAAATCGGAACTCTTAATCCCACTAAAAAATGGTATTTTAAACGTGGCTACTCGATCTGTGGCAACTGGAGAGCCACCGCCTCCAAGTCGTTCACCTGTGGTCCCGACCATCAACTCATACGGATCAAATTATCACGCGACCTGACTATTCCTACAAAGGTGCGCTCCACCACGTACCCGGTACCCGCGAATGCAGCAATCGTGCACCTAGGATTTTAGGGTTTATTTGTTAACATTGCCTTTACGTAACACTTGTGTGTGCGAGACAGCGAGAGACCGACTGCGTGTGTGCGCCTCTTCTCTTCGTATATGTACTCCAATGTTTGTCTGGTGTCCAAAAAATTATAATAACTACTAGCAATGTGCCAATGCGTTGCCACACGATCTGAGTAGATTAATACATATTCACCGATTTGATAGGAAAAAAAGTCTAGTTTTGAAATACGTATATCACTAAAAAATTGTTATGTTTCACTCAAAATATATTCCTTTGGCGGTTTTGATGAGATAAGGGAGGAATGCTGTTGGTTTCAAGATTCGAGAAGTGGTATATGTATAATTTCTACTCTTACTAGCAAGATGCCCGTGCATTGCACGGAACATCAAGATCTTGTGGGAGAAAAGGATGAACGAGGGAAGGCCTTATCTGCAAATGTGGAGAGGAGTGCGGGTAAATTGCCATAGTTTCATTCCTATCCGTCAGATGTAAATCGAACGGCCTATATTGCAGGATGGCAGGCCCACCATCATCACCAACTCTGTTTTTTATCCCTACTCTTATAAAAAGCATAGTCGGTGATGATCGTGTGCCTTCCATCCTACAATATAGGTCATTCGATCTATATCTGACGGATAGGAAGGAAACTATGGCAATTTTGCAAAAAATTACCCACACCCCTCTCCACACTTGCAAATAAGGCCTTCCCTTGTTCCTTTTCTCCCACAAGATAAAATACTCATACAAATGCATCTTGATGTTCCGTGCAACGCATGGCCATCTTGCTAGTTGTTGCAAAAAGCCCATGTGTGTGAGAGAGAGAGGGAGAGAGGAGGAGGACGGAGTGCATGTGTGACAAAGACACAAAGAGTGTGTGTGCGAGAGGTATCAGCTTAAAATGAGGCGATAGTGTGTGTCTGCACGATCGAGAGGGCGTGTCTCAAGAAGGGAAGAAAAATCTACATAGATACAAGGAGCGGGAGAGAGACATGTATGCGATAGTGGAAGCACGAGTGTGCGGGTGTATAAACCTATCTAGATGCTAGTCGATAAATGTTTGTGAGAGAAATATGAGTCAGGGGTGCGAAAGCGAAAGTTTTGTGTGTGTGAGAGAGAAGGTAGTCGGGAAGGGGAGTGGAAGCAGGAGTTCTGTGTGAGAGAGAGGGGGGGAGTTTGTCTGATCAGTAAACAAATGAATAATGTCAGTCTGGGATGAAGACGAAAAGGAGACCGCAACAAATGTTGTGTCTACAGGAGAGAGAGAGTAATTTTAGTGGTATGATTCATATCTAGAGACATATAGGGTGTGTGGGAGAATCCCATAGAGAGAAAGACAAAGTGAAAGACGAGTGGAGACTGTGTGTGTGGCGGTGGAAAAGAAAGCTTAGGTACCTACTGATACGAGAGAACGGTAGAGACGTGAGAGACAATGAAAATCATGTAATGTATAATGATAGGGAGAGTGTGACACTTCTCAAGGGAGACGTCGAGAGACCATGTTTGCGAGGATAGGAGAAACATGAAGTGAGCGTGCGGGTGAGCTGGAGAAAAGAGAGTGATAGCTACATGAAGGAGCATGCATGCAAGAGAGATGGGCATGAAAGGAGTGAACATAAAAGGGATTCAAATATTTGAATTCGAGATGATGATACATGTAATTCATACTCGAACCAAAATTGATCTATCAAACATGCATACTCATATGAATTCACGCGCATCTATGTTATTTAATATGTAGATATTACTGATCCATACAATTTAGTAGAACATAATTTGGTTTAATGTTTTGAATTCAACCTTATGATTTTGAGATCATTGTATTTGTAAATCATATTATACATATAAAGGAGCAGAATTCTTTGTTGTGCTTTTGAAAGTATATATAAAAAAAATGATGTATATAGAATTTTATTCCAATCGAAAATGGACCCCGCCCGAAAAAATAGAATACAAACGGGATTCGAATTGAGTTGGCACGGTAAACGTGCCCTCTGCAAAATTTGAACGAAGCGGGGAAAGTCGCAGTAACCGCCCGAAACCAAAATCTGCGAGATGGAAATTACCACTGCCTATCCCTGCCACGCAAAGCCTATGTGCTTGATTTCTATAAGTTTCGATAGGGGTAGGTTTGTAATTTCACTCAAACGTGACATAACCGCCTCTCACCCGGATTCATACACGGTGGGCGCCAAAACACAGTGTGTCCTTGGCCGAAATCGACTCCCTCCCCGATTCGTACACGGTGGGCGCCAAAAACAAACTCTCATCGGCAAATATTCGGTGTATGCGAGATTACCATCCTGTCCCCAACCGACTAATATTGATGTGATGTAGGAAATTTGAAACGGGGGCTAAGTTTGTCAATTTCCTCGCATTTGAGATAAGCACGCCCTGAAGACATGGTTCCTTCCTTCCTCTCCACCTCCATTTCCCCATTCGTACTCCGTGGGCGCCAAAACACCCTCTCCACCCCAGCCTCCTCCGTCCGCCACCCCATCCACCGCCGTCCTCCTCCACCATGCTGGAGCTGATACCCCGACGTCGCCGTCCATTACAAGAGATCGACCTCTCTCATCCACGGCTTCGGACCGGGATCCTTGCATCCCGTCCTCTCGCTTCATCCCCGCCGTTGTCCACCTTGCCAGCGCTGCTCCTACGACCGTCTCGTCCACCGCACCCCGCTGCCACCGTCTACCCTCCTAGATCTGCTTCCACGCCACCGACAGCCATCGCTACTGCAGCACCGTCAAATTCTCAGCAGATGTATACACGGCGCCACACCAGAGGCAGTACTCTTTCGTATCTGCTCAACTTATTTATCGCAGCAAGAAAATAGATTGCCACTGCTTTAGTCTGATTTCTTGTCCATCACTTACTTGCTAGTTGAAAGCAAACATTGGTTGCGAAGTTGCCTTTGTCCGGTTTGCACCTTCAGATCCGCAATGGCACGCTCAACACTATACTCCAATGCTTATGGTTTTCGCCTTTTATATTCCACACTAGTTAAATCACAGTAGACTAAATTTCAAAATTGGGTCAGTTGATTTTTCAGAGCTCGCCGGAGTTCGCCGGTGCGAACGAAGGGGCTCGGGTGGGGACTTTGGTTGTGGGGGGCGGTGGTGGGGCCTCGCCGAACGAAGAAAACTCGACGCAGGTGGGGGCGGGGGTGGGGGTGGCGGAGGAACACATGCGGTGGGGGCCGATGGTCCGGCCGGCGGCCCGTGCGGTGTTCTATATGGGAAGAATCAGAGACGATGAAGAAGAAGGGTTAGGAGACGTAGTATCTTCATCCAACCTCCTGAAATGGTCGACTGACCCAAATGACAAAAGTCACGTGACTTGCATGCAGACATGCCTTTATATTCAATACCATCATCGTACCTGCTTAGCACTGCTCCTGAATCCATCAAGCTAAACAACGTGCCACTCATAATTCCAAACTTGTTGCTCAAGTACGAATCTGATACGATGCTGATATTACTAAAATAGATAACATTTAATTGGTCAGCTAATGTTCCTACTTTACTTTCAAAAAAGCACGTGCACCACATATAGAGAGACAGCAGGGAGTTGCTTTCTTAATGCGCTCTGGTTCATCATGTGTGGGCACTGCGCAATGAACATTTTATTATCCAAAATCTGCTTGCTCTTCTTTAGCATGTTCCTCTTCCATTCTTCTTTAATAAGTACTCTCTCTGTTCCTAAATACAAGTCTTTGTATAGATTCCACCATGGACTACATATGGAGCAAAATGAGTGAATCTACACTTTAAAATGTATCTGGATACATCTGTATGTGATCCATAGTGGAAACCTCTACCAAGACTTATATTTTTGAACGGAGGGAGTATGATAGTAGTACAGTATGTTCCTTGTAGTGAAGATGAGTAGGGACATTTGCAGTGTAGAGGTCTATACGGTCGGTTGGTATGGACACTTTGAACTCGTCGGGCCTCTTTGATTCGTAGGATTTTGTAAACATGGGAATAGGATTTGTAGTGGCCTGCCCACTTGAATCCTATAAGAATAGCAAGGAAACGCGGGGAGTTGTGTCGCCTTTGAGAGTTACACTGATATTAACAGTACCGCACCTTCAGTTGAAGAGAGCTGGTATCCGAAGCCTTTCTAGCCGTACCGGCAATACTAGCACATATATTCCAGCAAGTTCCACTTTGCTGATTTTACTCTGATGCTTATGTTTTTCCCGTTATATCTACACTATGATCTATGTAGCTGCAAGATCGGCGAACTGGGCCCTGAGCTGGACATCTGCACCGACCTCGTCGAAACGGCTCAGCGTGCGAGATCTGCCCGGGTTAAGCCTGTCATGAAGCGTGCCTTCGTGGGTGTCATCCACGGAGGGGAATCTGAGGTCAGATCAGAATCTGGGGGTGAAACCGTCGTTTATTCCGGCGACGAGTCATCGACCGGAGACACCGAGTCGTTATATCAGTTGCAAGATGGCCGGATTGGGGGCTGTTCCGATGGTGACAGTATTCCGGACCCCTTTGATCCGCCAAATCGGGTTGCGATTTTCATGGCCGGTACACAGCCAGCGCTCCACTCTTCGACCGCAGCGGCGGTGATTTCCGGATCAGCAGCGGCGACAGCGGCCGGGGCAGGAGGCCCTGTGCGACCGCCGGCTCAGGTTTTATCTGGTTTGTTCGACGCTTTGGCAACACTGACGGCGGAGGTTAATCCGGCGAATCCAGATGAGCATACTGCGGAGATTGCAAAGGTAAAGGATCCGATCACGCAGGCTAAGGCCGATTTGGCAGCAGAGGATGCCTGGATGACTGCAGAACGGGCCGCGTTAGATGCACAGGCCTATCGGCTTATGTTGGATCAGAGTGCGTCAAACGACGTTATGAGAAGAAGGTACCGATCTCACCTGCGGCCGGTTTATGAGGCCAGAAACCTCTTTAATACCCAAGGAGCAGGGACCAGTAATCCGCCAGTGGTAAACCGGGCAGAGGAACCCAGAACGGGAGTGCCGATTCAGCCGCGTCCAACAGATCCACCCCGTCAGAACAACGTTCCGTCACAGCATGTCCCAACACCGCCGGGTCACTATTCTAACCCGATGGATAACATTGTCGTTGTCACTTCACGACTGGCGGCTCTCCCGATCGAAGGCGAGTCCCCAGTAGCGGTTGAGACACGACGAGCTAAGGAGCTCCTTCAGACAGGTTTAACTCAGCAGCAGGCTTATTCCTATAGTCGCGAAAGGATCCATTCTACTCCCCGCCCAAGCCGGAGCTACAACAGGCGTATCGATGAACCGGCCGTGTCAAGCAGTGCGCGAAACCGTGATCCGCCCCGTGGCCAAAACCCGGCAGGTGGCGGTGGTGATGCTCAGGATGTGGTGGATCATGCTAGGGCACGTCGAGATGCCGAGTTAGTGGTGCAGCATGAGGCCCGCCAGCTTACTCCGGTTCGTCCAACCACATCGGTGGAGCCAGGAGTTACTTCCAGCTCTTTGGGAGTACCGTGTCTCGCCCCAGCGCTACGCAACGTGCGTCTGCCCAAGGATTTCAAAGGCCCGCGTAAAGTGCCGAATTACACCGCCGATTTATCCCTCGAGTCGTGGGTCGAAAGCTATGAGAAGGCAATGGAGATGCTGGATGTGGATGATGCGGCATGCGCTAAATACTTCACCATGCTGTTAGAAGGAACGGCTCGCACTTGGTTGAAGAACTTGCCAGCTAACTCCATTGGGTCATGGGCCGAGTTGAGCGCCCGATTTATCCAGAATTTCAAGGATACATGCAAGCAGCCCATGTCAATTGTGGACTTAGCTTCCTGTGTCCAGGAGGAAGGAGAATCAACAACACATTGGGTGCGCCGAGTTTCGGAGATTTTGCACTCATCGGACCGCATCAACGCTGATACAGCAGTTTAGACATTGGAAGGCAATTGCCGGTTTGCACCTCTAAAGTTGAAGTTGGGACGGCTAAAACGTCACTGCAATGACATGGGGACTCTCATGGCCGCTCTGGTGAAGTATGCCGACTCTGATAGTACCAAGGATCCCGAGTCTGACGATGAAAAGACAGGGAAGGGAAAGAAGAGCAGCAACATCAAGGGGCAGCAGCATAACCCGGCGGGTCATGGAAACAGCGGTAAGCGTAAAGCAGATAACATTTTAGACTTTGTGGCTAATACAAACGCGCAGGACAAGGGCTAGCGGCGTAAAGGTAAACCGCCCCGGCGTAGTGGAGGACCAAGCCCTAATCCGGAGCGCCTGTCTTATCTGTTAAACCAGCCTTGCCCAAAGCACGGGTCGCGGGAGAAACCCGCCACGCACCTCTGGAAGGATTGTTATATCATGCAGGAGTTCAAAAATTCCGATTTTTAAGGTATGATCATGGACCGGGTGGCGGTTCAGGCCCCGAATCTCATGGCTCGGGTTACGGTGGAGGCAGTTCCAGTTCAGGTTTTCATGGTAATCAGGGTGGGCATGGCAATCAAGGCAATCAGGGCAACCAAGGTGGTTATAATCATCAGGGAAATCAACAGCAACAGCAGCAGTCGGGTTACCAGAGCAACCCGAAGCAGTTGAATAGTGGGCAGTATCATGTCTTCACCACTAGCCTGGACAAGCGTGATCAGAAGCTTCATAAAAGGGCAGTGAATTCCGTTGAACCGGCGGTGCCCCGTTATCTACGCTGGTCTGAACAGCCTATTGTGTGGAGTCGAGAGGATCATCCACCCCGGGTTGATAATCCAGGTCATCTGGCGTTGGTGGTGGCACCTGAGGTGGGAGGTTATAAGTTCACCAAAGTACTCATGGATGGGGGGAGTAGTATCAACATCCTCTACTATGAAACTTTCCGTCGCATGCGGTTAACAGATAAAAATCTTAAACCGTCCAACACGGTCTTCCATGGTGTGGTGCCTGGAAAATCGGCATATCCAGTTGGTAAGATAGCTCTGGAGGTTGCTTTTGGTGATGAGCATGATTCAAGATGAGAGACGTTGACCTTTGAGGTGGTGAAAATCAAAAGCCCATATCATGTCCTATTTGGACGGCCGGCTTATGCTAAGTTTATGGCAAGGCCCTGTTATCTCTATCTGCAGCTTAAGATGCCGGACCATAAGGGGACTATCACAGTGCATGGGAGCCGCAAGATCGCTTTGGAATGTGAAGAAGGTGATGCGGCATATGCTGAATCGGTTTGTGCAACAGAGGAGTTGAAGTTCTACAAGGACAATGTTGATCCGGCAGATATGACTTCTTTGAAAAAGCCAACTACAAAGCAGAACCGGCCTTGAAGTTCAAGTCGGCTGATGAGACTAAGCTTGTTGATTTCGTTCCTGGCGATTCATCCAAGCAGTTTAGCATCAGCGCTAACTTGGATCCGAAATAGGAAAGCGCGCTCATCGAGTTCGTCCGTGAGAACCGGGACATCTTTGCATGGAAACCTTCTGACATGCCAGGTGTACCGAGTGAACTCGCTAAGCACACACTTAATGTTGATCCCAAGTTTAAACCGGTCAAGCAGTTTCTTTGCCGGTTCAACGAAGAAAGACGCAAAGCTATTGGTGAGGAGGTAGCCAGGCTCTTGGCGGCTGGATTTATCATCGAAGTGTTTCATCCTGAGTGGTTGGCTAATCCGGTGCTAGTACATAAGAAGAACGGCACTTGGCGTATGTGTGTGGACTATACAGATCTCAACAAGGCTTGCCCAGCAGATCCTTTTGCCCTCCCGTGTATTGATCAAATCATTGATGCTACGGCGGGTTGTGAGCTCTAGATGTGTATTCTGGTTATCATCAGATCAAAATGGCAGTTAATGACCAGGAGAAGACAACTTTCATAACTCCCTTTGGAGCCTTCTGCTATGTGTCAATGCCCTTTGGCTCAAGAGTGCCCAGGCGACTTATCAGCACTATGTGCAGAATTGTCTTCGTGATCAGATCGGCCGCAATGTTCATGCGTATGTGGATGATATTGTGGTAAAATCTAGACAGAAGGAGACGTTGATAGATGACTTGAAGGAGACCTTTGATAACCTGCGAGTTTATAAAATGATGCTTAATCCGGCCAAGTGTGTTTTCGGTGTGCCAGCAGAGGCATCGAAGCTAATCCGGAGAAGATCAAGGCTATAACTTCATTGGCTAAACCGAAGTGTATTAATGATGTTCAACGCCTGGCAGGCCGGATTGCCGAATTGAGCCGGTTTATCAGTCGCCTTGGGGGGAAGGCCATTCCTTTATATCAGATGCTGAAGAAAACGGATAACTTCGTCTGGAGTAACGCCGCCAATGAAGCGTTTGAGGACTTAAAGCGGCAGCTCTCTAATCCACCGGTTCTTGCTGCTCCTATTGATAAGGAGTCATTGTTACTATATGTGGCAGCTAACGACCGGGCTGTCAGCGTGGCTATTGTGGTGGAGCGCAAGGAGGCTGGAAAGGAGTATTCGGTTCAACGGCCGGTTTATTATATCAGTGAGGTACTTATAGAGTCCAAGCAAAGGTACCCGCATTGGCAGGAACTGGTGTATGGAGTTTTTATGGCAAGCCGGAAGCTTAAGCAATACTTCCAAGGTCATCCCATCACAGTGGTCAGGTCTGCTCCTTTGGGGGATATAATCCAGAACAGGGAAGCGACCGGCCGGATTGCTAAGTGGGCTATCGAGCTTGGGCCTCACGGATCAAAATATATACCCCGAACGGCGATCAAATCTCAGGCACTTGTGGATTTCATCAATGATTGGACAAAACTGCAGGCGCCGGAAGAGAAGCCGGATCATACTTATTGGACTATTCATTTTGATGGGTCCACGCAATTGGAGGGCTCGGGGGTTGGAGTCGTTTTAACTTCCCCACGAGGTGATAAGTTTTGTTATGTTCTCCGTTTAATGTTCCCTTGCACTAACAATATAGCTGAATATGAGGCTTTACTCCATGGTCTTCGGATGGCTAAAGAGATGAATCTCAGCCGAGTTAAGTGCTTTGGCGATTCGGACCTGGTGGCTCGACAAGTGTCCAGCACTTGGGACTCCAAGGACCCACTCATGGCGGCATATCGTCGTGAGGTGGATATTGTTGCAGGTCACTTCAAAGGTTATCAGGTGGATCATGTGGACCGGCGGAAGAATGAAGCGGCGGACGCTTTAAGCCGCTTGGATTCCCAACGTAAACCGGTTCCACCTAACGTCTTTATGGATGTGCTGCATAATCCGTCCGTCAAGCTCCCTGGTGAAGAGGATTTGGCTATTCCTGATCCGGAGGCTCAGCTCGTGGCGGCTCTTCATGTTATTCCGGATTGGACGGTTCCATATTTGGCGTATATGAACCAGGGTGAGTTACCAGAAGACGAAACTTCGTCCACGCAGATAATCCGGCGGTCCAAGTCCATGACTATTATCAATGAAGAGTTACATCATTGCAGTGTGACAGGGGCATTTCAACGCTGTGTGTCTCCTGAAGAAGGCCATGAAATTTTGCGTGAGATCCACGAAGGAGATTGTGGTCACCACGCCGGTTCAAATTCTTTGGTGGCCAAGGCATTTCGTCACGGTTTCTATTGGTTAACAGCTCATGCTGATGCCGAGGACTTGGTCAAAAGGTGTGATGGATGTCAAAAATTCTCACGACACGCTCATGTACCGGCTCAGGAATTGAGGATGATTCCAATCACTTGGCCGTTTGCAACTTGGGGGCTGGATATGGTTGGGCCCTTTAAGAGATCCAAGGACAAGAAGACCCACCTTTTGGTGGCGGTTGATAAGTTCACGAAGTGGGTGGAGGCAGAGCCAGTGAGTAAGTGTGATGTGGCCACGGCGGTTCAATTCATCAAAAAGGTGATTTTCCGGTTTGGTTTTCCACACATCATTATAACAGATAATGGTACCAATTTGTCAAAAGGTGCCATGAAGGAGTTCTGTCAACGTGAGCACATCCGGCTTGATGTATCATCAGTGGCTCACCCCCATTCTAATGGTCAAGCGGAGAGGGCCAATCAAGAGATCTAGAGAGGCATCAAGCCCCGGCTTATGGTTCCTTTGCAGCGGACACCGGGTTGTTGGGTGGAGGAGTTACCTTTCATGTTATGGAGCATCAATACCATGCCCAACAGATGTACGGGTTATACTCCTTTCTTCATGGTTTATGGGGCGGAGGCGGTTCTCCCTAGCGATATCCGTCATGATTCGCCTCGTGTGGCGGCATACGTTGAAGCTGACAATGAGAAGGCACGACAAGAGGCACTTGAACTGTTAGATGAGGAGCGAGACATTGCGGCAGCCCGTTCGGCGATTTATCAGCAAGATCTGCGGCATTATCACAGCCGCCGGGTTAGAACCAGAACTTTTCAAGAAGGCGATCTGGTGCTCCGACTCATCCAGGATCAGACGGATATGCATAAGTTATCCCCCCCTTGGGAAGGACCCTTTGTGGTCTGCAAGAATCTGCACAACGGGTCATATTACCTAATCGATGTTCGAGAGCGCAAAGACTCACGTAAATCGGAGGAGGAGACCCACCGGCCGTGGAATATCGCTCATCTCCGGCCCTACAATACTTGAGCCATAGGCTCTGCTTTTGTACATAGTTATGAAAATGTATATATTATGATCAATAAAGTAAACCGGAACCTCAGCTAATGCGGGGTATCTGTTGTTTTTCTTACATCATGTGTGGTTACATGGGGCTTCTGTTTATAAAGCGGCGTCCGGTTTACCCCTTGGTTCAGCTTATCAAAGCTTTATACAATATCTCTTGGGGGCTTGGTCGTATCTGAACCATAGCTACACCTCTTGATCGGCGCAATGCCACAACATCACTTGGGGCTTGGTTGTATCCGAACCATAGTCACACCTCTTGATCGGCTCAAAGCCAAATCACTCCGGGGCCAAAGAGAGTGTTGTAAAACAACAACTCAAACATAGGCACCCACTAAGCACAGCTCAAAATGTTACTTGGGGATTCTTTGCTGTCGCGATGAACAAAGAATCTACACTTGTAATAGGATATCAAGCCATGCCTTGGAAGCCTGGTCTATACACCTAAAACCCCGGGTTAGCCTGCCTTTTTAAGTAAGTCACTCCGCCCAGGTAAACCTGGTATGACACATCGAACTTTGACAAGTTACTCTGATAAGACCCTGACTTGTCAAGTTAAAATGATGATTGGTTTAGGATTGAGGACCATCTTAAAAGGCTTTGTAAAATGGTTTAACTCAGTGGCCTGGCAGCCCATGAAAAGCCTCGAATTTGGGGCCTGGCAGCCCGTGAAAAGCCTCGACTACAAGGGTTTCATTTGCTTTTACTTGCCAAGTTTTTCTCCTCGGATGATATTTCTAACGTTTTGATAAATCGGTGTTCATCAACCCGGTTAGGCTGTCAACTACATGTTGTCTGTACGTAATCATTTATAACCCGGAGTTTCTTAACCCGGTCTGGTTTTCGACTCAAAGTCGCCAGCATTGAATAAATCGGTGTTTATCGCAGCCCGGAACGGTTTTATTGTAAACCGGCATAATATAACAGGAGTTATTGATACTCCGTTTTAGGGTTGTTACCCTCACTACAACAAGTTGGTCAGCCAACATTACGACTCAAGGTCACAGGTATCAATTATTTTCATATTTGATTATCTTTTTGCAGCCTCGGTTATAAACCCTGGCTATATATCTAGGTATCATGACCCGTCCGGCGGTAAACCGCCAGGACACTATATACTTCTTGTGTGCAGGAATGACTTGAGTAAATCGCTACGGTCTATGAACATCATATGTCTTAATACATGGCGGATTAACAAGTGTCAGGCACAAATAAATATGCCCGAAGGCATAACAGAACAAGTGCTTTAACTAGCCTATTACAAGGTGTTTCAGTGCCCAAAAGGATAATTGTTTCTCAAATAAGTGTTGCAGCACGTGGAAGACTAAACCGACCTCCGGATTATGATTGGTCACCAGCTTGACCTGACGGCTGCGGATCATCTTGCACTGGTTCATCCTCTTCGTCTCTACCCAGCGGCTGGAAGTCAATAGTTGTCCAGTCGATCCCAGTTAAAGCTCGGAACACAGCTTCGTCGCTTATAAGGGAAGACAGTTCAATGTCAGGGGCATAAGTGTGCTTACGGATTGGAGGGATCAGGGTTTGAGCCTCAGGAGTCGGTGCAGCAACCCGTTTGTTATTGGTATCATAACTCGCCTCGTAATATGAAAGATCAGCCTCTTCAACAAGTTGACAAGCTAGCAGACGAACTTCCCGGTTTATCGCTCAGAGGTCCTCATTAACGAATTCTGATCTGTCTTATTTTAAGCTTAGATAACCTTTGCTGACATCCTCCGGATCAAGGTCAGGCACCCATGCCTTTGCCCGGGTTAGTGCGGTCAGATCACAAGCCCTTGCAACAGATCTCTTTAGCTCTTCTACCCGGGCAGGCAGCATAGACAACCTTTCTAAGGTGTCCTTGATTAACGTTGGGGCGGTTTATTATGAGAGGCGGTGTAGATGATTCGTTGCGCGCCAGTATACAGCTGCTCTATCAGAGTGTAGGCAGCCTTCAGCTTCTTCTGTACATCAGAGCCCAGATGACTAATTGAGTTCCTGCATCATTACAAAATGTCAGTAAACTGGCAACACATGGGAAGATATGTTGAAAGTGTAAAAGCAAGGGTGTTTACCGAACACAGCAGCAGTCATGGCATGTATCTGCCTCTTTACGCCAGTCAGCTCATCTACCACCGGTTTAAGAGCTGCTTCTGCGTCCTCGGCTCTTTTCTGCAAAGCGGATTTTTCTGTGTTCCAATCCGCACGCTCTTTGTTGAAACTCTCCTTTAGCTTTTCCATAGCGGCTAAAGCGCTAGTCAGCTCATCCTTTGCCTTGGAGGTTTCGGCTTGCTAGGATTTGATGTTCTCTTGCAAATCAGCGGTTTGAGCTTCCTTTTTGCTTAGTTTAGCCTATAACAGAGAGAAGTATAATGAGTTGGTGTTACATGTTTGAAGTACCAAGCACATAACAAGTTATGCACTTGATACTTGGGGGCTAATGCATATTTGCTTATTCTCGGAAATTTTTACAAGTCCCAAGCATAATACAAGTATTACTCTTGGCACTTGGGGGCTAATGTATGTTTGCTCAAAGTACTGATTTGGGAGATCTTTTAACAGTCCCGGTTCATCTTTACAAAGTTAAACCGGCCCTTGGGGGCTACACCAGTGAAAGATACAATATTGCAACTCTACAATACCAGTTCATCTTAAAGAGATAACCCAGTCCCTGGAGGCTGAGCATGATAAGTTAAGTTATTACTAAGTCCTGTTTCAGATTGGTATCATAAACCGTCACTTGGGGGCTACTGGAGTTGATAATCTGCAATTGGACATAAGAGAAAAATAGTTATGTTACCTCATATCGCTCCTTCATCAAGTTTACCAAACCGGCTTCATAGTCGCGGCTGGTGTACAGACGGTTCAAGAAGCTGGAATGAATGTCTTGAGCATTGAGATGGGCGTAGTTTGAGAAATCGGCGTTCCATTTGCCTTTACCGATAGCAGAAAGCTCATCCTTGGCAGTATGCTTTGATAAAGCGACAGGATTGCCAGGAGTGGTGTGGCCAACACCAGTAATCATGACATCATCCTCTTTATCATCAGCAGCCTTCGCTGGAGTCAACGGTTTGTCAGTCTCCTTAGCTGGACTGACTAGTTTGTCGTCAGTTCGGACTGGGCTGGTTGGCTTGTCAGCATGGCTTGTAGTGTTAACTTCTATTTGTTCAGCAAAGAAGTCATGGTCTTGAGCCGGCGGATCATTGAGCATGGCGTCAGCATTGGTTTCTTCAGGATCTGGAGTTTTTTCTGGTTCAACAACTATATTATCGTCAGCTGGCTTAGTTAACCGAGCCTTTTTGCTGGGTCTTGGCTTGGCACTGAGACAAACAAATATAAAAGGTCAAGATATTGTGTCAAGCATAAGGCATTGAAAATAAAAATTAAAGGTATGACTCACCCAGGAACCATTTTGAGGGGTGGAAGCTTTGTGGCTGATGACTCGCCATAAGATGAGTGGGAAGTACCCTGATAATTTGAATCAGACGGGTTAAGTGGCTGACCGAAACAACCCGTCTTAGGGCAAGTAGTGTCAAGATTGTAAGAGACCTCTGATCGGCGTTTCCGAACCGGAGTATTTCGGTAAACCGGCGGAGGTAACTACCTGGCCGCTGTGCCGTGTTGTGCGACGAGCTTCGTGTTGTTGAGTCTTCAAAAGAAAGTTTGGGTCCAAGTAAGCAAGGGGGTGAGAAAATTTTACTTTCCGGTTTGCTCGACGGATTTTTGATGTGGGAAGAGGATCTGAATCGTAGGAAAGAATGATTACCTCTACATCATCAGCTTGACTGCCTTCAGCGTCGTCCTGATAATAATCATTGTCAATGAGGTGTATGAAAAATGAACCAAGAGAGTCAAGTTCTACCTCTGAGTCTGGATTAGCTACATCGGCATCAGCATTTTCATCGGAAGACGCAGTGGTCCTTTTCTTGGCAGGTTTTTTTAATAACCTTGGTCTTTGGGCGAAGTGGTTTCGCCGTTTTGTCTTGCGGTTTTGCCGGTTTGTCTTGTGGTTTTTTATTCCAGAACGGATCATCACCCTGTCAAAATTAGACAAACTTTCAGAGAATATTTTGAAAGAAGCAACTTATGGCAAGGAGGTTATATAATTCTTACAGATGGCGGTTTGTTGAAGGTGTAGAAAGGACTTAGTCCGGTCTGGCCGCAGACGGCTTCCGGTTCATTCAACATTTTCTTGACAGCCTCAGTAATTTCAGCCTCTGTCAGTTGAATATTAATGTGCCGTTGAGGGTCGGTCAAACTCCCTGTGTATTCGAACATCAAGCCGGGGCACCGGCTTAAGGGTAGAACGCTCCAGCCGATCCAGCAACGAGCAAAATCAACACCTGTTAAACCGTTTGCCATAAAGGCTCTAAGTTTATACAGCTGTGGGGCATAGATGGCCCTTTGCTTTGCTGTTAACCTCTGAGGAAAAGGATGCGTATTGCTAAGGCGGTGAGGGCGGTAACTCGGCAGGGGGTTTTCATCAGTTGGAGATGTATCTTTGCAATAAAACCAAGTCTGGTTCCACTCTTTGGGGTGGCTGTGAAGCTTGGCATGAGGGAAAGTGACTTCCTTCCTTTCCTGAACTGCCATTCCGCCCAATTCAGTATTGGGTCCATCCGTGAACTCTATGCGACGGTTTAAGTGAAAGAAATCCCTAAACAGTTCAACTGTAGGTTCCTCTTGTAGATAAGCCTCACAGAAAACTTGGAAGTGGCAGATGTTGGTCACAGAATTTGCACCGTGTCCTGAGGGTGAAGCTGAAAACTAGCTAGCACATCTCGGAAGAATTTTGAACCGGGAGGGCTAAAGCCTCGACCCAGATGGTCAACAAAAACGACTACCTCTCAGTCCTTGGGTGTAGGAGGATTTTTCGGGCCAGGGGCCCTCTAGTGGATGACATCTTTCTTGGCTAAAGCGCCCGTTGCGAAGCATCTGTTTAACTAATCTTCTGTGACCCAGGAAGGAACCCAGTTGCATTCATAGACTTGTTTGGCCATTTCAATGGAGGCTGAAACATGATTGTTACCGGTTTAAGATTTATAATGGACAGTATAAAGCGATGCAAATTAAAGCTGAGATGTGCACATATTGTAAACCGGAGTCTGATATTGTTAAACTGGAATCAGATATGGGAGATGTACAAAGATAAAGCGGCTTGGCGGTTCAACAGGGGACTAAGGGTACCTACCGGATTATCATTTTTCTATGAGATTAAACCGCCAATTCTGGAATATAAGGTAGATCTAAAGTACTTAAGTGAGGGAAAAACAAGTTTCGCAGATTGATGTGGTAAATTTCAGATCTACGGTATGACAGAAAACTAGAAAAAATTCAGACCTAATTTCAAGTGCTTGAACAGTTCAGCAAGGTTCAGATGAGTTTTGTGTAAAGGAGCAGATCTAATAAGTGAAAAGGGGGATTATGGCTACGGCCGCGTAAGAAAATCGGATCCAGCTAGTCGTTTGTGCTAATGAAAAGAACAAGGAAGAACGGCGGAGGAGCTTTGATAGACTCCGATGAACATTGAAACCCTAATGGTGGATCTAGAGCGAGGAGAAGAAGAACTCACTGATGATGAGGGAACAGCGGAGGAGCGCCGCGCTTCTCTGGTCCGGTCAGGTTGATGCAGCGGCCGTTGTTGAGGCAGAAACGAAGGTCGACGGCGGCGGCAGAGTTCCAAAGGTCGGGCGGCGCAAGGAAGGAGATGATGCGAAGAGGCACGAGGGGGGGATGGAAAGACCCCCTGGCCCTATTTATAAAGGCAAAAGGATAAGTGTCAGGCGCGAAAATCGAGGAGCCCAAAATTTGGATATGAGGCGGAGCTGTCGCCTCGATTGTCGGAGGCTCATTAATAAAAGTGAGCTTTATGCAATTTTCAATAACAGATGACATCATGGCGGTTTATCATGATCTTAGAAGATGACGTCATGGCGGTTTACAAGATTATGCGAAGACGTTGAAGAAGAAATTTTCTTAAGTATTGAAGATTGACATGAACCAGTTCAAATCAATCTGGGGCCTAATGTTGGGGATATTACTACTGGGCGTAAACCGGCCAGGAGAGGCCGGATTAACCCCATAATGGTTCACTGTATCTGAAGCCCATGAAGACAAGGACGGTGACGCTTTATGAAGGCCCAGGGCCCAAAGCCGGTTTAAGGCCTGTAGACATAAACCGGTATTGATATGTAAACTTGTGTTGTAAGATAGAAAGAGCAGAGATCGAGTCGGACACGTATATGAGCCGGCCTCGGGATTCTGTAAACCGACGGGCGTCAACCCATGTATATAAGGGGACGACCCGGCGGCGGTTTAGGAGAAGAGACAACAACTCGAGACTCAGGCAAAGCGTATTTGCTCCCTGGTCATCGAAACCCTAGCAATTCCACAACAACTGGATTAGGCTTTTAGCTTCACCGCAAGGGGCCGAACCAGTATAAAATCTTTGCGTCCCTTGTCCGCTTTAACCCCTTTAAGCTAACCCGCGCGATGGCTCCATGACTAAGTCCTTTCCTTAGGACATCTACCGTGACAAAACCATGACAATCGGTATCTTCACGCCTACAGTCAGACGTCGGAGGAGGACATCACCGAGGAGGAGTCGGACGACGAGGAGTAGTTGAATAATCTATTTTTTTATCTCTCTATGTTGAGAACTATCCGCTACTCTCTATCTCTACTTCTCGATCTTAGCACTGTAAACGCTTTTTTAAAGCGCCGCGCGTTGCAATTCTGTTGGAGATGCTCTAACATGGCAGACGAGTGCTTTAATGTTGCCCACAAGATGCGCGAGTATTACTAGTAGTATATTTTTCTTGCCATGTTGAGATATTAAAACCACGAGTGCGAACATGCAGAGGAGCAATGAAGACCAAACACAGGATATTGGGGACGTCTTCAAGGAGCGTGGCAAGTTAAAGAGGAGGTGCACCGAACCTGTAAAACGAGCTTTGGTAAGTAACACCCTTTCAATTACTTTCGTTTAGCCTCGTGTTCTTCAATGTGTATATGTTGCAGTTTCTGTTTCTCTTAAGCCTCGTGTTCTTTGATGTGTCATAAGAAGAGTCTTAATCTTCCTAATGCTTTCATTTTTAGCTTGATGTAGGAAGTGGGTGTTCTCACCTTGTAGTCTGTTTTTATATTTTTTCCTTTTGAATTCACTTTTCCCAGTTCTGTTTATCTGGCTTCTACTAAATGGATCTTGGTTGCTCTGAGTAATTATCTAAAAAAGAAGTAACTTCATGTCAGGATGCAGTTCCTGCAAGGAGGGAAGTATGGTCAACCTCGAGATCATGTTTCCAGAATGAGGCTAGATTACATACAAGGTGCCAGTTCCCTAATGATGCTGGATTAGACACAAGGTGCAAATTTCCAGATGATGCTGGATTACCAACAAACTAGGTGGAGTCGTCAGCTGTTCGTGTTCTCGTAGCTCTAGTAAAGGCTGAAAGAAAGCGTGCAGCAGCCCTTGAGAATGTAGCTGAGTTCCTGAAGAAGCGAAAAGAGCAATCAGATGCTCTCTTCACCCATGCCAAAGAAGAGATGGAAGAAGCCAGAAATAAGCTAGCAAAGGCAGAGCAGGCTAGGCGTCTCCTGCTATCTAAAACTGTTGTCCATACAAAATTTCCTTCATAGTAGCTAGGTTCAAATGTTTATCCAGTCAGCATGCCTGTTGTGATGTCCGTGCATCTACTGATGTGGCACAAAATATTTTCTTTCGGGTCATGTAATAAGAGCAATTACTTTCCAAACAATAATAGACGAAGCATTGTACATGGTATAGTTCACGCGCAAGCCCGACATTCCAAGTTCAACTTCCACATCAAACTCATGTTCACAGATATCTCCATATTCATACATAATGTCCACAACCATGATTCACTTCAAAGCCAAAAAAAATTGAGGAGAGTTATGAATAAAGAAAAACCTCTAGTTCCTGCTACCAGTGCGAGCACAACAAGTCAAGACCATGCATAATTAATTATATTTTGGTCACTTTTTGTGTTCTAAAATGCCGTCCGGCTCGCGGAAGGACGTGTTGCCGGCACACGCGTGGATTCAATGAAGGCAGGCAGGGCAGTCTGAAGCCGGTTGCATGCGGCGAGGAGGCGTGTTCAGCCGGGCCTGCAGCGAGTGGGGCCCTCTTGGCCGGCGCGCCGGTTCAATGCCTGCGCTATGAGAGGTCACGTACGTGTTAGAGCAATCACTCCCTCCAGTCCTTTTTTGTTTGCGTATAACAAAATCTCGTTTTCCATTCACATTTTACAAGTAAAATTCATGGACAAACTTTGACCCAAAAAACGATGGGGACTAGTAAACCAGAATGGAGGTAGTAGTTTTTTTAATCAAAGAAGGGTTTCCCCCTTCCGATTTTCATTACTGAAAACCAACATCTAAATCTAAACATAGTATTTCCCTAGAACTACTAGGTTCAACATCTCGCAACATAAACCCATACAACCATACGCCAAGGAGGTACGTAGTACGTAGTACCATGAATTCCATTTTCGCTCCATACCAATCGTTCTAAAAACTACTTAGTACTTATAACGCGCCATTGAAAATCGGAACCCTTAACCCCGCTAACAAAAATGATATTTTAAACGTGGCTACTCGATCTGTGGCAACTGGCGAGCCACCGCCTCCAACTCGTTCACCTGTGGTCCCGACCATCAACTCCTACGGATCAAATTATCACACGAGCTGACTATTCCTACAAAGGTGCGCTCCACCACGTACCCGGTACCCGCGAATGCAGCAATCGTGCACCTAGAGTTTTAGGGTTTATTTGTTAACGTTGCCTTTACGTAACACTCATGTGTGCGAGACAGCGAGAGACCGACTGCGTGCGTGCGCCTCTTCTCTTTGTATATGTACTCCACCGTTTGTCTGGTGTCCACAAAATTATAATAACTACTAGCAATGTGCCAATGCGTTGCCACACGATCTGAGTAGATTAATACATATTCACCGATTTGATAGAAAAAAATTCTAGTTTTCAAATACGTATATCACTAAAAAATGTTATGTTTCACTCAAAATATATTCCTTTGGCGGTTTTGATGAGATAAGGGAGGAATGTTGTTGGTTTCAAGATTCGAGAAGTGGTATATGTCTAATTTCTACTCTTACTAGCAAGATTCCCGTGCATTGCACGGAACATCAAGATCTTGTGGGAGAAGAGGATGAACGAGGGAAGGCCTTATCTGCAAATGTGGAGAGGAGTGCGGGTAAATTGCCATAGTTTCGTTCCTATCCGTCAGATATAAATCGGACGGCCTATATTGCAGGATGGCAGGCCCACCATCATCAACAACTCTATTTTTTATCCATACTCTTATAAAAAGCATAGTCGGTGATGATCGTGTGCCTGCCATCCTGCAATATAGGCCGTCCGATCTATATCTGACGGATAGGAAGGAAACTATGGCAATTTTGCAAAAAGATACCCACGCCCCTCTCAACACTTACAAATAAGGCCTTCCCTTGTTCATCCTTTTCTCCCACAAGATAAACTACTCATACAAATGCATCTTCATGTTCCGTGCAACGCATGGGCATCTTGCTAGTTGTTGCAAAAAGCCCATGTGTGTGTGAGAGAGAGGGAGAGAGGAGGAGGACGGAGTGCATGTGTGACAAAGACACAAAGAGTGTGTGTGTGTGTGAGAGGTATCAGCTTAAAATGAGGCGATAGTGTGTGTGTGCACGATCGAGAGGGCGTGTCTCAAGAAGGGAAGAAAAATCTACATAGATACAAGGAGCGGGGAGAGAGACATGTATGCGATAGTGGAAGCATGAGTGTGCGGGTGTATAAACCTATCTAGAGGCTAGTCGATAAATGTTTGTGAGAGAAATACGAGACAGGGGTGCGAAAGCAAGAGTTTTGTGTGTGAGAGAGAGAGACGGTAGTCGGGAAGGGGAGTGGAAGCAGGAGTTGTGTGTGTGTGAGAGAGAGAGAGAGGGGGGAGTTTGTCTGATCGGTAAACAAATGAATAATGTCAGTCTGGGATGGAGACGAAAAGGAGACCGCAACAAATGTTGTGTCTACAGGAGAGACAGAGTAATTTTAGTGGTATGATTCATATCTAGAGACATATAGGGTGTGTGAGAGAATCCCATAGAGAGAAACACAAAGTGAAAGACGAGTGGAGACTGTGTGTGTGGCGGTGAAAAAGAAAGCTGAGGTACCTAGTGAGACGAGAGAACGGTAGAGACGTGAGAGATAATGAAAACCGTGTAATGTATAATGATAGGGAGAGTGTGACAATTCTCAAGGGAGACATCGAGAGACCATGTTTGCGAGGATAGGAGAAACATGACGTGAGCGTGCGGGTGAGCTGGAGAAAAGAGAGTGATAGCTACATGAAGGAGCATGCATGCGAGAGAGATGGGCGTGAAAGGAGTGAACATAAAAGGGATTCAAATATTTGAATTCGAGATGATGATACATGTAATCCATACTTGAACCAAAATTGATCTATCAAACATGCATACTCATATGAATTCACGCGCATCTATGTTATTTAATATGTAGATATTACTGATCCATACATTTTAGTAGAACATAATTTGGTTTAATTTTTTGAATTCAACCTTATGATTTTGAGATCATTGTATTTGTAAAGCATATTATACATATAAAGGAGCAGAATTCTTTGTTGTGCTTTTGAAAGTATATATAAAAAATGATGTATATATAATTTTATTCCAATCGAAAATGGATCCCGCCCGAAAAAAATAGAATACAAACGGGATTCGAATTGAGTTGGCACAGCAAACATGCACTCTGCAAAATTTGAACGAAGCGGGGAAAGTCGAAGTAACCGCCCGAACCCAAAATCTGCGAGATGGAAATTACTACTGCCTATCCCTGCCACGCAAAGCCTATCTGCTCGATTTCTATAGGTTTCGATAGGGGTAGGTTTGTAATTTCACTCGAACGTGACATAACCGCCTCTCACCCGGATTCATACACGGTGGGCGCCAGAACATAGTGTGTCCTCGGCCGAAATCGACTCCCACCCCGATTCATACACGGTGGGCGCCAAAAACAAACTCCCATCGACAAATATTCGGTGTATGCGAGATTACCGTCCTATCCCCAACCGGCAAATATTGGTGTGATGTAGGAAGTTTGAAACGGGGGCTAAGTTTGTAAATTTACTCGCATTTGAGACAAGCGCGCCCTGAAGACATGGTTCCCCCCTTCCTCTCCACCTCCATTTCCCCATTTGTACTCCGTGGGCACCAAAACACCCTCTCCACCCCAGCCTCCTCCGTCCGCCACCCCATCCACCGCCGTCCTTCTCCACCATGCCGGAGCTGATACCCCGACGCCGCCGTCCATTACAAGAGATCGACCTCTCTCATCCACGGCTTCGGACCGAGATCCTTGCATCCCGTCCTCTCGCTTCATCCCCGCCGTCGTCCACCTTGCCGGCGCCGCTCCTACGACCGTCTCGTCCACCGCGCCCTGCCACCACCGTCTACCCTCCTAGATCTGCTTCCACGCCGCCGACAGCCATCGCTACCGCAGTACCGTCAAATTCTCAGCAGATGCATACACGGTGCCACACCAGAGGCGGTACTCTTTCATATCTGCTCAACTTATTTATCGCAGCAAGAAAATAGATCGCCACTGCTTTATTCCGATTTCTTGTCCATCACTTACTTGCTAGTTGAGAGCAAACATTGGTTGCGAAGTTGCCTTTGTCTGGTTTGCACCTTCAGATCCGCCATGGCACGCTCAACACTATACTCCCAATGCTTATGGTTTTCCCCTTTTATATTCCACACTAGTTAAATCACAGTAGACTAAATTTCAAAATTGGGTCAGTCGATTTTTCAGAGCTCGCCGGAGTTCGCCGGTGCGAACGAAGGGGCTCGGGTGGGGACTTTGGTTGTTGGGGGGCGGTGGTGGGGCCTCGCCGAACAAAGAAAACTCAACGCGGGTGGGGGCGGGGTGGGGGTGGCGGAGGAACACAGGCGGTGGGGGCCGATGGTCCGGCCGGCGGCTCGTGCGGTTTTTTGTATGGGAAGAATCAGAGACGAGGAAGAAAAAGGGTTAGGAGACGTAGGATCTTCATCCAACCGCCTGAAATGGTCGACTGACCCAAATGCAGACATGCCTTTATATTCAGTACCATCATCGTACCTGCTTAGCACTGCTCCTGAATCCATCAAGCTAAACAACGTGCCACTCATAATTCCAAACTTGTTGCTCAAGTACGAATCTGATATGATGTTGATATTACTAAAACAGATAACATTTAATTGGTCAGCTAATGTTCCTACTTTACTTTCGAAAAATCACGTGCACCACATATAGAGAGACAGCAGGGAGTTGCTTTCTTAATGCGCTCTGGTTCATCATGTGTGGGCACTGCGCAACGAACATTTTATTATCCAAAATCTGCTTGCTCTTCTTTACCATGTTCCTCTTCCGTTCTTCTTTAATAAGTACTCTCTCCGTTCCTAAGTACAAGTCTTTGTATAGATTCCACCATGGACTACATATGGAGCAAAATGAGTGAATCTACACTCTAAAATGTATCTGGATACATCTGTATGTGATCCATAGTGGAAATCTCTACCAAGACTTATATTTTTCAACAGAGGGAGTATGATAGTAGTACAGTATGTTCCTTGTAGTGAATATGAGCAGGGACATTTGCAGTGTAGAGGTCTATACGGTCGGTTGGTATGGAGACTTTGAACTCGTCGGGCCTCTTTGATTCGTAGGATTTTGTAAACATGGGAATATGATTTGTAGTGGCCTGCCCACTTGAATCCTACAAGAATAGTAAGGAAATGCGGGGAGCTGTGTCGCCTTTGAGAGTTACACTGATATTAATAGTACGGCACCTTCAGTTGAAGAGAGCTGGTATCCGAAGGCTTTCTAGCTGTACCGGCAATACTAGCACATATCTTCCAGCAAGTTCCACTTTGCTGATTTTACACTGATGCTTATGGTTTTCCCATTATATCTACACTATGATCTGTGTAGCTGCTTTGTGTCGCACTAGCAGCAGTCCACTCTTGAAGCTAAACACCGCAATGACTTACAAAATTGGCACCAAGGCATTGAGTGCCATTCTGGATGCAATGAAACTCATACGCTCACCACCTATTGATTCTTGTTCAGAATATGATCCTAATGACTATTCTAACCTCGAGGAGTCAAAGGCAGATGGCCTGTCCTGTTCACCCATCAAGGTGCCTGTTCTAATTTGGCAAGGTTTTATTGATTGCATGTATCTTGCATATGTTGTCTTGCATTTCTTCTACTTTGTTGCACCGCCATCTGCTAAGTTTACTCATCATATATGTCGAGATGCCATGCCCATCCATTATCAATACATATTCCATCTGTCATCATACCATGTTTTTCCACTTAGATGTTGTTCTTGTGCATCAGACATCAAAAAGGAAGAGGGTGATTGCCAAACCTGAAGGAGCACCAGCAAAGTCCTTGAAAAACGTGGTTGTGCCGGAGAAATCAGACAGCACCCACTTATATTGGCTGTACAACCAGTGACACAAAACGTAGGACCGACTGCAGTAGACTGTACCCATACTTCACTGGCCACACCACTAGCCGCACCACACAGGACCTGCACTCCAGCAAAAGGTATGCCGATTTCAGTTGCCATAGCACCAGCCGTACCACAGAAAAATCCCACTCCAGCAAAAAGTACAGCAAGTCCACCGGCCGAAGACCTACCCCAACTGCAGAGACGGCCAATTCCTGCAGATTGGAACCCCATTCCAGTTACTCCCAGTTTAAAATACAATGCTTTCAATGTTGTTAGGGACTACGTGCATATATTCCCATCATGGGAAGATTATAGTGAAGACAAACAACATTTTCACATCTTCCTGTCCCACTTACGTGTAAGTGCTATTATTCATGGTGATTATTTTCCTGTTTTCTGCTGATTGAACACATCAATGATTTACATTACATTGTAGTAAGTAGGCGAGGGTCAATCTGGATTGTCATGACGAGCAAAGCTTGCTTGCGCTTTTCAAGGAAGCATTGCAGCAGTATCGGTGTTACCTGAGGAAATCACACTTTGATGGCAAGTCTATAAACGAATTTCTGGTGAAGTCTCCTGTGCTAAATTTAGAAGACATTGAATGGAAAAACCTTGTTATGCACTGGTCTCGTTCCGAGGATGAGGTACTTTCTATGATATCGCATGACAATTTGAACTTCTACTTTTCCGCATGTGCCTTACAGATCTTTTTTGCAGGAAATCTGCTCGAAAAAGAATTCCGGTTTGAAAAGAACGACAGGATATCGCAAATATGTTGCCCGCTGCTTTGCTCTTGTTAGTACCTGTTTTCCTGTATCACTGTACTTGCATACATACCTGGTTCATTATGTGACAGCAGTATGCATGATAGCTTGCTTATCAATTGTTCGCTCCAAATTATCTGATCTGTATGAATGGTTACATTAGTGTAGAATATATCCAATGCCAATGAAATTTTTTAGCTCTGCATTGTTCTTGTAAGTACCTGCCGTCCTTTATCAGTGTACTTATATTGACAGATAGTTGTTCATGTACCATCACTCTGCAGGTTATTTTCCTTTGCCCTCCATTTTCTACACATAAGATCTATATTTACTCTTACCATAAGGTTGGATAACACCGATGGTACTGAAGAAGTTTAGCTCTGCATTGCTCTTGGCTGTACCTTTTGCCTGTATCGCTGTACTTACATTTATAGCTACTTGGTTATGTAGCATCACTCTTCATCTTATCTTAAATATTCTTCATTTTTTCTTATATTGTCACATCTATATTTACTCTTAACAAAATGTAGAATAAAGGCAATGCTTATGAAGAAGATTCTGTGGTAAACTTCTTGAATTGCCCCCCCCATCAGCATGGACAAGGGCTTTAAAGAGCCTGCCTTCACCAATAATGTAAGTTTGTCCTTCTCAAGCCTTCAAACTTTGTTGTGTATATTTGGTTAGGCATGACTGCAAGAGTTGTTTATTTTTGGTGTTTGCATCAAATTGCATGTTTAAAGTTTATTATGTACTCCAGTTCATAAACAAAAGTTTGTCCTTCTCAATTTAAGTTTTCAGTTGTACAACCAAGTTCCTTCTTCATACCATGTAAATTAAACTATATAGAGCAAGTGATCTCATTTTGCCATCTGAAATGGGATAAATTGACAGCACACTAACCATTGATACTTATGAGTTCTTGATATGTAATCCAGTGGTGTCGTGAAGCTGCCAACTCCTTCACAATGTCATTTCCTGCCATGTCTTGACCTAAACAATACCATATTTTGTTAATGCTATTTTACACTGTGTCACTTTATTTGTCAGTAAGAAATGTCATGAATTGTCAGCACTGATACTTATATGTGCAAAACCTGTCATGTGGCTGCTTGTTTATCTTTCAGAGTGAGGAGTATATAAGTGTCAAACAAGTGCAGTCTCACCAGCTTGCTCAGCTGCTTGCGCTGCAGCTCCCGAGCAGGGCTAACCTTTCTTGAACTCTATTGAAGTGCTGTCGGTTTTGTATATTATTTTGTCGGCGTGTTTAGTTGCACTGGTGGCGATCTTTGATGCCCAGTGTATGTAATCTGCTGTCTGCTTGTGCTTTATTATCATAGTGGCGAACTTTGATGCCCAGTGGATGTAATATGCCGTAATTTCTTTATTGTATAGTCTAGATTTTTTCTTATTCACGATGCTGCAGTTATTTTACTGTATATATATCCTATCTTCACAGTACACCGGCCAAACCGTAAAATTACGGTACATAATCGGGCCGTCATGCAAATCACCATGTATGATCCGCATCATGGGCCCCGTCATCTTGGTCCGTTAACAGGCCTAAATGTAAACTAGCCCACTAGTAGATTCGGGCCTTTAATAGGCCGAGTAAACCGCCGGCCCTATTTTCCCAAGAAAACTCAATGGGCCTTTAGGAGGCTGAAAAGTAGGTTGGGCCTGAAACGTGCCGAATAGCTCATGGGCCGGCAACAGGCCAAAATAGACCCCGGCCCATGAATGTGCCAATATAATCATGGGCTTATAACAGGCCAAAATTGTCTCGGTCCTTGTTTGGCCCAATCAGATTATCGGCTGCGAGCAGGCCGGATGCAAACCGGGCCGTAGTTAGGCCCAACTATATGACGGGCTTTTAACATGCCGAAAATAATATAGGGCCAAAATGTTAAACGGGCCCTTAACAGGCCGGAACTAATATCAGGCCGAATTACTAAATGGGCCTTTAGCAAATGGGCCCAAAAGCGTAGCGTCCAGTTGACGGGCCGAATCTGATATGGGCCATAATTTAGCCCAAAGCCTCTTAAAGGGCCGGACCTGATCTGGGCCGTAATTTGGCCCAGAACGTGGTAGGGTTTTAACGGGCCGGATCTCATATGGGCCATTATTAGGCCCGGAACGTGGCAGGCCATTAATGGACCGGATCAAATATGGGCCGACATTTGGCCCAAAACATGGCAGCCAGTTAATGGGCCGGCCTACTAGGGTCCTCAAAATCTTGTGGGCCTACAGCTGGGCGGCCCATTAATGTCGGCGAAATCTCATGGGCCTTTAGCTGGGCCGGCCCATTATGGTCCACAAAAATCTCGTGGGCCTTCACCTGGGCCGGCCCATTATGGCACGCAAAAATCTTGTGGGCCTTTACCTAGGCCGGCCCATTATGGCCCGCTAAATCTTGTGGGCCTTTAGCTGGGCCGTCCCATTATGCGCCGCAAAATCTTGTGGGCCTTTAGTTGGGCTGGCCCATTTAAACTTTATGGGCCACTGTTGGGCCGTGCCACGTGTCGACGTATCATAGGCGCTTTGGGTCCAATGAGTGGATGACATCTGTCCCAACGGTGAGCCGACACGTGTTTCCTCCAGCCAATGATGATTTTACACGAGGAAAATCCCCATTGGTCGGGGCTGTTAACGGGTTATCGGATCCAAAACCGGACCCGATAGCTTAACGGCGTTCCGTTACGGTGGATGCCACGTGTCGGTCACCCTTGACGAAAGCACTTCTGTGACGCGCGATTTATCGTCATGGAAGTGGACACTTCCGTGATGATAATGTTGGTAATGTCATGGAACACTTCTACGACAGCACAGGTATGACTATCTTGATTCTGTCATAAAATTGTCATGGATGTACATGCATGACGGAAAACGTGACCTACTGTGACAAACACGTATCATCACGGAAGTGTATTTTTTTTGTAGTGCGGCACCCTGCCGGAGGGGGGAATCATCACCGGTGGCCATCTTCATCATCCCGGCGGCCACCACGATGAGGAGGGAGTAGTCCACGCTCGGGGCTGAGGGTTGGTACCAGTAGCTATGTGTTTAATCTCTCTCTCGTGTTCTTGAGATTTCACAATCTTGATGTATCGCGGGCTTTGTTAATATCGTCGGATCATATGGTGTTTTCCCCTCTCTATCTTGTTGTGAATTGAGTTTTCTCTTTGAGATATCGTTTTATCGGATTGAATAATTTTATGGATTTGAGAGCACTTTATATATGTGTTGCATATGAATACTCGTGGTGACAATGGGGTATCGTATTGATTCACTTGATGTATGTTTTGGCACTCAACTCACAGATTCCTGGGGTTACATTGGGGTAATCTATGTATAGGGGTTGATGTAGGTCTTTTCTTTGTTTCTCTGGTAGAAATCTTGGGGCACTCTTTGAGGTTCTTTGTGTTGGATTGGGTATAATGATCTAAAATTATTTGGTGTTATTTTAGTATGAACTCTTGGATAGATCGATTGGAAAGAATAGCATCGAGGTGGTTTCGTACCCTACAAATGATTTCTTCTTATGTTCTCCGCTAGATATGAACTTTGGAGTGATTCTTCGTTGCACGTTCAGGGATGGTTATATGATCCAATTATATTAGCATTTTTGAGAGATTGCACTAGCAAAAGTACGGACCCTAGGCCTTGTTTCTAAGCATTGCAATACCATTTTTGTGCCCGTTTACTATTTGCTACTTCGCTGTTTTTATTTATTCAGATTATACAAATATATTTCTACCATCAGTATTACACTTTTATCACCATCTCTTCGCCAAACTAGTGCACCTATACAATTTTGCATTGTATTGGGTGTGCTGGGGACACAAGAGATTTCTTGTATTTGGTTTCAGGGTTGTTTGAGAGAGATCATCGTCATTATACACCTCCCACAAATTGATAAGCCTTAGGTCATCCACTTGAGGGAAAATTGCTACCGTCCTACAAAACTCTACGCTTGGAGGCCCAACACGAGTCTACAAGAATAAAGTTGCGTAGTAGACATCAAACTCTTTTCTGGCGCCGTTGCCGGGGAGGTGAGTGCTTGAAGGTATATCTTTAGATCTTGCAATCGAATCTTTTAGTTTCTTGTTTATCACTAGTTTGGTTTATAAAACAAAACTACAAAAAATGGAATTGAGGTTGCGTCATATTATTGATCATCTTTATAATATCTTTCTTGAAAATGATGGATCGGAAAATTGTGATCAATTGTTAGAAGAAGTCAATAAAATGTTTGGCACAAAATATTTGAATGATGAACATGATTGCAATGTTGTTAGTATGAATTCTTTGAATATCCAAAATGCTAATGATAATTGCACAAGTCATGACAAAAATGTTTCTTATAAGCATGTCAATTTGCATGGAGTGCATAAAGTTTGTGAAGACGTGCCTTATAGGGAAGATAGATTTTGCAATAAGCATAAAAATGATGAAACCAATTCTTTGCTCAAAGTGATAGATGTTGCTACAAAATTAGGTTCTCTTTGTCTTATTACTTGTGAACTTTGGAATAAGGTTGGTCATCTTAATTTCCAATGCAAACTTTTTCATGATCAAATCATGGCCAAATATTGTAATGATTTGATCACCCTTGAACTTTGTAATGAGATTTGTCTATTTTTGGGGAGTGAAGAATTGACATATAAAAATAGTTGGTTTGAAGTATTCATCCTCATGGACGACATTAAAACTAAGCTGAAAAATATCCATATGTTTTGCATGGTAAATTGCAATGAGAATGCTTATATTGCCAACTATAGAAAGATGGGAAAACCAATAGAATATAAAAGGAGTACTAATGAAAGGGTAAAGATTTCCACTTTCCCACCTATTGTCTCTCATGATGAAATAGGTGATGAGGAGGAGCTCCCTATTCAACCAATCTCATCAATAAGAAGCTTGAAAAAATTAATTAAACCCACACATGATGTTGTGAAGAAGAAGAAAAGAAGAATAAAGAATATAGGTAAAAAGGTATCTCTCCCAAATCGTTATGCTCCTATTATTGTTGTGCCTCATGAAAATGAATCAAAAGTAATTGTGGAGGATGATGCACTTGATGATGATATTGCTTCTATGTCTTATGGCACAATGTCCAAGAGCACTATTGATGATGATTTTGTTATGCCCATTGCTTGTTGTGATGATTATGATTGGGAAGATAATGATACTTCTTACAATCTAGGAAATCTTTTTGGCACCAACTTGGGAAATTATGATGATAGCAATTGTTATACCGTTGGTGCTATTCATACTATTAATGATGAGAGTGATTATGCTTATGATATGCCAAGCCACAAGCTTGGGGATGCTATGTTTGATGATAATGACATATGTGAGAATTTATTTGCTGCAATTAATGTTTGTCCCAAGCTTGGGGATGCGATGCTTAATGAGGATGATCTTTTTAGTCCCCTTACTTTGAATGATCAAATTTGCTATGATGATTGCATGCCTCCCACTTATGATGATTATTGTGATGATACTTATGTTATTAAAAGTAGTGATAATTATTGTCATAATTTTGAATATACTTCTACTGAACATTACTCTTTTAATGTGGGAACAATTTATAGTATTCGAGTTTCCTATGATACTCCCACTATTATGAATGAGAATAAAATTGCTTATATGGAGAGTAATCAATTTTCTATGCTTTTGGATCATGAAAAGAATGCTTTATGTGATGGTTATATTGATGAATCTACTCATGATGCTACTCAAAATTGTTATGAGAGAGGAACTTATGATTCATGATGCTCTCTTTATGTTTCAATTCATATCTTTTATGTGAGCATCATTGAAATCATCATGCCTCGCTAAAAGGCATAAAAGAAAAGCGCTTGTTGGGAGACAACCCAACACTTTTACCTACTGCTTTTTTGTGTTCACATGACTAGGCTACTATAGTAATCATGTTTTATTGCTTTTGTTCAATAAAGTGCCAAGAAAAGCCTTTGGGATAGTGTGGATGATAGTTGACTTGAATCTGTGCAAAAACAGAAACTTTTGCTTCCAGAAACATAATTGTTTAAATTCACTGGAGCGTCTAATTTTTTTGAGTTTGTTACAATTGATTGATATACAAATTGTCTACGTGGTCCTAATTTTTCAGAATTTCTGGAATTGCATAAAGTATGACTAATATTCAGATCTTTACGAACTGTTCTGTTTTTGACAGATTCTGTTTTCAATGCATGGTTTGCTTGTTTTCTAGTTTCTATGGCTTATATTGCTCAATATAAATTGTGGAAATGATGAGGTACAGTAGGCATTGTGTGAGAACAATTATGAATCTTCTCTCTGACAGTACCAAAGTGAATGGTTTGTCTTTATCATACTAACCCATCTCACGAAGTTCCGTTAAGTTTTGTGTGATAGAAGTTTTCAAGTTTTGGGTGAGATATTGATATGAGGAGAATAAGGAGTGACAAGACCCTAAGCTTGGGGGTGCCCAAGGCACCTCAAGGTAATATTCAAGGAAGATCCAAGCAACTAAGCTTGGGGATGCCCCGAAAGGCATCCCCTCTTTCGTCTCCAACATTATCGGTAACCTCACTTGGAGCTATATTTTTATTCGTCACATGATATGAGTTTTGCTTGGAGCGTCATTTTTTTATTTGCTTGCAGATATTTAGAATATTGTTTTGTATCTTTTATTTCAATAAAAATGTCAAGGATAGCCTTTACCATGCTTATTTTGCAAGTCTGCATGTTGCTGTTTAAAAACAGAAAGTTTTCTGTCATTATCTGAATTCTTCTGGAAAGTCAGAACGTGATAAACTCTTGAAATTTTTACACAATACGCTATGGTAAATTATCTACAGTGTGTTAATTTTTCAGAATTGTTTGAGCTAGGAAAGTATGAGGAAAATTGCACTCTTTACAGACTGTCCTGTTTAGACAGATTGCTGTTATGTTTGCATATGTTTGCGTGTTTAATGATTCTATTCAAGGATAGGACTATTAAATATGCAGAGCCATTTAGTATGCAATGTTGAATAATAATTTTAGTGATTTGCTACAGTAGAGCATGATAAGGTTTTTGCATTAGTTTATACTAACTTATCTCACAAGTTCTTGTTGAGTTTTGTGTGGATGAAGTTTTTAAGATTTAGGGAAACCGCGATATAAAAGGAATTAAGGAGACACAAAAGATCAAGCCTGGGGATGCCCAAGGCATCCCAAGATAATATTTCAAGAAGTCTCAAGCATCTAAGCTTGGGGATGCCCAGGTAGGCATCCCACCTTTTTCATCAACAATTGTCTGTTAGTATCAGTTGAGCCTAAGTTTTTGCTTCTTCACATGAGTAGTGCTATTCTTGAAATGTCATTTTATTTTGTTTTGCTTGCTGTTTGAATAAAATATATATATCTGAAAGTTTTTAAATAAGAGAGAGTCCTCAAATAGCTACCCATTTACTTAACTACTCGTTTGATCTTCACTTATATCTTTTTTTGAGTAGTTTGTCATTTACTCTTCTGCTTCACCTATATCCTATGAGTAAATTGTTGAATGAATTGAATATCATGAAGTTGAAATTATATGTGCATATCATGCCTAGTGGTAGCTTCACATTGGGTTTAGAAAGTGAAATCTTTTGAATCTTGACAATCACAATATTGGTCATACAAGCAATTCATGAATGATTAGTAGAAGGAAGAGAACTTTCATATGCAAATATGCTATCATGGAAATCTTTTGTGATTGTGAGCCCCCATCAAAATATTATATGCCAAAATTATTGACGTTGGACAAGGAAGACATCATGATGGTTTATGTTTGTTCATATTCACATAGAAGTTATATTGTCATATATCCTTCAACATGTAGTGCTTGCCCCCCATCTCTGCTAGCCAAAAATTCCGCACCAAGTAGAGATACTACTTGTGCATCCAAAAATCCTTAAACCCAAATCTTATTTTCAAGAGTTCACCATACCTACCTAAGGATTGAGTGAGATACTTCAAGTAAGTTTTCATCGGTGCAAAAAGGCAAAAAAAAATTGCTTCTAAAAGTGTTGATCATTTAGTGTAAGAGAAAATTGAGCGTTGTACGAACTTGTGATAGCAAAGAATAAAAGTGACAAACCGCATAATAAAGGTTGCTATCATAAGGGGCAATATAACGTGACGTTCTTTTGCACTAAGGGGTTGAGCATACAAACAAATAAGCGCATGGCAACCTTTGCTTCCCTCTGCGAAGGGCCTATCTTTTACTTTTATGTACTTATTTTATGCAAGAGTCAAAGTTTTTCTCTCTATTCCTTTTTATTTTTCTCCTTTCGCAAGCATCAGTGGTGAGGAAAGATCTAGGCACATATGTCCAGTTGAATATGGGTAGCATGAGTTATTACTGTTGACATCACCCTTGAGGTGAATACGTTGGGAGGCGAAATTATAAGCCCCTATCTTTCTATGTGTCCGGTTGAAACATTTTGCTCATGTGTATGCGGTGAGTGTTAGCAATCATAGAATACTATATGATGGTTGAGTATGTGGAGCTCTTACTTAAACTCTGTTGAATAAGTTGAATTACAATTGCTTGGTGACTGAGAACATAGGTTGTTGAGTTTCAAGAGAATTCATTGTTTGAACCTTAACATGTGAATTGGTTGCTACTTTAACATGAGAAGTTTTATAAGAAAGAATTGCTGTTATGATGCTAGGAAAAGTGATTGAAATTGTCATTGATCAAACTTATGCACTTTCCTAGCATTCACACTTGATAAAATATTTCTTTTATCATTTACCTACTCGTGGACGAGTAGGAATTAAGCTTGGGGATGCTGATACGTCTCCAACGTATCTATAATTTATGAAGTTTTCATGCTGTTATATTATCATTCTTGGATGTTTTACAATCATTTTGTAGCAACTTTATATCATTTTTTGGGACTAACCTATTGATCCAGTGCCCAGTGCCAGTTGCTGTTTTTTGCTTGTTTTTTCACATCGCGGGAAATCAATATCAGACAGAGTCCAAACATCGCGAAACTTTTTGTGGATTTTTTATGGACCAGAAGTCATCCAGTGGACTAGAGAGGCACCTGGGGTGTGCCCCGAGGGGGCACAACCCACCAGGGCATGCCTGGGGGCCCAGGCGCGCCCAGGTGCGTTGTGCCCACCTCGGTGGCCTCCCGCACCCCCTCTTTACCCTATAATTCCCAAATATTCCAAAAACCCTCGGGGTTAACCTAGACCAGAAGTTCCGCCGCCGCAGTCCTCTGTAGCCACCGAAAACCAATCTAGACCCCGTTCCGGCACACTGCCGGAGGGGGGAATCATCACCGGTGGCCATCTTCATCATCCCGGCGGCCACCACGGTGAGGAGGGAGTAGTCCACCCTTGGGGTTGAGGGTTTGTACCAGTAGCTATGTGTTTAATCTCTCTCTCTCTCTCGTATTCTTGAGATGTCACGATCTTGATGTATCGCGGGCTTTGTTAATATAGTCAGATCATATGGTGTTTTCCCCTTTCTATCTTGTTGTGATGAATTGAGTTTTTTCCTTTGAGATTTCATTGTTATCGGATTGAATACTTTTATGGATTTGAGAGCACTTGATATATGTCTTGCATATGAATACTCGTGGTGACAATGGGGTATCATATTGATTCAACTCGCGGATTCCTGCAGTGACATTGGGGTAATCTATGCATAGGGGTTGATGCACGTTCTCGTCTTTTGTTTCTCTGATAGAAATCTTGGGGCACTCTTTGAAGTTGTTTGTCTTGGATTAAGTATTATGAATCTGAAATTATCTGGTGTTATTTTAGTATGAACTCTTGGATAGATCGATCGGAAAGAATAGCTTCGGGGTGGTTTAGTACCGTACAAACGATTTCTTCTTATGTTCTCTGCTAGATAGGAACTTTGGAGTGATTCTTCGTTGCACGTTGAGGGATGGTTATATGATCCAATTATATTAGCATTGTTGAGAGATTGCACTAGTGAAAGTACGGACCCTAGGCCTCATTTTCAAGCATTGCAATACCGTTTTTGTGCCCGTTTACTATTTGCTACCTTGCTGTTTTTCTTTATTCAGATTATAAAAATACCATCAATATTACACTTTTATCACCATCTCTTCGCCGAACTAGTGCACCTATACAATTTGCCATTGCATTGGGTGTGTTGGGGACACAAGAGATTTCTTGTATTTGGTTTTAGGGTTGTTTGAGAGAAACCATCTTCATCCTACACGTCCCACAGATTGATAATCCTTAGGTCATCCACTTGAGGGGAAATTGCTAATGTCCTACAAAACTCTGCGCTTGGAGGCCCAACACGAGTCTACAAGAATAAAGTTGCATAGTAGACATCAACGTCCATTTTGCATCATGCTTTTATATTGATATTTATTGCATTATGGGCTGTTATTACACATTACATCACAATACTTATGCCTTTTCTCTCTTATTTTATAAGGTTTACATGAAGAGGGAGAATGTCGGCAGCTAGAATTCTATGCTGGAAAAGGAGCAAATATTAGAGACCTATTCTGCACAACTCCAAAAGTCATGAAACTTCACAGAGAATATTTTTGGAATATATCAAAAATATTGGGCGAAGAAAGTACCAGAGGGGGGCCACCTGCCATCCACAAGGGTGGAGGGCGCGCCCTCCGGTCTTGTGGCCCCCTGGCAGGCCCCCGACGCCCATCTTCTGCTATATGGTGTGTTTTGACCTGGAAAAGAATTAAAAGGAAGCTTTCGGGATGAAGAGCCGCCGTCTCGAGGCGGAACTTGGGCAGAACCAATCTAGGTCTCTGGCGGAGCTGTTCTGCCGGGGAAACTTCCCTCTGGGAGGGGGAAATCGAAGCCATCGTCATCACCAATGATCCTCTTATCGAGAGGGGGTCAATATCCATCAACATCTTCACCAGCGCCATCTCCTCTCAAACCCTATTTCATCTCTTGTATCCGATCTTTGTGTCAAAACCTCAGATTGGTACCTGTGGGTTGCTAGTAGTGTTGATTACTCCTTGTAGTTCATGCTAGTTGGTTTATTCGGTGGAAGATCATATGTTCAGATCCTTAATGATAATTAATACTCCTCTGATTATGAACATGTGTATGCTTTGTGAGTAGTTACGTTTGTTCCTGAGGACATGGGAGAAGTCTTGTTATAAGTAATCATGTGAATTTGGTATTCGTTCGAAATTTTGATGAGATGTATGTTGTCTTCCCTCTAGTGGTGTGTAGCAACCCGGCCCAAATGGATCAAAGTCTCTGTGCTTAAGTGTCATCCCTGGATCGGTATGCTGACACACACAATACTAGAAAAATTATAACAGAGTTCAATCACACACTTTATTACATCGAGGTCCTCAAAAGAGTATTTATTACAATAATATGGCCAAAGGCCATCTCAATAAAAATAACTGCGGAAGCATCGAAGGTAAATGAGTCCACCCAACTACACGGAAAACTGAGTGTAGAACAATGACCTATCGCACCTTTAATCCTCGTCGGAAAAGTCTGCAACATGAGACGTTGCAGCGTGTAGGTCAGCACATGGAATATGCTGGCAATTTCACACCATAGAATAATAATGAACAATATCTATCACTACATGCATATCTGGCTGGTGGAGGCTCTAAGTTTAATTCTGCATAAAGCTAATTTTTTCTTACAACAAAGGAATAAAATTTTTATTTACTACTAAATTAAAATGCCTTTATTGAGAAGGTTCCTCCAACTCAAATCCAAAATTCCCAAGTTATTAGTAACCCAATAATTTCATTAAATAGAGTGATGAGATCAACCAATAATTCACTTCTAGACACTCAAATTTGTCCATAACCGGGGACACGGATAATCATGATTAGCTTGTACACTCTGCAGAGGTTTGCGCACTTTTCCCCACAATATTCGACCACCTCCATGATGGGAAGATCGAGACATAGCCTTTCAGAAGAGTTTCCCCTTAGCCCTAGATAGACCGGTACAGCTACTTTCCCCTACATCAGCTAGTCTACCATAGAAAGAGGTCACACAACTTACTCAACTATGCCAGAGCCCATAATGGCTTGTGGCTGCACACGGAAGTTTCTAGTCATGAAGTGTTGTATGATCCCTTTGAGCCAGGGTGGCGGACCTAGGGTAATCCCACAGGTACTCTAGGATCCCCTTGGGCAAGCACTGGTTTCTCCAGGTGCCCCAAACAATCCACCCAGATGTGTATTAAAGTTACCACCTTAAGTTTACCCAAAATTATTATCTCTCGCAACTTGCATGGATCACACATACCAATCCCCGTCTATGAGCATGGCTAAGCAATATATGACATAACGAATATTCTCGGGGTGATCAAAGGTCATAGGTTCCTACCACATGAACTACAAAGCATAACCACATGTTCCCAATCCTACTCATGAAATCTTTGAGTGTGAAACTAATGCATAGTAAAAACTGGGTATTCAAAATTATGATAAAAGTGTGAACTTGCCTTGCTGACGTTCGTTGAACTCTAAAGATTTGTAGTAGCAAGCTTCGCACTCCGGATGATCTAGCTTAAGCAAGCAATAACATACATAAGCATACAAGCAAAGATCCAAAAAGAAAACAAATAAAAGACTTCGGAAAACTCCAAAAACATCCAAATTGAAAATTGGGATGTTACAAACCTACCCCCTTAATATGAATCTCGCCCTCGAGATTCGAGTTGGCTAGCAAAAAGCTGTGGGTGGTCCTGTCGGAGATCTTCTTCTTGTTCCCAGGTGGCTTCCTCCTCGCAGTGGCGGCTCCATAGAACCTTGCCAAACTTGATGACCTTGTTGCGGGTAAATCTGTTGGTAAACTCGAGAATCATGACCGGTTTCTCCTCATAAGTTAGGTCACTCTCCAACTGAATTGCTTCCAGGGGCACTGTATCTCTTAGAGGAATATCGGCCATCTCCGCATGGCATTTCTTTAACTGGGAAACGTGAAACTCGTCTTTAACTCCAGACAAAGCTTCGGGTAACTCCAGCTAATATGCAACTTCTCCTCTGCGTTCCAAAACTCTGTATGGTCCCACAAATTGTGGTACTAGTTTGCCTTTAACTCCAAACCATTTAACTCCTCGAAGTGGAGACACACGAAGATATGCTCTATCTCCGACTTCATAGGTTACTTCCTTGCGTTTAGCATCGGCATAACTTTCCTTCCTGGACTGGGCTATCTTGAGTCTGTCACGGATCAACTTGACTTTCTCCTCCGAATCTCTGATAATGTCAGGACCAAATAATTTACGGTCTCCAACTCCATCCCACATCAATGGTGTCCTGCACCTCCTTTTGTACAAAGCTTCGAAAGGGGCCATCATCAAACTAGCTTGATAGCTCTTGTTATATGAGAATTTTGCATATGGCAAATTATCATCCCAACTAGATCCATAATCTACCGCACAAGCTCTCAACATGTCCTCCAGAATCTGATTGACTCTCTCGGTCTGCCCATCTGGCTACGGAAGAAAGGTTGTACTGAACTCTAGCCTAGTAGCCAAAGTTTCGTGTATTGTTTCCAAAACTTTGAGGTAAACTGTGTTCCTCTATCTGATACGATGGTCCTCAGAACTCCATGCAGACATACGAGCCTGGTCATGTATATCTTGGCCAACATAGCACTTGTATATGTGGTTTGCACGGGGATGAAGTGCGCTACCTTGGTCAAGCGATCACTATAACCTAGATGGAATCATATCCTGAACGAGTCCTGGGTAATCCGGTGATAAAGTCCATGCCAAGCTTATCCCATTTCCAATCAGGTATCGGCAAGGGCTGAAGTAATCCTGCTGGTTTCTGATGCTCTGCCTTAACTCTCTGACATACGTCGCATACTGCTACATACTCGGCAATATCCTTCTTCATACCTGTCCACCAGAAATTTTCCATCAAGTCCAAATACATCTTGGTGTTGCCTGGGTGTATCACGTAAGGCGAATCATAAGCCTCATGAAGAATCAACTACCTGATCTCTGGGTCATTGGGCACATAAATACGCTTCTCAAACCATAAGGTTCCATGTTCATCCTCACGAAATCCCTCTGCCTTTCCTTGGTTCATCCTTCCCTTTATTTCCGCAAGACCTTTGTCTAACTTCTGGGCTTCTCAGATCTTTCCCATCAAATTGGATTGAATTACCATTGCGGCAACAAAACCTCGTGGGACTTTCTCCAATCGGAGATCTCTGAGATCATCGACTAACTCCTGAGGTAATCCTCCTGTTGTGAGGGTATTAACATAGCTTTTGCGACTCAATGCATCTGCCACAACATTGGCCTTTCCTGGGTGATAATGCAATCTCATGTCATAATCCTTTATGAGCCCCAACCATCTCCTCTGCCTGAGGTTCAACTCCTTCTGTGTGAAGATGTATTTCAAACTCTTATGATCCGTGTAAACATTGGAACTATTTCCGATGCACTATGGTTGCTAACTCCAAATCATGCGTTGCGTAGTTCAACTTGTGAGGTCGAAGCTGACGTGAGGTATAGGATACTACTTTTCATTCTTGCATAAGAACACCTCCAAGTCCCTGATGTGAAGCATCGCAATACACCTGAAAATCCTTGCGTATATTCGGAAGGATTAGCACTGGTGTTGTAACCAAACGTTTCTTCAACTCTTGAAAACTGGCCTCATATTCGTTGGTCCAAACAAACTTTGTGTCTTTCTTCAATAACTCCGTCATGGGCTTCACGATCTTGGAGAAATTCTCAATAAATCTCCGGTAATATCCTGCAAGTCCAAGGAAACCGCGAATCTCTCCGACTGAGGTGGGTGCTTTCCATTCGATGACGGCTTCAACCTTTGAGGGGTCTACTGCTATTCCTTCTCCTGATATAACATGTCCGAGAAATACGACTTGCTTGAACCAGAATTCGCACTTGCTGAACATTGCGTATAACTGATGTTCTCTGAGCTTCTCCAGCACCAAGCGTAAATGTTCCTTTTGTTCCTCTTCATTCTTCGAGTAAACCAGTTTATCATCAATGAAAACGACGACGAACTTATCCAAAAACTCCATGAACACCTTGTTCATCATGCTCATGAAATAGGCAGGGGCATTAGTCAAACCAAAAGACATGACCGTGTACTCATAAAGCCCATATCTCATGGTAAAGGTTGTCTTGGGTATGTCCTGCTCTCGGATCTTCAACTGATGATATCCTGAGCGAAGATCAATCTTGGAGAAAACACTAGCTCCGACTAACTGATCAAACAAGTCATTAATCATCGGTAAGGGGTACTTGTTCTTGATGGTCACCTCATTCAACGAACGATAATCCACAACCATTCTCAAGGTTCTGTCCTTCTTCTCCACTAAAAGAACTGGGGCTCCCCAAGGTGATGAACTCCGTCGGATATACCCTTTCTCCAGTAATTTCTTAATCTGCTTCTTAATTTCCTCCAAATCATTGGCGGGCATCCGATACGGTCTCTTGGATATCCGTTCTGTGCCCGGCAATAGCTCGATCAAAAACTCAATGTCTCGATCCGGTGGCATCACTAGTACGGGTTGGTGCTATACAAACGGTTAGGAACCGTCGCCAAGTGAGTGTGGGCGATAGGGGGTCCTTCCCACACGACCCAGAAATCATCGGGGATAGGCCCTCCTGGGACACAGGCTGGGGCCGTGTGCGATCGGGCGAGGCATCGAAACCCAATCATTTCCATTTATGTACATCCCACATGGTGAATCCCAGAAATACATTTCCGTAGGTATGTACATCCCACACGGTGACTCCCAGAAAAACATTTCCGTAGGTATGTATATCACACACAGTCAATCCAAGGAATACCTTTCCGTTTTATGTACATCCCACACAGTCAATCCAGGTAAAACGTTTCCGTTCGTATGTACATCCCACACAGTTTTATGTATACGCTCATGTGTGAAAGGTGTAACTATCACACACGCTCTTCCTTGGTTACCTGTTTGCTTTCATGGACTACATCACACACGATTTGATGTAGAAAACTATGTGGCATTGGGCTATCCATCACAAGCGCTTTTACTGCCAGAACCGTTTGCAAAGTTCCATGACCGTCTGTTCTCTTTTTATTTTGCCTGTAATTTATTATTCAAATTGGAAATTTTGAAATATGAAACATGCAATTCAAATTCTCAGCACAATGGTTCAACAACAAATCCATAAATAAAATTGCCAGTACAATATGTTCAGTAATTACAGGATTAGGCAGCAATTAACTATGATGAACCACAATATTTAAAGGCGGTAAAGGTGAAGAGACAAGTGTAAATCATTTTGACTGCCGACGGTGTTTAAGAAGCGGAATGCCCATAATGTGCCTTCCTGCATGCCATAGGCACGAACCACTTTTGTCCAACCCCTTGTGACCATCGCCCGCCCATCCTTCACCGCCTTCAGGAAGACTTCTAGAGCATTATCATGGTACCATGAATTATATACTTTAACCTTAGTTGCCTCCACTCCGGTCATGTAGTTTGCAAGGTAATCATTAGTAAATAGCTTCGGAAACCACTAAAAAGAGAAAAATATCATATACTAAGGTCTAATAGAGTAACTTGTTGTGGGCAGGGGGAAAAGGCAACACATTACTTACCATCCTAAAGTTCACCGTTGTCTTCGACAAAGTGTAAATAAAGAGCTTAATTCCAATCACTCGTTTCTTTCGCCTAACAATCTTTCTTAGTTTCCTCACTTGACGCTTGTTCATGAATATCTCATTGCCCCATATGCAAAAGGGATCGACGCATGGATCAGTACCGCTCATATATGTACCTACAAGCAACCAGTAAATGTTAGAAGCTAAACTGAGATTGCACAAATGATGTAAAATACAACTACCTATGTTCCTAAGTACAAGTTTTTTTTGAGATTTCAATATGAACTACATAGGGATGTATATAGAATTAGAGATATAGTTTAGATTAGAATCTAGATTCACTCATTTTGCACCTTATGTAGTCTATATTGGAATCTCTAAAAATACTTATATTTAGGAATAGATGGAGTGTAAGACATGGGATGCAGCTAACCTCGACGGCAAACAACAACATCGCCCATCGTAGCCCTGTGTAAGTACATCGAAACCCAATGTTAACTACAACAGGGTTAACATCCACGAAAAATAGCAAATGGTAATAAAACGGCAGCATCTGTAGTGATATCTTCATTTCGAAAGAGTAGCACGGTAGCAAAGGGACGGATTAAAAAATGGGTACAACTGTTAATTGCAACAGGCTTAACAACATCCTAATTCATGTTTTGTAAGTTTGTAGCCATTGAAATACAACTCTTTAAAAATGGATACAACTGTTAATTGCAACAGGCTTAATGGCCATTGAAACCGGTACTGATAAAAATGCAATTGGCAGAGTTAAAAATCACAGGGCAGGTGCTGCCAGAGCAGATAATGGCCCAGTTGTCTATAAAAAGGTAGGGAAAATAGCTAAAATGTGTTAGGCATGTTTACTACAACATGCTTAATACATCGACGGACAAAACATAGCCATTAATTGCAACTGGTATTGGTAAGATTGAACTGGTGAGTACATACTTGGTAAGTCCTGAGAGGTAGTTGCTGGGCACTTCATCTAGGCCAGAGCCCGCCCAAAGTCAGCGACAGCGGAGGCGAGCTGTTCCTCCGGGTCGAAGCGTGGATCAGTGCCACTGACATGTGTACCTACAGGCAACCAGTAAATGATAGAAGTTAAACTGCAATTGCACAAATTATGTGAAATACTGTAAGACATGGGATGCATCTCACCTCGACGACAAACAACAGCATCGACCGTTATGACCCTGCGTAAGTACATGGACAGGCATGTTAAGTACAATAGGGTTAGCATCCACTAAAAATAGCAAATGGGCATCATCTCTAGTGATATCCCGAGTCATGTATTGTAAGTTTGTTGCTGGTATTGGTGAAATTGAGCTGGACACGGTAATATTTCAACATCACACAATGTACAGTACTGAAATAAACAAGGCACGAACATGCTTAATACATCAACCGTACAAATCATATCCGTTGCAAGTGGTATTTTTAAGATTTAGCTGGTCAGATCTTACCTGTTAAGTCCTGGGGGGTAGTCGCTCGGGGACTTCATCTGGGCCAGAGCCTACACCATGTCGGCGGCGGCGGCAGAGGCGAGGTGTTCCTCCGGGTCAACACGCACAGCGCCCATCGCGTCGTGGACCGCCATCAACTCCTGGCGGTGGGGATTTGGAGGCATGAGGATGTTTCGCACGCGCCATTTAAGCAATCAGGCCGCGGTCGTGATAGAGATCGGTGGGTTACCTGACTGGATCCGAGCAGAACGTAGATGTGGTTCAAGCTGTGGTTGCGGCGGCGGCGGTTTGAGATGCCGGTAGGGGGAGGCGCGAGAGGGGGGATACTGAGGGTGGGGATGCAGTTGGAGGAATAAATTCTGAAATCACGCGCCTAATGAAAATTTCGCTCCGAAACTTGAAACTTGGGCGGGGGAAACACACAACACAGACGAAGCATGTAAAATACTCGTGTGCGAGAAAAAAGAAAGTTGGCAGATCCCACCTCCAAAAAAAGTACACGTGTACTTTATTTTTTTCGGTCAATGGTACGCCTGGTTTATTAGGAAACATTGCACAGGTAACTGACTTATGGGTCATTAACGCAAAAAACGCAGACGAGTACGGCATAGAAACCGTGTGTTTTGTGATCTTCTAATGATTAACGCAAAAAGGCACATGGGCACACATGCTAATCAACGCTCAAAGCCCTCAAAGGATGCTCTTACAGACATTGTACGTTAATACTACAAACTTAAAGTACTACTGGTAATTTTCTGTAATACTACAAACTTAAACTACTTCTCATATGCTGCCATCGGGGCATGCTGGCCAGACGTCGGCGTTCTCCTTCCCGGCCTTGTAGGCGGCAGCCCACCGTGCTTCGATCTCCGCCAAGCTCTCCTCACCACGCACGCGGCCTCTTTTTTCTTGCGGCGGCGGGACTCTCTTTTATTGAATGCTTTCTGCCTTTTCCGCTCCTTCTGTGCGGCTTTGGCCGCCTCTAGATCCACCACCCATTCGGCCATGGCAGCCTCAAAGTCTGCCCATGTTACTGTCTGGCCGGCGGCGGCGATGAACTCGGCACGGCGAGACGCCATCGCTTCCTTACCATGTGTTCGGTCGCGGGGGGCGAGGAACGCGGTGCGACGGGATGCCATCGCTTCCTTACCAGTTACTGTGCGGCGTGGTGCCATGGACGACGCCTGGAGAGAGCTCTAGGATGGAGGGGCCCGGCAGCCGTACAGTGAGGTGGTTTTTGAGAGCTCAACGACAAACGACAACAGAAATTTGGCTTCCCTTACAATTTTGCTCGTTCATTATCGCACACGGTTCATCTCCGCCGCTTCCGGAAACAGTGTGCGCTGAGCCTATTGTGTGTTGCGTTATGAATGGCCGGAATCCCAGCCATGCGGATCGCGCGTGTGCATCGTAGGATGCGCCGCGATCAAACGGCAATACACGTCCCTCACATCACACCCGTGCACCTGTAGCTGGATTGGATTTATATGCACTAAATGCCTAGAAAATGCACATAATCCTCAAAATATGGCAAATGTGCCCGGAAAAATGCCAAATTTGAACACGGTGATTTGCAGGGTGTATGTTCGTCGTAGAAAATACTCCAGGGCAAAGAACGAAGAAAATTTGGATTCCCCTTCAATCTTGGTGATTTACCTCTCGAAAGTGTGGAACTTCTTTGGTGATGGTTCGATTTATGAAGGCCGTGCACGACGACATAAGCCAAACCTTCTCTAATTTTTACCAGTGCATGGTGAGGTCATACCATGGCACACCATGCTAGGCATTTTTCTATAGTTGAAAACCTAATAAACAAACGTTTGTTGTTAACTATTGCCACACATTTCATCGAAATATCTGTCCCTTCCTCGTAAAAGGCATGAGAATTTACTAAATGGCGCGAGCATGGTTTTCCAGGCCGTCCTTGTGCACCCTTTCATGCACCGATTGTTTGAACTTGAATTATGTGCATTAATGCCTAGGAAATGCACATAATCCCATAAATATGGCAAATGAACCCGGAAAGGTGCCAAATTTGAACACGGTGATTTGTAGGTTGTATGTTCATCGTAGAAAAAAAACTCGTGGACAAAGGACAAAGGAAATTTGGATCCCCCTTCAATCTTGGTGATTTCCCCCTCAGAACCATGAAACTTCCTCGGTGATGGTTCGATTTATGAAAGGCGTGCATCTCGACATAAGGAAAACATTCTCCAATTTTTACCAGGGCATGGCGAGGCCATACCATGGCACCACGCTAGGCGTCCTGTTTTCCAACCATGTGTTTCATTTTTTGTATAGTTGTTAACCCAGTAAACGACGCATTTATGGTTGACTATTGCCACACATTTCCTTGAAATATCTGCCCATTCCTTGTAAAAGACATGAGAATGTACTAGATAACACGAGCATGGTTTTCCAGACCGTTCTTGTGCACCTTTTCATTAACCGATTGCTCGAATTTGAATTATGTCCATTAATGCCTAGAAAATGCACATAATCCCCTAAATATGGTAGATGAGCCCGGAAAAATGTCAAATTTGATCACGTTGCGTTTGAGGCGGTATGTTGATCGTTGGAAAAAAAACTAAATGACAAACTAGGACGGAAATTTGGATTCCCCTTCAATCTTCGGGATTTCCCTCTCGAAAGCATGGAACTTCCTTGGTGATGGTTCGATTTATGAAGGGCATGCATGACGACATAAGCCAGACCTTCTCAAATTTTTACCATGGCATGGTGAGGTCATACCATGGCACCATGCCAGGCGTCATGTTTTTTAAGCATTTATTTCATTTTTTCTATAGCTGAAAACCCAACAAACAAACATTTGTGGTTGACTATTGCCACACATTTCATCGAAATATCTATCCATTCCTTGTAAAAGGCATGAGAATTTACTTAATGGCACGAGCATGGTTTTGCAGGCCATTCTTGTGGACCCTTTCATGCACCGATTGTTTGAACTTGAATTATGTGCATTAATGCCTAGAAAATGCACATAATCCCCTAAATATGGCAAATGAACCCGAAAAAGTGCCAAATTTGAACACGGTGATTTGCAGGTTGTATGTTCATCATAGAAAAAACTCGTGGGTAAAAGACAAAGGAAATTTGGATCCCCCTTCAATCTTGGTGATTTCCCCCTCGAAATCATGAAACTTCCTCGGTGATGGTTCGATTTATGAAAGGCGTGCATGACGACATTTTTACCAGGGCACGGTGAGGTCATACCATGGCACCACACCTGGCGTCATGTTTTCCAGGCATGTATTTCATTTTTGCATAGTTGTTAACCCAGTAAACGACGCGTTTATGGTTGACTATTGCCACACATTTCCTTGAAGTATTAGCCCATTCCTTGTAAAAGGCATGAGAATGTACTAAATAGCACAAGCATGGTTTTCCAGACCATTCTTGCGCACCTTTTCATGCACCGATTGTTCAAATTTGAATTATGTGCATAATTAATGCCTAGAAAATGCACATAATCCCCTAAATATGGTAAATGAGTTCGAAAAAATGTCAAATTTGAACATGTTGCATTTGAGGCGGTATGTTGATCGTTGGAAAAAACTAAATGACAAACTAGAACGGAAATTTGGATTCCCCTTCAATCTTGGTGATTTCCCTCTCGAAAGCATTCAACTTCCTCGGTTAACCCAGTAAATGACGCATTTGTGGTTGACTATTGCCACGCATTCCATTGAAATCTCTGCCCATTCCTTGTAAAAGGCCTGAGAAATTACTAAATACCATGAGTATGGTTTTCCAGACCGTTCTTCTGCACCTTTTCAAGCACCAATTATTTGAATTTGAATTATGTGCATTAATGCCTACAAAATGCACATAATCCCCTAAATATTGTAAATGAACCCGGAAAAGTGTCAAATTTGAACACGGTGATTAGCAGGGTTTATGTCCATCGTAGAAAAGAACTCATGGATGAAGGACAAAGGAAATTCAGATTCCCATTCAATCTCGGTGATTTACTATCGCACACGATTCATCTCCGTCACCTCTGCGAACCGTGTGTGTTCACTCACACATGCAAAAGGAAAAAAGAAAACCCTCACACACTTCGTCCACACTCACTCGCCGTAGACTCCTCCGCAACTCTGCACCCTAAGCTCGATGGCTGTTGGCGGCGGGCGTAGGTCGCGCTCCAAACGGCACGGGATTTCGCCCCTACCGCTTTCCGCCGCCTATCTGCACTGACATTCTAGACTCTGGTCGACTGGGGTTTTCTGCAGGATTGGGCCGGGGATTTTTCTCATGGAGAAGGTAATCAACTTAATTAGTGAAATATTCACTCATCTCTTATCGCAGTCCGTCCGTCGCTGTTAGTCAACCGGCGGAAATCACCGTGGAATCATTTTTGTTCTAGCTGATTCGTGGGTTTTCATTCATGTGTCCATAGTGCAAGCACAAATTGGGCAACTGTTGTTGTGGCCAGTCGGAAATGAAGTTCTATCTCACCATTCCGGATGACTTCAGGGAGCGCTCGATATGTTCAATCTCAACCTACCACGGTCGGCATGGCCTAAATTTGTGAACATATACCGTCTGTTGCTACATTATCTATATATTTGCGTCAAATCTTTGTTACATTATCTATTTTTAATTCTATATTTTTTTTTACTTTGGTTTCATCTATATATTGATCTGTTCTATCAGTTACTCCCATATTTGCATCTTGCTCTGTTATTTCAATATATCTAATTTACGATCTTAATTTTCATTTCAAGCAGTACATCCCTTGCTTTGCAAGAACAGGAATAGAAGGAAATCTTGGGCTTTACTTTGCTGATGACTCCCAGGATACCATATTGACAACGCAGCATTGATTTACAATGATGGTTAGAGTAAAACTTGATAAAGGTGGTCACTCCTATTTTAATGGACCTTTGGAGAAAAATGTCTAAGTGTTATGAACTGAAAGCTGGCAATAAAATTCTAGTGCGTGCACCACAGCCTGGTCTAATTAACATGGATGTTTACTTCCCCAACGTCATCAGCCGATCAAAGTCTGATCAAGGTTAGTGTCCTTTCAACTTTCTCCATGCTGTCATATTACTATTTAAGCAACCAATTGATCACTATTTAAGCAATCAATTATGATATCATATTCTGACTCCGTTCCTAGGTAGTAACAAATTCTATTTACCAATTTGTGCGCACTATATATTCTTCTGTCATGTTCTGAATAAATAATACCTTTCCACCTTTTAAGCAGGATATGTTGGATGCATAGTGAACAATCTGTATGTTACTAAGCGTACCAAATTTCACTGGAAGGACTTGAAGCATGTCATAAACTTTGTTGATAATCTGACAGAGATAGCACAGCGTATGAACGCTGGATTTTGGATGGGATTAATTAGACCTATGGTGCACACACTGAACAAGACCAATTGTGTGCACAAAACGCTGGTAAAAAGTCTTATTTTATTGTTGATGCTCATAAACTATATACATCTTCAACGATATGTTACAAATTTTTTTATTCTACATGTCAATAGTTTAATTCTGCATAAAGCTAATTTTTTCCTGCAACAAAGAAATAATTTTTTTATTTACTGCTAAATTAAAATTCCGTTATTGAGAAGGTTCCTCCAACTCAAATCCAAAATTCCCAAGTTATTAGTAACCCAATAATTTCATTAAATAGAGTGATGAGATCAACCAATAATTCCCTTCTAGATACTCAAATTTGTCCATAACCGAGGACACGGCTAATCATGATTAGCTTGTACACTCTACAGAGGTTTGCGCACTTTTCCCCACAAGACTCGACCAACTCCATGATCGGAAGATCGAGACATAGCCTTTCAGAAGCGTTTCCCCTTATCCCTGGATAGACCGGTACAGCTACTTTCCCCTACATCAGCTAGTCTACCATAGAAAGAGGTCACACAACTTACTCAACTATGCCAGAGCCCATAATGGCTTGTGGCTGCACATGGAAGTTTCTAGTCATGAAGTGTTGTATGATTCCTTTGAGCCTGGGTGGCCGACCTAGGGTAATCACACGGGTACTTCGGTATCCCCTTGGGCAAGCACTGGTTTCTCCAGGTGCCCCAAACAATCCACCCAGATGTGTATTAAAGGTGCCACCTTAAGTTTACCCAAAATTATTATCTCTCACAACTTGCATGGATCACATACCAATCCCCGTCTACGAGCATGGCTAAGCAATATATGACATGACGAATATTCCCGGGGTGATCAAGGGTCATAGGTTCCTACCACATGAACTACAAAGCATAACCACATGTTCCCAATCCTACTCATGAAATCTTTGAGGGTGAAACTAATGCATAGTAAAAACTGGGTATTGAAAATTATGATCAAAGTGTGAACTTGCCTTGCTGACGTTCGTTGAACTCTAAAGATTCATAGTAGCAAGCTTCGTACTCCGGATGATCTAGCGTAAGCAAGCAATAACATACATAAGCATACAAGCAAAGATCCAAAAAGAAAACAAATAAAAGATTTCGGAAAACTCCTAAAACATCCAAATTGAAATTGGGATGTTACATGGTGTTATGTGAACATCGACTACATGATACTTCACCATGATTTGGGCCTAGAGGAAGGCATTGGGAAGTAATAAGTAGATGATATGTTGCTAGAGTGATAGAAGCTTAAACCCTAGTTTATGTGTTGCTTCGTAAGGGGCTGATCTGGATCCATATGTTTCATGCTATGGTTAGATTTATCTTAGTTCTTCTTTTGTAGTTGCGGATGCTTGCGAGAGGGGTTAGTCTTAAGTGGGAGGCTTGTCCAAGGAAGGGAAGCACCCAATCACCGGTCCGCCCACATATCAAATTATCAAAGTAACGAACGTGAATCATATGAGCATGATGAAAATTGGCTTGACAACAATTCCCATGTGTCCTCGGGAGCGCTTTGCTTTATATAAGAGTTCATCCAGGCTTGTTCTTTTACAAAAAGGATTGGGCCACCTTGCTACACCTTGTTTAATTTTGTTACTTGTTACCAGTTACGAATTATCTTATCACACAACTATCTATTCTCGATAATTTCAGTGCTTGCAGGGAATACCTTGCTGAAAACCGCTTGTCATTTCCTTCTGCTCCTTGTTGGGTTCGACACTCTTGCTTATCGAAAGGACTACGATAGATCCCCTATACTTGTGGGTCATCAGACACTTCACCATGATTTGGGCCTAGGGGAAGGCATTGGGAAGTAATAAGTAGATGATGGGTTGCTAGAGTGACAGAAGCTTAAACCCTAGTTTATGCGTCTCTTCGTAAGGGGCTGAATTGGATCCATATGTTTCATGCTATGGTTAGATTTATCTTAGTTCTTCTTTCATAGTTGCGGATGCTTGCGAGAGTGGTTAATCATAAGTGGGAGGCTTGTCCAAGGAAGGGCAGCACCCAAGCACCGGTCCACCCACATATCAAATTATCAAAGTAACGAACGCGAATCATATGAGCATGATGAAAACTAGCTTGACAGTAATTCCCATGTGTCCTCGGGAGCGCTTTGCTTTATATAAGAGTTCAACCAGGCTTGTCCTTTGCTAAAAAAGGATTGGGCCACCTTGCTGCACCTTAGTTACTATTTTTACTTGTTACCCGTTTTGAATTATCTTATCACACAACTATCTGTTACCGATAATTTCAGTGCTTGCAGAGAATACCTTGCTGAAAACCGCTTGTCATTTTCTTCTGCTCCTCGTTGGGTTCCACACTCTTACTTATCAAAAGGATTATGATAGATCCCCTCTACCTGTGGGTCATCAAGACTCTTTTCTGGTGCCGTTGCTGGGGACTGAAGCGCCTTTGGTGAGTGGAATTTGGTAAGGAAACATTTATATAGTGTGCTGATATTTACTGTCACTTGTCACTATGGAAAATAATCCTTTGAGGGGCTTGTTCGGGGTATCTTCACCTCGACCGGAAGAGCAAAGAGTTACTCCTCAACCTACTACACCTACTGAAAATATTTATTATGAAATTCTTTCAGGTATGATAGAGAAACTCCTAGTTAATCCTTATGCAGGAGATGGAACATTACATCCTGATATGCACCTAATATATGTGGATGAAGTTTGTGGATTATTTAAGCTTGCAGGTTTGCCCGAGGATGATGTCAAGAAGAAGGTTATCCCTTTATCTTTGAAGGGAACGTCATTAACATGGTATAGGCTATGTGATGATATTGGATCTTGGAACTACAACCGATTGAAATTGGAATTTCATCAGAAGTTTTATCCTATGCATCTGGTTCATCATGATCGGAATTACATATATAATTTTTGGCCTTGTGAAGGATAAAGTATTGCTCAAGCTTGGGGGAGGCTTAAGTCAATGTTATATTCATGCCCCAATCATGAGCTCTCAAGAGAAATTATTATTCAGAATTTTTATGCTCGGCTTTCTCGTAATGATCAATCCATGCTCGATACTTCTTGCACTGGTTCTTTTATGAAGAAGACTATTGAATTCAAACGGGATTTATTGGAAAGAGTTAAACGCAACTCTGAAGATTGGGAGCTCGACGAAGGTAATGAGTCAGGTATAAACCTTTAGTTTGTTTGTGTTAAATCTTTTATGGATACCGATGCTTTTCATGAATTTAGCACTAAATATGGTCTTGACTCTGAGATAGTAGCTTCTTTCTGTGAATCTTTTGCTAGTCATGTTGATCTCCCTAAGGATAAGTGGTTTAAATATCATCCTCCCATTGAAGTGAAAGTAGTAGAACCTATTAAAGTTGAAGAAGAAACTGTTACTTATAATGTTGATCCTATTGTTCCTACTGCTTATATTGAGAAACCACCTTTTCCTGTTAGAATAAAGGTTCACACTAAAGCTTCAACCGTGGTTCGGAAGAGTTATACTAGAACACCTACACCCCCTGAACTAATTAAAGTTGAACCTAGTATTGCTATGGTTAAAGATCTCTTGGTTGATAATATTGATGGGCATGTTATTTATTTCTGTGACGAAGCTGCTAGGAATGCCAAACCTGATATTAAAGATAAACATAGACCTAATGTTGGCATGCATGTTGCTTCTGTTAAAATAGGATATAATTGTTATCATGGCTTAGGTGATGTGGGTGCTAGTGTGAGTGCAATTCCTTTTACCATATATCAAGAAATTATGAATGATATTGCACCTGCTGAGATAGAAGATATTGATGTTACTATTAAGCTTGCCAATAGAGATACTATATCACCAATTGGGTTTGTTAGAGATGTTGAAGTCTTGTGTGGGAAAATAAAATACCCTACTGATTTTCTTGTTCTTGGTTCCCCACAAGATCATTTTTGTCCCATTATATTTGGTAGACCTTTCTTAAACACTGTTAATGCTAAGATAGATTGTGAGAAAGAAATTGTTACTGTAAGTTTTGGGAATGTATCTCATGATTTTAATTTCTCTAAATTTCATAGACAACCCCATGATAAAGAATTTCTAGTAAGGATGAAATTATTGGTCTTGCTTCTATTGTCGTGCCTCCTACTGATCCTCTAGAACAATATTTGCTAGACCATGAAATAATATGTTTATGAATGAAAGAAAGGAATTAGATGAAATATTCTTTAATGAAATGCTTGTTTTGAAACACAATTTGCGTGTTGAAATCCTTGGAGATCCTCCTCCACCCAAGGGTGATCCCGTGTTTGAGCTTAAACAATTACCTGAAACATTGAAATATGCTTATCTTGATGAAAATAAGATATATCATGTTATTATTAGTGCTATCCTTTCAGAGCATGAAGAAATGTAATTACTGAAAACTCTGAAGAAGCACCGTGCTGCTATTGGATATACTCTTGATGATCTTAAGGGCATTAGTCCCAGTCTATGTCAGCACAGAATTAATATGGAGCCTGATGCTAAACCAGTTGTTGATCATCAATGATGGTTAAATCCTAAGATGAAAGAAGTGGTAAGAAATGAAATACTAAATATTCTAGAGGAAGGTATTGTTGGCATTCTAGGAATGGGGGTCCCCAGACTTGCCTGCTTGCGGCCCACGGCGTGGCTCCACTAGTGGCCTGGTAAGGCCCATCTTCACCAGCAGACACTCAAGACCCTCGCGAGGGGCCAAGCCTCACAAGGCGGGCGGCACAAGACCTCCTTAGGGGCAGCCTCACTAGGCTAGCTTGCGAGGAGCGGAGAGATCAAGGCGAAGGGCACCTCGTGAGGTTCTCGTGACGTGAGCCATGACGACCAAGGCCAGGCGGGCGCCAGCGGGTGCAGAGTACTGGTTTCCTCTTCAGTGCTAAAGGAGCAGGCGCAGGCGAGGAGTCCCGATGTGTCAGGCAAAGGTTCCCATATCGGTGGTACGAGACTAAGACTAGCAAGACGGCAGGACGGTGGTCATCGCGGAGCCCACGACGGCGTCACCACCAGAGCCTTTGGCACGTGAAGACCACCTTTTGTCAGGATAGCTTGTACTAGTTGTCCCCCTTCAAACTGGCCGTTGTGGGATCCCTTCCTGCCTAATATTTGGGAAGAGGACCCGGGCCTCTATAAATAGGACTAGCCACCTGTGACACCCAAAAATTTTGGCCTTGTTTTATTTATTAAAATGTTGCCAGGAAATAAAACTTTTTCCGTTTGTCAAGATTTACCCTTTTGTTATTGTGAATTTTTACTTCAAGTGGAAAAACCTTCTAAGAGTATTATTGGACTTGTGTGCCCTCTTTATAAAATCAATCCTTTATCAGTGGATTTATTTGCATAATTAATTTTTCTTGAGCTTTATTCTTTCAAAATGATCTTTCATAAATTTGGAGCCCCTTTTTTGCACTGCAACCATTTGATAAATGCTTTCAAAAATTCCACCAAAATTTTGGGATGTCATGTGAGGTTTCCCCATCACTTTTATGCAAAAACATCTTTTGGTCATTGGAGATTTTGAGCTCCACATCAATTTTTCAAATCTGGTCCAGTAGGTATTTTGCACTACAACCTATTTAAATATTCTTCTAAAAATTCTTCCAAGTGTTTGGAGATGTCAGTGGATGCATACAATTCATCTTCAAGCAAAAACCCAGTGTTGTTCTATGGAAAAATTGAGTGAATTATCTTCATTTCCATTCTGGTCCAGTTTGGTGATTTGTACTGCAACCCAATTTTATTTTGCTCTAGTATCTTTGAGCTTTTTCCTACTTATAGTCCTCCCTACCAAACTCTTAAGTCCAGGAGATTGGACCCATTGGCATAATTTTGGTGCATGCAATGATAACCTTTAGTTTCTGCCCAATACTGGTTTTCTCAAATTCTTGCACTATCAACTTTCTGTTTTTGCCAAACTAACCTTACCACCTTCTTGAGCTCCTAAGGAGACTAGGATCTGGAGAGTTTGGCCACCCCAAGAGTTGCCTAGCTGACCATGGCATTCTGTCGAGCACCCTGTGTGCAGGGACAATTTTTGGCATGTCCTCTGGTTTGCATTGTGGACTTGAACCCCTGACCCATCCAGCATGTCCACTAGCATCCTAGCTTTCCCTAACCCTGGCCTGTTAGTTGCCAGCCTCACCCAAGCTCTCTAGAGCGTGCTGGCATTCCGTCGAGCACCTGCCGTGTGTGCTCTGGGCGTGCCCAGAGCGCACGTTTTGCACGCGCGCGCACTGAGCCGACACGCCGCACTACCACCCTCATCGCGTCCCATCTCTGGCCCCTGCTCGCCTGCCGAACCACGCCATGCACTCGCCCTCTCACCAGTACACTCCAAGCTCTTCCTGGCACCCTGCAGCGCCGCCTTGGCAGCACGCCGGCGTCGGCAGCGGATTCCGCCGCGGACAGCGCCGCCCAAACCGCCCGCGCACGCCAGCTGCCCCAGAGCACAGCCCGTGCTTATCCACTTGCTCGTCGGCACGCTTTCGTCGCCGCCACGATGCCCTGCAACTACAGAAAAGTGGTCGCCGGCGATCTTATCCTCGGCCACTGCGGGAGCCTGCCTCGAGTGCCTATTTAAAGGGACCCCGAGGTCAACCGATCACTCAAGCAACCCTAGGCCACCCCCATAGCCCTGCCATAGCCAGCAATCGACGGGAAAGTCCTTCCTTCCTCGTCTCCGGCCAGCTCGGTCGCCGTTGCAATCCCGTGCCATGCGTCGCAGCCAAGCCTTCCCCCGCCAATCCAACGCCACCAAGAACTCCCCCGTGGTCGTGCTGAGCTGCCTAGCGCCTCAGCTTCGGCCAAGGATCACCGGAACCCAAATGTCACTTCACCACCGTAGCCCCTCCGCCGCGGATCTCGCCGCCGGTGACCCCCTCCGTCCCCACCTGCCTAGTGCCCACCAAGAGGACCGCCTCGGTCTGGCCAACCCATCCCTGCCCTCAGATGCCCTCGAGGAGCCGCCGTTCGTCGCCGACGATCGCCGGAGCCCCGCCACCGTTCGGGCACAGAGAAAGGAGGGAGAGGGAGACCAGTCAAACCTGACCAGTGGGCCCTCTGGACCCACTGTCAGTGACCCGCGCGGCCGCTCTCTCTGTTTAAGTGAAAGCACAAAGACTGGAGTACATCACCTTGCTTTGAAAGCGTATTTTCCCCGAAGCGTTTCCTTTTTCTGATTTTAAATAAATCAGAAGTTTGACTAATCTTCGACTGGCTATAACTTTTAAAATAGAACTCCAAATGAGTTGATTCTTTTTCCCACCTCTCTCAAATTTCATCTAGTTTATTTTAAGATTTATTTCAAAAATATTTGAGACAACTTTTTGTACTGAATTTAAAATGTGTGTTATTTATATATTTCTCAAAATAGGTTTTTGGAGAAAAGGCATCCTTCAAAAGTGCACCCCCACATGCATACACTTGAAGGCAAGCATTTCTGAACTCTGGCATAATATTTTGTGTGGTGTTTTGTTATGGTTACAACACCTTTTGACTTGGAGCATACATTATTTTTATGTGACGATAAAAAGATCATATGCATGAGTGCATAGTGGAGTTTCCTTTGCTGTGATAAATGGATATATTGGTGATGGTATTCATCCTCGTAAGCTTCCCTTGCATACTGGAAGGAAGCCGGGAAAGCCGTGGTCTTGGGTAGACACGGGCTTGTCCCTAGTACCTCGTCGGGACGAGTATGTCCGGTATGGCATGGTGAGGCTTGATGAGTGATAAGTCTACCTGTTAATGGAAATACTTTTGTTGTGCTAATCATGCAGGGAACACTTAAACCTCCTGAGTCGGCCTTAGATCGAGTCTTGTCCAGTAACCCCCATACTTGCCTGGTACTACCACTTGTCCCTGCCTGAGGTAGGGTACGGTTCAGTAAGTTGTCAACCCCGTCCTAGCACACACCGTACAGAGAGGCCGTGATGAGGGTCCCGTGGCCACGGATTAAAGCCTGTCATTCGGTCCGGGGGCATGGGTGTTTCCGGTTGGGACCGAGAGGGGGGCCACCCCTTAGAGCGCGCGTATAGAAATTTGATCCCATGCTACGTCGAGGTTGTAGCCTCCCCACTTAGAGTTTGGCTTGACAGGTGTTGTGGGTGATTCCAGACATCGGTGAGTTAAGCTGGTGTGTGCAGGTCAGGCGTGTTTTCAATCAAAAGACCGTAGACGGAATTAGTCCCAATGGACTAAAGAAATCCGTTACCCGTGGGTAAAGAGTACACCCTCTGCAGAGATTATACATCTATTCGAATAGCCGTGTCCATGGTTAAGGACTACAGTCTGGGATAGGTCAAGTGTCGGTCTTAGTGTCGGTCTTCGGAGGAAAGCTGCTAAAACAGAACTTTGATTATGAACCATGACATATGTGGATTATGATCATTATTATTGTGGACTAACCTTTTACTTTATTGGTATTAATGAGTATCCCTGGGATGGTTCTACCTCCCGGATATTCTCTGTGATTATCCTTACATAAGCCCTTTATGTGGTGTCGCTCGGACGCCCGACTGTGGCATGCTTGTTACTTCTTTTATTTATAAGCCCTTTATGTGGTGTCGCTCAGACGCCCGACTGTGGCATGCTTGTTACTTCTTTTATTTATAAGCCCTTTATGTGGTGTCGCTCAGACGCCCGACTGTGGCATGCTTGTTACTTCTTTTATTTATAAGCCCTTTATGTGGTGTCGCTCAGACGCCCGACTGTGGCATGCTGGTTACTTCTTTTATTTATAAGCCCTTTATGTGGTGTCGCTCAGACGCCCGACTGCGGCATGTTTGTTATTTCTTGTATTTATAAGCCCTGTATGTGGTGTCGCCCCGACGCCCGACTGCGGCATTATTATTCTTTGAGTTTCCTCTCGAGGAGTCATTCAGACCCTCGTTTGGCACCCAGTATTTATTATGCGATCACTACATACTATTTCTTTAATTTCATATTCATATATTACCCACATGCGTGCATCATGAATATTTTGGTTTATCTCATGACTGACGTTATGATCATAGAATATTTCGGAGCACGTTTACCCCTGGTTATATTATACCCGTGTTCTTGATGTTTGCGAGTACATTCAAACGTACTCACTAGCTTGTCCCTGGCTTTTGTCTTGGCCAGATTCCTTGCTTGGAGATAAGCATCGCGGTGACAAGGTCAGAACCTACGCGTTGACATTCGCAGCCTCGCGAAGATAGGAGTTATCCTGGTCAGCTGTTCTTGTGGGAAATGGAGTCCCATAGACGCAGAGGAACCACATACCGCTTCCGCCATCAACCATTAGAAACCAAATGTTGTACTCCTAGGCCACAATGGTCTTGTACTACATATTTTTGTACTTGCTTGGATTTTCTTGTATCAAGTTGGTGCCTCATCAGCTAACAGTAATCCTGGGGCTGGTGAGCACAACGACCATTTTCTGGAGAATTAATATCCCGAAAAACAGGTCGTGACAGACTTGGTATCAGAGCCAGGCTGACCATTGGCTAATCCTATCTTAGCCAGGTCAATAAACCTAGGTTAACCAAACCATCAGACCTTAACCTAGTCCCGGCCAAGCTTCTCGCGTAAGATAGCCCCACAGTGACCCGACGCCCTTTTCGGCGGACGGTGCCCAACCTATCAACCTAGCCCGTCGATCACGCACCAGTGACCGACACCCGACCAGTCTCTATCGCAAGCGTGCGGAGGAAGACCCCGTCCCCTTTCCCTATAAAAAGGGCACGCTAGCCTCAAACACAGCACCGCACAACCCTTTTTCCCCAAACCCAGCCACGATGCCTGGCCCCATTGTTCACAATGAGACCACAGCAACCAACCTTGGAGGTTTTGTAACCGTGCTCGCAAACCTCACCCGCCATGCCTATGCGTTAGAGGAGCCTCCTGAGTATGTTGTGTACCAAGGACCCATGTACGGTGAGAGCCGTCAGTACTGGGCCACTGTGCACATCTACGGTAGGGGTCTGTCGCCAGAACGCCCCTACAGGTTCACTGGAAGGACAACTTCCTTTGAACCACAAGCCATCCAACTGGCAGCCCGCGAAGCTATAGTTCAACTCCGGCACTTGTCGCCTAGAGTTAACTGTCGCTCGTTCTACTACTACCCCAGTCGTGACGGGTATGGTAGGCCACCCCAGGTTGCCAACGGAGATCATGAGACGGATCCCGCACTATTGCATCTGGTGCGCTATGTAAGCACACTAGAGCAACTGTTCGATCAGGTCACCCTTGATCTGATCGCAGCTCGTGGAGAGCTGGTTCGCCGAGCCCCGGCGAGAAGAGAAGCGGAGCCTGACGCCGACAACCCAGTCGTGCTGTTCGGACACCCAATCGATCCCTCGAGGTCTGCGCCAGCCCTCAACCAGAGTGCTTTGGTGACCCCAGAAGCGCTTCGTCGCCTTTTGGGAACCCATTCCAACGGGATTGTGGCCAACAACCCCCGCGATGGTCATCACCGTTTCCCCGACCCTGCAGCCCCTCAGCCTCAGCCAGCAAATCCCGACAGTGAGAACCGTGGAGAAGCATCGGCGTCCGCAAGGCCAGCCCACTTAGACATTAACGAAGTAGACTAAGTCGCTCGAGTTGTATCGAGCCTTAGTTTTCCTACGCTTTGTAGTGGTGTGGTCTTGTATCGCTTTTATTACATGCTGTCTGCTTGAGCGCCCTTATTGTTGGAGTAGTAGCTATGCATGTGTACGTTACTGTACAGATGCATTTTTAGATTTCGGGCGCAACTACCTAGACCAACCCCGACAGCACACACAGTAATGCGTCACATTTATGTGATGTGCATATCTGTGGCTTTGACCCGAGAACAGGATCGACAGCCAGTTACCCTTCACCCCGGTAGATAACCCAGCCCCGGTGCTATATAAAGGCCACCTCGTGACCTTGCCGAGCACCCCTCACCTTTGTGCGCAGCACTCGCAGCCATTCCTTTGCCATGCCGACCCCCAGTATTTATCTGAGAACCCCTGACGCAACCCCGGGCAGTTTTGTCAAATTATTGTGGGACTTTACCTACAGTACTATGAGTGCCACCCGTCCACCCCAGTACGAATTGCTCAAATCAAGGATCACACCTTCCCCCTCGAAATATTGGGCAGTGGTGCACATCCCTCCCGCCTACCCAAACCAAGACCCAACGGAAGTCTCCTTCGTGGGGAAATCCATGCCGACTCCGCATATGGCCATAGAAGCTGCTGCATACGAGGCGCTCACTCGTCTTCGATTCGCGGTACCCTACGCCAGGGAGCGAGGATACTATTATTTTCCGAGTCGTGCAACACCCGGAGAAGTTGCATCTTTTCCCGGTGGACGTATTGAGAGAGATCCAGTACTGGCCAACCTTGCCCAGTACGTTATTGCCCAGGAGCGTTTAACTCAGCGAGTAATGAGCTATGTCCAGAGCCTCGCTGATTTAAATCCTCGGATCGCTATTGGCAGGCCACTGAGGCCTGACCAAGAAGGGCGCATCCATCGACTGGTCAACCCGCTTCCCCCGATAGAAGAGGAGTGTGCCCCAGTGCCAGAGGCATTTTCTCAGGACCCGGTCTTTTTGCCGTTTTCCTTGTAAACGCCTCCGATGTATTTACTGTCCCAGTACTTGTATTTATGTGTTGCAGCATGTTCGTAAAATTTTTGTGTGACGGATCCGACTTTCTTTAGTTCCTGTTATGTGAGCAGTTTTACTGCTGTTAGTTTTGTTTTAATTATCTTTTTCTCTCGCAATATGTTGTTGAGGAGATTTCTTTCCCCGAGTTATCGCTGCGTATATATATTTTCACGACATAGATTTTTTATTCGCGCATCATCGTAACAGCAAACTCTCAGCAGCCACCACTCGACCTCGAGCACTATTACAAATCCTTGAGCACATTTTTGCGCCTATCTAACCACACTCGAGGACACCACAGTCTCAGTAAGAGAGACTTGTGAGTGTTCATTCGAGTGCGAGCTGCCCCAGCACACCGACGGCAGTCAGCCCCGAGGCCGCGCCTAATCCACGTGATCGCCGCCACCGCAAGAGCTAACACTCGTGCGGCAGCATCACGACGATCATCCAGGATCATCGCGCACAGGAGCACGGAGAACCCCAGCAGCACCGCCAAGCCTCCACACACCAGGACCACATACCAGTCCGGCATTGCCTCCGCCATTAGAGCCTCGGCTCAAGCTCCTACTAGCAGCAATGGAGGAGAAAGAAGGAGGAGTAGGAACGAGGCCAGGAAGAAGAGAGGAGCACCGTGATCGTTTTATAGCCCGAGATCAGTGTACGGTGGGCGAGGTCCACCAGCGCCACTCGTCGCTCGACCGCCGGTGTTCGGAGGCGAGTCCGCGAGCAGTACCGACAGCGCCCTGGCCCGCGAAGTGAGTGCACGCTGCACCGGCAGCTATCACGCCGCGCACTACCACGGTACGGCCTCGATACCCTACGAGCTAGGCGTCGCCGGTGGAGGAAGCGCGGGAGAACGCGCGAGAGAGAAGAGAGAACCGGAGGTAGGAGAAGAGGCCGACAGTGAGCCCTGGGCCCACCTGTCAGCCAAAGAGAGCACTGTGCTCTCGGGTGCAACCAACGTATTTTGGTAATTTAGAATTTATTCTAAATTACTGTATCTGCATAGAAATATCTCATTTTCCCTAACCGTGGATTTTTCCACACTACGCCAGTGTAACACACTGTGGTTTTACACCACTTATTGCCCTCTCCCTGTAACCGTTTGTTTTTGTGCGATTGAAGGATTTTCTTTGATAAATTTTTTTTATTTCAAAACAGTTCTTGTTCAAAACAGCTTTTAACAAATCTCGAGGACGAGATTTTTCTTAAGGGGGGTAGTGTTGTGACACCCAAAAAATTTGCCCTTGTTTTATTTATTAAAATGTTGCCAGGAAATAAAACTTTTTCCATTTGTCAAGATTTACCCTTTTGTTATTGTGAATTTTTACTTCAAGTGGAAAAACCTTCTAAGAGTATTATTGGACTTGTGTGCCCTCTTTATAAAATCAATCCTTTATCAGTGGATTTATTTGCATAATTAATTTTTCTGAGCTTTATTCTTTCAAAATGATCTTTCATAAATTTGGAGCCCCTTTTTTTGCACTGCAACCATTTGATAAATGCTTTCAAAAATTCCACCAAAATTTGGGGATGTCATGTGAGGTTTCCCCATCACTTTTATGCAAAAACATCTTTTGGTCATTGGAGATTTTGAGCTCCACATCAATTTTTCAAATCTGGTCCAGTAGGTATTTTGCACTACAACCTATTTAAATATTCTTCTAAAAATTCTTCCAAGTGTTTGGAGATGTCAGTGGATGCATACAATTCATCTTCAAGCAAAAACCCAGTGTTGTTCTTTGGAAAAATTGAGTGAATTATCTTCATTTCCATTCTGGTCCAGTTTGGTGATTTGTACTGCAACCCAATTTTATTTTGCTCTAGTATCTTTGAGCTTTTTCCTACTTATAGTCCTCCCTACCAAATTCTTAAGTCCAGGAGATTGGACCCATTGGCATAATTTTGGTGCATTCAACGATAACCTTTAGTTTCTGCCCAAAACTGGTTTTCTCAAATTCTTGCACTATCAACTTTCTGTTTTTGCCAAACTAACCTTACCACCTTCTTGAGCTCCTAAGGAGACTAGGATCTGGAGAGTTTGGCCACCCCAAGAGTTGCCTAGCTGACCATGGCATTTTGTCGAGTACCCTGTGTGCAGGGACAATTTTTGGCATGTCCTCTGGTTTGCATTGTGGACTTGAACCCCTGACCCATCCAGCATGTCCACTAGCATCCTAGCTGTCCCTATCCCTGGCATGTTAGCTGCCAGCCTCACCCAAGCTCTCTAGAGCGCGCTGGCATTCCGTCGAGCACATGCCGTGCATGCTCGGGCGCGCCCAGAGCGCACGTTTTGCACGCGCGCGCACTGAGCCGACACGCAGCACTACCGCCCTCGTCGCGTCCCATCTCTGGCCCCTGCTCGCCTGCCGAACCATGCCATGCACTCGCCCTCTCACCAGTACACTCCAAGCTCTCCCTGGCACCCTGCAGCGCCGCCTTGGCAGCACGCCGGTGTCGGCAGCGGATTCCGCCGCGGACGGCGCCGCCCAAACCGCCAGCGCACGCCAGCTGCCCCAGAGCACAGCCCGTGCTTATCCACTTGCTCGTCGGCACGCTTTCGTCGCCGCCACGATGCCCTGCAACTACAGAAAAGTGGTCGCCGGCGATCTTATCCTCGGCCACCGCGGGAGCCTGCCTCGAGCGCCTATTTAAAGGGACCCCGAGCTCAACCGATCACTCAAGCAACCCCAGGCCACCCCCATAGCCCTGCCATAGCCAGCAATCGACGGGAAAGTCCTTCCTTCCTCGTCTCCGGCCAGCTCGGTCGCCGTCGCAATCCCGTGCCATGCGTCGCAGCCAAGCCTTCCCCCGCCAATCCAACGCCACCAAGAACTCCCCCGTGGTCGTGCTGAGCTGCCTAGCGCCTCAGCTTCGGCCAAGGATCACCGGAACCCAAATGTCACTTCACCACCGTAGCCCCTCCGCCGCGGAGCTCACCGCCGGTGACCCCCTCCGTCCCCACCTGCCTAACGCCCACCAAGAGGACCGCCTCGGTCTGGCCAACCCATCCCTGCCCTCAGATGCCCTCGAGGAGCCGCCGTTCGTCGCCGGCGATCGCCGGAGCCCCGCCACCGTTCGGGCACAAAGAAAGGAGGGAGAGGGAGACCAGTCAAACCTGACCAGTGGGCCCTCTGGACCCACTGTCAGTGACCCGCGCAGCCGCTCTCTCTGTTTAAGTGAAAGCGCAAAGACCGGAGTACGTCACCTCTGCTTTGAAAGCGTATTCTCCCCGAAGCGTTTCCTTTTTCTGATTTTAAATAAATCAGAAGTTTGACTAATCTTTGACTGGCTATAACTTTTAAAATAGAACTCCAAATGAGTTGATTCTTTTTCCTACCTCTCTCAAATTTCATCTAGTTTATTTTAAGATTTATTTCAAAAATATTTGAGACAACTTTTTGTACTGTATTTTAAAATGTGTGTTATTTATATATTTCTCAAAATAGGATTTTGGAGAAAGGCATCCTTCAAAAGTGCACCCCCACATGCATACACTTGAAGGCAAGCATTTCTGAACTCTGGCATAATATTTTGTGTGGTGTTTTAATATGGTTACAACACCTTTTGACTTGGAGCATACATTATTTTTATGTGACGATAAAAAGATCATATGCATGAGTGCATAGTGGAGTTTACTTTGCTGTGATAAATGGATATATTGGTGATGGTATTCATCCTCGTAAGCTTCCCTTGCATACCGGAAGGAAGCCGGGAAAGCCGTGGTCTTGGGTAGACATGGGCTTGTCCCTAGTACCTCGTCGGGACGAGTATGTCCGGTATGGCATGGTGAGGCTTGACGAGTGATAAGTCTACCTGTTAATGGAAATACTTTTGTTGTGCTAATCATGCAGGGAACACTTAAACCTCCTGAGTCGGCCTTAGATCGAGTCTTGTCCAGTAACCCCCATACTTGCCTGGTACTACCACTTGTCCCTGCCTGAGGTAGGGTACGGTTCAGTAAGTTGTCAACCCCGTCCTAGCACACACCGTACGGAGAGGCCGTGATGAGGGTCCCGTGGCCACAGATTAAAGCCTGTCATTCGGTCCGGGGGCATGGGTGTTTCCGGTTGGGACCGAGAGGGGGGCCACCCCTTAGAGCGCGCGTATAGAAATTTGATCCCATGCTACGTCGAGGTTGTAGCCTCCCCACTTAGAGTTTGGCTTGACAGGTGTTGTGGGTGATTCCAGACATCGGTGAGTTAAGCTGGTGTGTGCAGGTCAGGCGTGTTTTCAATCAAAAGACCGTAGACGGAATTAGTCCCAATGGACTAAAGAAATCCGTTACCCGTGGGTAAAGAGTACACCCTCTGCAGAGATTATACATCTATTCGAATAGCCGTGTCCATGGTTAAGGACTACAGTCTGGGATAGGTCAAGTGTTGGTCTTAGTGTCGGTCTTCGGAGGAAAGCTGCTAAACCAGAATTTGATTATGAACGGTGACATATGTGGATTATGATCATTATTATTGTGGACTAACCTTTTACTTTATTGGTATTAATGAGTATCCCTGGGATGGTTCTACCTCCCGGATATTCTCTGTGATTATCCTTACATAAGCCCTTTATGTGGTGTCGCTCAGACGCCCGACTGTGGCGTGCTTGTTACTTCTTTTATTTATAAGCCCTTTATGTGGTGTCGCTCAGACGCCCGACTGTGGCATGCTTGTTACTTCTTTTATTTATAAGCCCTTTATGTGGTGTCGCTCAGACGCCCGACTGTGGCATGCTGGTTACTTCTTTTATTTATAAGCCCTTTATGTGGTGTCGCTCAGACGCCCGACTGCGCATGTTTGTTATTTCTTGTATTTATAAGCCCTTTATGTGGTGTCGCCCCGACGCCCGACTGCGGCATTATTATTCTTTGAGTTTCCTCTCGAGGAGTCATTCAGACCCTCGTTTGGCACCCAGTATTTATTATGCGATCACTACATACTATTTCTTTAATTGCATATTCATATATTACCCACATGCGTGCATCATGAATATTTTGGTTTATCTCATGACTGACGTTATGATCATAGAATATTTCGGAGCACGTTTACCCCTGGTTATATTATACCCGTGTTCTTGATGTTTGCGAGTACATTCAAACGTACTCACTGGCTTGTCCCTGGCTATTGTCTTGGCCAGATTCCTTGCTTGGAGATAAGCATCGCGGTGACAAGGTCGGAACCTACGCGTTGACATTCGCAGCCTCGCGAAGATAGGAGTTATCCTGGTCAGCTGTTCTTGTGGGAAATGGAGTCCCATAGACGCAGAGGAACCACATACTGCTTCCGCCATCAACCATTAGAAACCAAATGTTGTACTCCTAGGCCACAATGGTCTTGTACTACATATTTTTGTACTTGCTTGGATTTTCTTGTATCAAGTTGGTGCCTCATCAGCTAACAGTAATCCTGGGGCTGGTGAGCACAACGGCCATTTTCTGGAGAATTAATATCCCGAAAAACCGGTCGTGACACCACCACCGTAGGAGGCAACCGATTTGGCCCCAACTGATCTTGGATCAGATCCATTCCATCCACACACGCACAAGCTCACCGAGCTCAAGAACACCTCTCCTCAGGTGGTAGTTCTTCCCTTGTATTTATTCATCCCCAGCCTATAAGGCAATCCACCACACCACACTGGAGTAGGGTATTACCCCACATCGGTGGCCCGAACCAGTATAAACTCTTGTGTCCCTTGTTCTTCGGGTTCGGCGAGCTAGGCTTTGAGATCGTGGTGAGAGTGTGAGCTAGGGGGAGAAAGATCTTCGTGCGCACCCCAGAGTTCGAACCTCAAGGGTTTTGCCAGAACCCGTAATCCGACATTTGGCGCGCCATGTAGGGGTGCGTTGAGGCTTTCCTTCCGTCGATCCATGCTCCACCGCTCCACCGCATCCATGGCAGACGCGCGTCGAGCTCGCGCCGAGCGTCGGGCCACCCTGGCCGCCCGCGTCGCTCAACGTGCAGCAAGCATCCTCACTGCACGCCTCTGTGCGGCGGGACGGCCGAACTACTACCCCATCGCTAACGCTGGCCGGCTCGTCGTCCCACGCTCGTCGCGCGCCCACAGATGCGCAGGCCGTGCTGCTCATGGCACGCGAGCTCCTGTGATACCGCCCGGTCGACGACCTCTATGAGGACTAGCTGGACCGCATCACCGAGCTCGTCAGCGCCGCTGGCGGTTCCCCCGCACCGTCCATCTCGCTGCCTCGCCCTCCTCCAGCTGCGGGCGATGTAGGTCACGGAGCGCCTCCGCCGCCTCCGCCCCAAGGCGGCGCCCTGGCACGAAGACGCGCGACCCGCCGCGTCGGGCGCCCGCGCATGAAGAAGGTAGCTGCCAAGAAGTTCCCTGATCGCGAGAAGACGCTCCCGCACTCCCGTCGCCACCACGTCAAGACCGCATGCCGCCTGCAGCAGCGGTGCGCGGGCATCAAGACCAAGCCCCGCCCCCGCGGCGGGCCCCGGTGGCTACAGCAGGCTGCCGTGCCTTCACTCCGGAGCTGCGTAGCGTCGTTTGGCCAGGCAAGTTCAAGCCAGACCTGCCTCTCCGCTACGACGGCACCCCCGACCCTGCGTAGTTCTTGCAGCTCTACGAGCCAAGCATCGAGGCGGCCAACGGCGACGAGAAAGTCATGGCGAACTAGTTTCCCATGGCTCTCAAAGATGGTGCTCGCTAGTGGCTCCTGAATCTGCCCCCGGGTTTGATCTCCTCCTGGGGCAAGATGCGCGACCGCTTCGTCGCAAAATTCCAGGGCACTAGCGACCGCCCGCCGGCCGCAGGTGACCTACGCCGCATCAAGCAGTAGCCAGGAGAGACCCTGCAGAAGTACATCCAGTGCTTCAACAGCGTTCGCCTCAAGATCCCGAAGGTGACGGATGAGGCCATCATTTCAACATTCTCTGATGGCGTCCGCAATGTCAAGATGAAGGAGGAGCTCGCTATCCACGAGGCTCTATGCACGGCACTAGAGATGTTGAACATGGTGACCAAGTGTGCGAGAGCTGAGGAGGGGTGCCTCTCCCTCCTCGAACTCCCTGCTGCCGACCTAGAAGAGAAGAAAGCCAAGGCCAAGGACGTGAAGCGCAAGGGGGTAGCCGTGCTAGCGACGGAGCCAGATACGAAGCACGGTCGGGACCACCCCGAGTCGTCCAAAAGTAGCCATCCGTTCTGCGCCTTCCACAACGTACACATCCACAACACCAACGACTGCCAAGAGCTCAGGGCCATTCGAGATGGACGCTTCGGTCGACACCCCGAGCACAACGACCGGGGCTACGGTCGAGGAGGAGGACGAAGTGGAGGACGTTGGGACGACCGCGGCCCCCGTCAGGAGTGGCGCGACCGGCCTCGCAAGGACCACTGGCAGGACCAGCCTCGTGAGGGCGCCTGGAGGGACCAGCCTTGTGAGGACCGTCCTCAAGGCAATCCTGGCCTCCCTCCGCTGCGGCCACCGCCAAGAAGGAACGACGACCACCATCAGGACGAGGGGGCTGGGGGCATCCAGGAGACGCGCGCTATCGCTTACATCTTGGGCGGTGCACAGGCCCCAGCTTCCCGGCGCATCTTCAAGCAGTTTGCTCGCGAGGTGAACGCGGCCCTTCCCAGGCTCGAGGCCACGCGCCCGCTCAGGTGGTCCAAGTGCACCATCACCTTCAGCTCGTCGGACCAGCTCAAGTGCGCGGCTACCGCCGGCGCCCTCCCGATGCTTTGCTCACCCGTCATCAGCAATGTCCAAGTCACCAAGACCCTCATCGACGGCGGTGCAGGGCTCAATGTCCTGCCCGTCGAGACGTTCGATAGCCTCCAAGTGCCATACGATCAGCTACAGCCTACCAAGCCTTTTTCAGGAGTGACCGATGGCTCCACCCCGATAGGGCAGGTCCGCCTCCCTGTCATCTTCGGCCAGCGCAGCAACTACCGCACCGAGCTCATTGACTTTGACGTCGCCCACATCCGTCTGCCGTACAACGCCATCCTCGGGTATCCAGCATTGGCCAAGTTCATGGCAGTGACCCACCATGGTTACAATGTCCTCAAGATGCCAGGAAGTGGGGGAGTCATCACGGTCCCCTGCGAAGAAAGATATGCGGTGTGCTCCCTGGAGCGCGCCTTCCAAGCTGCAGCACTCGAATACCATGACAATGAAGGCATCGTGTACCCTCCTGAGGCCATCCCCAAGAAGAAGAAGCAGCTAATCCTCCCAGCGCCTCAGGGAAGCAGTGTCTCCAGTGGCACCACCTTAGGATCTGCGTCCGCAGCTGGGGCGCCTCCCTCCCTCGCATAGGAAGGCGCGCCCGGCGCCCTCCTCAAGCTGGGATTGGGGGCTCTCTTTTGGAGGGCCTTAGATCTAGCCAATGTCACGAGGGAGGCGCTCGGGCACCACGTGGAGGCGTGCTTTGCTGCACATTTCCCTCAAGAGGGCACAAGGCGAGGAGCGCCTAGTGCTCAGGAGTTCATCACCCAGGCAATCCAGGAGCTTGAGGAAGCAAGGACCATGCGCGGCGACCGCCGCCCACCACTCGGCGCAGCTCCCCATCCTGGCGAGGACGGCGGGCTGCGCGTTTGCGTCGACATTCCATGGCTCAACAGGGCCACATCTCAGGAGCGCTTCTGGCCTTCGTGCATTGGCCGGTGCAAGGGTCCACCTCACAGCTATGTTCGCATGCCGTTTGGCCTGCCGAACGCGGCTGTCACCTACCAGCGTCATCTACGGAGCATCCTGGCGGCTAAGGAGGCCAGGCATCATGCGGTCCGGGCAGAGATGGCGACGGTCCTCAAGGAACCACCCGAGCCCCCGGAGCCTCCTGAGGTTCAGGGCCCTGGTGGTTCGTGAGGAACGACTCCTTCAGCACGCACCTTCAGCTACCTCAACACTCCTTCGACAACGGAACCAGGTGACATTTTCCGGTTTACTCAGCTGGGAGCGCCCCTCGGGCTGCATCATTCCCTGGTCGCACGGGCCTATCCCTGCGGCATGTATCTTTTTGCATCTTTAGCTTACTCTGTTGGGGGCGCCCCTCGGGCTGCATCATCCCCAGGCCGCTCGGGTCCATTCTAGTGGCAGGTATCGTTCTTGCATCTATCTAAACTAGCTTATCTTCCTACGTGATTTCCTACGACTATCACTTGTTTGATTACATCTTGCGGCATCCCGTGTTGCTGACCGATCTCCTGTTTACCCCGCGGCGAGAGCTCCACACATCGGCACGGCGCTTGTGCTCGGGTCCGTCCCTGCAATGCTGATAAACCTGAGAGATCGAGCTCTGGCTCGCGGCCCGCTCCGCGCATGTCACCTCATCAGATCCTCAGTTCCTTCGCCTTCTTGTGGAACAATCGACAGCTGGGTAACCGATGCGATCACGGGCTATATTCCCTCTCCAACTAACTCGCAGGAATCTCCGGAGCGCCAGCTACTGATGGCCCGATAGCTCGTTCCTTCTCTCGTGCCATCCGCTTGCGCGTGAAAGGGGGGCTCCTGAGCATCGCACCTCAGAAGCTCTTACTGACTCTCTAGCCCTCACCCCTGGCCCTGACCACGGCATCCCAACCTGGCATACCAGCGGCGGCTGAGCCTTGCTCGAGGGTTGGGACCCGAGAACGCAGAGCACTTAGGAGGGCACGAGATGAGGAGGGATCTAACGTGAGCCAGACCTAGTAGCACCACCACCGACGCACGAGCCCGACATAGCAGAGGGACTCGACCCAGGATCGCCAAAGATAAGTCATGCATTCAAGCTGGCCCAGCACTGAGACACATAATTCCTAGCTCATGCAGCCTTGCTGCGGCGATGCCGCTTACCTTTCGTACCTTCCGGGAGTCGCTTGCATTGTAAAGGGGACCTCCTGAGCATCGCGCCTCAAGGGCTCTTACCGGACCTTGGGCCGCTCACCTCCTGGCCTTGACCACGGCATCGCGACCTGGCATACTAGCGACGGCTGAAGCCTGCCTGGGGACTGGGGCCTGTCAGCGTAGAGCGCCGGGCTGCCGCAGGGATGGAAAGGGGGACCGAGCCGGAGCAAGACGTGCAAACATAAGCTTTTTAATGGGGATAATATTAACGCAAAATGCGCTACAGATTCCATGCCCTCGTGGGGTCCATCTTAATTCCTCGCAGGGAACAAAAGGAAAAAAAACTATCGGAAGCTATAACTACGGGCACCACCATTGACCCCGTCATCAACAGTGGGCCACGGGAGGCCGACGCCCACCCCATCCAGATCAGCATCGGCGGCGGGCGGACGCTACTGCTGTGCTCCGGGCACGGCAAGAGCTCGGGGGCACGTAGCTGTCGTCGCTCATCTCTGGAGTCTCGTAGGGCTCGGGAGAGTCGCTGGACTCCCATGCGCCACCTCTACTGTCGGAGGAAGTGCTGGAGCGGCCAGTGGCAGGCCCGTCTCTTGCCGCTGCGCCGTTGTCATATCCTAGCTAGTTCATGCATTAGAGTGTTGCATCATGTCTATTTTTCACAGAAACCTGAAATGGGGATGCCAGAAACCCCCAGCACCCCCCTGAAACAACTAGGGTTCACTAAAATCCTTTTCAATGAACCTGAAATGCCCTCCATAAATGTTCACCATCTTTGGTCCTGGCTAAAACCTCTACCAAAAATGGTTTCATATTTTTGGAGGCCATCTTGGATTTTTGCACAAGCCAATAGTATTTGCATTTGGGCATTTTAAATCCTATAAATATTTCCAAATGCCCAAATAATCTTGAAGGTATTTTTAGGCTGTTGAGAATAATTTCAAAGGTGCCTTAGAATATTTTCAGGATTTTCCCAAATGAAATAGTATTTTTACTATTTCAAAACACAGAACAAAAATAAATAAATAAAAGAGAAAACAAAAAGCAGAAGGACTTACCTGGCAGCCCACCTGGCGGCCCAGCACTGTGCTGGCCCGCGCCAGTCAGCTGCCTGCTCTCGCCAGAGCAGGCAGAGAGGTGACGCCGGCGAGCGCGAGCTCGCCACGGCGCCACCTGCTTGCCGCCTCACCCGTGGTGCGCTGGGCGAACCCCGCGACGCGCCCCCGAGCCTCTGGACACCCCCATTCTCCCCCATCGCCTCTCCCTCGCCTTCCTCCACCATGGCCGACGCAGCCGCAGCCACCTCGCCGGAGTAGCCGCGCCCACCGTCGACCTCGCGCCGTCCCACTGTGTCCAACAGCTCCGCCGTCGCCCACTCCTTCGAGCAGGTCGAGCCCCGAGCGCTCGTTTACCCCGAAGCCCCGCCTCCGACCTCGCCTTCACCGCTCACCGTCGGAGAGCCCCTCCGCCGTCGCCACTGCAACAGCTCGCCTCCGACCTCACCGTCCGCTCCGTCGCAACACCGTGAGCCTGGCCACCTTCCCATCCTCTCCTCTATCCCTCTCGAGCTCCTGACGTCACACTGACGTCAGGCTGGCGCAGTAAAGCATTATCTGGATTTAAGTTTATATTGGAAATTCCAGAAATTATCACAAACTTCAAAAAATCATAGAAAATAATCTATAGCTCAGAATGAAAAGATTTATATATGAAAAATGATCAGAAAAATCCATTCTATCCATCTGTACTGGTTTCATGCATGTTTAAGCAAGTTAACCTACTATTTAATGTAGAACAAGATAAAGCACTAAAAGAGGCCACATATGAACTTGGAATTTGAATCCTTGATTCAAAGTAGTCCAAACCCATCTGGTCTTAGTTGCATTAGCCCAATACATCCATTTTGCCATGTCTCATGCATGCATCATATTGTTGCACTTGCCTTGTGTTGATTGTGCTTCGGTATGTTCATCGTGGTAGGTCCTGCCTCCGAGGATATTCACGAGTATCCAACTGAAGGGCAGTATTCCACCACCACTCCGTCAGGCAAGCAACCCATTGATCATTTCGATACAAACCCATCTTTTCTCGCTTCTGCTCTCATTTACTGCATTAAGACAACGCGATTCAAACTGCTGTGTGTTGCGGTAGTTGAACCCACTTTCCTTTGCATGACCTGTCATTGCCACAGTAACTAGATGAAACCCACTAGCATGTGTAGGAGTTGATTGAGCCATGTTGTGTTCCTACAATGCTATGCTTGCTACGCTTAGAGTCGTGTCAGGTCTGGCTCATCAGGGTGATGAACTAGAGTGAAAGTGTGTGTCGGTAATGAGAGTGAAGTGTTGAATACGATTTGGTAAAGGTATCGATGGGAGGCCATGTAGGAGTACATGGTGGGTTGTTTCATTGAGATCGTCCCTAAGAACTGAGATCTGTATGCGTGATTTAAGATTCAGCTACTACCACGTATTGGGCCCGAAACCAATGGACCCCTCGGCTTCTTAATCACCCTTGTCCTCTGTCCAGGAGTTGCACGTAGTTTCTGGTGTTTGTAGTAAGCTGGAGGCCGTGGACAGCGCTGACCAAGGGGTGGGCTGTGATGCGGTAGGCTCGTGGCCCGGTGTACCGAGTCGCCCGTTTGGTGTCTCGGGAACCCTGCACACATCGTTCGGGGCCGTATGTGGAAACCTCGGCCGGACTCCCTGCGGATGGAACCTGAATAGGCGATAAACCTGGACTAGAGACTCGAGTGTTTAGGTAGGCTGTGGCCGACACCCACGTTGGGCTTCCACTTGAAGGTTGCCGAGTACACGTCGTGTAGCGACGATAAGTGGTGAGAGCGTGTGTGACAAAGTACACCCCTGCAGGGTATAAAACTATTCGAATAGCCGCGTCCGCGGTAAAGGACTACTTGGTCGCTTATGCAGTTCATAGACAAGTAAATGGATACTACTAAAAGCCTCAAGATAAGTGTGAGTACCGCGGATGGCCCTCTCGTGGGATGAGGAGGGAGGATCCACGGTGGAGTATTGAGATGGTGATTAGTGGACTCGTGTGCGAAAACTATTTCACAGGTGGTGTATCGTAGGATAGCTTAGCCAAGAGTCAAAGCTGGCTTGCTGCAATAACCCCTCTACCTTCTTGAGAATGAACATGTATAGTAGGATCTGTTGTAAGACTTGCTGAGTACCTTTGTACTCATGTTGCTTCAATTACTATTTTCAGACGACAACACCGCCCCTTCTGATGGGTTCTACGTAGAACTCAACGACGATGAGTGACTTGCCACCCAGGTGGTGATCTAGGCTTGTGAAGGGCCTACGTAGATAGACAGGCTTCGTCAAGCCTTCTTTCTTTCTAGCGTCTGTACCCAGACAGTTTGCTTCCGCATGTGCTTGTATGATTGTATGACTTGAGTGTCGGGTCATGTGACCCCTATCTGTATGAACAAGTTATGTAAGGCTCTCCGGAGCCCTTTAAATAAAGTACTTTGAGTTGTAGAGTTTTGTTGTGATGCCATGTTGTATTTGCACATATCGAGCATATTGTGTGTATGATTGAAATGCTTGGTATGTGTGGGATACGACAATCTAGTGGTTTATCCTTGGCAGCCTCTCTTATGGGGAAATGTAGTCTAGTGCCTCCTTGAGCCATAGTAGTCCACTATAGCCCGGTTCACCGGAGTCCTGCTAGCCCAGCACTACTGCTCTGGACACTTGACTGGCCGGCATGTGAGTCATATCGTTCCTGTGTCTGTCCCTTCGGGGAAATGTCACGCGGTGACATCCGGAGTCCTGCCTAGCCTGCTACAGCCCGGGTTCCCGGAGTCCTGTTAGCCCAGTGCTACAGCCCGGATTCACACGCTGCTGACTGACACGTTCGATGTTGATTCATGTATGCCTGTCCCCATACGTTAGTGCCGCTTTGGGTTCACGACTAGCCATGTCGGCCCGGGTTCTCTGTCATATGGATGCTAGCGACATTGTCATATACGTGAGCCAAAAGGCGCAAACGGTCCCGGGCCATGGTAAGGCGACACCCGCGGGAGTACCGTGCGTGAGGCCGCAATGTGATATGAGGTGTTACAGGCTAGATTGGTGTGACTTGGAATCGGGGTCCTGACAGCCGTCCCGGCGGCCTCCTCCGGGGCAGCACTCAAGGCGGCAGCCTTCCTCGTCGAAGACCTTGAAAAACATCGTGGTGGTGCCATCGTATTCGAAGTGGATGGCGAGGGCGCCCTCCGCAATGCAAACTCGGGCGACCTCACCCCATCCGTGGGTCATGAAGATCTTGCCCGGGGAGACGACCTCAACTTCCGCCCCCGTCGCCGGGGCATCACACTCAGTGTGCTGCAGCCACAGCTCGAGGGGACCCCTCGGCGGCATCTCGGCGGAGAAGAACTGCGGGAATCGAATCCAGGAGCGCGGGCGCATCACCGCCCACACCACCAGTTCGCGCGAGGAGCCCTCGGCGTGGGTTCCTCGGGCGGCGGCGCGCACCACCGCGGCGCGGTCGCCGTGGATTGCCGCCTCCTCCTCCGGAGCCCTCTACCTGGGTGTACAAAGGCAGCGGATATCCGGGAGGGGGCCGCTCATGCCAAGGCCTCGTCACCTCCGGCCTCACGATGACGTCGAGGCAGTGGGCTGGCCTCTTCTTCGGCGGGAGTGGCCCCGGCTCTTCGCGGGGGGCTTTTCCCTTCTCGGTATCGGCGCCACGGTTGTCGCTGCAAATAGTGAAACAAGGAGCAAGGAAGAAGAAGCAAGCGGATCGGAGGACGAGATGGGCGACGGGGGCTCCGCCCCTTCCCATTTATAGCAGGAGGAGGCCAACCAACGACCCCCACGATCATAGGTAATGATGGCTTTTCTGCATGCACCAGGGACTCGTCAAGTCGGGCAGTTGCCGAGGCAGCGTGGGGAAGCGGAGACGCCCACGTCCCGTCAGTCGCCATGCGTCAATCAAGGCCGCATGCGGTTGGGTCACGTGGTGCTCCGCACTTTCCCCTTGGCTTCGCCTCAAAGCCAAGTCCGAGCACGCCTTGGGCTCGGGGGCTACTGTCGGCGTTCTGGGAACGGGGGTCCCCAGACTTGCCTGCCTGCAGCCCACGGCGTGGCTCCACAACCGGCCTGGTACGGCCCATCTTCACGATCAGACACTCAAGACCCTCGCGAGGGGCCAAGCCTCGCGGGGCGGGCAACACAAGACCTCCTCAGGGGCAGCCTCACTAGGCTGGCTCGCAAGGAGCAGAGAGATCAAGGTGAAGGGCACCTCGTGAGGTTCCCATGACGTGAGCCATGGCGACCAAGGCCAGGCGGGCGCCAGGCAGGCGCCAGCGGGCGCAGAGTACTGGTTTCCTCTTCGGTGCTAAAGGGGCAGGCGCAGGCGAGGAGTCCCGAGGCGTCAGGCAAAGGATTCCATATCGGTGCAATGAGACTAAGACCAGCAGGACGACAGGATGGAGGTCATCTCGGAGCCCACGACGGCGTCACCACCAGAGCCTTTGGCAGGCGAAGACCACCTTTTGTCGGGATAGCTTGTACAAGTTGTCCCCCTTCAAATTGGCCGTTGTGGGATCCCTTCCCGCCGAATATTTGGGAAGAGGACCCGTGCCTCTATAAATAGGACTGGCCACCACCGTAGGAGGCAACCGATTTGGCCCCAACTGATCTTGGATCAGATCCATTCCATCCACACACGCACAAGCTCACCGAGCTCAAGAACACCTCTCCTCAGGAGGTAGTTCTTCCCTTGTATTTGTTCATCCCCAGCCTATATGGAAATCCACCACACCACACTGGAGTAGGGTATTACACCACATCGGTGGCCTGAACCAGTATAAACTCTTGTGTCCCTTGTTATTCGGGTTCGATGAGCTAGGCTTTGAGATCGTGGTGAGAGTGTGAGCTAGGGGGAGAAAGATCTTCGTGCGCACCCCAGAGTTCGAACCTCAAGGGTTTTGCCGGAACCCGTAATCCGACAGGTATAATTTATCCTATTGCTGATAGTAGATGGGCAAGTCCCGTTCATTGTGTCCCTAAGAAGGGAGGTATTACTGTTGTCCCTAATGATAAGAATGAATTGATCCCACAAAGAATTGTTACAAGCTATAGAATGATAATTGATTTTCGCAAGTTAAACAAAGCTACTAGAAAAGATCATTACCCTCTGCCTCTTATTGATCAAATGTTAGAAAGACTGTCCAAACATAGACATTTTTTCTTTCTAGATGGTTACTATTGTTTCTCTCAAATACCCGTGTCAAAAGAGGATTAAGAAAAGACCACTTTTACTTGCCCTTTCGGTACTTTTGCTTACAGACGTATGCCTTTTGGCAATGCACCTGCTACCTTTCAAATATTTATGACTACTATATTCTCTGACTTTTGTGAAAAGATTGTTGAGGTTTTCATGGATGATTTCTCAGTTTATGGAACTTCTTTTGATGATTGCTTAAGCAACCTTGATCGAGTTTTGCAGAGATGTGAGGAAACTAATCTTGTCTTGAATTGGGAGAAGTGCCACTTTATGGTTAATGAAGGTATTGTCTTGGGGCATAAAATTTCTGAAAGAGGTATTGAAGTTGATAAAGCTAAAGTAGATGCTATTGAAAAGATGTCGTGCCGTAAAGATATCACAAGGTATAAGAAGTTTTCTTGGTCATGCTGGTTTCTATAGGAGGTTTATTAAAGACTTCTCTAAAATTTCTAGGCCTCTCACTAATCTCTTGCTAAAAGATGTACCTTTTGTGTTTGATGATGATTGTGTAGAAGCATTTGAAATACTTAAGAAAGCCTTGATTTCTACACCTATTGTTCAGCCACCTGATTGGAATTTACCCTTTGAAATTATGTGCGAAGCTAGTGATTATGTCGTTGGTGTTGTTCTAGGGCAAAGAGTTGATAAGAAATTGAATGTTATTCATTATGCTAGTAAAACTCTAGACAGTGCCCAGAGAAATTATGCTACTACTCAAAAAGAAATTTTAGCAGTTGTTTTTGCCTGTGATAAGTTCAGATCTTATATTGTTGATTCCAAAGTAACTGTTCACACTGATCATGCTGCTATTAAATATCTTATGGAAAACAAAGATGCTAAACCTAGACTTATTATATGGGTTCTCTTATTACAAGAATTTGGTTTGCATATTAATGATAGAAAAGGAGCTGAGAACCCCATTGCAGACAACTTGTCTAGGTTAGAAAATGTTCTTGATGATCCACTGCCTATTGATTATAGCTTTCCTGATGAGCAATTAGTTGTCATAAATGCTTCTCGTAATAATCCATGGTATGTTAGTTATGCTAATTACATTGTTGCTAAATTTATACCACATAGTTTCACATACCAGCAAAAGAAAAAGTTTTTCTATGATTTAAGGGATGACCCACACCTTTATAAAGAAGGAGTAGATGGTGTTATTAGATGTTGTGTGCCTGAGCATGAACAGGAACAGATCCTACGCAAGTGTCACTCCGAGGCCTACGGAGGACACCGCGCTGGAGATAGAACTGCACATAAGGTATTACAATCTGGTTTTTATTAGCCTACTCTCTTCAAGGATGCTCGTAAGTTTGTCTTGTTTTGTGATGAATGCCAGAGAATTGGCAATATTAGTAGACGTCAGGAAATGCCTATGAATTATCACTTGTTATTGAACCATTTGATGTTTGGGGCTTTGATTATATGGGACCTTTTCCTTCCTCTAATGGGTATACACATATCTTTGTTGCTGTTGATTACGTTACGAAGTGGGTAGAAGCTCCAACTGGTAGTGCTCATCATAACACTTCTATTAATATGCTTAAAGAAGTTATTTTTTCTGAGGTTTGGAGTCCCTAGATATTTGATGACTGATGGTGGTTCACATTTTATTCATGGTGCTTTCCGTAAAATGCTTGCTAAGTATGATGTCAACCATAGAATTGCATCTCCATATCACCCTCAGTCTAGCGGTCAAGTAGAATTGAGCAATAGAGAGATTAAGTTGATTTTGCAAAAGACTGTTAATAGATCTAGGAAGAATTGGTCTAAGAAACTTGATGGTGCATTATGGGCTTATAGAACTGCTTATAAGAATCCTATGGGTATGTCTCCGTATAAAATGGTTTATGGAAAAGCATGTCACTTACCTCTTGAACTAGAACATAAAGCTCATTGGGCGATTAAAGAGCTCAACTATGATTTCAAACTTGCCGGTGAGAAGAGGTTATTTGACATAAGCTTGCTTGATGAATGGAGAACCCAAGCCTATAAGAATGCCAAGTTGTTTAAAGCGTGAGTTTAATTTAGGTGATCATGTTTTGCTATACAACTCTTGTTTAAGATTTTTTTTGCAGGAAAGCTTCTCTCTAAATGGGAAGGTCCTTACATTATTGAGGAGGTCTATTGTTCCGGTGCTATCAAAATCAACAACGCCGAAGGCACAAATTTGAAGGTGGTAAACGGTCAAAGAATCAAACATTATATGGCAGGTAATCCCATAAATGATGAAACCAATATAATTAACACCATAACACCGGAGGAGTACATAAGGGACACTTTCCAGAATGTTTCAGACTCCGAAAAGGAATATGTATGTGGTACGGTAAGTAAACCGACCCCAGAATGTTTCCAATGGCAATTTTTCTCTGTTTTGGAATATTTAAAAAATTTGGAAAATTAAAAGCAGTCCGAAGAGTGCACGAGGAAGCGATGAGGCAGGAGGGCGCGCCCTACCCCCTGGGCGCCCCCTACCTTGCCGCCACCTCGTGTGCCCTCCGGACTCTGTTTTCTTGCACAATACTCCTTTTGGTCGGTAAAAATTAATTATATAATCTCCAGAAGGTTTTGACCACCATACCACGATAAAATCCTCTGTTCTTGTTTCTTGCTGTTTTGCCTGGCGGATCTGAAAATATGTCGTCCCAAGATTTGGAGGGAGAAAGCTATATAGCTGATTATATCACAAACCCAAAGGCTTACGGGGATGTGGAGCATTATGGTTGGACCACAAAGGAAGAAGAAGACTATCATCCAAAGGGAAAGGAGGATACAAGCTCAGATGAAGATGAAGCCCCACTACCCCAACCTGGGGACTTGCACGTGGAGCTCAAAAAGTCAAGTCTCCCTAATAAAGCAAAGAAACCTAAGATCGAGTTTATCCCTTTTCATCTCTCACAGGAAAACAAATAGGAACTATGTAAAAAGATATTAAGGCTTGAGCAGAAGATCGATGACTTAAGGGAGGAAAATTCTATTCTCAAGCACAAGCTGAGGAAGAAGGACACTACATCAACAACTCCATCAACATCACCTCTGAAGAAAGAGACATAAATACATGGGTATGTGCACTCCCCTTGGCTACTTCCAAACTTGGGGGAGATGCCCCGGTATCGTATCACCATCACACCTTTACCTTTATCATTTTTCTTAGTTTGATCATTTTGGTTATATCTTGATCTAGTAGAATAAAGTCTTTAGTACGATCTAGCTTTGAGTTTTGCTTTGAGATCTATCTATGTAATCGAGTCCGTGAGTTATATATAATAAAGAGTAGTTTTGAGTTGAGGGCTTTGCTTTCATAATGGGTTATGTTTTCTTATATCCGAATAGAAGTTATATTGTCATGGATCTTCCAACATGTTGAGCTTGCTTTTCCCTCTTTTGCTAGCCAAATCCTTTGCATCAAGTAGAGATACTACTTGTGCTTCCAAACATCCCTTAAACCAGTTTTTCGATGAGAGTCCACCATACCTACCTATGGATTGAGTAAGATCCTTCAAGTAAGTTGTCATCGGTGCAAGCAATAAAAATTGCTCTCTAAATATGCATGATCTATTAGTGTGAAGAAAATAAGCTTTATACGAACTTGTGATATGGAAGAAATAAAATCGAGAGAGTGCATAATAAAGTTCTTTATCACAAGCGGCAATATAAAGTGACGTTCTTTTGCATTAAGATTTTGTGCATCCAACCACAAAAGCACATGACAACCTCTGCTTCCCTCTGCGAAGGGCCTATCTATTAATTATATTTCCTACCCTTATACAAGATTCATGGTGATCTTCACCTTTCCTTTTTACACTTTTTCTTTTGGCAAGCACTATGTGTTGGAGAAAGATCTGGATATATATATATATATCCACTCGAATGTAGGTTATCATAAAGTATTACTGTTTACATTACCCTTGAGGTAAAAGGTTGGGAGGCGAAACTATAAGCCCATATCTTTCTCTGTGTCCGACTGAAGCTTTGAACCCATAAGTATCGCATGAGTGTTAGCAATTGTGAAAGACTAAATGATAGTTGAGTATGTGGACTTGCTGAAAAGCTCTTGTATTGACTCTTTCCTACGTTATGATAAACTGCAATTGCTTCAATGACTGAGATCATAGTTTTTAGTTTTCAATGAAGTTTTTGATTGATACTTTACCTTGTGAATGAATTGTTACTGTTGTAGGGTGGAACCCTAGATGGAGATCTTTCATGAATTGGAGGGCAAATCCCCAAGAACAAGAAGAACACAAAGGGGGAAAACAAGAGGAACACTCAAATTGACTTGATCCAATCACACATGTGCTAGATCCAATCACACAAAGAGAGATACAAAGGTCCAAATCCAACTCAAGAAGATACAAGAGGTAACTAGTTCATCACAATCCTATGAGGAAGTAGGTCTTGATGATCCTATGATGGGGACCCTTCTCCAAAAGGAGGGCTTGATTTCCAATTCGAGCTTCTCCAAGAGGAAGTCTATGTCGGTGTCAAAACCGGCGGATCTCGGGTAGGGGGTCCCGAACTGTGCGTCTAAGGTCGATGGTAACAGGAGACGGGGGACACAATGTTTACCCATGTTCGGGCCCTCTCTATGGAGGTAATACCCTACTTCCTGCTTGATTGATCTTGATGAATATGAGTATTACAAGAGTTGATCCATCACGAGATCGTAATGGCTAAAACCCTAGAAGTCTTGCCTGTATGACTATGGCTATGTGTCTTGTCCTCTATGGACCTAGCCCTCCGGTTTATATAGACACCGAAGGGGACTAGGGTTGTACAAAGTCGGTTACAGAGAAGGGAATCTTCATATTTGATCGCCAAGCTTGCCTTCCACGCCAAAGAGAGTCCTATCCGGACACGGATGAGAGTCTTCGGTCTTCATATCTTCATAGCCCGTCAGTCTGGCCCATGGCTAACATGTCGGATGCCCGAGGACCCCTTAGTCCAGGACTCCCTCAGTAGCCCCTGAACCAGGCTTCAATGACGAGGTGTCCGGCGCGCAGATTGTCTTCGGCATTGCAAGGAGGGTTCTCCTTTCAGAATACTCCAAGATAGTCTTCGGACGCAACGAACGTGTCCGGATCTGCCACACAAGTACCGCACACACAGCCGTAGAGAGTATAATATTTCACAAGTCCAATGTGCTGACAACTTTTTGTAACGTGACATCACGCTTGCCCGGTCATTATTTCGAACCGTTTCCTGTCATACCGTTCCATGTTTCGAGGCGCGGTTTTTATTGGCACATCTTGTCAAGGCAGATATCTTGTCCCCTTATTGCGGGATTCTCATCAATACGAGCGTGGGTAACCCAACCGTTCCATTGGAAAGATTCCTTGGGAATAGGCAGGCTTTCAGGCTTAGGAGGAGGCGTTCGATACCCGTTGCCTTTATAAAGGAGCCAAGGGCCGTCTCTTTTTATGCCAAACCTCTCCTGAGCCCTTCCAACCTTGGGTTCTAGCATCCAAGGTTCAACTTCATTGCCCCAAGCTTCCCAATCATGTCCGGACCCAGCCCTCGGGGCCGATGGGTGGCTTCCTCCATTACAGAGGAGGACATTGCGAAGCTTCGGGCGGCCAGATACCTGACCGCGGAGATCCCCCACAGGCTTCATGCTCAAGGACGGGTTATTCCGACTCCCATATCCGGCGAGAGGTTCGTATTCATTTCTCACTTCCTCCGAGGGCTAGGGTTCGCTCTTTACCCCTTCGTCCGGGGCTCATGTTTTATTACGGACTAGATTTTCACGATATAGCCCCAGATTCTTTCCTCCACGTCTCGGCGTTTATCATTATGTGTGAGGCCTTCCTCCGAATTCCCCCACACTTTGGCTTATGGCTCAAGGCCTTTAGTGTGACGCCGAAGGTGGTCAACGGGAAACAAACGGAGAGCAGCAGTGCTGTAGTGAGCAAGCTTACCAATACTCACTGGCCAAAAGGCTCTTTCACCGAAACTTCCAACCAATGGCAGCGGGAGTGGTTTTACATCACAGAACCCCGTGGTACCAAGTGGGCGGCTATACCTGCTTTCCATTTTGGCCCTCCGTTACAGCTTGCATCATGGATTAATAAGGGGCTAGACTGGGAATCGGTTGATGAAGTGCAGACTCTACAGAGCCGCATCCGAACCCTCCTCGAGAGGGACATCGATCTTGTCAACGTGATGCAAGTAATGCTAATCCGGCGAACCCTGCCATGTCAGCGTAGGCCTCTCCGCATGTGGGAGTTTAATTCGGAAGGACCACGAACCCTCCAACACTTCTTCGGCACCACGCACAAAGGAATGTGGAAATTGTTTTTTCAGGAAACAAAAACAGTGGCCGGACACCACCGAGGACCTCGGCCTCGACTGCAACCATCCGGATACCTCGGTAAGCTCTCAACTTCCAAACACTTTGTAGTTAAGTACGCCGTAATACGTTACTGAACAGACTATCTTCCTCCAGGGCTGGATAAAGAAAGCGGAGCGTATTAGGTGTTCGGCCCCCTTCCCGAAGACTCAGCGGATCCCGTACTAATGAGGATGTTGGTCCCGGCGCTGTACCAGGTGCCTGCGAAGGGAGGCAAGGCGAGAGTAGGAAGGCCAAAGGTGGCCTCCCTTCCGAGGGTACATCAGACACCGTGTCCAGGGAGATCAAGATTCCCCCGCCCGAAGGCCAAAGTGAAGGAGAAGCCAATATTCCCTCTCCCCATGGTAAGAAAAGGGTCGCCTCTGAAGGTTGGGAGGAAACGGCTCCTAAGCGAGGCAAGATGCCCTCGCCGGGTGGCTCGGGCTTAGAGGGCGACGTCATCGCGCGGTCCCATAGAGAGGACAAGCCTTCAGGCAAACCATAAGTGAACAAGGGTGTTTTAAACATATCCCGTCCCTTTCTTGTGACTGAGGTAACATCTAGAATATATGTTTTTTTTGCAGTTCGGCGAACAATCTTTAGCAATCCTCTTCCTCAGGGGACCTTCTCCCAGAGATGATGGAAAGCGAGACGCCTCCACCGGTCTCCTCGCCCAATAGGGTGGACGACTTTGAGGTGTCGTCGCGAGGGTCTGTCCTGATCAACAAGTGGTGCGAGGGATGGCGAAGACACAACTCGAAGGTAACACTTCGGTAGCCCAGAGTTCGGGGGCCGACAACAAAGGCCCCGAGCTATCTGGCCTACGGCCGGAGACAATCATAGGGACGAATAAACGGATCCCTTCAAAGGGAGGCCATACTCCTACGGCAGCTTCCGGAGACCCCGAAGCGCCAGATGTATTGACGAACATGCTGTAAAAGGCGTTCGTCTCAGAGGAACATCGTACCCTGATGGGTACGGTGGTTGAAAGGGTTCTATCCGCGAAAAGCGGATTGAATGAAGCCTTCGTGAGCCTGCTAAGAGGCTTCGAGGTTTGTAATATAATATTTTGATTGTGCTTGACTCACACATTGCGCCTGTGTATAGGTAGTAGCCCCTGAGACTCGGATTGGCTTCCCGAGGGAGGCGATCAGAGGATCAAAAAAGATATGTCCAAGAAATAATATGATTAACTGAAACGCAGGTTGTTGCTTCCCTGGCGTCCGCCCGGACTACAGAATTTTCCGATGTAGAGTGGAAGCTTGATATGGCAGGAGATGACCTTATGCTTATCAACAAGTGTCTTGACGAGTCGCAAGGTATGTTTTTGTTGCAGTCTTTACAAGCACGTGCTTTGTAATGTAAGCATCACATGAAATATTGTATACTGAGATATGCATTAATGCAGATGGTGCCGCCGCGGTCGAGATCCTTCGGACCGAGCTGGCCCGGGCCAAAGAGCAGGCCCGGAGTAACAATGCGGCTGCCGAGTAGGCATCTGCAGAGTTAAAGGCCGAACAGGCTGCTCGGCGCCAATGTGAGGAGAAAATATCCACGATGACGCATGAGCTAAAGGATTCCACTAGCCGCTGTGCAATCCTTGAGAAGGATAATAAAGCCAAAAGGTTTGATATTAACAAGGCCTTACGAGAGGCGAAAGAAGCACGGTATGAATCTAGAGTGGCCCGGGAGAGCTAGGGAGATCACGGCTGGTCAGCCCTTTTTATTGCAAACTAAGTTCGGCGATCCGAATTATGCTCCGCTTAATCAAGTGTGGAGTTCTCCAGACGCATTATTGGACCTGCCGAAGACTGCTTCCGATGCGGCGCAGTTTTACCAAGCGCAAGAAGGGTGTGCAACTTAGAAGCTTTTCTGGTCATAGTTCGGTGCATCAAAATGCCCACTGTTGCTGAACGAACAGATGTCTCAATGGGCCGAGCTCCATAGACTATCCAGTTCTGCTATGAGGGACGCCGTGATCGGGCTGTGGCCGAACGAGCCAATTCCGGATAGTTATTTTGGTTTGGCACGGCGACTTGCTGATGCGGTGCCGCGTATCGACATCGTGAAGCAGTCAGCGTGCATTGAAGGTGCACGGATGGCCTTTGCCCGTGTCAAGACATACTGGGCGAAGATGAAGGCCACTGATGTTGCAGCGAAGGGTCCACCAAAGGGCAAGGACCATCACGCACCAGAGCATTATTTCGAGGATTTCCAGGAAGGTGCCCGCTTGATAGAGGGTCAATGCTCGAAAAACATGATATTCGAATGAAATGTATGGAAATTTGTAAAAGACAATTTTATAATAAAGCTATTTTGTAGTTTCGACTAAAACTTTTGTTCCTCCAGTGCGGTCGTTTTTGTATTGATCTGAAAGTTTTCCAGTCGTCGGCTTCAGCCCCCTCGTATAAAGTGCGGGGATGTTCGGAAAAGCATTTGATCACTCTTAACCCAACGTCTTGGTCCATCAAGGGGGTGTCAATGCAGTGAACGAGGCAATCGGACTATATGGCGTTAACACTTTCACTTAGACATAGGAGTTTTATGGGGGGGCTACGATATAGCCCCTGGTATGTACACGGCTTATTCCAATATGGTGCGTTACATATGTGACCTTAAGAAAAGGTCCTTCGTATAATACTGAGGGAATCGCAAAAGATTCTGGTAAGTCATCGAGTGGCTAGCCAGCTCTCGCCGCATCATGACAGTCAGTTTTCGGCTTTCTCTACTGAGGTGCTTGACCAGATGAACCGGAAGCACAATCGCAGTAGTTCTCCCTTTACTACCCTAGCCGATAGAGCGGAACGTAAGGTAGCAAGCACAGGAGCCGGGCAACCCAACTGTTGACCCAAGACATGATTCAGAGCTGATGCATATAAGGCCAAACTCGTGACGCCGAATTACGCTATAAAGTTGTCCGGACTTGTAGGCAACTCATTTGTTCCCATACCGAGCCCCTGGCAAGTTATGCCAAGGTGTATGTGTGAAACAACCACAGGAGCCAAATTCTGTTCTTTTTAGAAAAGAGCGAATGCTGGATGTGGATTAGGTTTACTGGGACCTGAGTGATATGCCAATGGTTATTTTATAGATAAAAAAGGCCGCAACCCCGGCTATTTGACATGCCCGGGGTCGAGGGTGGAGGAAAAAGGCATATTACAGGCTCGAAATAAAGAGTGCGGTCTACAAAAAGTTATTTTGGACCTCCTATCGCACATCTGCGCCGCCTGTCCTCGGCGAGGGGACTCCTTGACGGAAATAGCCCTTAGGTGATTGTACGAATCCGAACTCCGATAGAGTCCATGAGATGATTAGCCTTTGCATCACCTCTGGTAAAGGATAATGAAAGAGAAAGAGTAATTAGAAAGAAACAAAGGTTATGGCAGTGCTTGCAGGCTCGTTCGTATTGTGCTTTCGTCGATGCCCAGGGTATCTTAAGTGCATATTTATGTACGCGCGGTACAGATTTTGCAGGTATATGAGGTGGGCGGCAGAAGCCGAACTGCTATTTCCGCTCCGGAATTGGTCGATCCTGTTGAATGGAGACCGGTGGCTTAATGGCCGACAAGATATGCGGTTTAATAAGACCGCTTTGTACTGAAGTTGCCGCAGTATGATCTTCAGTCCGGAGGGAGTGCTTCTCCTGCTCCCTTGTAGAGTTGTGTGTCGCGTATACCATGTTCACTGTTTTTACTTCGGGGGGAAATTGCTTCTGACCCCCGGTATTTGGTTGGTGAGTCTCTTCGTCGTCACTATCACCGGGCGGCCTCCTCCCCTTGTGTTCGGCGTTGAGCTTGCCGGCCTACTTGAAGACCCAACAACTTCTGTTGCTATGATTAGCTGGTTTTTCGGGGTGGCCGTGAATCCAGCAGGGTTGATCCAATATCCTGTCTAAATTGGATGGTTCGTCTCTGTTCGCCTTGAATGGATTTTTCTGTTGACCGGGTTTGGGACCGCTGAATCTGGCGTTGACCGTTGTGTCGCGCGTTCTTTCATTATCATTGAGACGTTTGTGTTCGCTGCGTCGTGGCTTGCCATTGCCGTCCCGGACTTCGGAAGTGCCCGGATCGCTGGCGTTGTTGCTTCTACGAGCGAGCCAGCTGTCTTCTCCCGTGCATAAGCGGGTCATCAAAGCGGTAAGGGCTGACATGGATTTTGGTTTTTCTTGAGCGAGGTGGCGGGCAAGCCACTCGTCCCGGACGCTGTGTTTGAAGGCCGCTAGGGCTTCCGCGTCCGGACAGTCGATGATTTCGTTCTTTTTAACTAAGAACCTAGTCCAGAGCTTCCTGGCTGACTCTCTGGGCTGCTGGACAATGTGACTTAAGTCATCGGCATCTGGTGGCCGGACATATGTTCCTTGGAAGTTGCTGCGGAAGGCGTCTTTCAAGTCCTCCCAGCTGCCAATAGAGTTTTCCGGCAGACTGTTTAACCAGTATCGAGCTGGTCCTTTGAGTTTTAGTGGCAGGTATTTGATGGCATGGACGTCGTCGCCGCGGGCCATGTGGATATGGAGGAGGAAGTCCTCGATCCATACCGCGGGATCAGTTGTTCCATCGTATGATTCGATATTCATGGGCTTAAACCCATCTGGGAATTCGTGCTCCATTATTTCGTCTGTGAAGCAAAGAGGGTGTGCGGCGCCTCTGTATTGGGCCACACTGCGACGTAGCTCCGATGGAGTCCGTCTGCGGTTTTCGGCCCGGGCGTGACTAGGCTTGTCGCGTCCGAGTGGATAGTCGTCGCCGCGCGTCGGGGCACGTCCTCGTGATCCGTAGATCAATCTAGTATGTCTTGTTCTGCTGTCCAGGCCCTGCCGAAGGTCATATGTGTGACCCTGAGCTGCTTTATCTCTGCTTTTGCGGTGAGGTGGGACGGGCTGGTGTTCGGCTTGAGTTGCCGCTCTGTCCTGACCACGTTGTGGTCGATTAGCCGCATTATGGGATGATGGTATGGGCTCCGGCGCCTCATCACCGAAGTGAGGTAGCAATTTGCGCTTTGGATAATTTTTGGCTGGGCCAGTAAGGCCGTATTCCTTGGCGGCAAGGACTTCGGTCCATCTATCATTAAGCAGATCTTGGTCAGCTTGAAGCTGCTGCTGCTTCTTTTTCAGGCTCCTTGAAGTGGCTATTAGCCGGCGTTTAAAGTGCTCCTGCTCGAGAGGTTCCTCAGGCACGATGAAATCCTTGTTGCCGAGGCTTTACTCTTCCTCGGAGAGCAGAAGATAATTACTACCCTCTGAGTCTTCGTGTATGGCCTGTTCATCAGGGCTAACGCGCCCGTCTTCCCGTTCATCCTGTTCGGAGATTGCCCCAACAGGGTCTTCATTGTCTTCGGCATCGTCCAGAGTATTGTTTTCTCTGGTGCCGGTGTTGCTGTCTTTTGCATGACGTGACTTAGAGCGACACCGTTGACGCCGGCGTCTGAGCTGTTTCTCAGGAGGTTTATCCTCAACTGGATCCTCTTTGTCATCATTGTTAGTTTCTTTAGGTGTATCCACCATGTATACGTCGTATGAAGAAGTGGCCGTCCAGCGTCCGGTAAACGGCGGGTTTTGGCCCTGCTCCTCATCGGCATCGTCGTCCATATCATCGATGTCTTCGGAGTCGTAATCGAGCATGTCGGTCAAGTCCTCGACAGTGGCTATGTAGTGGGTGGCGGGTAGGAAGAGAAATTCCCCGTCATCAGCCTCCAGTTCGAACCGGACATAGTTTGGCTGTGAGCCCTCCGCTAAGGATAGATTTTTTAATGAGTTTAACACGTCTCCTAAAGGCGAGTGTCGGAAGATGTCCGCAGTGCTGAATTCGACGATCGATGACCGATCCAGCTCGATATGCGTGGACGCACATGGTTCGGAACTTACGGCCGGAAATGAGTCCGAGGTTCCGGAGACACAGGTATCACCCGAGGTTAGGTCGGTGTGCGGCTCCAATGCCCTGGAATCTGCGGCCTCCGTGGCCGGGTTGAGCTTCTCGTCCGCGGATGGCGCGATTTGCTACGGATCTAAGGCCAGAGTAGTTACAGGTGCAATTTCCATAGCATAGTCCAATGACAGATTTAGGTCATGTTCATCATAGGGACAGGGAGCGGCTGTCGTTGTCTCAAAGCCGTCGAAGATCAAGTCTCCACGGATATCCATGACGTAGTTCAAGCTCCCAAATCTGACCTGATGGCCAGGGGCGAAGCTGTCGATCTGCTCCAGATGACCAGGTGAGTTGGCCCGCAGTGCGAAGCCGCCGAACACGAAGATCTGTCCGGGGAGGAAGGTTTCCCCCTGGACATCATCATCGTTGATGATTGACGGAGCCATCAAACCTTTTGAGGACGGCACAGTGGAACTCTCAATGAAAGCACCAATGTCAGTATCAAAACCGGCGGATCTCGGGTAGGGGTCCCGAACTATGCATCTAAGGTTGATGGTAATAGGAGACGGGGACACAATGTTTACCCTGGTTCGGGCCCTCTCTATGGAGGTAATGCCCTACTTCCTGCTTGATTGATCTTGATGAATATGAGTATTACAAGAGTTGATCCATCACGAGATCGTAATGGCAAAAAGCCTAGAAGTCTAGCTTGTATGACTATGGCTATGAGTCTTGTCCTCTACGGACCTAGCCCTCCGGTTTATATAGACACCGGAGGGGACTAGGGTTGTACAAAGTCGGTTATAGAGAAGCGAATCTTCATATTTGATCGCCAAGCTTGCCTTCCACGCCAAGGAGAGTCTTATCCGGACACGGGTGAGAGTCTTCGGTCTTCATATCTTCACATCCCATCAGTCCGGCCCATGGCTAACAGGCCGGACGCCCGAGGACCCCTTAGTCCAGGACTCCCTCAGTCTAGATCTCCAAAAGGAGGAAGATGAGCAAAGCTCTCTCTTTGTCTATCAAATACTTTGCTATCCTCTCTAAGGAGCTTGGGGAAGAGTACTTATAGTCTAGGGACGAAATAAGAGCAAAATGGGGGTACAAGGGTCATTTAGCCCAAGATGCACGCAAGCACTTTCGGTGGAGTCTCGGCAACCAGAGTAAAGTGATCCGGGCACCTGGGGTCGTCGGGGAGTAGAAGACCGGGGACCCGGGGTGGCGCCTGGGAGGGAGTCGGGCACCCGGGGTGGACAGAGGGGCCGCGCCCTTTGGGGCTTGGGGTCCGGACACCTAGGGCTTAGGAGGTCGGGCACCCGGGGTGGTCTGAGGCCTCCGGTGTTCCACGTCTGGGAGTTCCTTCTTCTCCTTGGGCCTCCATGTGGACTTGGCGATTGAGGGAGTCCTGGATTAGGGGGTCCTCGGGTGTTCGACCTGTTATACATGGGCCGGACTGATGGGCCGTGAAGATACGAAGACTGAAGACTCTCCCGTGTCCGAATGGGACTCTCCTTGGCGTGGAAGGCAAGCTTGGCGACCGAATATGAAGATTCCTTTCTTTTTAACCGACCTTATGTAACCCTAGACCCCTTCGGTGTCTATATAAACCGGAGGGCTAGGTCCGTAGAGGACAATCATCATAATCATAGTCATACAGGCTAGACTTCTAGGGTTTTAGCCATTACGATCTCGTGGTTGTAATACTCATATTCATCAAGATCAATCAAGCAGGAAGTAGGGTATTACCTCCATAGAGAGGGTCCGAACCTGGGTAAACATTGTGTCCCCTGTCTCCTGTTAACATCGACCATAGACGCATAGTTCGGGACCCCCTACCCGAGATCCGCCGGTTTTGACACCGACATTGGTGCTTTCATTGGGAGTTTCGCTGTGACGTTGAAGACAGGGTTGATGGCTCGCCTTGTTGTCAAGGATAATATCACTTCCGGAGGAGCCCTGGCTCTGGGCCAAACCCTCCGACTTGGCGGCTTTACCATGACCGCCTGTTCGGCCCTTAAGCCGACGATGACCTCTCGAGTCATTGAAAATCGTCTCCGCGTTGACTCCGATACTCCAAATGGATGGATCCGATGGAGTTGTCGTCTTTAAACGAACTCCTAGATCACCTTGCCGCCTTGGGGGTCGCTACAGACTACGATCGGATTGGGCTTAAACCTGACCAGAGAGAAATCAAATCTCCGCCGATCACCCATCAGATAGCGGTAGTGGAGGAGCAAGACAATAACTCTTGCTCTATATTGAGGACGAACTATGTTCGGGATTTGAGCTTGAGGAGCCGAATACCTGTTCGCGGAACGACATGCCCTACCCTCCGAACCTAGAACCGGACGACGGGCCTAAAACATCAGTTGATATCCTGGAGTCCAAACCATTATGTTCGGAAGATTTACAAACTCCGGATCCCAAATTGGGTCAGGTTTCGGATTTAAAACCACCCACCCACCCAGCTATACGCGATCTTATGAACGTACGACAGTAGTCTCAGGAAACGGTCCATCACTTTTGGGCCAGATTCCTCCTTGTCAAAGACAAGATTAAAGATTGCCGCAATGAAGACACGATCTCCGTATTCAACAACAATTGCACGGACGAAGGAATCCTCAACGCCATCAACCACCATCGCGTATTACACTTCACTGACTTGGCAACCATAGTGCAGAAGTACTGCGTAATGGAAAGCGCCTGGAAAACTCAGGCAGCTCATAGGGAACCACCGGTTTCAACTCAGCCCCTCGTTCGGGCAAAAAGGACGCACCCTTGTGGGGCGCCTGACCCAATAGTAAAGAAATCAAAGCCCATTACGGGGCGCGGAACCGTTCTGGAGGGATGGCTCGACAAGCCACGCAAAATACATGGAACACCGGACACCATATCAACCCACAGCCTTAGAGCATGTTGGATACTCCGGCAAGTGGCCAAGAGCGGCGAAGATCTCCTCACCAAAAATACCCCAGAACAACAACCCCCGGAAGACGACAACCTCAGATTATTGACGGTCTTCGAGACATTTGCTTCGAAAAATCAGCGCAAAAGGGCACTCCGCGACCTCGCCGAAGTCTGCCAAGTCGCAGCAATAAACGCCTGGAATGACACGGCCATAACTTTCAATGCCGATGACGAACCAAAATTCAGGACAGTCCGAGCACCAGCCGCCTTGGTCCTCAGTCCAATCATGGACGGCTTCCGGCTCACTAAAGTGATCATGGACGGCGGCAGCAGACTAAACCTCATCTACGAGGACACACTCATAAAAATGGAAATAGATAGGAGCCGCATTGAGCAAAGTAGCACGACCTTCCGGGGAATCATTCCCAGTCGGGAGGCGCGATGCGCGGGAAGAATCATGCTCGACGTGGTATTCGGCACGCCGGAGAATTATCGGTCGGAAGAGATAACCTTCCAAGTGGCCCCTTTCAACAGCGGATATCACGCCCTATTGGGGCAAGACGCATTCACATGCTTCCAAGCCATACCTCATTATGGGTACATGAAGCTCAAGATGCCCGGGCCCAACGGTACCATCACTCTTGCCAATGATCCGGACATAGCACTGCGCGCTGAAAATAAAACCGCATCCCTGGCCCTCGAGGCATTGTCTGAAGCTCTCGCGGCCGAAGAGCTGACCGCCCTGCGCTCCACTGTGGATAGGGATGACGTAATCCTGGACAAGCGACCCAAATCCACCTCCTTCAAACTAGCAGACGAAATAGTCAAATTTCAAGTCCACCCAACGGACCCCAAGAAGACGGCATCCATCGGGGCACAACTCAACCCAACGGTCGATGCCGTGCTATGAGAGTTCCTGCGCAAGAACTGGGACATATTCGCCTGGCACCCTTCCGATATGCTAGGAATCCCACGCAGGTTGGCCGAACACAGTCTTAATATCTTGAAGGGATATAAACCAGTCAAGCAAACATTGCGGCGTTTTTCCGAACCTAAACGACAAGCCATGGGAGAGGAGCTAGCCAAGTTACTGGAGGCCGGATTCATCAAAGAAATAAAACACCCGGACTGGCTAGCAAACCTGGTGATGGTACCAAACAAGGACAAATCCTGGCGCCTATTCATCGATTTCAAAGATCTCAACAAGGCCTGCCCTAAGGATCCCTTCCCCCTCCCTCGCATTGATCAGATCATTGATGCAACCGTAGGACACGACTCACTGTGTTTCCTCGATGCGTACTCCGCATACCATCAAATCAAGATGAAGGAGTCCGATCAAGCCGCTACGGCATTCATTACCCCATATGGGCCTTTCTGCTTCAACACTATGCCTTTCAGGCTCAAAAACGCTGGCGCCACCTACCAACGCATGATTCAAACATGCCTGGAGAAACAGATCGGCAAAACAGTTGAAGCATACGTGGATGACGTCGTCATCAAAACCAGGCACGTCGAGTCATTGATAGACGATCTACGTCTTACATTCGACAACCTCCATACATATGACATCAAGCTCAACCCAGAAAAGTGTGTTTTCAGCGTCCCCGCCGGAAAACTGCTGGGCTTCATCGTTTCCAATAGAGGAATTGAGGCAAATCCAGCCAAAATCCGAGCTTTGTCACAATTGGCTACGCCAACAGACCTTAAGCAGGTCCAAAAACTCGCGGGATGGATGGCAGCTTTAAGCCGCTTTATCTCCAGATTGGGAGAAAAAGCATTGCCACTCTATCGCCTTCTTCGACGCACCGACCACTTCGAGTGGACGGACGCGGCAACGGCCGGACTGGAGGAAATAAAGGCCCTCTTAGCGAGCAACCCAATCCTGGCCGCGCCGAACGTCGGCGAACCCATGTTATTATACATATCGGCATAACACCAAGTGGTGAGCGCCGTGCTCGTCGTCGAGCGAGAGCAGGACGGACACAAGTTCCCACTCCAAAAACCGGTATACTACGTATCCACTATCCTCACACCATGCAAATCCCGGTACCCTCACTACCAAAAAATAGCATACGCGGTCTTCATGGCATCCCGGAAGCAACGACACTAATTTCAAGAGTGCTCAATTACGGTGGCCTCCGAAGTACCACTCAATGACATAATAAACAACCGCGATGGAATAGGCCGGATTGCTAAGTGGGCCATTGAGCTCCTTCCATTCGACATAACATACAAACCACGCCGGGCCATCAAATCCCAAGTACTGGCTGACTTCATCGCCGAATGGACAGAGGCCGAACTCCCTAAAGAGTACAACACGTATTCCAACTAGGTTATGTACTTCGATGGTTCCAAAATGTTGGCGGGGGTTAGGGGCGGGCGTTGTCTTAACGTCCCCCACGGGAGACGTAGTTCAGTACGTACTCCAAATATTATACACAGACTCAAACAATGCAGCCGAATACGAGGACTTGTTACATGGTCTTAGGATGGCTGTCTCCATGGGCATACAACGCCTGGAAGTACGTGGAGATTCAAACCTCGCAATATCTCAAAGAAATGGGGATTTCGATGCGAAAGATCCAAAGATGGCGGCCTATCGTAACGCCGTTCTCAAAATGTCGGCTCGGTTCGAGGGGCTCGAGTTTCATCATGTGGGTCGGGAAAGTAATCAATCGGCGGATGTCCTTGCTCGCATCGGTGCTATGCACGACCCCGTCCCACCTAACATCTTTCTGGAAAGGCTTTTCAAGCCATCCGTGGTGTGGCAAGGGGAGAGCAACAATACCAGTCCGGATCCGACCATAACCCCAGATTCCGAACACACCGATATCATCGGGGGCTCAGCCACCGGAATCACACCTTCGGCCCATCTTATCATGGCAGTCATTGCCCCATGGACCGAACCCTTCTTGGCCTATCTTAATAGGCGAGAACTCCCCGAGGATCAGAATGAGGCTCGCCGCATTGTTCGGCGCTTGAAAGCCTACAAGGTTCCTGACGGAGAACTCTACAAGAAAAGCGCTACCGGAGTACTCCAAAGATGTATCTCCGAGGAAGAGGGGCGGCAGCTCTTGGCTGAAATTCACGCTGGTCTCGGTGGTCACCACGCCGCCGCTCGGGCCCTTGTAAGCAAGGCCTTCCGTACGGGTTTCTATTGGCCGACATCCCGAGCAGACGCACAGGACCTTGTCCAACATTGTGTCGGATGCCAGCTTTTCGCCAACCAGAGCCATATGCCACCCACTGCTCTGCAAACAATCCCCATCACTTGGCCTTTTGCGGTCTGGGGACTTGATATAGTTGGACCCCTTAAAGGAGGAAGCCATAAGAAAAAATATCTGCCGGTCATGGTGGATAAATTCACTAAGTGGATAGAGGCCAAGCCAGTTAAAACGGCTAAGGCCGGACCAGTGATAGACTTTATATCCGGCGTTGTACACTGTTATGGTGTCCCACACAACATCATCACCGATAAACGGCTCCAATTTCACAGCCGATGAGGTGAAAAACTGGTGCACCAATCTGGGCATTAAGCTCGATTACGCCTCCGTCTATCACCCGCAAACAAACGGTCAAGTCGAACGAGCCAATGGTCTGATTATGAGCGGCATCAAGCCTAGACTAGTGCGGTCTTTGAAAGAATCAGACAAGCACTGGGTTGAGGAGCTTGACTCCGTACTCTGGGGGCTGCGGACCACGCCCAATCGCACTACCGGATATACACCTTTCTTCATGGTGTACGGCGCAGAGGCTATGTTACCCTGCGACATTATTCATGACTCACCTCGAGTGTGCATGTACGAAGAGAGAGAGGCCGAGCTTGATCGGCAGGACAACTTAGATGCCCTGGAGGAGGAGCGCGACGTTGCAAAAGCCCGTTCCACATTTTACCAACAGCAGGCTCGCAGGTATCAAAGCAGAGAAGTGCGGGCCAAGACTTATAATATTGGCAAACTTGTTCTACGCCTGCTGAAGAAGAAAAAGGACAAACTCAAGCCCAAGTGGGAGGGTCCCTTTATCATTGACGAAGTTCTCACCGGAGGAGCGTACGGCCTGCATGATGCGTCAGACAATCGCCTAGAGCCGAACCCCTGGAACGTGGCCAGACTCCGAAGATTCTATGCCTAGTACCGGATTCTTTGTTCGTCTCCTTCTCCCTATTGTTTCCATTACTTTTTCCTCTCTTTTCGCTTTTCCCTTTTTTTAGCCTTAAAGCTTTTAGTGTGGTTAAACTATGCACTTGTGACATACACATCTTCAAATATGTACGTCAACTATACCTGGGGGCTTCTTTGACAGAAGCTTATTATTGTTATTTTTTGAGCATCAAGCTCATCACATATGCGCGCTTTCCCCATATGTACCTTTTCTTCGCCATTATATGCATCGATATGACTTAAGTTTTGGCCAAGCTGGGTTGCCTGACTCCAGTGCTTATGCCCTACGTTCCCGTCAGTTCGGCTAGGGCATAATGGGAGCACCTCTACGATTGTTACTGTCGGGTCATTCGGATGTGTACCTCAGACTGGGTGAAGCCGAAAGCTAGCGTTCTTAAGGGAATATTCGGTCGGCGAACTAAAGATGTTTTTACAGTCATTCAAATATGAACCCCCAGATGTTGAATATACTGCGATTTTTTCAATCACGGTTCGGACATGCACATTGACGCATGTACACCCAGGGAAAGGAACCCTTAACAGAACTATTCTCTCTGGAAGATGTTTCTTACAATCACAATGTAATATAACATAGCTAGCCGGATACAACTTGTCTGTTCAAGGAACTATGACCCCTACGCCTGGTTTCCACGCATACCCCGGTATATTTTGCTGCTCAGGTATTCGGAAACACTCTGCACCTTCGTGTCCAGAGGTCGAAGCGAAAAGGTCTGCCATGACAATCGTTTTACGATCCATCTAGGGACAAATACGTCAAGGAAAGTACATAGTCACTTGGACTCATAAATTTCCTCCTCTATACCGTCTAACAGGTTGTCTAACTTACAATCTTGTTGGGAATATCCGGCGGCTACTTCTACTTGGTCATATACCAAACTCACGGGAATTTCTTTCCCATCTGACCCTAGAGGTCCGACCCGTGCCATATGATTTGGATCAAGCTTGGTATACCGTGTTTTCACCATGGCCAGGCTTCTCGTGCACCTTCCCAGCAGGCCGATATCTTCCATAATCGGAAGCGCCGCTGCGCTCCCTTGAATAGCTGTATAAGCTCCTCCATCCTTCCTGGAGGGGAGGCGGATGGCCATAAGGCCTTGGCAACACTTCGCATCACCTGCCGAGCTTGCTCGTGCATTTGCGACACCTCTTGTAGCAGATAACCCGAGATTTCGGACATCTCCTCTTCAGGATGGCTGGTCAACATACCTACAGATATAATTCTATTAGTCCCTTTCATCTCCGAACTACACGGAGTTAAGTGTGACCACATACTAAATATGCCACCGCGCAGCCTCTTATTTTCCTTTACGGAATCAGCCAGCTGGGCCCGTACATCTTTCAGTTCTTCACCCAGCTGGGTGTGGGCATCCCGCAGCTTGTTTTTCTCATCTCTGACTCGCGTTAGCACACGCTCGCCCGCGGCCAGCAGTCTTTTGGTTTCTTGTTCTTCCACTTGGGCGGCTTTCAGTTGCTCCTTCAGTTGATCTGATGATCCTGCCATAAGATGAGCAACAGTGTTAGCATTGCAGGTATATACTTATGTTTTCTCGATGGAGGGGAACATTACCAGGTGATGCCTTCTTGGATTTCTCCAGTTTGGCGGTAGCAGTAGTTAGCTGGGTCCAACACTTTTCTAGTTCCTGAGACAACAGGCTATTCTTCTCCGTAAGCACCTGCTTATACAATGATCCTTAAATCAGTTGTATCAATTGCTTCAAGTCTCGGGGGCTACTGGTATATGATTATCTGTTTTGATAACATAAATTTACCCGCATATCTTTTAAATGTTGGTCTGTGGCTCTGGCAAGCCCGTCTTGAGCAGCTTGGATATATGCATCAGCCGAGCTGAAGGCATTGAATGCCTCGTTCGTAAAGCTTGGGTCCCTAGAACGGCTCTCCGGCGCCGATGATTCATGGCGCTCTCCACTTCCGAGTTTGTGACGGATACATCATCCGACTCCTCTGCCGAAGGACAATCCGGCGTCACTTCCGTATCAGCCCTTGCCTTTAAAGCAGGGTCGGGAACCTGACTTGTGGAGGCGCGGCCGGCAAGATTGCCGGACATAGTCCGGCGAACGCTTTTCCTGATAAGACACAGCGGATAATGTCACAGTTGGATGTGACTGCCAAGGGGCATATTTACAAAGCCATACCTCTTTGATGGAAGCTCAGTCGTGTCTTTGTTTGCCTTCCTCTTTGAAGGCCTGCCCGGAGTGGGCACCGCTCTCTTTGGAGTTGCCTCCGGTGTAGAACGACGCGTCGAGCGTCTCCCCTTTGGAGCACAAGATAGTGCGGTGGGTGAGGCTGATGAGGCTCTTTCAGAGGATATATCTCCTTACTACTTCGTGCGAGGCGGGGAGAAGACCGGGATAGTCGGCGGTGATGGCCACTTCTGTGCCATCATAGCTCGCCTGGTAGAACACCCCACCCTCAAGGAAGAACCCGCCTTGCAATGCCAAAGACAATCTGCGCGCCGGACACATCGTCATTGAAGCCTGGTTCGGGGGCTACTGAGGGAGTCCTGGATTAGGGGGTCCTCGGGTGTCCGACCTGTTATACATGAGTCGGACTGATGGGCCGTGAAGATACGGAGACCGAAGACTCTCTCTCGTGTCCGGATGGGACTCTCCACTACAAAAAAAGACACATCCGTGACATTTAGGGCCGAACGAAAAAAATTTCATTCATACTTATGACACTTCTATGACAATAATTGTGACAAAACACGGTATCATCATAGATGTGGTGGGGTCCTACTTCTATGACAAAAAATCATGACAGAAAATGGGCTTTTCGTCCTGGGTGTGCCGGAGACGCAGCTGCATGACATTCTTTGGGCCGTCCATGACGGAAAAAAACCGTGGTGGAAGCAAGGGCGAGGAATATATCGGGGTGTTCCTGGTTAGGGTGGGTGGTCGGGGCCAAGCGATGCGCGTTTCTCTCGTACACGCATGCGCGTGGGGTGCTAGGCGTTGGGCTCTAACTAAACCCGAGCGAGGCGTTGGGCTCTAACTGAACCCGAGCGATTGCACTGTAGGCTATGCGTTACTGAACCCGAGCGATCGATCGATGGCTGTTAATTGAACCCGATCGAGCGATTCCTTCGCTACTGCTGCTAACTGAAGCTGATCGATGCTGCCTCTAGATGAACAGTGATCGTTGCTGGGGGGTTTGGATGAACAGTTCCCGATGGGGGTGGATGAATAGGACCCCGTGGTGTTGCCTCTGGATGAACAGGACCCCGATCAATCAAGCTGGTTGGGGCTGGATGAACAGGACCCCGTGGAGGGCAGGATGAACAGTAGACGGTGGAGGGCTAGATGAACAGTAGCCCGTGGAGGGGTGGTTGAACAGGAGCCCATGGAGAGGGCTTGTTGAACAGTAGCCGGTTGAGTAGCGCGTGGTGGAGGCTGGATGAACAGGAGCCCGTGGATGAAGAGTCGCAGGTGGAGGCTGGAGGAGGTCGACGGTGGATGAACAGTAGCCCGTGGAGGCTGGAGGGGTCGACAGTGGAGATGAACAGTATCCCGTGGAGTCCTGTTTTGCGGTACGCCACACCCCTCCCGATGAACAGGACCCCCGTTTCGACCGTAGCGCTCCAACACAAGTCCGTTTCCTCCGTTTTGCGGTACGCCACACCCCTCCTGATCAATAGGACCCCCGTTTCGACCGTAGGAGGTCCATTTCCTCTGTTTTGCGGTACGCCAGACCCCTCCCGATGAACAGGATCCCGTTTCGAACGTGGCCGGTCGAACACAAGGACGTTTCCTCCGTTTGGCGGTACGCCAGGCCTCGTTTCCATCGGCTGTTCCGTCCAAGCCGGCTGGCTCCCACGCGTTCCGTTGCCTCCTGATGAACACGACGCATTCCGTTGCCTCCCCATGAACACGACGATGACGCAGTTTCTCCGTTCCAACCCAGCCATGTACACGAGCCCTGGTCGTACGTACGCGCGAGTAGGCGTTCGAGACCCCGCCCGTATGTACGTACGTGGCCGTATTTACTTTCTTGCACCCTGGCCGTTGTACGTACGTGTACATGCTACGTGCGCGCCTCTACATCGACCAGTATGTACGTACACGTTCGCGACCAGAGTGACAACACTACGTACGCTTCGACCAGGTGGGTCCCGACTGTCAGGCACTTCCTTGCGTGCGAAGATGTAGCTGGTGGGTCCCAGCAGTCAGGGGGCGAATCATTTTTTTTGCCCGGACGCACTTCCTTGCGTGCGAAGATGTCGCTGGTAGGTCGCAGCAGTCAGGGGGGAACGTTTTTTCGCGAAATACGGTTGCCCATCCAGTGGGTCCCTGCTGTCAGGTGGAGGAATCATTATTTTCCGCGTAATAAGGAGGCACTTCCTTGCTGTGGCTGTGGACCCAGCTGTCAGCCTCTCCACGTACAGTCCACGTCCGATGGAAGCCGTTCCTTGACCATGTTGACCACGCCGCGCCGAGAGCACCAGGGCGGTGGACGACAGCGAGGCCTAGGAAGGGGACGACGCGGAGCCGGGGAAGACGCGGCAGTGGATGCCCACGCGTAGAGGAATGTGAGGGTTCACTGGTTTGCTGCGGTGTGAGGCTGCCATCGCCGTAGAATAACAGGGGGTGTGGGTGAGTAGAGGGATGGCCTGGCCAGCGGTGGGAGTAGTAGGGGGCGGTGAGGTCTCTGCAGCATCACAGTCGGCCACTGGAGGCAGGAGCACGAGGCACGACCGGCGCTGCTTTGGGCGGCTGGAGCAAGAAGACCAGAGGTTGAAGAAGCACTACGGCCATTGGATGGACATCGTACTTTCACTGGAGCTAGAATCGTTCATATTGACTAAGATGACAAAGCCCTCCGGCCCCGTCAACTTAGTTGGCCCACAAGTCAGCCTCCCACTATTATGGGTCCTAGCTAGCAGGTGGGTATTCATTTTTTGTGCGTAATAAGGAGGCACTTCCTTGCGTGTGAATATATAGCTGGTGGGTCCGACCTATCAACGGTGGGAACGTTTTTTCTCGAAATACAGAGGCCCTTCCGGTGGGTCCCAGCTGTCAGGTGGAGGAATCATTATTTTGCGCGTAATAAGGAGGCATTTCCTTGCGTGCGGTGGGTCCCAGCTGTCAGCCTCTCCACGCACAGTCTACTTCCGATGGTGTCGTTCGTTGACCACGTTGACCACTCCGCGCCGAGCACATCCAAGGTGGTGGACGACGGCGAGGCCCCGGACAGCAACGAGCCGGAGATGGGAAGACGCGGGAGTAGAGTCGCAGACGGAGAGGTGTACGAGGGTTAACTGGTTCTGGTGCGGTGTGGTTCGGCAGTCGGTGGAGAAGAACAGGAGATGTGGAGGGGGAGGGATGGCCTGGCCAACGGTGGAGTAGCGCTTCACAGCGAAGCGTGCTAAGCAGAGCTGCTAGCAGCAGGAGGCGGGAGCAGGTGATCCCGGCGGCGCTGGAGGAAGAAGATGAGAGATTGAAGATGGATGCCGGTCGTTGGATGTAAATCCAACGGCTAACAATGTCAGAATCATTTGTTGACTAGGTTGACAACGACTTGCATTGGCTTCAACCTATTGGCCCACATTTCAGCCTCCAAAAATGTGGCACGTATTCAACCCATTTTTTCAGAATTTACAGTCTTTTTTTGTGGGGTAGAATTTACAGTCCATTGGATCTTTTTTTTTGAATTACAGTCCATTAGCTGGGCTGGGTGAACAAATAATGTAGCATCCATGCGGCCCATTTATGTTTTTCCTAAAAAATTATAGGCCATTTGCACTTTCTCGAAATACACGATTTTGTTGGGCTTATTCTAATTATATTGTTGGGGTGGGCGCAGCAATGTTATCAAAAAATAAACAGGGGCTGAGCATTTTGTTATATATATATATATATTTAGATAATAAGTGATTTATTATTACATTGGTCCTTAAATCTTACCAAGCTTTTGTACACAATCACCAGGATTTTCGTTGCCAAAAAAATCCAGGATTTTATTGTTAAGAAATTATTTTTATAAGTTAATAAGATATGGGATATAGTTTTCTTACATATGTAAGTATCTGCTAAATATATGATGACAATAACAATAATATATAATAACATATAAAATAATTTAAATATATATAATCTAGTTAGAAGGAAACATAAGTTGGACCAGGCTGTCCTATTCTTATATAGAAAAATAGAACAGACCTCTGCGTTTTCTTCAAAAAAAATCGGGCTGCCGATGTTTCAGGAAAAATAAAACCTCGGATGGGAGGTCTATAGGCCAGTCGATACATGACGGCCCTCAAGAAAATACAAACAGGCCTATGGACCTCCCATCCGAGGTCGTGGGCTGCGCATGTTAAAAAAGAAAGCCTAGACGGGGCAGCCCAAAACCCAGCTGATACTTGTTGCCCCAGTGATAATAGATGATACCTGCCAGCTCGCCGGCTTCGTTGTGAATTTATCTCCTATAGTAACTACGTTGAAGCACCTAAAAAATGTAACTATGTTGACAAACCCGTGGGCCCCAATGTCAGTTTAGCATTAGGAGGAAGTATTTTTCGATGAGGCACTTGCTTGCGTACGGCCATAGACCTGGTGGGTCCCGACTGTCCGCCTCTCCACGTACAGTCCTCTCCAGATTCCTCTCATTTGTTCAGCATGTTCACAACGGCAGACAGTGGCGTCGCGGCGAGCACACAAAGGCGCAGGAGGAGATCCGACCACCCGAGGAAGTGCCTTATTAGTAACGAAACAACTGAACTAGCCTAGTGGCCGAGTGAGACTACCCGACAGCTGTTCCGCCCGGGTTCGATTCCACCTGTGCAGAGAAAATATCTCAAATTTTTTTGCCTCTGCCTTTATTCACATGTGGGTCCCAATTGTCATCTCCGAACACCACGTCCAACACTTGCCAAAACATCATCCCTCGTTTTCTCTGTTTTTCACACACTCGACATTGTGTGGGAATCTTGAAAATAGCATATCTTTTTGACTGTGCATCATATGAAGATGTGCTATGCATGAATGTTGATCAGGATGATGTTAACTGGCTGGTAGTTCCAGTTTCGACCATGAATAAAACTTCTAGCATGATGTTAACACTGTTTGAAAAGGCCGTGTTAATATAAATGCTCTGCCTCTGAAAGTTGTAGTTTCTTATCTTAAACTGAACTTGGAGTTTCTTATCTGAAACTGAAACTTGCAATTTCTTCTCTGAGAATCACATTGTCTGCACTTTTATACTCCTATGAAACTACATTTTTGAAGTGCTAAAAATAGATCTCTAGAATTGATAAAATACTTCATATGCTCAATACTGCAAATCTGAAATTCAAAAGACATTCATATCTGAAAGTACTGTCAAAATACACAACACAAAACACAATTCACAACCTGCAAATACTAACAACCCTAAGCTCCTCCTGACAATTCACAACCTGCCCGACTATTGGTCTGGGGGGGGCAATCCCTCCTATTCCTTGGCGGCAGACAGCCGCCCCGTGAGACGATGTGAATGGCGAGGGAGAGGATGGCGGGGAAGCGTCGTCGGGCCAACTGTTTTTCTCCTCTTGCAGTTGGGTTCGGTCGACGAAGACACCACCGGCTCGCTCTGGCACGACACCCTCACAAACGGCACCCTGTAGATGCTCGATCCTTCAATCTCTGGTGGATGCTCCATTTGGGATCGATACTCCCACCACCGCTCCCTCACGATCGGATTCGGTCAATCTGTTTGCTCCATGGCCCAAAGGAGCACCTCTATGTACTCTCGCGCGACTCCCTCCAGGAGTATCGCCGCCTTTTCGCTCTGTTGCAGATATTTGGCCATGGATGTCGCCGTCGCCGCTAGTTGGTCCTTGTTGTCAAACCAAGACTGTATCTCCAACATCCTAGCTAGCTTCACAGGGTCGCCGTCTGCGATCCTCACGTATCGGTTGTACTCCTCCACCGATCTACTTCTCCACAGCACCTTCACTCGCCGGCGGTGGTTTTTTAATGGAAGAGGAGAGGAGCAGTGCTGGTTTTGGTTTAGAACGGGAGAGGAGCGACGCTGGTTTTGGATTGGAACAGGAGAGGAGGTGCCGTGGTTTTGAAATGGAAGAGGAGAGGAGCGGCGCTGGATTTAGATTAGAGCAAGAGAGGAGCGACGGTGGTTTAAGAGGAGAAGAGCGGAAGAGCAGCGCTGGTCTTGGAAGTATTTTTTTTGTTTTGCGTATTTTGGGTCAAAGTTTGACCACGTACTGTATTTGACAAGCAAAATGTGAATGCATGTCACCACAAATTGTATCGTTTGGTTCGTATCTGAATGTACTTTCAAATTATATTATTTTTGCAACGTATAACATATATTTTATTTGCGAAAATCATGGTCAATTATGACCCAGAATAAAAGGGAGACTAGTTAATGTGGGGTCGCTTTCTTAATTGAAGGGTAAATTGATTTTGATTTTGATCCAGTCATAGCGCGCCGGCCCTCTCGTCCAATCCTAAACCGCTGCCGCACGCTCCTCTCCCTCTTCTCCATTGCAAAACCACCTCCTCTCCTCTCCATCATCTCCATTCCAAAACCACCGTCTCGCCTCTCCCTCTTCTCCATTGCAAAACCACCTCCTCTCTCCTCGGACGAGGATCCCCTGACGTAGCCCATCCTGCCATTGAGACACTGACACATGGGTCCCACCAAGCGCGGGGCCCACCTGTCAGCGACTGAAAGGCAGGGGAACCTCTCCTCTCCATCATCTCCATTCCAAAACCACCGTCTCGCCTCTCCCTCTTCTCCATTTCGAAACCACCCCCTCTCCTCTCCATCATCTCCATTCCAAAACCACCGTCTCGCCTCTCCCTCTTCTCTATTGCAAGACCACCGTCTCTCCTCCCATCTTCCAAAGCTAGCACCGGATCACTCAGAAGGACATCTATGGAGGGGATGCAGCAGCGAATCAGGCATATCGCCGGCGGTGACCAGGCAAAGTTAGCCAGGTTGAAGGAGATCCTTACTTGGTTTGACAATGAGTGGGAGATTTCGAGGACGGTGAGGGCCATGTGGCAATGTATGCGAAAGAGCGAGACGACGGCGATGAGGGCGGCGATGTACTCCCGGTGGTAGTCACGCCGCGGTCCTTCGAGTTCATCGAGTATCTCCTCTGGGCGATAGAGCAGACAGATTCGCCCAAGGCGGAAGTCAGGCGGAGGTGGTGGGCGTATAGGTCGAAGGTCGAGCACGCAGAGGATAACGAATCGATCGAGTACGGTGTGCCCTTCGTGAGGGTGCAGGGCCAACCGAAGCCACAGGAGTATTCGTTCTCCCACCGCAAGAGGAGGTTGGATGGCGCGACATCGCTTCCCCGCCGTTCTCCATGGTTCCCTCGACGCTCGCCTCGTTTCAATGGCGTCGGTAGGGTTTAAGGTAAGCTTCGCACTAACCTAATCTTCCATCTGCTCATGCTTACAATCAGTGTGACAACTAATAAAAATCATGCTTACAATCAGTCTCCAAGTACTACGCCAATCACCCTAAAATAGCTCTGGACCTTTGGGTCAAAGTTGTGACATTGTGTACAAATAAAGAAAAATAGATTGGTGCATCTTTCAGAAAAGAGTACACCCCTAGAAAACTGCCAATATAAGCTACTAGTATTTTTTTAAGTCTAAGCTACTAGTATTTGGTTAGAGGATTTGCTGCCGAGAAAGATCCGTCCATAGTGAGCGCCACACATCCCACTGATGGTGGTGGATGGCTGTGACACCCCAATTCAATCGTACACTAATCATACACGCAAATGTGTATGATCAAGATCAGGGACTCACGGGAAGATATCACAACACAACTCTAAAAAGTAACATAAGTCATACAAGCATCATAATACAAGCCAGGGGCCTCAAGGGCTCGAATACAAGTGCTCGATCATAGATGAGTCAGCGGAAGCAACAATATCTGAGTACAGACATAAGTTAAACAAGTTTGCCTTAAGAAGGCTAGCACAAATTGGGATACAGATCAAAAGAGGCGCAGGCCTCCTGCCTGGGATCCTCCTAAACTACTCCTGGTCGTCGGCGGCGGCCTGCACGTAGTAGTAGGCACCCTTGGTGTAGTAGGGGTCGTCGTCAGTGGTGGCGTCTGGCTCCTGGGCTCCAACATCTGTTTGCGACAACTAGGAAGAAAGGAAAAGGGGGAAAAGAGGGAGAATAGCAACCGTGAGTACTCATCCAAAGTACTCGCAAGCAAGGATCTACACTACATATGCATGGGTATTTGTGTAAAGGGGCAATGTCGGTGGACTGAACTGCAGAATGCCAGAATAAGAGGGGGATAGCTAGTCCTGTCGAAGACTACGCTTCTGGCAGCCTCCATCTTGCAGCATGTAGAAGAGAGTAGATGGTAAGTTCACCAAGTATCATCGCATAGCATAATCCTACCCGGCGATTCCCTCCTTGTCTCCCTATGAGAGAGAGATCACCGGGTTGTATCTGGCACTTGAAAGGGTGTCTTTTATTAAGTATCTGGTTCTAGTTGTCATAAGGTCAAGGTACAACTCCAGGTCGCCTGTTACCATGGACACGGCTATTCGAATAGATCAACTTCCCTGCAGGGGTGCATCACATTACCCAACACGCTCGATCCCTCTGGCCGGGCACACTCTCCTAGGTCATGTCCGGCCTTGGGAGATCAACACGTCGCAGCCCCACCTAGGCTCAACTGAGAGGTTAGCACGCCGGTCTAAATCCTAAGCGCGCAGGGGTTTGGGCCCGTCGCCCATTGCACACCTGCATGTTGCGTACGCGGCGGGTGAGCAGACCTAGCAACCTCCATTACAAAGGAAGTTCCATTACGTGGTCCAACCCGGCGCGCGTCGCTCAGTCGCTGACGTCAAAAAGAGCTTCGGCTGATACCACGACGCCGGTTGCCCATATCTTGTCCCACGTGGCGGTTAGTGCGTATAAGGTCAACGACCCAACTCAGATCAAATACCAAGATCTCGTTAAGCGTGTTATTATGAAGTAACCACAGACGCCGACCAGGGCCAGGCCCACCTCTCTCCTAGGTGGTCTCAACCTACCCTGTCGCTCCGCCACAAAGTAACAGTCAGGGGCCGTCGGGAACCCAGGCCCACCACTACCGCGATGGAGCCACTTGCCCCTTCAGCCCCATCTCCGAACAGTATCATAAGTAATGTAACAGTATAAAGTATATAGCATATGCCCGTGATCACCTCCCGAAGAGATCACACCCCAGTAGTATAGCATGGCAGACGGACAAGAGTGTAGGGCCACTGATGGAATACTAGCATCCTATACTAAGCATTTAGGATTGCAGGTAAGGCTAACAACTATAGCAACAATGACAGGCTATGCAGCAGAATAGGATTAACGAAAGCAATAACATGCTACACTACTCTAATGCAAGCAGTAGAGAGAAGGAATAGGCGATATCTGGTGATCAGGGGGCTTGCCTGGAAGCTCAGCCGAGAAGGAGGGGTCGTCAACACCGTAGTCGCACTGGATTGCGGCGGCGTCGGTCTCGGTGTCTAGCGAGAGAAGAGGGGGAAGAAACAATAAATATAAAAGCAAACATATGCATGACGATGCATGACATGACAATGAACGGTGCTAGGTGTGCCCTAACGTGGTAGTAGGTATTACCGGCGAAGTGGGGGAACATCCGGGAAAGTATCCCCGGTGTTTCGCGTTTTCGGACAGATGAACCGGAGGGGAAAAGTTGCGTGTTTGCTATGCTAGGGATGTGTGGCGGACGAACGGGCTGCGTATTCGGATTCGTCGCGTCGTTCTGAGCAACTTTCATGTACAAAGTTTTTCCATCCGAGCTACGGTTTATTTTATATTAATTTTAAAGGATTTAAATCATTTTTAGGATTTATTTAATTATTTTAAATCAACATTATCCAGAATAGTGTTTGCTGACGTCAGCATGATGTTAGCAGTCAACGGGGCGTTGACTGGGTCAAATTGACGTGTGGGTCCCGCATGTCATACACTTTTTATTCTAATTAGGGTTTAACTAATCTAATTACTGTTTAATTAATGAACAATAGTTAATTAGGTTAATTAGACATAATTAATTAATTATTTAATGTTTTATTTATTTATTTTTTAATTAATTCTTTTTTTCGTTCTGGGCGTGGGACCCGTTTGTCATAGGCCCATTGGGGCCATAGCGGGCTAACGGGCGCTGGCGAAACGGGGTAAAGCCCCGGGATGCGGGTGTAGCCTGCCCAGGCGACTCGGGAGAGCTGGGCGCGAGCGCCGGCGCAGGTGCGGGGGCGAAGGCCATGGCGCGAGCGGGCAGGAGTGGTCGCGGTGGCGCAGAGCGGGCAGGGGTGGTCGCGGGCGTGCGGCTGGAGTAGGGCCGTGGCGGACGGTGAGGACGCAGCGGCAGACGGGGCGCGACACTGTGCATGGCGGGGTGGTGGCCAGAGGCGCAGCGGAAGCGGGGCGGCGGAGCTAGCAGCAACGGCGGTGGTGGCTGGAGGCGGGAGGCAGCGGCGACGGGCAGGGAGGCGCGGCGGCGAGTGGGGCAGTGGGCGAGCAGCGCAGCCGCAAAGCGAGGCGGGGCTCGGGTGCGTGTGTGCGGGGGGGGGGGGGCACGCCGAGCGGGGCGACGGCGAGCGGTGCGGCAAGCGAGGCGGGGCGTGCGCGCGAAGGGATGGGAGCGGGGCCGGGCGTGTGTGGCACGGGTGAAGTGCGAGCAGCACGCGGCTATGGGCGCGGTCGTGGACGCGCACGGACGGGGGTGGGCGCAGCACGGGGTGGCCATGCGGGGCGGACGGCGCGAGTGCGGTGCTCGGCGGGCAGAGGGAGAGAGGAGGTCGCGGGCCTCACCACGGGTCGTGGGGTGAAGGGCACCGGGGCTCGAGGAGGTAGACATGGACGAGGTCGACGACAGAGAGGAGGAGATCCGGCGAGGAAACGGCGCGGGCTCCTGGCGGCAGCGGGCGGGCGCAGGGCGAGCCCCCGATCTCGATCCAGGTCGAGGGGAGGAGAAGGGGATCGTGGGGGGTGGAGTGGTGAGCGTGGGGCTAGGGTTCGGTGCCCCCAGGGGGTATAGGCCAGAGGCTGGGCCGTGGTTGTTGGCCTGGTGGCCAACGGGGCCGAGGCCCAGCGAGGGGGGGTTCCTTTTCCTTTTCCTTTTTTTTGTTTCTCTTGTCTACTTTTACTTTTTATTTAATTTTCTTTTCTGTTCTATTTTCTAGTTTCATCTTATTTTAGTTTTATAAAAAACATAAAAGTTGAACCTAATTTAGTATCACTAGTGATACCTCAGCTACAAAAAGTTTAAACCCTAAATAAAATAGTTTAACATTCTATAATTAATAAAAGGCATTTATTAAATTGGTTATGTTGTTGTTTTATTTATCTTAGAGTATTTAAGCATTTTATAAAAGTGTGGTTCCGCCACCATAATTACCTATGCAATATTTGGTTCACTCCGAACATTTTAGTTTTAATATTCGAAAACTTTTATTGTTTGCTGGATTTTGAATTTGAAGCGGTTTCGAACTAACACGAGATTAGCGACAGTAATCGAAGTGACGTGGCATATTTAGCAGAGGTTTACTGTAGCTTGATTATCCGGATGTCACAATTCTCCTCCACTACAAGAAATCTCGTCCCGAGATTTAGGAGGGGAGTAAGGGGGGAGGGATTGGGTGACTAAAAATTTAACGGATCTTCTCGGTCTTGGTTGCTCTTCTCGAAGAGGTCGATCCATTACGTTGATGTGATGAAGTCAGCATTCTTTCTCCGGGAATTTCCATCGTACTTATGAAAGAATAAAGGGTGGGCATTCCGGGAGAACGGACCTGCAAGGTTGACTATCTGGTAGCTAACATCGGGGAAGGTGGCGGAAAGTAACTCTCGAACTAAAACTTAAGAAAATATCGAGAGCAAAGTAAGAAAGTACCATGAGAAGTTTCAAGCGGGTAGGCAATCGTTCGAAGCCTAAAACAAAGTGTAAAGGGGGGGTCCAGAGCAATGGGAATAAGTTTTGTGTTTGATACCAGAATAGATCACTAGGCAGGTGGCCCGTGAATTACATATGAAGTCAAGCGCGAGGAATAACTTTGACAACGGTGTGTACAGGGGAGTCAGGTTTCGATCCTGTGGAACTGTGGGTTATAGGCCCACCATGTGTGTTAAAAGTAGGAAGGGTGATGACGTCATGCACGGTCATGTAAGCAAGGCATGTCAGTGGATAGCCTATCAGTTATGTCGGCAACTACATCGGTACCAAGGGCGAGGGACGAAGAGAACCATTTTGCCGCTCGTTGAACGAGGTGGAGCAATAGGCAAAGTTCTCGTCCATCGGTGGTTACCGGAATGTCATCAACAATAGTAACAGGGTCTTGCTGACAGAATTGTACACCGAGGTGTTTACATAAGCAGGAGAATATTACTGCTTAGATCATATAGATCACAAGAAAGGTTAAACCAAACAATGGAAAGGAAAATATGGTTATCAGATTAAACAGAACAATGGAAAGGAAAATGTGTTTAAACACATATTTCAGGGGTATATCCTTCTCAAGGACAAGCAGAGCATAATATCCATGACATGATATAATGTAGAAAACTCTTTAGGTAAGGGGAAGAATTTTCATGACATTACCCATATAGCGGTGTTTGGATAATTGAGCAGGAAACACTTAGCATTGGGCTTCAAATGTTCTTGTTGAAAATCAGAGTACCATAGACATGCTTCGAGATAGCATTGACATGGTCATCAGGTGAAAATCAGACTTTGGAAACACAAAGAATCCATCAGGAATAACTTGTAGAATAAGTGTTACAATTTTCTCAAGGAAGAATGGATAACCTTGCTAAAACGGAAACTATAACAATAGGTCCTCTGGCCAAGGGGGCTAAGCAAAGACACCACCTTACCGGGTTATGTAGAGACCAATGTTATAACCCTTGGAAATATGTCCCAACCATCAAATCTGACCGAGATTCAGATCCGATTGTTGTCAGGATACCTCAGACATCAGGATGCCCGAGAAGAAAAGGTGCAACACAATTTGACGAGAAGACATTGTGAGATTCTCGGAAATGATCTATGGAAGCGAGTTCTGAAACAAGAGTTCATCATTAAGCCAAGGAGAGGATGAGGGGGTGGATGATGAACTAAACGACAATTCATCGAGATTTCCAAAAGATGGATTTCCACAATCATGTGAATAATGAGATAACACTTGTCAGATCAAATGATATAAGGAGATATGCTCGAGGAAAACATACCCAATTAAACATTGGTTGAAAGGTGCACCCGGAATATGGGCTTAGGTAGCATGACCGATGCTATAATGGTGATTCGATAACCAATGGTCTAAGAATGAAATGTCGACCATTAACTTCAAAGCAATAGGGTTGCTAGAAGGAAAGAATCCAAACAATACCGTTCACTTGTTGGAATCAACACGGGGACCAAGAAAGAATGGTGATGGTGAGAAGTATTACTTGTATTAAGAATTCTTTTGAGGTGGTGAAATTTTCACAACATTCTTGATATATAATATGGTAATACTCCAAGGTAGGACATAAGATAAGCTGGATAACCAGAAACTCAAGGTACAACCACAACACAAACAAGTTTGTGTTGGAAAGAAGGCAAGAAAGTAGTCGATGACAACACAAATTACCGAGGGACAACGATGGTAATCCCCATCAGAAATTCGATTGATATCCTAGAAGGAGCCAAAATGTTGGTGATGGTAACGACAAATTTTGTCGAGAGGTTTCATGAGGATGTAATTGATCGGCGATGACATCAAGTCAAAGAAATGATGAAGCGAAAGGTTATTGGAACCAAGGGTATGACACAAACTCGAAATCAAGCTTGCTGTTCAAGGCGGAATGATATGACGAGGAAGATCGACGTAAGGTTACCTCATTGTCAAAAATTGTGCTCCGAGAAGAATGACCAAGCAACACCGTTAAAATTTAGCACGATAATGATATAGCCGATCAGGCTAGGAATGACATTCTGGAGTATTAAACTTGTAAGCAATGAAGATTTTTAATACTTGTTGAATCGTAGTGCAGACTCGATTCCGTTATCGGTGTCCTCAGTTGGTGACAACCCAGAACCCAGGAAAATTGAAATCGGTGAGAAATAACAGTTGATGAAGAACCCATAAGAAGTTATTCAGTTCCATGATATTCTTGAGATACCAAAGTGTAATACTCGACGGTAGATCAAAGTAAAGGTTGGACAGGTGCAATGATCTGCAGAAGGCAAGTACTTCAACTTGTCCGAGAAATGGTATTCAAAAGGAGAACATGGCCGGAACAACGATTGCAAAAGGCCAGATCCCAGATATAAGATGAACTTATACCAAGGGAATATTTAATTGAAGAGAAGCTTGAATGATATGATCTACATCGTCTCCATGGGCATGAACACAAAGTTCAAGGTCGACTCCCACTTCTCCAATGCATAACCTTTCATTTACTTCTCATTTTCGATGGAGTTGTAGTGTTGAAATTTTATCTGGCAAAATACCAGAAGAGTATGACTCGTGAAAACTTTCGAGTTCACACATATTAAGGAAGGCATAGGTTCAACCCATCAGGGTATCGTGGAAACATATACCACAAGCTTCAATAGTAAATACCACCAGCTCGAAAGCAGAGCATGGTTGGCCAAATCCGAGAACAGGATTTAATAATGGCATTATGTATCAGGGAAGAATTCACAAGGCGATTAAATATGAAGGACATTGTCGAATAATAATCCAACAAAGGATTTGACGGTCCATAGCGAAGCTGATGTGAGCATCGGCACACAACCAGTTGAAGAAGGAATGCAAGGGCATTAGATTATAGAACATCTGAATGATTCGATGCTTAGATATCAAAGGAATTATGATTTCCAAATCAAAGGATCAGAAGCATACGCTCTGATCAAGGGTGGATAAGTTCAATAGACCTAAGGGTACAACTGACAGCAAATAGATTGGTCGAGAACAAGCTCATGTTCAAAATGACGCCTGAGCCGGAAAGATAATTTAAAAGGATCAACTGAGGATTGCGTGCATTCGCACTCATGTTGAATCAATAGGATCAAAATGACGGTGTCTAAGGATACTAACGAATATTGCGAGACAAGTGGAAAGCATCCATAATGTAAGCAGACAAGTATTGCAGAGCAATAAGCTATTGAGGATTTTTGGAGGATTGAATAGTATTTCGAAGACCATTGTGAAACACATGAACAACTGGGGATGAACGGATACTCGATAGGGGTGAGAAATTAACCGTAGGGTATTCAGGTGGAAAGGAACTGCAAGGCAGTAGGCACAAAATATTCTCGGAACAATAGAGAGAATTTCAGGGTATCTTGTAATAACAAAATCAACTGGGAACAAAAGTAAGAACGACATATGCATGTATTTATCCATAGGGATATTTCGGTGGTAGGGAAATGCAAAAGCAATGGACACAAAGTCTCGAGAGAACATCGGAGAGTATCTTCGGAATCCTTCGGTGCAGCAGGCGATCATTTCTGCTAAGGGCTCTCCGGAAGGAAGTAGTTACGAGAACCTAGAGTCGAAGTTAGTAAATTCATTTTAACCCGGATAGAAGAGAGATCAGAGTCCTGGAGTAAAGGTCGAGGAGTAAAAGATCCTAATACCACCCAAATGGCGACGTGGGCCCGTAAGACACACAACCATGTTAGTAAAAGTTTTGTAATGTCTAGACTCGACTTCGGCCAAGGAGTGTGGAAGGGAGATTCCTACAGGCAGTCGGCTCTGATACCAACTGGTGCCGCCCCCAATTCAATCATACACTAATCATACACGCAAACGTGTACGATCAAGATCAGGGACTCACGGGAAGATATCACAACACAACTCTAAAAAGTAAAATAAGTCATACAAGCATCATAATACAAGCCAGGTGCCTTGAGGGCTCGAATTCAAGTGCTCGATCATAGACGAGTCAGCGGAAGCCACAATATCTGAGTACAGACATAAGTTAAACAAGTTTGCCTTAAGAAGGCTAGCACAAACTGGGATACAGATCGAAAGAGGCGCAGGCCTCCTGCCTGGGATCCTCCTAAACTACTCCTGGTCGTCGGCGGCGGCCTGCACGTAGTAGTAGGCACCCTCGATGTAGTAGGGGTCGTTGTCGACGGTGGCGTCTGGCTCCTGGGCTCCAGCATCTGGTTGCGACAACCAGGAAGAAAGGAAAAGGGGGAAAAGAGACAGAAAAGCAACCGTGAGTACTCATCCAAAGTACTCGCAAGCAAGGATCTACACTACATATGCATGGGTATTTGTGTAAAGGGGCAATGTCGGTGGACTGAACTGTAGAATGCCAGAATAAGAGGGGGATACCTACCTGTCGAAGACTACGCTTCTAGCAGCCTCCATCTTGCAGCATGTAGAAGAGAGTAGATGGTAAGTTCACCAAGTATCATCGCATAGCATAATCCTACGTGGCGATCCCCTCCTCGTCGCCCTGTGAGAGAGAGATCACCGGGTTGTATCTGGCACTTGAAAGGGTGTGTTTTATTAAGTATCTTGTTCTAGTTGTCATAAGGTCAAGGTACAACTCTGGGTCGCCTGTTACCATGGACACGGCTATTCAAATAGATCAACTTCCCTGCAAGGGTGCACCACATTACCCGACATGCTCGATCTCTGGCCGGGAACACTTTCCTAGGTCATGTCCGGCCTCAGGAGATCAACATGTCGCAGCCCCACCTAGGCTCAACAGAGAGGTTAGCACGCCGGTCTAAATCCTAAGCGCGCAGGGGTCTGGGCCCGTCGCCCATTGCACACCTGCACGTTGCGTACGCGGCCGGTGAGCAGACCTAGCTACCTCCATTACAAAGGAAGTTGCGTTACGCGGTCCAACCCGGCGCGCGTCGCTCAGCCGCTGACGTCAAAAAGAGCTTCGGCTGATACCACGACGCCGGTTGGCCATATCTTGTCCCACGTGGCGGTTAGTGCGTATAAGGTCAACGACCCAACACATATCAAATACCAAGATCTCGTTAAGCGTGTTATTATGAAGTAACGTGGACGCCGACCAGGGCCAGGCCCACCTCTCTCCTAGGTGGTCTCAACCTGCTATGTCGCTCCGCCACAAAGTAACAGTCGGGGGCCGTCGGGAACCCAGGCCCACCACTACTGGGATGGAGCCACCTGCCCATTCAGCCCCCATCTCCGAACAGTATCATAAGTAATGTAACAGTATAAAGTATATAGCATATGCCCGTGATCACCTCTCGAAGTGATCACGCCCCAGTAGTATAGCATGGCAGACCGACCAGAGTGTAGGGCCACTGATGGAATACTAGCATCCTATACTAAGCATTTAGGATTGCAGGTAAGGCTAACAACTGTAGCAACAATGACAGGCTATGCAGCAGAATAGGATTAACGAAAGCAGTAACGTGCTACACTACTCTAATGCAAGAAGGAATAGGCGATATCTGGTGATCAAGGGGGGCTTGCCTGGAAGCTCAGCCGAGAAGGAGGGGTCGTCAACACCGTAGTCGTACTGGATAGCAGCGGCGTCGGTCTCGGTGTCTAGCGAGAGAAGACGGGGAAGAAATAATAAATATAAAAGCAAACATATGCATGATGATGCATGACATGACATTGAACGGTGCTAGGTGTGCCCTAACGCGGTAGTAGGTGACGCCGGCGATGGGGGAACATCCGGGAAAGTATCCCCAGTGTTTCGCGTTTTTGGACAGATGAACCGGAGGGGAAAAGTTGCGTGTTTGCTATGCTAGGGATGTGGGGCGGATGAACGGGTTGTGTATTCGGATTCGTCTCGTCGTTTTGAGCAACTCTCATGTACAAAGTTTTTCCATCCGAGCTACGGTTTATTTTATATTAATTTTAAAATATTTAAATCATTTTTAGGATTTATTTAATTATTTTAAATCAATATTATCCAGAATACTATTTGCTGACATCAACATGACATCAGCAGTCAACAGGGTGTTGACTGCATCAAACTGACGAGTGGGTCCCGCATGTCATACACTGTTTATTCTAATTAGGGTTTAACTAATCTAATTACTGTTTTATTAATTAACAATAGTTAAATAGGTTAATTAAACATAATTAATTAAGTTAATTAATTAATTATTTAATGTTTCATTTATTATTATTTTAACTAATTCTTTTTTTCGTTCTGGGCGTGGGCCCCGTTTGTCATAGGCCCATAGGGGCCATAGCGGGCTAACGGGAGCTGGCGAAACGGGGTGAAGCCCCGGGATGCGGGTGTAGCCCGCCCAGGCGACTCGGGAGAGCTGGGCGCCGGCGCAGGTGCGGGGGCGACGGTGTAACACCCCGGATGTAACTTTCCATATTTGTAACTCCAACTGTTGCCATTTTCGGCTATGTGTTATGATATTCCCTTCGTGGTCGGGTTTTGTTTGTCGTTTTGCATTTTGTTCATGTCATGCATTTCATATCATGTCATCATGTGCATTGCATTTGCATACGTGTTCGTCTCATGCATCCGAGCATTTTCCCCGTTGTCCGTTTTGCAATCCGGCGCTCCCACCTCCTCCGGCGCACCCCTCTTGTTTCTTTTCGTGAGCGGGTGTTGAACGTTCTCGGAATGGACCGAGACTTGTTAAGTGACCTTGGTATACCACAGGTAGGCCACCGGTCAAGTTTCGTTCCATTTGGAGGTCGATTGGTACTCCAACGGTTAACCGGGTAACCGCAGATGCCTTCTGTGTGTTGCAGCAAAAACCCCTCTCTAAACCATCCCAAAACCCACCAAACTCTCTTCCATGGTCTAGGTCGTTCGATCACGATCGTGTGGGTGAAAACCGCACCTCATTTGGACTCTCTAGCTCCCTCTAGCTATATAAATGCATCCCCTCCCGTATACAATCGCAGATGAAACCCTAGCCAAACTTCCCCCGTCGCCACCAGACGTGTCTGCCGCCACCGGACACCTCCCCGCCGCCGCGCCCGGCGAATCGGGGGCCGCCACGTCAGCGCCCGGCCGCCTCCACCGCGCCGGCCGCCTCCACAGCGCCGGCCCGCCCGGCCCACCGCGGGCCCTCCCGGCCCGTACGCCGCCGCTGCCCCGCGGGAGCCAGAGCGCCGCCGCCTTCCGCCTGCGCGCCGCCGCCGCCTCCCTTCGCCGTCGACACCGTGCGCCTGCCGCCGCCGTTCCGCGCGCCGCCGCGTCCGCCGGCGCCCGAGCCCCGCCGCCCTCTTCCTCCTCCGACCGGCCTCCTCCACCTCCTCCCCGAGCCGGCGCCCGCCGCCCCGACCTCTCCTCCGGCCTCCTTCCGCCGCCGTCCGCTTGCTCCGGCGAGCTTCGGCCCGAGCCCGTCCCGGCCAGATCCAATCGAGCATCGAGACGGTTGACTTTTCTTTCCCCCTCCGAAATCTTCCAAGTCATAAATATTTTGCAGTATGTGCACGTGTAATATATCAAATTGTTCGTCTCATGATTCTCTACATTTCGTTCAATTGCGCCATGTTCATTTGAGGCCATTTGAATGCCCAAATCTCTGGTGCAAGAGTGCTACTTGCTGTTATCTGCTGTTACTTAGCAGAACTTGGAGAATTGTTATTTTTGTATCATTTAATCTGTGCATCTTATGGGCATGAACTCTACATGTGTTTTGTTGTATGCCATGCCATCTTTCTAGTGGAGTATGCCATGTATTTTTGTGATCTCTGTGGTGACTATCACAAGCATGCAAACTAGGCCCTGTAATGTTTCTGATTTCAGGGACAGCATTGTCCTTGTCTGTTGTTATTTTGTTGCCATGTAAACTTGATGCTACAGAGAGATCCATGCATATTTTGGAGATGTTCAGTAAGGATGTTTTGTAGATATTGTTGTAATTGATCCATTCCTGTCCTTGTGTGCAATTATGGAGTGCCATAGCATGACTCAATCTTGCTCTACTTTTGCTATAAAATATTTCTGGCAGATTGTTTACATGTTACTCAATTTTGCCAAGCTTGTTGTAGTTGTTCCATACATGCTATGTACTTGCTCTTGCCATGGATAGCTTCATAAACATGCCATCTTGCTGTAGGTATGCTTGTTTTGTCATGAATTGCTTTGTGGTGAGTGCATCAAGCTCACCAAGATGCCTTCATGTTATTGTTTCTGCCACGCTCTGTTTTCTGCTAAGTCTGGAACCTGTTAACGAAATTTGCTATGTTTACATGGTTGCCATCATATCTTCTGGTCCTTTTTGGCTTATGGTCAGTAAGGGACTTTTGTCATATGCATTTATTAGAATACTGCCATGCCTTGTTTTGCCATGTTAAGTTCCTGTAGCATGATGATTTTGTGCTCTGAACATTGCTACCTGATGCTGTTTTCTGCCATGTCCAGTAATTTCACCAAGTCTGTGAACCTGTTATCTTTTGCACTTTTGCCATGCTTGTTTGAGCCTGTTATGATGTGATCTAGCCGTAGCTCAGTGTTCATATTTTGTCAAGCATCTCCTGTAGATTACTGCCATATACTTTGTTGCTATGTTGGAGTGCTGTAGCATTGTTACTTGTTGCATCTTAAGTGATATCATGCTGTTAAACGCAGATTCGTGTCATTCTTGTTTTGCTTGCCATTTGCAAACCGTGCATCCGTTTCCGGTGATCTTTATATCGATTTCGACCGAAATCATCTCATCTTTCTAGTGGCATGCTTGATTTGCCAAGTTACTGCCTTGTTCATCATTTTCCTCCCGGAGCACGCATATGCATCACATATCATCTCTTGCATATCATTCATGTATTGCATCATGTTGCTTGTGCATTCCTAGTGATTGATTGTGGTTCCGTTGCTTGTATTCTTGTTGTGGGTAGAGCCGGGAGACGAGTTCGTGAACGAGGAACCTGTTGAGTACGCTTACGAGGATCAAGCTTTCGACAACTCTGAGAACCTTGCAGGCAAGAGGACCACCCCTCGAAATCACTTCTATCTTTGCATTGCTAATTGTTCGCTCTATTGCCATGATGCGCTACCTACCACTAGCTATATCATGCCTCCCATATTGCCATGTCAGCCTCTAACCATCCTTTCCTAGCAAACCGTTGTTTGGCTAAGTTACCGCTTTGCTCAGCCCTACTTATAGCGTTGTTAGTTGCAGGTGAAGTTGAAGTTGGTTCCATGTTGGAACATGGATATGTTGGGATATCACAATATCTCTTATTTAATTAATGCATCTATATATTTGGTAAAGGTGGAAGGCTCGGCCTTATGCCTGGTGTTTTGTTCCACTCTTGCCGCCCTAGTTTCCGTCATACCGGTATTATGTTCCTTGAGTTTGCGTTCCTTACGCGGTTGGGTGATTTATGGGACCCCCTTGAAAGTTTGCCTTGAATAAAACTCCTCCAGCAAGGCCCAACCTTGGTTTTACCATTTGCCACCTAAGCCTTTTTTCCCCGGGTTTTCTAGAGCCCGAGGGTCATCTTTATTTTAAACCCCCGGGCCAGTGTTCCTCTGAGTGCTGGTCCAAACTAGAGCCCTTTGCAGCGCCACCTCGGGGAAACTTGAGGTCTGGTTTTAGTTGTACGGACTGCTCATCCGGTGTGCCCCGAGAACGAGATATGTGCAGCTCCTATCGGGATTTGTCGGCACATTCGGGCGGCTTTGCTGGTTTTGTTTTACCATTGTCGAAATGTCTTGTAACCGGGATTCCGAGACTGATCGGGTCTTCCCGGGAGAAGGAATATCCTTCGTTGACCGTGAGAGCTTATAATGGGCTAAGTTGGGACACCCCTGCAGGGCATTATCTTTCGAAAGCCGTGCCCGCGGTTATGTGGCAGATGGGAATTTGTTAATATCCGGTTGTAGAGAACTTGACACTTGACCTTATTTAAAACGCATCAACCGCGTGTGTAGCCGTGATGGTCTCTTCTCGGCGGAGTCCGGGAAGTGAACACGGTTTCTGGGTTATGTTTGACGTAAGTAGGAGTTCAGGATCACTTCTTGATCATTGCTAGTTTCACGACCGTTCCTTTGCTTCTCTTCTCGCTCTTATTTGCGTAAATTAGCCACCGTACATGCTTAGTCGCTGCTGCAACCTCACCACTTATCCTTTCCATACCCATTAAGCTTTGCTAGTCTTGATACCCATGGTAATGGGATTGCTGAGTCCTCGTGGCTCCCAGATTACTACAACACCAGTTGCAGGTACAGGTTTTGCGATGATCATGACGCGAGAGCGATGTTACCTGTTTTGGAGTTCTTCTTCTGCTTCTTCTTCGTTCAGGGGATAGGTTCCAGGTCGGCAGCCTGGGCTAGCAGGGTGGATGTCGTTCGAGTTTTTGTTTATGTTTCATCCGTAGTCGGATGTTGAGCTTATGTATGATGTATTGATGTATTCTTGCGGCATTTGTATGCCTTGTATGTATCCCCAAATATTATGTAATGTTGATGTAATGATATCCACCTTGCAAAAGCGTCTTCAAGATGCGCTTCTATCCTTGGTGGGACCTTCGTGTTCCTTTAGGATAGGGTCGCATCTTGGGCGTGACAGACGGCCATGGCGCGAGCGGGCAGGGGTGGTCGCGGTGGCGCAGAGCGGGCAGGGGTGGTCGCGGGCATGCGGCTGGAGTAGGGCCGTGGCGGACGGTGAGGACGCAGCGGCAGACGGGGCGCGTATGGGGCGCGACGCTGTGCATGGCGGGGTGGTGGCCAGAGGCACAGGGGAAGCGGGGCAGCGGAGCTAGCAGCAACGGCGGCGGTGGCTGTAGGCGGGAGGCAGCGGCGACGAACAGGAAGGCGCGGCGGCGAGTGGGTCAGCGGGCGAGCAGCGCAGCCGCAGAGCGAGGCGGGGCTCGGGTGCGTGTGTGTGGGAGGGGGGCACGCCGACCGGGGCGACAGCGAGCGGTGCGGCAAGCGAGGCGGGGTGTGCGCGTGAAGGGATGGGAGCGCGGCCGAGCGTGTGTGGCGCGGGCGAAGTGCGAGCAGCACGCGGCTATGGCTGCGGTCGTGGACGCGCACGAACGGGGGTGGGCGCAGCACGGGTTGGCCATGCGGGGCGGATGGCGCCAGTGCGGTGGTCGGCAGGCAGAGGAAGAGAGGAGTTCGCGGGCCTCACCGCGGGGCGTGGGGTCAAGGGCGGCAGGGCTCGAGGAGGTAGACGTGGACGAGGTCGACGACGGAGAGGAGGAGATCCGGCGAGGAAGCTGCGCGAGCTCCTGGCGGCGTCGGGCGGGCGCAGGGCGAGCCCCCGATCTCGATCCAGATCGGGGGGAGAAGGGGATCGGTGGGGGGGGAAGAGTGGTGAGCGTGGGGCTAGGGTTCGGTGCCCCAGGGGGTATAGGCCACAGGCTGGGCCGTGGTAGTTGTCCTGGTGGCCAGCTGGGCCGAGGCCCAGCGAGGGGGGGGGGTGTTCCTTTTACTTTTCCTTTTTTTGTTTCTCTTGTCTACTTTTACTTTTTATTTAATTTTCTTTTCTGTTCTATTTTCTAGTTTCATCTTATTTTAGTTTTATAAAAAAACATAAAATTCGAACCTAATTTAGTATCACTAGTTATACCTCAGCTACAAAAAGTTTAAACCCTAAATAAAATAGTTTAACATTCTATAGTTAATAAAAGGCATTTATTAAATTGGTTATGTTGTTGTTTTATTTATCTTAGAGTATTTAAGCATTTTATAAAAGTGAGGTTCCTCCACCATAATTACCTATGCAATATTTGGTTCACTCCGAACATTTTAGTTTTAATATTAGAAAACTTTTATTTTTTGCTGGATTTTGAATTTGAATTTGAATCGGTTTCGAATTAACACGAGATTAGCGACAATAATCGAAGTGACGTGGCATATTTAGCAGGGGTTTACTGTAGCTTGATTATCCGGACGTCACAATGCCAATGCTTAGATGGAGCAGGGTTGGTGTCGGTAATTTTTACTTGGCACCTCGCACTCTGCATATATGCCGGTTTCATCCATACATTTGTGCAGTTCCACCAAAATGTATCTGAATAACCCTGTTTGCACAGATAATGAAAAGGCGTGATTACATTATAGTGGCACTAGTTGATGAAACATACACTAATAAACAGAAGAAAATATTACATCATACTGGAAATCGACCCAAGTCTCCCCGATAGACCTTCTACCAGTGATGAACATCAGTGTACAGCGGTAGTACAAGGAGTGGCCTTGAGACATTCAAATCTCTATTTTTGTGCAGATCAACTAAAATTAAGCACCCCAGTTTGCAAAAATGCTTAAACATTAACAATGGGACTAGTTGATGAAACATACATTAACAAAGAGAAGCACTTTCTTTATCTACATTGGAAATGAAATGATAGAGAGGACACTCGCTCTATTTTAACTGTATTATTACTTCATTTTATCAGTGACACTAGGGTCGAGCAGGTGGCAAACGAGGTGTACCGTGCGTCGCAAGGATGAAGGCCGGGGGTGTTTAGACTGGGATGCTGAAGCTGGCTCTTTGAGTCCCTATCTTCCCCCTGATGTTTCTGTGGTAGCATTTGGGTTGTAATCCAAACTTGGTCGAGCTGGTGCTGCGTCCCCCTACCTGCCTAGATTATGTGGCAAACTTGTCTCCTGCTAGTACTCAGTCCGTTCTAGTAGTAGTTGCATAACTTCCCGTTTACACTGAGATGTTGTCGGATAATGGTTCTCTGTGGTTGGGTTTCTTTAATGAAATCGGAGGGAACCCCCTCTTTCGATATATAAAAAAATAGTGGCACTAGCGGTGCCAAAACATTGCCTCAAATTAATAGTGCCACTAGATTAAGGTGCAAAATAATAACATTACTACTTTATCATGGCAGTGCCAAAACAGTAGCACAAGAGCAGGATCAACATGCAGGATTTTTGGCAAACGGTCAGACCAAAAAGGAACATACCTCGTGATGGGAACCATATCTGCAGTCAACGCCATCGTAGAAGGTATGACACAAGTCACCAACATGGATGATTCAATTCATGGGACCTTTTGGTGCATTTCACCTAAAATGAAGCAATGTCCCATGAGCTAGCAGCTTCTTCTTCTTCTTTTTTTAAGAAAAGGGCTCCAGCCCCGGTTCCATTTCCATCAGAAAACAAAACCCACAGAGCTTCTTCTTCATTAGTTGCAATAAAATTGAGCAACATCAAGGTTGGTCGTGAAGCTCCTGGAGAGTAGGCGGACCAGGACAGTTGCATCTCTAACGAAAAGAAGCAACTTATCTTAATGGGAAATTCAGCAAGACATGAAAAAAAGTGCCATTGATTCATATTACTGGAGGCATTACATTGAAAACAACATTGGTTTAACATGTCCTTACTTCTAATAGTGCGACTGCTACATTTTACTAGTGGCATTACATAAGAGCGGCTTGGGGCAACAAACATCAGAAGAGGATATCTAGGTTGGTCCCATTTTTGTTTGGTATATAGCCACCTTATACTGTGTGAGGCTAGTAAATCTAGTGCCGGACTTACTCTGTTGACTTGTCCCCCAGTGCCCACTTTCTTTCCTTTTTCAACCAATAGATCGGGTTTATATTGAGTTTGTACTGCGTTCCCTTTATTTCCCTATTAGACCTAGAGACCAGTTGGATAGCCAGTCTCTGCTACTTTTCGCCCCCATTATTTCCTCTTTCGACCAAGTCCTAGATTCAGGTAACAAATCTTCCCCCACCCCCACCCCCTTTCTTCCTTGTTTGAACCAAGTACTACTAGATTCGAGTGCATGAACTAGTTTTACCTCTTAACAGTAAAAAATTAGGTGGTTTTCGAACAGCCGATCGATCCTAAGGGCGCCTGAGAAATAGTAAAAGATACAAATGCAGCGACGTCAGGAGGTCGGGAAGTAGAGCAAGGCCGGTTTCGAAGGAAGTTATACCTGAGGGTCGCCGGGATGTCGCTAGGTGGGCGGCGGGAGGCCGGATCTGCCCACACTATGGTAGCGATGAAGAGGGGGTGGGAGGCCGGATCTGCCCACACTAAGGTAGCGATGAAGAAGGGGTGGGAGGCCCTCCCTTGCTAGCGATGCTTGGGAGAGAACGGCAAGGCACGCTGATCAGGACGTGCCGGCAGTGAGTAAGATCCATAGCCGAGGACTACCGCGTGAACGTTGCACCTTCTCACCTTCCCCGGCGGAGAGGATCCGGCTGGATCTGTGACCAGCGGTGAGTAGAGAGAGAGTGTGTGGCCACCGCTGTCGTGTTTAGATCTGGAGAGGACGAGACAGTGTGAAGAGAGCAACACTAGCAAGAAAGCGCGGAGGCTCCTGCCTACATAGTGGAGTACTACTAGTTTTCTTTTGTCTACCGGCTGGAGCCGGCTTGACCTCGGCAATGACTATCGAGAAGTCTTCATGCACGTGCCCCGGAGGCGCAGTTGTCGTCATTTTGATCTGAAGCACCAGATTATAACATATAACACGAAAAAATGCCACATGACAAGAAAAAATGTGTGTGCAAACGCAATATGACGCGCGTTCCATTCGGAGAGCGGCGTGCCAGACCGACCGACCGTCTGGGGTGCGACGCGAATGCAACGGGTGTGCTGTATACTCCGTACATGTGTACCCCCGTTTTCTTGAGGCTTTGCTCCATGGCGCAATCCATGGATACAAAATTAGTATACTGTACTATTTAAAAGTCGAGGGCGGGGCTTTTCCCGCGCGGTAGGCGGGGCAGTTCCGCCTAGTCGGTTCGACAGAGATGCGAGAAGATGAGGGAGTAGGCTGCTGCAAACATAGGGCAGTGTGATTTGACAGCGAGTTACTTCTGGATAGGTGGGGCCCGGTGATTTGACTTGCCATTATCATTTTAACTGCGGCGCTACGACCGGCGTGAGTCTCCCGATTCCTGACCACCTCCATACAGGTGCCTCTCCCAATGCTCCACCATGTAGAGGCTGGCTCTTGATTGAGAGCCCAGTCCTCCACTTTTTCCTCGCCTCTTTCCCCCACATATGCAAAAATGCCATGTAAAGCGGGCTTATAGCCCACTATTGTACTTGATCCTACAGGTGCTAAGCCTGCCACATAGGCATAAAGTCTGATGTGGCAAGTTAATTTAGAAGAGAGAGACTAGTTTGGTGACCCCAGGAAGAAACGGTGATAAGCGCGTGTACCTAGATGAAGTAAACTTAGCAACAGAAAACTAAGCACCTATGCATTGGGGACTTGAGTTGCTAAGCCATTTAATGCCCATAGCACCTCATCTAAGCACCATTTCATTGGAAGAGGTCACTCCTTGGCAAATACAATAAATACTACAAAGAAAGAGATAGAGAGAAGTAAACAAAAAATACTCTTATGGCTAACCTTGCTGTATGAGTGACTAAGTGATGACTATGTATGACATGCCGACATCAGATAGCCTAACACACCGTGTTAAATCTCCAAGGGCGCGGCCGCGCGAGCGAGGCGACGGTCGTGGTAGGCGCGACCATGATACGGGCTGCTGGCAGCCCTTGGATCTGAGATCAAACGGTCGCATGCTAAGTTGCTGAAAATTTGCAGAATAACCCTCCAGGATAGGATATTCACCCATAGCTCTAGAATCACGCCATGCAACTGTTCGATCTCAGATCCAAGGGCTCTCGGAAGCCCGTATCATGGGAGAATCGAAAGCTTCGTATCACCTGTAATTTTCCCGACGCTTGACATGACATCGAAAGCCATTTAATTGGGCGTCGAGTAGACATGACATCTAATTGGGCCCCCATAGTACCGTGCATGAATCCATTTATCCACCAGGCAAGCCACTACCCTGCCATTCGCACGCCCCCCCCCACTCGACATTTTTACAATCGATAAACCGCTCCTAGTCGTCCCGTCCTTTCACATTACGACAGTTCCACTAATCCTAACCCTCCTCCCAAATCCATGGCATCCCAAATCTCCATGATCGGCGGTGAGTACAAGGTTATAACCATCACCGGCGATGAGTTCGACGTCATCTACACCCGTTCTTCCGCCACGGTGAAAGAATGTCTTGCTCGCTTCAAACGCATGTTCCAAAACTCAAATGATGAGTGGGTCGCTGGGCTAGATGTTGAGTACACCACAGTCCTGGGAAGCGAGAAGAAACTAAAGGAGGCAGAGAAGAAGAAGCCCGCCGTGATCCAGGTTTGCGTGCATGACTTATGCTTGTTCTACCACATATGCCATGCCGACATTGAGTGCAAGGAATTTAAGAACTTCCTCAAGGGCGGCCGAGTCAAATTCGTTACTGTAGACTTTAGGAACGACAAGGAAATCCTAGGTCGGATAGGCCTCGTTGTAGGTGACCCCTTCGACCTCGAGAAGGAAGGGCTGGTGCCCTCCCTTGATCAGCCTTCAATGCTGACCCTGGCAGGAGCCATAGTTCATCCTTCGTATGGTAAACTAGAGAAACCTCCGTACACGTTTCATCATCATGCATGGCAGTGGAATGTACTAGATATAGACCACATCCACTACGCTGCAATGCATGGCTACCTTTGTTTCAATATCTACAAGGGTTGGATGAAGAGCAAGAGCCAAGTGTGCGGTTCAAGCAAAGAAGTATCACCCAAGAGGAAGAGGGACAAGGACGAAGTCGAGGACGTGGACGAGGACTCCAAGTAAGGTGGCAGTGTCGTTGCTCATGGTGGTTCTAATGCAGTGTCTACCGGATTAGTTGCTTAGTTTAATTTCTGGTGTGCTTAGTTTTATTTGAGGAGTGTGTTGTGCTGAGCCCCCAGCAGAACTATGTTATGTTTCTTCTCGTTATATTTCGTACATTTCATCTTTTAGTTGGCATAGTACTACCACTCATTTCTTGACATTATATATGTACAATATATATGGCCAACATCATATAGCCAGCAGTTTAGTTGTCAAAGAATTTTAGGGTGCTTAGTAATGTCCAAGAATTCCAGGGTGCTTAGTTTTATTTGAGGGGTGTGTTGTGCTGGACACCATTAACTTATCATTGTGAGAATCGGCTTATTTTTGTCATGTAACATGGTCAACGGGTTTGACGTGAAAATAACAATGTCTAATGGTATTTCTGAGCAAACATATAACTTAATGATGACATTTTTTAGATATCTAATTGCATTTTTGAGCAGGCATCTCACGGATCGATGGCATTTTTTGAGTAGTGTAACTTCTAATGGCAAAACTGAGTAGTGATACACAACTAGTGGCATAAATAATAAGAATCCAGGAATTAAATAGGTATGCTAATTTCTTTATTTCTTTATTTCTTTATACCTTTGTGTGCGAAACAATATACGCTGCCTCCCCTCAGATTTTCTTTACAGAGGCAACATAGAACTATATGAGTGCCCTGTTAAATTTTGGAATTATTACAGGTTCGTTTGGCCTTTTTTATACATTAATTGAGTTTTTGGTCATTTAATGTGCATAATTCAAATTTGAACTACAAGCACATGCTCCCGTGCACCAAAGTTGACTGAAAAATCACATGTGTGTCCTCGGGTGAATTTCTAGGTCCCATGCAAGAAATGGGAATGAAATTCAAACATCTGGGCATCGTGGTTCAGCCGAGAACATTGAGAAGCTTGGTTTTAAAATTCTTGTAAATCCAAAACATGCCTGAAAATCATGAAACTTGGCATGGTGTCATGTCATGGCACCAACATGCTGTGGTAAAAAAATTGCAGAACAGGAACAAGTTTTGGTATAAGCTTTTTGCAAACCGGAGCTTCTCTCAATAAGGCTCGTGGTTCTGAGAGGGAACGTGTCACTTTTGTGTGCATAATTCAAATTTTAAATACAAGCACATGCTCCAGTGCACCAAAGCTGGTTGAAAAATCACATGTTTGTCCTCGGGTAAATTTCTAGGTCCCATGCCAGAAATGGGAATGAAATTCAAACATCTGGGCGTCATGGCTCGGCTGGAACTTGGTTTTTTAATTCCTGTAAATCTGAAACACGCATGAAAATCATGAAACTTGGTTTGGTGTCATGACATGGCACCAACATGCTGTGGTAATTTTGCTGTCCGATTTGCGAAGGCGCACACATTAACAATCAACAAAGTCATTTTGGAACAAGTGCTGTCACGTTACAATCGGAAACACAAGTATTATTGAAATCGTGGGCGTTCTATTTACCATTTATGCATCCCCTTTTTTTATTAGCTAGGAGGCGTCGTGCAGGGTAGCTATTTGAGTACGGGAGGCGTGCGATCAGACCCCTGCGCGTGCTTATCAGGGGGAGAGCCCTTTGACCTCCATTTGCCGTCCACCTCTCTCCCAAGGTCTCCATTAATGGCGCCCGAGCCTCTGTTTAATGGCGTGGCAATGTCTCACTCGACTGAGATTTAAGAGAGAAAAAGGAAAATCTGAAAAGAAAATTTTGCACGGATCTTGACGTAAGATCCGACGGACCTATATAGCATCTACTGCGACTTATAGCAAGACTGATGAATATATATAAGGACGACGAGAGTGGATAATAATTGTCTTACATAATTAGGAAGATAATTTAAAAAGCCACATGCGGCTACGCCCGAAATACACAAGGGCAAAAGAAGAAGGAAGACGCATACAACAATCTGGCTCGCTGATCTCTACTTTCTTTATGCGCTGCAGGTCGCGGAGACTAGTTCTCGCGGCGGGCGATGATCTCTTTCATCAGTTTCATGTCCTTAATACGCTACTTGGCAGCATCCATGGATTCCTCCACCAGCCTGTTGCGCTCGATGCGGAGCATGGCATTCTCGTCCATAAGTTTCTTGATGATGACGCCCGTCCTCTGCAACACGGCAGCGGTCTCCTCCTCCTACTGCGCCCTTCCGGCGATCTTCGCCCTCAGTAGGTCGCGCTCGCCCCGGAGCTTCGCATTGCCCTCCCCCAGTTGCCGGATGACGCCGGTAGCCTCGTCCTGCATCCTCGCCCAGCCGGAGATCTGATCCATCTGGCTATGGACCATCGCACGCATGCGCCTGTAAGAGTCCTCGCCTGCCTGCGAGAAATTTTCCCAGGCCGCCACGGTGCGGTGGGACCTCCGTGCTGATTCAGCGGTGCGGCGGGACATCTCTGCTGCTTCTGCGGCGTGGCCGGACCAGTCTGCTACATCGACGGCGCGGCGGGACCTCTGTGCTGCTTCGGCGGCGCAGCGGGACCTCCGTGCTGCTACTGCTGCGCGGCTGGACATGTCGGCTGCTTTCGCGGCGAGGCGGGACATCTCTCATGTTTCCTCTTCCATGCTCACCTCTCCCTGGTGGAAATCTCTCGACCCAGAACTCACGCTGGCCATGGCTTGATTGACTTGATTGTTTTTTGTGGATGAGGAGTTGAGGAGGAATGTGCAGTCATCTTAGCATAGTAGTATTTATAACCGAGTACTACTAGTACGCTCCAAAGTGGGAAACCGTTTAGGTTGTGATCGATGTGAACAGGTTTGCAATTAAATATAGCGTCGTAGTAGTAGTAATTTGGAATGTGACGAGACGCGCTCAAAATTTATTGACGGTTCTAGTTTCGAAGTGCGGCAATATTCCTGGATGGCGTAATGTCGGCACGTTTTCTCGGCCGTGGTGTAGCATATGCCATGGTACTAGTTCTTTTTCTACTGTTGTGTACGTGCAAAAACTGGCACCGTCGGATACATATCTTACGCTTGGCGTTCGACAGGAATAGCCTCGTGGCGAGCTATAGACTAGTCTTTTTTCAGAGGCATTACACCTATCTCTCGGGACTTCTCGCACGCACCATCACTGCTCCCTAGGTCGATGCCACCCACATACACTTGTACTCTGAGAAGAGGTGCACACACGCACTCGTCCTCTCTCACACATGCATTTGTAGCTACGAATTGTAGTGTTCTCAACCACCCGATTGGCTCTATCATAGGTTTCACGTTGCTCCTTGGCCTTGAGATTGAGAAGTTTAAAACGCGGAGGCTAAGATGGAGGCGCAAGGTTTTGGTTAATGTGCGGGCCGCACACGGCACCAACACGACACGAGCTTCGTCTGCCTAGTGCGCATGCAGTCGGGTGAGTTGTCCAAGTATAGACACAACCAGGCCCTCGTTGGTATCCGCGCCTCGACTTTGGCTGGTCATAGTGGAGAGTAGCATAGACTAGTTACTAGTCTATGTTACTAGTACCTTCATAGTGGGTAGTGTCATATAGTATATGCATAATTTGGCGACGAGCGCTCTCTATATGTACCACCTTTTTTCTTTAATTACATCTTGTTAGTTTTGCTCCATGGCGCAATCCATCGATACTACTATTGTACAAATGTTTACATTTTTTAAAAGGCTAGAGGGCGGGGCAGTCTAGCTTGGTCCTTTTCACAAGAGGCGAGGGCCTTTGTGATTTGACGGCTCATTACTGCTAGAAGGCGGGGCCTTGTGATTTGACTTCTCGTATAAATGTGCCGACGACCTAGGGAGGAGCAAAGAACCGTGTGGTATACTCGAGTTTTTCACTGGAGTACGACGGAGGAGCACGAAACACGGCAGCCCAGTGCCATATCCTCAACTCTCTACTCTTATTATATATTAGTAGCAAGAGGCATTGTTCTATTGGCGATAAAGAATGATCTAATTTGCTAGTCATCTCATTTTTAGCATTGTTCGATTCATGCCTCGCAGAGAAGGTGACACGTGCAGCGAAACACCCGAAGCAAAATAAGAAACACAGGAGCAAAAGAAGGAGGATTATCACCCCAAAAAAAGAAGGAAGACGCACACACAAGTATGGGGCGCTGCTCTCACTACATGAAGGGTTGCTGGCCGTGGAGTCGTAACTGCTTCTTCATCGCCTCCACGACCTCCATCTCCTTGCGCGTCTCCTCCGCCATCTTCATCATTGTGTCCATGACGCGGGATTTCTCGACGCGAGCCTTCATCATCTATTCCATGGCCGCATTACGTACCTTCACAGCAGCCGGGTGCTCGATGCGGAGCTTCGCCAACCCCTCCTTCTGTTCCATGACGAGGGCCTGCAACATCTTCATCGAGGAACTACTATTCTCATGCAGCTTCTTCCAGCCAGCGTTCTCCTCCTTCCGCAGGTCGAGCTCGTGGCAGAGCTTCGCCTTGTCCTCCTGAAGTTGCAGGATTTCGTCGGTCGCCTTCTTCTCTGAGGCAATGCTCTTCTTCAGCAGCATCACCAAGCCGGCGGTCAACCCCCCCACTCATTGAGCTCAGCGGGCATGTCGTCGAGGCTCTCCTTCAGCAGCTCCACCAAGCCGTGGATGAACTCCTTCTACTTATTGAGGTGCTTATTGAGCTGATCGGGCATGCCGTCGAGGGATAACGACTCCAGCGCCGCCAGCTCGGCATGTTTGCCTCCGTGTCTAGGGCGCTCCTGGGAGCCATCGCCTGCCCGTGAGAGATCTTTCGAGGTCTCTACATGGCGGTGAGCCCTCTCTTCTTTTTCGCAGCCTTGGTTGCCGCTCCCTTGTTACGAGTAGTTCTCGACCTAGAGCTCTGCACACCGGCCATGGCAAGGACGGACGAAGAAGGAGGACTTATGAGGAGGAAGGTAGAGTAATTTTCGGATAGGTAGTTCCCCTTTTTATAACCTAAGTACTAGCACTAGTACTAAAACCTGCATAGTGGGAACATGTTCATGTTTGGTACGTACTGGTAGGTGTGAGTAGGCTTGCACTTAATTGTAGCACTAGTACTTTCGAATGTGATGGGAATAAGGTAAAGATTAATTGATGGTTTTTGGTTTCGAGGCCCGAAACGGCTCCCAATGAGTTTAGTGGAACATAAATTTCAAGTAGACTACACTGCTCACATGCGTAAATATTATGTTACTGTCAAAAATTGGCAAAAAATACGAAGGAGACCAATGGAAGTACTACTAGCAACCCATGATTTAACTACTCGGATGCGCGCAGTGGAGTAGTAATGTCTTTCTACCGCCCTCACGCCCACTCAATTTGCATGCGCTGTATTAATTGACCATCAATGAAGTGAAGGACTTTACACGCGTCAAATTATCACATGGGGTGGATCTTGGTACAAAATTGCGTCCGCCCGTGTACCCGCGAGTGCGTGCGAGGGAATGAGTGTGTGCATGGCGTGCATGCACATCTTCGCTTCGTGCATGTACCGCCAGTGTGGCTCAGGGAGGACAAGTACATTCTTCTGGAACCAGCAGCACGTCACTGTGATCAATCCACACAAGGATGTCGCGACAACGCCTCCACATGTGCCACGTGGCTTCATGAATTGTAAGAGAGACACTGTGTAGCTGTCAGGACCCCGATTCCAAGTCACATCGATCTAGCCGGTAACACCTCATATCACTTTGCGGCCTCACGCACGGTATTCCCACGGGTGTCGCCTTACCATGGCCCGGGACCGTTTGCGTCTTTTGGCTCACGTATATGATAGTGTCGCTAGCATCCATATGACAGAGAACCCGGGCCGACATGACTAGTCGTGAACCCAAAGTGGCACTAACTTACGGGGACAGGCATACATGAATCAACATCGAGCATGTCGGTCAGCAGCGTGCAAATCCGTCCTGTAGCACTGGGCTAACAGGACTCCGATGAACCGGGCTGTAGCAGGCTAGGCAGGACTCCGGATGTCACCGCGTGACATTTCCCCGAAGGGACAGACACAGGAACGAAGTGAATCATATGTCGGCCAGTCAAGTGTTCCGGAGCAGTAGTGCTGGGCTAGCAGGACTCCGGTGAACCGGGCTGTAGCGGACTACTATGTCTCATGGAAGCACAAGACTACATTTCCCCATAAGAGAGGCTACCAAGGATAAACAACTACGTTGTCGGATCCCACACATACCAAGCATTTCAATCATGCACACAATATGCTCGATATGTGTAAATACAACATGGCATCACAACAAAACTCTACGACTCAAAGTTTTTATTCATTAGGCTCTGAGGAGCGAGATATTACAAACATGGGTCTCATGACCCAACATTCAGAGCATACAAGTCAAAGCACATGCGGAAGCTTAACATGTCTGAGTACAGACATCTACAAATGAAAAAGGCTGAGAAGCCTGACTATCTACCAGATCCTACCGACGGCACAAGATCGTAGCTGAGGTATCAAGCTAAACGTCGAAGTCCACACGGAACTACTAGCGAGACTGACGTCTCTCTGCAAAACATAAAATAGGCAAACGTGAGTACAAATGTACCCAGCAAGACTTACATCAGAACTAGCTACATATGCATCGGTATCAACAAAGGGGGGTGGTGCAGTTTAACTGCAGCAAGCCAGCTTTGACTCGGTGGCTATCCTAAACTACGACTACAAGTAACTCTTTTGAGGTGGCGCACACGAGTCCACATATTCACCATTCAATACACCACTATGGATCCGCTCCCGTCTACCTACGAGATGCCATCCATAGCACTCACGCTTATCTTGCGCATTTTAGAGTATCCACTTTCACTTGTCTATGAACTGTACAGGCAACCCAGAAGTCCTTTTCCGCGGACACGGCTATTCGAATAGATGATGTTAACCCTGCAGGGGTGTACTTCTTCACACACGCTCTCGCCACTTACCACCATGTACACATCGTGTATCTCGGCAACCTTCAAGCGGAAGCCTGGCGAGGGAGTCGGCCACGACCTGACTAACCACACAAGTCTCTCGTCCAGGTTTATCGCCTATTCGGGTTCCATCCGCAAGGAGATCCGGCCGGGGTGTCGCTCACGGCCCCAAACGATGTGTACAGGGTTCTAAGCCCACCAAACGGGCGACGCTTGGCATACCCAGCCACGGTGCCTAGTCTGTCCCAAGCCCACCTGTACCGGGTGCCACTTGGTAGACTACTAACACTACCTACAAACACCAGAAACTAGTTGCAACTCCTGGACAGAGATCAAGTTGATTAATAGGTCGAGAGGGGCACTTAAGCATTCCAATGTGTGGTAGTAACTGTTCATGGATCACAAACACAGAACTCAGTTCCTGAGGACGGCTGCAATGAGACAACCCACCATGTACTCCTACATGGCCTCTCACCACTACCTTTACCAAATCGTGTTCACACACTTAGCTCTCAACAGTAGGACTTGTTCACCACATTCCAATTCATCCCCGATGAATCAGACCTGACTCAACTCTAAGAAATAGCAGGCATGACAAACAGGCATGAATGAGTAGGCACATCAGGGCTCAAACAACTCCTACTCATGCTAGTGGGTTTCATCTATTTACTGTGGCAATGACAGGTCATGCAGAGGAAAGGGGTTCAGCTACCGCAGCATGTAACAGTTGAATTGGTGTTGTCCTAATGCAGTAAAAGAGAGCAGGAGCGAGAGAGTGGGATTGTATCAGAATGAACAAGGGGGTTTTGCTTGCCTGGCACTTCTGAAGATAGTATAACTCTTCATCAATGTCATCGATCTCATCGCCGGATCAACGTCTACTGAGGGGGAACAAATACCGGCAACAGAGAGGAAACACAATCAATGCAATGCACAATATGATGCATGATCATGACATGGAAATATGAGTGTGTTGGGCTAATGCAACTACAACCAGATGGGTCTGAGCTTATTTGAACCAAAGATTCAAATACAAACTCAAGTTATGGGTTCATATATGTGCATTAACATGTTTGACCTAAACAGCAAGGTTAAGTTGCTCTAACATGCATGAAACCAGTACAGATGGATAGATTGGATTTTTCTGATCATTTTTCATATATAAATCTTTTCATTCTGAGCTATAGATTATTTTCTATGATTTTTAGAAGTTTATAGGATTTTCTGGAATTTCCTATATAAGAATAAATCCAGAAAAAGGTTAACTACGTCAGCATGACGTCGTGGTGACGTCAGCAGGTCAAAGGCGCCAGCCCAGGTCAAACCTGATGGCTGGGACCCACATGTCAGTGTAACAACTAACTAACAGAGTTAGTTAGTGTTACGTTAGCACTAATCTAGGTTAATTAGGGCCTGGGCCCACATGTCAGTGAGTCAACCAATTAACTAAGTTAATTTGCGGTAACTAAGCTAACACCTAAACTAAACAGTGGCATGGCCCACACGTCAGTGACCCTGGGGGGGGGGTCAAATCCCTGGTCAACCGGGGCTAATCCACCGGCGACTCGACGCCGGCAAGGCCAGACGCGGCGGCGAGGTGCGGGATTCCTCCTTCGGCGACCAAATGGCCAGCGGAGGGCATCTACGTGATGCGGACGCTCGTCCGCATCTAGTGGTGATGGTGGTTGGGCCTGGGGTGGCCGGAATCGTCGCCGGCGATGACAAGCGCGGCGGCCGGTGTTCGGACGTCGAGCGGGACGAGGCTACGGAGTGCTAGCGGCTGGCCAAAGGGGTTCTCTGGACTCCTGGGAGCTCCAGGAGCACAACCGTGTGGCAGGTTTGAGCGGAGGAGCTCGCGAGTGCAAGGCTCACCGGCCATGGCGGCGGCCGGAGCTCGGGTGCACGGGGATGGCGGATAGAATGGGAACGGAGGGGAGAGTATAGGGGGAGGATCAGGAGCTCACAGGGGTGCTGAAAAGAAGCTCAGGGAGGCCGGGGAAGCACGGATGGCGGCGAATCAAAGGTGTGGTTGCCGGCGGCCGAAGGTTGAAGACAAGCTCGAGGACGACGCTGCAGGGCTTCCGGCGGGGTGTGGCTCGGTGAGTGGGGTCGAGGACGACGTCGCGGAGCTCATGGACCGGTCGGGGAAGCGAGGGAGGGCTGGTGGCCGCGGCAACAACGAGCGGCGGCGACGGTGCATTCGGGTGGCTGTGCGCGATAGAAACAGAGGAGGGGAGAGAGAGCAGCGAGTGAGGGGGAGGGGAGAGAGGTCTTAGGGCGTCTCCGTGGCGCGAGGGGGGGAGGGAGAGCACACCAGCGCGAAGCAGGAGGTGGCGCACGGGCGCGCGTGCGCTGTCTCCCTCCTCTGCCTACTGGCAGAGGTAGGTGATTACTGGCACGGGCCAGGTGGGCCGGCCAAGTCAGGTAGGGGGTCCGGGTAAGCTTTCCTCTTTCTCTCTGTCTTATTTCTATTTTTGTTCTGTTTTCTATTTATGCAACTTTGTTTAAATTTGGTTTTCAAATCAAATTACTTCTGAAAATTCTAGAAATAGTTATGGGCACTAAATGAATTATTCCACAGGCCCTCAACTAATTCCAAAATTTGTTGGAGCATTTAAAAATATTTATAGTATTTAAATGCCCCAATTTAAATATAATATGAATTAATTCAAAGATCCAGAATGGCCTAGAAATATGTGCATCATTTTTGTCAGAGGTGCTGGACCAATTCAAAAATGATGAACATTTCTAAAGGGCATTTTGGGATCATTGAAAAGATTTAGGTTTGAACCTAGTTGAATTTCATTTGCTGCTAGGGTTTATCATCCCCCATTTCAAGTTTCTGAGAAATTTAAACATGATGCACACATGAAGGGCTAGCCTAGTGCATACGAGAACTAGGGATGTGACAACTCACCCCTACTAAACAAGAATCTCTTCCCGAGATTTAAGTGGTGAGGTAAGAAGACAGAGGGACACAAGCTAACACAATCTTCACGATCCAGATGTCTTTCTCGAGGATGTTGATTCATTGCATCTCCTTGATCTCGACTTCTTGCTTTGAGAACTACATCCAACATGACAACGAGTAGAAGGGGAGAATTTTTGAAGAATTGATCTTCCTGACGTTCGAGCAACTTAGGATCATCTTAATGATCACAAGATCAACTCATAGAATGAGACATAGAAACATCTTTGGAGCTGAGAGGCAAAACATGCATCAGGAGGGACGGAAGAAACAATTTGACAAGGGTTTCAAAGTAGCGAGGAAAAATTGCCATGATTCCATAACGGGGTACCTCAGGGAGGGTGACTCGTAGAATTATTCCCTCAAGTGACAAAAAGGAATTACTTTTGATACATAGATCATTGGAACTTTTCTCATCAGCCTGAGGCAATTTACGAACAATCGTTTGAAGGAGTTCGGGAGAGCGACACACTCGGGCTAGAATGGATGATGTGGACTACCTTGTTGAAGACAACGCAAGGGATGATTTTGCTTGCACGTGCTCTCAAGAACTTGAGCATTTCCATACTCATCAAGGTCTTACCAACATCCGTGTCGGGGATCCTGGCAACACATCATACTACCATGATGAATAGTGATGGACAATGCAGATGTAAAGGAAGACAACACTTTCTCAGATTTCACCTTAGCGAGGCCAAGGGAACAAAATCTAGATGATCGACCGAGAGACATTTAGCACTCCGCTTCTAATGTTCTCCTTGATGTACTAGCATAACCCATTCGATATGGTTTGATATCTTGAACATCAAGTAGAAGGTCGTACTTCGGGAGCGCAAGAATCCATAAGGAATAACTACGGAAGTAAATCCTACAGAATCCTTATGGGGAGGTGGCCAACTTTATCAATCAGGATACTACAATAATAGGTCTTCCGGCTGGGTGTGTTGGCCACGACATCCACTTACCGGGTTACAGAGACCAATATTATAGTTCTTGGGAGGCGTTCCAACCATCATATCTGCCTGAGATTCAGATCTGGCTGGTAACAGGATATTTCAGACAGCATGTCCGGAAAAGGAAGTTTGCAACACAAACCGACGGGATGGCATTGCGAGATTCTCGGGAGATGAACTTTGGTAGCAAGCTCCAAAACATGAGCGGGTTCTGCTACAAACATGTGAACACATTGTCCTAGATAAGCATGGCCACAAAGTAGTCTTACAATAAAACACTACCGAGTTCTGGTTGGGAACCATCATCGAGGATATCGAAGCCCTTGCATAAGTCCGGATCCTAAGAAGGAACTTCTTCTCCTTGAACAAATCAATCAGTGGCTTGGTGTGCTAGGGATACGTATGGGATGAAGGTAGCTAATCTTTCAAACCACAGAATACTTCACACATGCGTGACTGACTTGCGATGATCCCAGGGGAAGCAAAACAAACTTTCTCAAATTCACGGCGGCAACTTACATCAAATGCACGTGAATTAGAGGAAGTCACTCCTTCCATCCAAACGTATACCTCATGAGCAGAACATGAAGGCAATGCTTACAAAGTTTCCAATGCTAGCTTTAATGTTCAACATGAATCATGGGGGAGACAAAATGCTGCTGATGGGCTCAACAGCAACTCATCGGAATTTCCATATCACTGAACTTCCACCATCATGTGAACACGGTGATAGCATTGGTCAGACCAAAAGATGTAATGGTGTATGCTCGAGGGATCAACCACGAGTAAGACAACATTACGAACATTGTTGGTTCTGATTTGACTTGACGATAGCCCATACTCAAATCAAAGATTGGACAAGACAATAGATCCAACAACTGATCACGGGGATAAATCGATGAAGATATCATCTTTCTTCAACACACACCCAAGGATATCCCTTTGGAATGAACTAAGTCAGATAAAGCTTTTATCTTCCAACTCTCCAAGTTATTGTTTAGCTTAACCAACTAGCTCAGGGGTATCTAACACAGATTCTTGGAGAAAAGGGGTGGCTACAAGAAACCAACTTGATCAAGAACTCAACATAGCGGTCAGGTGACAACCTGGTGATACCTCCGAGAAGATATTCAGAAAATCACGAACCACCGATATGTTACTAAGCTTGAGAACAATCTTGCTTTTCAGGGCAAGACGATGTGACCAAACAAGAAAGGGATTGATACAATCCTAACTCTTGATCAAAGGGTGCACGAGGAAAAATGGACTAGGTAGCACGATCAGTCTTAGAATGATAATTCAATAACCAGCACGCTAAGAATGAGAGTATTGTCCATTAACTACCAAGCAACGGGGTTGCTAGGAGTATAGATTTCACACACCACGATTCACTTGTCAGTATTCTGGTTACAATAACACGGAGACCGAGGAATGAATAATGATGGCCAGAAGTATCACTGCAACAAGAATTCATAAGGGTTGGTGCAATCCTCATGAGATTCCTGACATAAAGAGGGCAACACTCCAAGGTAGAGCAGAACAAAAGCTGGATTAGCATTTTGATCTGCAGAGTACAACTACTTTGACCAGTCCAAGAAATGGATGAGGTACTGGAGTTTGTTTCTCCTAGTCATTCCGGAATAGAATGGCTTGACGGACCACAAGAATAATAGGCATCGATGAACACGATCGCACACATACTCTTGGCTATCAATTGATAGATGAAGGTCGGAATACAACTAAAGAGGGACAACTCAAAGGGACATATATCTTTCTGAGTTGTGGATGCATAGATTAGTATGTCGAGCAAAGCTCAACAATCCTTCCGGATAACCTATGCAGAAAGGTAGGACTGGCAGATTCACAATGCAGAATGGAGAACTCATCAAGAGCACTCTTATTGTGATCTTTTGGTTCAAGAACTTCTGCCATAAGCAGTTCATGGTATTTGGAAGAAGGATATACCACGGACCTCGAGGACTATCGCAAAGGTTACTAATATCCTAAAGGAACTAGAAAACACTACCAACATGAATGAGTAGAGTGAATCTCGGGTTCAAGAACCCAGAATAGAATGCCTACCAACCAAATGGCATCACGGGATGCTTTCGAGAATAATGGCCAGAATCATCACACTTTGGATACAAAGCATTGCAAGATTACTGGGTGGTCCTCTATGACACCTAGGGTCATAGTAATAGCTCCAACATATATGTCGAGGCAATGGAGTACCTCAACATACCGCTTAGTGCGCTTAATCTGGCCCAAAAGGACATCGGGAACTGGGAGGAAGGATTTGCAAATGGATCAGATTCTTTAGAAACCTGGGATGACTCGGATAGCATAACGGCTGTAAATGCTCAAAAAGATTTGAGACATCCTGCAAAATAGTGGCATAACCACTCAGAAGCACAATATCAAGATTTCGACCAACTATGAACACACGGAAGTAGTAGAAACTGAACTGGGGCTTAAATCCATCAATACTATAAGTCTCTATCATAGTAACTCGTCATCCTGATGGATAGATGAGAAGGCCTAGTTCTTTATCCCCGTAGGAAGGAAGAGGATGACTCAGATCAGAAGGGCATAAGGTAAAGGAGCAAAAAGAGCCTTGCGTTCCATCCCACAATCAATTCCCCAACATATAACTAAAGCATTTCTAGACTCAACTTCGACCAGTTTGGCTTGGTAATCCTACAGGCAGTCAAGCTCTAATACCAAAGCAGTCAGGCCCTGATTCCAAGTCACATCGATCTGGCCGGTAACATCTCATATCACTTTGCGGCCTCACGCACGGTATTCCCACGGGTGTCGCCTTACCATGGCCCGGGACCGTTTGCGTCTTTTGGCTCACGTATATGATAGTGTCGCTAGCATCCATATGACAGAGAACCCGGGCCGACATGACTAGTCGTGAACCCAAAGTGGCACTAACTTACGGGGACAGGCATACATGAATCAACATCGAGCATGTCGGTCAGCAGCGTGCGAATCCGGGCTGTAGCACTGGGCTAACAGGACTCCGGTGAACCGGGCTGTAGCAGGCTAAGCAGGACTCCGGATGTCACCGCGTGACATTTCCCCGAAGGGACAGACATAGGAACGAAGTGAATCACATGCCGGCCAGTCAAGTGTTCCGGAGCAGTAGTGCTGGGCTAGCAGGACTCCGGTGAACCGGGCTGTAGCGGACTACTATGGCTCATGGAAGCACAAGACTACATTTCCCCATAAGAGAGGCTACCAAGGATAAACAACTAGGTTGTCGGATCCCACACATAGCAAGCATTTCAATAATGCACACAATATGCTCAATATGTGTAAATACAACATGGCATCACAACAAAACTCTACGACTCAAAGTATTTATCCATTAGGCTCCGAGGAGCGAGATATTACAAACATGGGTCTCATGACCCAACATTCAGAGCATACAAGTCAGAGCACATGCGGAAGCTTAACATGTCTGAGTACAGACATCTACAAATGAAAAAGGCTGAGAAGCCTGACTATCTACTAGATCCTGCCGAGGGCACAAGATCGTAGCTAAGGTATCAAGCTAAACGTCGAAGTCCACACGGAACTACTAGCGAGACTGACGTCTCTCTGCAAAACATAAAATAGGCAAACGTGAGTACAAATGTACCCAGCAAGACTTACATCAGAACTAGCTACATATGCATCGGTATCAACAAAGGGGGTGGTGGAGTTTAACTACAGCAAGCCAGCTTTGACTGGGTGGCTATCCTAAACTACGACTACAAGTAACTCTTTTGAGGTGGCGCACACGAGTCCACATATTCACCATTCAATACACCACTATGGATCCGCTCCCGTCTACCTACGAGATGCCATCCATAGCACTCACGCTTATCTTGCGCATTTTAGAGTATCCACTTTCACTTGTCTATGAACTGTACAGGCAACCCAGAAGTCCTTTTCCGCGGACACGGCTATTCGAATAGATGATGTTAACCCTGCAGGGGTGTACTTCTTCACACACGCTCTCGCCACTTACCAGCATGTACACATCGTGTATCTCGGCAACCTTCAAGCGGAAGCCTGCCGAGGGAGTCGGCCATGACCTGACTAACCACACAAGTCTCTCGTCCAGGTTTATCGCCTATTCGGGTTCCATCCGCAAGGAGATCCGGCTGGGGTGTCGCTCACGGTCCCAAACGATGTGTACAGGGTTCCAAGCCCACCAAACGGGCGACGCTTGGCATACCCGGCCATGGTGCCTAGTCTGTCCCAAGCCGACCTGTACCGGGTGCCACTTGGTAGACTACTAACACTACCTACAAACACCAGAAACTAGTTGCAACTCCTGAACAGAGATCAAGTTGATTAATAAGTCGAGAGGGGCACTTAAGCATTCCAATGTGTGGTAGTAACTGTTCATGGATCACAAACACAGAACTCAGTTCCTGAGGACGGCTGCAATGAGACAACCCACCATGTACTCCTACATGGCCTCTCACCGCTACCTTTACCAAATCGTGTTCACACACTTAGCTCTCAACAGTAGGACTTGTTCACCACATTCCAATTCATCCCCGATGAATCAGACCTGACTCAACTCTAAGCAATAGCAGGCATGACAAACAGGCATGAATGAGTAGGCACATCAGGGCTCAAACAACTCCTACTCATGCTAGTGGGTTTCATCTATTTACTGTGGCAATGACAGGTCATGCAGAGGAAAGGGGTTCAGCTACCGCAGCATGTAACAGTTGAATCGGTGTTGTCCTAATGCAGTAAAAGAGAGCAGGAGCGAGAGAGTGGGATTGTATCAGAATGAACAAGGGGGTTTTGCTTGCCTGGCACTTCTGAATATAGTATAACTCTTCATCAATGTCATCGATCTCATCGCTGGATCAACGTCTACTGAGGGGGAACAAATACCGGCAACAGAGAGGAAACACAATCAATGCAATGCACAATATGATGCATGATCATGACATGGAAATATGAGTGTGTTGGGCTAATGCAACTACAACCAGATGGGTCTGAGCTTATTTGAACCAAAGATTCAAATACAAACTCAAGTTATGGGTTCATATATGTGCATTAACATGTTTGACCTAAACAGCAAGGTTAAGTTACTCTAACATGCATGAAACCAATACAGATGGATAGATTGGATTTTTATGAACATTTTTCATATATAAATCTTTTCATTCTGAGCTATAGATTATTTTCTATGATTTTTAGAAGTTTATAGGATTTTCTGGAATTTCCTATATAAGAATAAATCCAGAAAAAGGTTAACTACGTCAGCATGACGTCGTGGTGACGTCAGCAGGTCAAAGGCGCCAGCCCAGGTCAAACCTGACGGCTGGGACCCACATGTCAGTGTAACAACTAAATAACAGAGTTAGTTAGTGTTACATTAGCACTAATCTAGGTTAATTTGGGCCTGGGCCCACATGTCAATGAGTCAACCAATTAACTAAGTTAATTTGCGCTAACTAAGCTAACACCTAAACTAAACAGGGGCATGGCCCACACGTTAGTGACCCTGGGGGGGTCAAATCCCTGGTCAACCGGGGCTAATCCACCGGCGACTCGACGCCGGCGAGGCCAGATGCGGCGGCGAGGTGCGGGATTCCTCCTCCGGCGACCAAATGGCCGGCGGAGGGCATCTACGTGTTGCGGACGCTCGTCCGCATCTACTGGTGATGGTGGTTGGGCCTGGGGTGGTCGGAATCGTCGCCGGCGATGACAAGCGCGGCGGCCGGTGTTCGGACGTCGAGCGGGACGAGGCTACAGAGTGCTAGCGGCTGGCCAAAGGGGTTCTCTGTACTCCTGGGAGCTCCAGAAGCACAACCATGCGGCGGGTTTGAGCGGAGGAGCTCGCGAGCGCAAGGCTCGCCGGCCATGGCGGCCGAAGCTCGGGTGCACGGGGATGGCGGCAACGACGAGCGGCGGCGACGGCGCGTTCGGGTGGATGTGCGTGATAGAAACAGAAGAGGGGAGAGAGAGCAGCGAGTGAGGGGGAGGGGAGAGAGGTCTCAGGGCGTCTCCGTGGCGCGAGGGGGGAAGGGAGAGCTCACCAGCACGAAGCAGGAGGTGGCGCACGGGCGCGCGTGCGCTGTCACCCTCCTCTGCCTACTGGCAGAGGTAGGTGATGACTGGCACGGGCCAGGTGGGCCGGCCCAGTCAGGTAGGGGGTCCGGGTAAGCTTTCCTCTTTATCTCTGTCTTATTTCTATTTTTGTTCTGTTTTCTATTTATGCAACATTGTTTAAATTTGGTTTTCAAACCAAATTACTTCTGAAAATTCTGGAAATAGTTATGGGCACTAAATGAATTATTCCACAGGCCCTCAACTAATTCCCAAATTTGTTGGAGCATTCAAAAATATTTATAGTATTTAAATTGCCCAATTTAAATACAATATGAATTAATTCAAAGATCCAGAATGGCCTAGTAATATGTGCATCATTTTTGTCAGAGGTGCTGGTCCAATTCAAAAATGATGAACATTTCTAAAGGGCATTTTGGGATCATTGAAAAGATTTAGGTTTGAACCTAGTTGAATTTCATTTGCTGCTAGGGTTTATCATCCCCCATTTCAAGTTTCTGAGAAATTTAAACATGATGCACGCATGAAGGGCTAGCCTAGTGGATACGAGAACTAGGGATGTGATAGTAGCGTGCCATTGTGTTTTGCACATACTCGAAGTACTAGTAAGGTACACGTGCATTGCACGCGTCAGATTTTGCAACCAAATTATGAATAAATACCACACTGTAGCATGTAAGCTCTGAGTCATATATGCCTGATGTAGACCTTCGTTTAATTCTTATAGTTCATCTCATTCAATATCAATTAGTTCTTATAAAAAACCTAGGGCCTCTTTGATTCGTAGGATTTCCAAAACGCGGGAATAGGAAGAACATGGGATTAGAGTGGAATATCGTCTTGAATCCTACAGGATGGTACGAGTGTTTGATTGTGCATAGAAAAAACGCAGAATTCTTTCAAAGAGGTTTGAGTGGATGGGATGTTTCCTATGAAATCTAGTGCAAATGAATCATATGGAAAAATTCCTATGGTTTACAATCCTACGAATCAAACAACCAAGATAGGAAAAATTCCTAAGGATTTGAATCCTCCAAAATTCCTTCAAGAATCCTTTGAATCAAAGAAGCCCTTAATCTATTTTATGATTCATGGAATTGTGCGTTGTAAAGCATAAAGTAAAAACAAATAATGGCAATTCAACTAGAAAAAAAGTTTGGGCAGTTATGATACGGAAGATTCTAGAACAAAGGAGAACAACTGTTGTTTTGAGATTTGTGTATTATGCTTAAGTTCAACCATGGAGTCTGCTATATTGTACATGTGGCAAAATCCGGTGGGGGCTAGAAGATGGTGCGAGGGGCCGAGTGGAGGGAGACTGTGAAGGAGTGCACAACTGCGAGATCGATATTTAGTGAGAGGGGGCGAGAACGTGCGCTGTTGCGCGCAGTGGCGTAGCCATGAAAAATGTCCCATGAGCTAGGGGGCCAAGCATTGCTAATCCTTTACGAGGAGGGCCAATTCATCAACTTAAACCATTTTTACCAGCAATTGTCTAATGATCAAATTCATATTAGCCTCGATATATAGTGATGTTAGGGGGGGTAGGGCCCTTGCTGCCCCCTGTCTTCGCCATTGTGCGCGCGTCTGAGAGATGAAGCGGAAGGCATGGATGATGAGAGGGGGGCGTTGGATATATAATTAATGTGGGTGTATTAGCTATATATGTAATCCTATATAGAGAGGTATAGACTGATCGATGTGGACGCGGGAAAGAGGGTGAGACCTCACTAGATATATAGATTGATCGGTTTATGTGGAAAACTATGAAAGACCTAGCTATATACACACACACATAGAGGAACATCGATCGTTGCGCATGCACGTGAGAGATAAAGAATGCCTGATATGATGGAGAGGACGATGTGTGTGCATGCGTGTGCCTTCATGGGAGACCGACCTGAAGAGAAAGATTGCAAGTGTGCGATGGATAATGCCGACTGGTAGTGTGTGTGCATGCATGCATGAGAGAAAGTTAGTGGTACAATTATAAAGAGAAGACCAATGTGTGGGTGTAAATAACTAGGTGAGGTCATAATCAATGTAAAGTTGAATTCAAATATTTGAATAAGAGATCATGATGTTTGAAACCCATGCATGCATGAATATAACGGAGATCTGCGCGGTGTGGTTTGGAAACGAGCATGTTGTAATGTATACACATTGAACAAGGTCAGACTGGTTTGAATTTGAGATACCGATGGCAGACATCGTTTGGCCACATTGCATCCGTGCATGGACACACTATTCTAATTGGAGATGATGGGTGGCTTTCGCATCACATATCTCTATCTATACCCCCTATATATATTATATTTTTTATTTTTTATATAGTGTGCGGATAACTTTAACTTTGAAAGATGGTCGTTGGATGAGGCCAATCCGATGGTGCAGAGCTGGCAAATTTGAGCACTACTGGCCATTGGATATCATCTAGATTCCACCAGATTTTGCCACATGTACAATGTAGAAGACTCTATGTTTGAACTTAAGCATAATGCAAAAATCTCAAAACACAAGCACTTCTTCTTTGTTCTAGAATCTTTCGTATCAGAATTGCCCAAATTTTTTTCTACATGATTTGTTTTTACGTTATGCCTTACAACGCACAATTCCATGAATCTTAAAATAGATTAGCTTTCTTATAAACACTAGATGATTTTGAATGAAATGAACTATAAGAATTAAACGAACATCTACATCATGGATATATGACTCAAAGCTTACATGCTATAATGTGGTATTTATTCATAATTTGGTTGCCAAATCTCATGCGTGCAATGCACGTGTACCTTACTAGTCTAAATGGTGTCTGTGTGTGTGTTGTGCGTGTTAAACACATTGTACGTAGTATATCATACTAGTCTAAATTGTCTTTTTTTCTTTTGGGTACACGTTAAGCTTGTTCTCCCGAAATTTCAAGCTGCGCCTTGTTATGCCGAAATTTCAAGCTAGCGTCTCTGTCTATCGTGCTGCGAAACTCCTGCCTCTTCAACCCGCGCCTTGTTAGCCCGAAATATTTAAGATAAATCTTTGGCTCGTTGTGCTCCGACAACTCCCTCCATCTCAACCCGCGCCTTGCTATTCCAAAATTACAACGCGCGCGAAAACTCCCACCTCCTGTGAAATCCCGACACGCGAAATGCCCGTGATACCCCTGAACCGAAAGAACCGCCTCAAATCGGTGGGGGTACTTTCGTAACTTACCCCACATTTCGGACTAGTTCGTCCCTAAGCCATGGTTCCCCACTCCCATCCCATCCGCCCACCCATTCATACACCGAGGCCGGCAAAACCCGTGAAGCCCCACACCCTCCTCCGTCCGCCACCCAGCCGGAGCCTCTTCCCCGACGACGTCGTCCACAGCAACTCCTCGACGTCCCTCATCCACTGTGCCGGATGAGGATCTGTCGTCGATCTGGTCGTCCCGCCGGTTCAGCCACCCCGTCCTCCACCTCCAAAGAGCCGCCCCGACGTTCCCCTCGTCTATCGCGCCACCTCCATTCCCACACCGCCGTCTTCACCTGCACCATCGGAAGAGCATCATCATCACCGTTTCCTCAGATGAAGCTGCGGCCTAATCGGCGCCACCAAAGAGGTTGTACACCAATCGCCGCATTTTCTTCTTGATTCGATCTCACGGTGGTACCGGCGCTCGGTCCCGAGCCTACACAGCGCGGCTCCATCCACGGCGGCGTCACCGGCCACTTCCTCCACGGCGTCGCTCCTTCGGCGGCGACGTCCACATCAGTAGGAGCTGCTGCTGCTTTAGCTCTCGCTCGCACTGCTGTTGTGCTCTTGCTCTCGGTCCCTTGCCTAGTCTGCTCTTGATCTTGCTTGCGCTGCTGCTCTCGCTCTTGCTCTTGCTTATGATGCTGCTCCAAGTTAGCTACACTTCAGTCGACTAAATCGACTTTTGGGTCAGTGGATTTTCAGGGGGTGGGGGGGCTCGCCGGAGTTAAGGAAGAACCAGCCGCAACGGGGAGGGTGGCTCGTCGGAGAGGAATCCCACTATCTATCTTTGGGTTCAGGGTGGGGGCGGTGGTCGCCGGCGGTGGTGGGGCGGTGGCGTGGGGATCGCCGGAGAAAAAGCTCGGCACGGGGGTGCCAACAGGGATGGCCAGGGCGGCAGCGGACCGGTGGTGGGGAGTGTTTTCGGGGCGGGCGGGGCGGCGCACCGCCGGCCGCGGGCGGCGGGGGGCGGCTATTTGGTCGGTGGTGGCTGGCGGCTCAGCGGGGTGGAGGTTGAAGATGAACTGCAGGCCCTTGATTTCGTATCCAACGGCTGCAAAATCGACTGACCAGAGATGAAAAAGTCAGTCGACTGACGGGTAGCCTCACCTCTAGTGCGTTCAGTTTCGACAGTAAAATTCAGTTTCGACAGCAAAATTCAGTTTCGATAGTTAAGTTCAGTTTCGACAGTTAAATTCAGTTTCGACAGTTAAGTTCAGAGATGAGCGGCTGATGTATACATCTAGCACTTTGTGGTTATGTATATTATGTCATCTATTGGAGATGCTATTAGAATTCCACTCAGGTTAACGTTGTCTCTCTTGTCCTGCTTCAGCCTCGGCATCGTACAACTCACCAGAGCTGCTCCAACGACGAAACCCTCCATCACAGCAGAGCAGTACCTCAGGCTCCATCTCCAGACGCCTAAGATCTTCTTCCCCTCCTTCGACAGCCAAGTCAGCCGGAGCATCCTCACCGGCCAACCCAATGACGCTGAGATCGACATGGCTTCACCAAAGAGGTTGTACACTTGTTGCATATCTTTTTTACTCTACATGTTATATATATTGTCCACTGAGCACACGGAGTAACGGGAAATACGATTATTTTATCCTACTATATGACAAGAAGTGAGGTACCAGGCAACTTAGCTATCCGTGATGGACTCTCTTGAGCGCCATCATTATTTATCTCTGCGCGTTTGAGTTGTGCATTTGTCGATGGCCCTGGGAGTTGAGCTAGTAGGGCAGTGGCCTGGGTCCAAAGTAATAGAAGTAGCACAAAAACATTTTTTTAGTGTAGGCTTTTCCTTGCTCAAGCCTGCCTACTGGAATCGCCAGTGCTTGAAAGGAAAAGTGAATGAAAAACATAGGAATTGGAAAGTTTCGTATGGTACTACTTTTCATGAATTTGGTGCAAAGGAATGGAGCAAAGGAAAACTGTAGGATTTGTTCCTTTAGTGTCTCCTTGAAAGAAAAACCGTAGGAATTTTAATTTCCACTTGTCCTCCTTTTCAAATTCCTATTCGTGAAGCACAAGACTAAGAGATAGTAGCATAATAGCATTATAACCGTACATTTTCTTCTGGTTTGACTTAATCTCACCATGCTTCTTTGCATCTTGTGATCTTCCAATTCTTGTGAACCAAACACCCAGATTGGCAGAAATCCTATGTTTTTAAATTCTATGTTTTGCACGTGCATTCCTATCCTATTCCTGTTTATTTGCTATCCTTGCATTGTTAGAATCCTCAAATTCAAACAAGCCCTTACACAATTACTTCTATTACAGATATGTGTCAAAGAAAACCTTGTGTGGTTTGTCCTGCTCCTGCGGTGCGGTGTTCCACCCCAGCTCAGCTGCTCCAACGACGGAAGGGTTCACCACAGCAGGGATCCGCTCTCCAGACTGTCTTTCGCCGCCTCAGATCTTCTTCCGCGCCGCTGGCAGCCATGACAACTGCACTACCATCATCAACTAAGCAGATGACCTTGAGGACTACACGGGTCCGCAAGAGAGGTCGCACTCTTCCGTGTCTGCCTACGTTATGCATCGCTTAATATGATGACATGCTACTTTATCATCGTGTTCACCTATTAGACTCGGAGTCAGGTCCAAACTTATGCTGAAACTTGAGTTTTTAAATGGTTGTGGGGTACATATTGGGGCAGCAATCAGTACTATCTGTCTACTATCTGGTTAATCTCGGGTGTCTACTATGAGTTTCATGTTGGGTGCAAACAAACATTAAAGGAGCCATTACCTGTATTTTTTTAACTAAAGCTATTATCTGCCTGCTATCATTGGTTTTGGGTCTATCCACAGTTTGCAGAAGTCGCTCCATGGTGGGTCTATCCACAGTTTGCAGACGTCTATCTACTATGAGTTTCACTCTGGATTTGTGCATGCACTCCTTACATAATCTCACTATGTTTTATTCCTATGCATGTCAGTTGTTGTACACAATGGAACTGAACATGTAGAGCAAAAGAGACAAGCCTTGCGTGGCAATAAAATTGGATGCAGACGTCGCTCCATGGTGGGCGCAAAGGCAGCCCCCTCCACCCATTTCGGATTGTAATCAAAAGGAAGATAACTGTTCTGAGGGGGATTCAGAAGCAGAAGACCACTCCTATTTACCCCATGAGGTCTTCGCTCTAACTTGGCATGCTGATGTTGGTTATGTCATGCATATGGTGCCTTGCATTGCTTACTTTATACATCAAATATGTCAACTGCTTAGTTTAGACATGCTTTGTGTGAATGCCATCTGTTTAGTTTATTCATTGTTTATGTGAATTATGCAATGCCATCTTGTTTAGCCAGGCATCATATATGTGAATTTTGCAATGTCATCCTGCTTAGCCAGTCATCTTATATGTGAATTATATCGGGCCATCCTTTTTTCCGTTACGTATTACATTTGTCAACAATGTTAGTACATTCAACTACTCTTCGTGTGCATCAGCCATTTGACACGGTGATGGAAAATTCTGGAGTGAAAACATGGTCTTCAGAGCAGACTATGCTATCTGACAAAGCACATATCTCGCTGGTTACGGATAGCTCCTCAGAGGAGGATTCAGAGACAGATGACCAGTCCTATCCCCCCCCCGAGGTGTATGCTCTAATTAACTTGGCAGGGTTATGTTGCTCATATCGTGCGTATGGTGTCTTGCATTGCAATGTCACTTGATTAGTTTAGACATGCTTTGTGTGAATGCCACCTGTTTAGTGTCTAATTACCATATATGTGAATTATGCATTGCCATCTTGTTGCAAGACATTATATATGTGAATTATGCAATGCTATCTTGTTGCAAAGGCATTATATATGTGAATTATGCAATGTCATGCTGTTGAGCCAATCATCATGTATGTGAATTATATCATGCTATCATTTTTTGTATTACGTGTTCCATTTGTCAACAAAGTTTGTATATTCAACTACTCTTCCTGTGCATCAGCCATTTGAAGCGGTGATGGAAGTATCTTGAGTGAAAACAAGGGTATTCAGAGCAGACAATGCTACCTGCTGAAGCAGACATCTTGCTGGATACAGAGAGCTCCTCAGAGGAGGATTCAAAGACTGATGACCAGTCCTATTTCCCCCCTGAGGTCTATGCTCAAACTTGGCAGGGTTATATTACCCATGTCATGCATGTTGTCTTGCATTGCTTAGTTTTTACATCATATATGGATTGCCATCTGCTTACTTGCTTACTATATAAATCATATATTTGAATTATATCATGCCATCATGTTTATATACACAACATCTATCTGAATTATGGCATGGCAACCATTTAATAAAGACATCATATAGTTATATCATCTCATCATGTTTAGTGTTTACAGTCATCATATTTTGAATTATGTCATTCTATCCGGGAATTATATCATGCTATCATGTTTCCATAGGCGGCATGTATGTGAATTATGCCATGCCAACCTATTTAATAAACACATTATATAGTTATATCATGTCATCTTGTTTACATAGTCATCATATTTTGAACTATGTCTTTCCATCTTTTTTAGCTAGCCATCATAATGTGAAATTGTATCATGCTATCCTGTTTAGTTAGCCATCATATATGTGAAATTGTGTCATGCTATCCTGTTTGGTTAGACAACATAAATGTGAATTATTTCATGCCCTCTTTTACCCCACTATCCATTGCACCTGTCTATCATACAATGTCTGTACATTCAATTACTTTTCTTGTTTATCAGCCATTTGAATTGGAGAGGGTGATGGCAGTATCTAAGGGAGTAACAACACGGTCTTCAGAAAAGATAGTGCTACCAGTTGATGCAGATAGAACCACGGTTGTACTTTCCCAAGAACCAGCCCCACCACACATAACCCAGACTCTCGCAGGTTGTACCCCTACCCAGTTGGACAGAGAACCAGCTACACCCCTTCTAACCCCAACCCCAGCAGATAGTAACCCAGTTCCAGTTGACACAACACCGTCTCCACCACAGATCACCCAAACACGAGCAGTTAGTAAGGGAACTGCAGTGCCCGAAGCACGAGGACCACCACTCCGAATCCCAACTCAACGCTTAAAGGAGAAGAAGAATTGTTCTCAGGTCAAGTTCTGTAGCTATGGTTCATACTCCGTTGCTCTTGCATCACTGTATTACTCAGACCAATTATTTTCAAATTTGAAGGATGGAATTGAAACTCCAATGGTGCAACAGGTATGTTTTAAACTTGTTTCTTTAACTGGTTTGCTGTTGTAACTTGCTCTGTATTGATTTCAGTTTCAATTGAATAAACAGTTATGTTCTCATGTCATGCACATTACAAGTGCCTCTATAGTTTCCCACACTTATATTCTGTCTATTCTGCTTTGTCTTGAACAAATATTATTTGAAATGTGTCTCTATCTTGATTTGGCAACAAAAACTAGAATGATATAGACCATAAAGTGACCATGGTACATAGATATATGTTTGTTTCATGATGTTATCCTGTGCACTTTACTAATGAACTAATTTACCAAAATGAGTTCCATATACAACATGGTAAACCTGTGATGTGTCTACTTGTTTCTCTTTTAGAATGCGGACAAAATATTGGAGAACAGTACTCCGTTATGCAATGGTGAAGGAAGTAATGTAGATAAGGTTCAAGATAGTGAGACATCCCTGTTGGTCTCCAAGAAAGCTGATAAAAACTACCTTGACGATAGTGAGAGAACCCAGAAGTCCTGTCTTGATGTAGTGTTCGAGTTACTGGCCACTACTGCTGGCACAAGCTCTTCGAACTCGCTGCCTGAATCAGTTCGTCTTCTTGAGTCTCAACTTCAAGTTGAAAGACATCGATCAGATGTGTTGTGACAGGAAGCTGAAGGACTGAGGAAGTCCCTGCAGAATTCACATGCATACTTTTTGGTGCAACAGCAAGCGCTGGAGGATTTAAGTGCCAAACAAGAGAAAGTTAATAAGTTTTCTAAGCATCTCGCCAGCATTATGGGTACCCAGGATATTGTTTCTTGAGATCTTCTGAAGTGGTTTCAGTTCTGGACTTGTTTTGCTGCGGCGTTTATTTGAAGTGGTCGCCAACTTTGACAACCAGTGTATATGATATGCTGCTTTGTTCCCTATATTTGCACTGGTGGCGAACTTTGATGCCCGGTGGATGTAATATGTGTAATAGCCGTGTTAGCCTAGCATAAGTTGCTTGCTTATTTATTTCCTTGTTGTCTTGTTTATTTGTTTGCTTGTGTCAGTGTTGTTCTTTTTCCACGGTTTGCTAGTGGCCGCAATAACCTTTTTTTTAAACTAGGCCACAATAACCATGGGCTACATATTTACTGTAGTGACACTGGGCCTTCTACGGGCCGTAGAAACAATGGGCCTTCTACGGGGCGTAGAAATAATGGGCCTTCTACGGGCCGTATCATCAATGGGCCTTCTACGGGCCGTATGATCGATTGCCCAAACATGGGCCAATAACATACCGCTTTATGGCCGTAAACGGGCTAGAGTTGGAATCGTCCTTTCATGGGCCGACCATAATGGGCCGTCGTTAATCGGCCGTATTTGACGACGCTATGAAAATGGCCCAACGTATTAACGGGCCACAAACGGGCCGACTGTAAGCACGGGCTGAATTTGGCCCACAAGCAGAAAATGACAGTAACGGGCCGTAAGTAACCGAATGCTGGAAATGAGCCCAAGAATAAATGGGCCCTGAGAAGGCCGAAAGATAACATGGGCTAGAAACGGCCCAACGGAATAATGGGCCGTTAATCGGTATAAAGTGATACACTGTTCATTACGGGCTAGTTTTACCACGGGCCGTTAATGGGCCGAGGGTTACTAAGGGCCTCATATGGGCCAAAAGACGTCATGGGCCAGAAGTTAAAACGGGCTGGAATTATATTGGACGGCCCAGATGACGCTACTGGGCCTAATTCGGATAGGCCGTAAACGGGCCCCGGGTTAGCGGGCTGTAAATGGACGATATGCGAACAGGCCGTTAATAGGCTTGCCTTGGGCTGGCCCGCCACCTTTTGACCAAGTCAAATGGGCCGGCCTTTTCACAGGAATGGGCCTCTGTTGGGCCGTGCCACGTGTCGACGTATCATAGGCGCTTTGGGTCCAATGAGTGGATGACATCTGTCCCAATGGTGAGCCGACACGTGTTTCCTCCAGCCAATGATGATTTTACACGTGGAAATCCCCATTGGTCGGGGCTGTTAACGGGTTATCGGATCCAAAACCGGACCCGATAGCTTAACGGCGTTCCGTTACGGTGGATGCCACGTGTCGGTCACCCTTGACGAAAGCACTTCTGTGACGCGCGATTTATCGTCATGGAAGTGGACACTTCTGTGATGATAATTTTGGTAATGTCATGGAACACTTCTATGACAGCACAGGTATGACTATCTTGATTCTGTCATAAATTTGTCATGGATGTACATGCATGACAGAAAACGTGACCTACTGTGACAAACACGTATCATCACGGAAGTGTATTTTTTTTGTAGTGCTCCTTGGCGTGGAAGGCAAGCTTGGCGACCGAATATGAAGATTCCGTTCTTTATAACCGACCTTATGTAACCCTAGATCCCTCCAGTGTCTATATAAACCGGAGGGCTAGGTCCATAGAGGCCAATCATCATAATCATAGTCATACAGGCTGGACTTCTAGGGTTTTAGCCATTACGATCTCGTGGTAGATCAACTGTTGTAATACTCATATTCATCAAGATCAATCAAGCAGGAAGTAGGGTATTACCTCCATAGAGAGGGCCCGAACCTAGGTAAACATTGTGTCCCCTGTCTCATGTTACCATCGACCTTAGACGCACAGTTAGGGACCCCCTACCACTACTGGAATCCACTTCTTTGCTGTCTGCCACGTCTTTGCCGTCTGCCAGCTGACGGCAAAGAGGCTCTTTGCCGTCTGCCAGCTGGAGGCAAAGAGGCTCTTTGCCGTGATCTTCCACAAAGCGGACGACAAAGAAAGGCCCGATGGCAAAAAGGCTATTTGCCGTCAGCTGCTTCTTTGCCGTCAGACAGCTGACGACAAAGAGCCAGGTGGGCCCCATAGGGCACGGCGTGGCTAGGTCAGCTTCTTTGTCGTCTGCCTAGTCTTTGTCGTCCGCCTTCTAGACCTTTGCCGTCAGCTGGCGGACGGCAAAGAAAGGGCCCAGCTAACGGTCGTCTCCCCCCTCCTATGCACGCTCTCTGTCTCTCCGGCCCCACCCCCCTCTCTCCCCTCTCTCTCACCCCGCGCCCCCATCTCACTCGCGCCTACGCCCGCACTGCCGCCGCCCCACCCCGCCGAAGCACCACCCCGCCGCCTCGAAGCCCTGCGGCCCCGTCGCCACCACCGCCCGGTGCCCTGATGATCCCCAAGTGCAGGGAATCATCATAGCAATTTCCAAAGGTGGAAGTGATAAGTATGGAGTGTCAAACCCACAAGGAGCTAAAGGTAAGATCAATATTCTCTCAAGCCCTATCTGCCACTGATACGACTCTACGTACACTGAACGTTTGCTTCCAACTAGAAACGAGAAATAAAACTACATTGTGGGTACGAAAAGGATAACTTTGTATGATATCGGAGAGCTAAAATATAAAAGTAGGTGCTGTTATCATAAAGTTAGAATATATTACTAAATATTATAAATAGCGAGTGTGGAATAATGGTGGATCGGTGTGCGGAATTGTCCTAGGCAATTATTGACAAGACCGGTAATCACTATTGCAGTTTCATATGAGGGAGAGGCATAAGCTAACATACTTTCTCTACTTGGATCATATGCACTTATGATTGGAACTCTAGCAAGCATCCGCAACTACTAAAGATCATTAAGGTAAAACCCAACCATAGCATTCAAGCATCAAGTCCTCTTTATTCCCATACGCAACAATCCCTCTTACTCGGGTTTGTGTTTCAGTCACTCACCAACCCACTATAAGCTAATCATGAACGTATTGCAACACCCTACAGCGGGGATTCCTCACGCTTGCGCGACACGGAGGGCGCCATAGGACAGCACCAAAGTAAAACATACAACTCATACCAATCTAGATCATCAATCAACCCAAAGACAAAAGAGATGAGGATGGTGATGATGATGGTGATGTTGATGCAGACGATCACCGTGGCGATGATTCCCCTCCCGATGGCACTCCGGCGCCACCGGAAGAGAGGAGGAGAGGTTCTCCCCCTTGTGCTTCCTCCTCCATGGCCTCCACCCTCTGGTCCATGGCCTTCATGGTGATGATGGCCCCTCCGGGATACTCCTCCATGGCCACCGGTGATGATGGCCCCCTCCGGCAGGGTGCCGGAGAGGGCCTAGATTGACTTCTCGTGGCTACAGAGGCTTGCGGCGGCGGAACTTCCGATCTAGGTTTCTTTCTGGAAGTTTGGGTATATATAGAAGAGTTTTGCGTTGATTTCACGTCAGGAGGGTCTCCGGGCTGTCCACGAGGCAGGGGGCGCGCCCTAGGGGGGTGGGCGCGCCCCCCACCCTCGTGGGCAGCCTGGGACTCTTCTGGCCTGCTTCTGGTACTCCGTGGGCTTCTTCTGGTCCAAAAATGATCTCCGTCAATTGGCACGTCAATTGGACTCCGTTTAGTTTTCCTTTTCTGTGATACTCTAAAACAAGGAGAAAACAGAAACTGGCACTGGGCTCTAGGTTAATAGGTTAGTCCCAAAAATCATATAAAATATCATATAAATGCATATAAAACATCCTAGAAGGATAGTATAATAGCATGAATACTTCATAAATTATAGATACGTTGGAGACGTATCAGCATCCCCAAGCTTAATTCCTGCTCGTCCTCGAGTAGGTAAATGATAAAAGAAATAATTTATGAAGTGTGAATGCTAGTAAGTGCATAAGTTTGATCAATGATAATTCCAATCACTTTTTCTAGCATCATTACATGTCATAACAGTAGCTCATCTCATAAAACTTCTCATGATAAAGTAACAAGCTATCCTCATGATAAAGTATAGATCGTAAACTTTCTTGAAAACTAACAAACAGTATTCTCAGTCATCAAACAATTGCAATCCATCTTATTTTCAGGAAGAGTCTATGTCAGAGCTTTGATTCAGCAAACTCCACATACTCAACTATCATTTAGTCTTTCATAATTGCTAACACTCACGTGATATTTATGGGTTCAAAGTTTTAATCAGACACAGAGAAAGATAGGGGCTTATAGATTCGCCTCCCAACCTTTTACCTCAAGGGTAATGTCAACAATAATAGTTCATTATGCCTTACATCCAATTGGATATATATATCAGAATCTTTCCAACACAATGCGCTTGCCAAAGGATAAAATGTAAAAAGGAAAGGTGAAAAATCACCATGACTCTTGTATAAGGTTAAGAGATAAAAATAAAAGATAGGCCCTTCGCAGAGGGAAGCAGAGGTTGCCATGTGCTTTCAGGGTTGGATGCACAAAATCTTAATGTGAAAGAATGTCACTTTATATTGCCACTTGTGATATGAAGCTTTATTATGCAGTCCATCGCTTTTATTTCTTCCACATCATAAGATCGTATAAAGCTTATTTCCTCCACACTAATCAATCATACATATTTAGAGGGCAATTTTTATTGCTTGCACCGATGACAACTTACTTGAAGGATCTTACTCAATCCATAGGTAGGTATGGTGGACTCTCATGGCAAAACTTGGTTTAAGGATATTTGGAAGCACAAGTAGTATCTCTACTTAGTGCAAAGAATTTGGCTAGCATGAGGGGGAAAGGCAAGCTCAACGTGTTAGGCAATCCATGACAATATACTTTATTTCAGATATAAGAAAACATAACCCATTACGTTGTCTTCCTTGTCCAACATCAACCTTTTAGCATGTCATATTTTAATGAGTGCTCACAACTACAAAAGATGTCCAAGATAGTATATTTATATGTGAAATCCCTCTCCCTTCAATATTCTTTCATGAATTGTTGAAGTGACCAATTCTACGTTTGCTAACTTTCAATAAGTTTACTACCTATACTTATTATGTGTGAAGTCATTACTCCCCATGTTATCAGCATACGAAACATATATAAATTCAGATTTATGACATTCAATTTATTCAACCATTTACTCATAGGATATACATGAAGCACATGAGCAAATGACAAACTACTCCAAAAGATATGAGTGAAGAACACTTGAGTAGTCAAATAATTAACTAGCCATGGGAGGATTCTTTTTCATTCAATATTTCAGATCCAATGATTTTATTCAAACAGCAAGTAAAATTGAAAATACGCTCCAAGCAAAACACATACCATGTGATGAATAAAAATATAGCTCCGAGTAAGGTATACCGATAGTTTTGAAGACGAAAGAGGGGATGCCTTCCGGGGCATCCCCAAGCTTAGGCGCTTGAGTCTTCCTTGAATATTACCTTGGGGTGCCTTGGGAATCCCCAAGTGTAGGGTCTTTCCAATCCTTATTTTCCTCATATCAATATCTCACCCAAAGCTTGAAAACTTCAATCACACAAAACTTAGCGAAACTTCGTGAGATAGGTTAGTATGATAAAGAGTAAACCATTCACTTTGGTACTGTCAAAGACAAGGTTCATAATTGTTCCCACACAATGTCTACTGTACCATATCATTTCTACAATTTATATTAAGAAATATAAGCCATAGAAACTAGAAAACAAGCAAACTATGCAATGAAAACAGAATCTGTCAGAAACAGAACAGTCTGTAATGATCTGAACATAAACTATACTTCTGCTAATCCAAAAATTATGAAATAAATTGGTGGACGTGAGGAATTTGTCTATTAATCTTCTGCAGAAAGAATCAACTAAAAATCGCTCTTCTATAAAAAATGACAGCTAATCTCGTGAGCGCAAAGTTTCTATGTTTTACAGCAAGATCACATTGACTTTCTCCCAAGTCTTCCCAAAGGTCTTACTTGGCACTTTATTGAAACAAAATCTATAAAACATGATTACTACAGTAGCTTAATCATGTAAACACACAAAAACTGTAAGGGTAAATATTGGGTTGTCTCTCAACAAGCGCTTTTCTTTAATGCCTTTTAGCTAGGCATGATGATTTCAATGATGCTCACATAACAGACAAGAATTGAAACACAAAGAGAGCATCTTGAAGAATATGACTAGCACATTTAAATCTAACCCACTTCCTATGCCTAAGGATTTTGTGAGCATATAACTTATAGGAACAAGAATCAACTAGCATAGGAAGGCAAAACAAGTATAACTTCAAGACTTTAAGCACATAGAGAGGAAAATTGATATTATTGCAACTCCTACAAGCATGTATTCCTCCCTCATAATAATTTTTAGTAGCATCATGGATAGCAACTTTGTTCTCATACTCAATTGGAACCTCTTCCGAAATAGAGGAATCATTACTAGCTAAAGTTGACACTCTTCCAAATCCACTTTCATAAATATCACACTAAGATTCAACACCCTCCAAGATAGTGGGATCACTAATTCCTAAAGTTGACACTCTTCCAAACCCACTTTAAATGATAGTATTATTCTTACTCCAAAAGATATAAGTTAAGTTCATGGAGCATTCTGCAATTAATATAGACTAACCAATATCCGAGCTCAAAATGTATAAGTGAAGCACATGAAGCATTCTATAAAACCATACTCAAAAGATTTAAGTGAAGCACATAGAGCAATTCTATAAGATCATACTTAAAAGATTTAAGTGAAGCACATGAAGTATTCTATAAATCAATGAAGGGCTATCTCATGCTAGCATGGTTCCTAAAGGAAAAATAAAAACACAAAGGACACAAATCATGTGAACAAAACAAAAACCGAGGTATACCGATATTTGTTGAAGAAGAAAGATGGGATGCCAACCGGGGCATCCCCAAGCTTAGATGCTTGAGTATCCTTTGAAATATTTACTTGGGGTGCCTTGGGGATCCCCAAGATTGAACTCTCGCCTCTCTTTATTCTTCTCATATTGATAGCTCCTCGACCTTCGGACACTTCATCCACAAAAACTTAACAAAAACTTTGTGAGACCCATTAGTGTAATAAAGCAAATCACTACCTTTAGGTACTGTAATGAACTCATTCTTTATTTATATTGGTGTTAAACCTACTGTATTCCAACTTCTCTATGGTTTACAAATTATTTTATTAGCTATAGATTCATCGAAATAAGCAAACAACACACGCAAAACAGAAACTGTTAAAAAGAGAACAGTCTGTAGTAATCTGGAAGTTTGGTAAACTTCTATAACTCCTAAAATTATGAACTAAATTTGAAAATTTGAAAAAAAATTACAGAAGTAATGTGCAAAAAGTTTCAGATCCACATGTATTTCCAGTAAAAAAATGTAAATTCACGCACTACAGCCAAAGTTTCTGTTTTTGTTCTGCACATAGTAAACGAGCAATCTAATCATCCTAAAACCAAAGCTTGGCACATTATTTTTATAATAGAATGGATATATACAAGGGGATAATTATTTACAGAGAAACTTCCATGAAAAATTCTACATTGTTTCCGTGAGCATGAACACAAGTGCTCAAGGTCGACCCTCACTTCTTCAATGCATAACTTTCCAATCACTTCTCTTTTTGAAAAACTTTTTAGGCATGAAAGGCAAGTAAAAGTTTTTTGTATTTTCATTCTTTTAATTTTTTTTGTATGTTTCACCTACAACTAAACAGAAACAAAAAGGAAAAACAAAATCTACTTAGTGAAGACAGCAAACAAGCACACACGAGAATATCAACCCCACGCTATTGCTCCCCGGCAATGGCGCCAGAAAAGAGCTTGATTATCCCAAAGTGCAGGGAATCATCGTAGCAATTTCCAAAGGTGGAAGTGATAAGTATGGAGTGTCGAACCCACAAGGAGCTAAAGGTAAGATTAATATTCTCTCAAGCCCTATCTGCCACTGATACGACTCTACGTACACCGAACGTTTGCTTCCAACTAGAAACGAGAAATAAAACTACATTGTGGGTATGAAAAGGATAACTTTGTATGATATCGGAGAGCTAAAATATAAAAGTAGGTGCTGTTAGCATAAAGTTAGAATATATTACTAAATATTATAAATAGCGAGTGTGGAATGATGGTGGATCGGTGTGCGGAATTGTCCTAGGCAATTATTGACAAGACCGGTAATCACTATTGCAGTTTCATATGAGGGAGAGGCATAAGCTAACATACTTTCTCTACTTGGATCATATGCACTTATGATTGGAACTCTAGCAAGCATCCGCAACTACTAAAGATCATTAAGGTAAAACCCAACCATAGCATTCAAGCATCAAGTCCTCTTTATTCCCATACGCAACAATCCCTCTTACTCGGGTTTGTGTTTCAGTCACTCACCAACCCACTATAAGCGAATCATGCACGTATTGCAACACCCTACAGCGGGGATTCCTCACGCTTGCGCGACACGGAGGGCGCCATAGGACAGCACCAAAGTAAAACATACAACTCATACCAATCTATATCATCAATCAACCCAAAGACAAAAGATATCTACTCAAAACATCATAGGATGGCAACACATCATTGGATCATAATATGTGGCATAAAGCACCATGTTCAAGTAGGAATTACAGCGGGGTGCGGGAGAGTGGACCGCGTAAAAGAGATGAGGATGGTGATGATGATGGTGATGTTGATGCAGACGATCACCGTGGCGATGATTCCCCTCTCGATGGCACTCCGGCGCCACCGGAAGAGAGGAGGAGAGGTTCTCCCCCTTGTGCTTCCTCCTCCATGGCCTCCACCCTCTGGTCCTTGGCCTTCATGGTGATGATGGCCCCTCCGGGATACTCCTCCATGGCCACCGGTGATGATGGCCCCCTCCGGAAGGGTGCCGGAGAGGGCCTAGATTGACTTCTCATGGCTACAGAGGCTTGCGGCGGCGGAACTTCCGATCTAGGTTTCTTTCTGGAAGTTTGGGTATATATAGAAGAGTTTTGCGTTGATTTCACGTCAGGAGGGTCTCCGGGCTGTCCACGAGGCAGGGGGCGCGCCCTAGGGGGGTGGGCCCCCCCCACCCTCATGGGCAGCCTGGGACTCTTCTGGCCTGCTTCTGGTACTCCGTCGGCTTCTTCTGGTCCAAAAATGATCTCCGTCAATTGGACTCCGTTTAGTTTTCCTTTTCTGTGATACTCTAAAACAAGGAGAAAACAGAAACTGGCACTGGGCTCTAGGTTAATAGGTTAGTCCCAAAAATCATATAAAATATCATATAAATGCATATAAAACATCCTAGAAGGATAGTATAATAGCATGAATACTTCATAAATTATAGATACGTTGGAGACGTACCACGCGCCCTCTGCCGGCCAGCGCTGCCCCGCCGCCGCCCCTCACGCTACCGCCGGCCCACCTGCCGCAGCACCACCCCGCCGCCCCGGAGCCCTGGGGCCCCGTCGCCACCAACGCCCGGCGCCCCCTCCGCCCGGCCAGCGCCACCACGCTGCCCCGGAGCCCTGCGGCCCCGTCGCCACCACCGCCCGGCGCTCCCTCCGCCCGGCCAGCGCCCCTCCGCCGCCGAGCAACCCCGGCGCCCGGCGCCCCTGGGCCCTGCCGGCCTGCCGCAGGCCGTCCCACCCCTGCCACAGGTGAGCCCTCTTCTCCTCTTTTTTCTTCTGTTTTTTTTGTTTTTTTAGTTTAGAATACTTTTAGTTTTGTTTTATATTTAGTTCAGTTTAGATTACTTTTAGTTTGGTCTTAGGTATAGTTTAGTTTTATGTTTATGTTTAGTCATGAAAAAAACTAAGAATAATTAGAAGAAGAGGAGGAGAAGAAGAATAGCTAGGTTTAGGTCTAGTTTTTTCCTGTTTTGTTTTAGTTTAATTAGTGCTAGGTTTACGAAGAGGAAAAAGGAGAAGGAGAAGAAGAAGAAGAAGAAGAAGAAGAAGAAGAAGAAGAAGAAGAAGAAGAAGAAGAAGAAGAAGAAGAAGAAGAAGAAGAAGAAGAAGAAGAAGAAGAAGAAGAAGAAGAAGAAAGAGGAGAGGAGGAGGAGGAGGAGAAGAAGAAGAAGAAGAAGAAGAAGAAGAAGAAGAAGAAGAAGAAGAGAAGAATAAAAAGAAAAAGAGACCCCGACACCCGATCGACACCCCGACAGCTCGGCACTACACCCCGACCCCCGACCCCCGACACCACACCCCGACCCCGAGCCCCGACCAACCGACACCCTGACACCACACCCCGACCCCGACCTCGAGCCCAACAACCTGACACCCCGGCCCGACCCCGACACGACACCCCGGCATGACAGCCCGACCCCGACACCCTGACACCACACCCCGACCCGACCCCGACACCTGACACCCCGACCACCGACACCCTGATACCACACCCACCCCTACCCACAACCCCCGACACCCTGACACCACACCCCGACCCCGAACCTGACACCCTGACACCCCGACCCCGACACCCCGACACCACACCCTGACCCCATATATATTTGTGTTGATCAGGTGTATTTTTATTATGGTCATGATTATGATACACTTAAATTATATACATATTAGTATGTTCATGTCAGGTATCCAATTTTTTATGTTGTACTAATTTCGTTTACTTTTTGTCATTGCAGGTGTTGACAGGATGGTGGGCAAGGGTCCAGAGTGCCCCGAGCCTCCTGCGAGCGCTACTGGGAGGGGTGGTTCCATTATTCCATCCCGGCCCCTCCGGAGAGCGCTGCTAGACAGTATGCAGACAACTGCGGCGGGCGCTTCTTCTTCGGCTGGGAGAGGTCGGGGGAGGACGAAGAAGGCTGGTAGAGGTGGACGTGGCAGCGGGAGAGGTAGGAAGGCTGTTACGCCTTCCTCGCCGCCACCCTCAGCTGATTCACCCGACCATAGGAGTGCTCCGTCTGACGTGGACCCGTCTTGGACTCCTGTCCATGAGCCTCCGGTCGCTGATCCTTCCCTCCACCAGACTCGGGTCGCCGATCCTTCGCCCCACGTGAGTCCGGTCCCAGAGTCTTTGTCTCAGAAGACTCCGGTCATGGGGTCTTCGTCCCAGAAGACTCCGGTCACGGGGTCTTCGTCCCAGAAGACTCCGGTCACGGGGTCTTCGGCCCACGAGACTCCGGAGGCTAGTGGCTCAGAGGATGGTAGCGAGGACACATTTTCAGAAGATAGCTACAGCGACGACGAGCTGGTTGAGAAGGGAAAGAAGGTCTACAAGCGTGGCTGTACAAAGCTCCCGCCCGTGCCGACGACCCCCGACCAGAGGTGGTTGATTGCGCCTAAAGGGTTGAAGTAAGTGCATTTACTATTTTTTAACCTTTTGCCTTCATCTTCCTTCAAATTAATATCTAATGCGTTGGCCTTGTCATACTGCAGGGGCTGGGTACGCCCCCGTGGTTCCCGTAGGCCCAACCAGGTCCTTGGTGTGCTTTGCCAGCAGCACTTCCCTGGGTGGGTCACGTTGCCCGGTGAGGGTCAGGTTCCACTGCTAGCACTGACCTAGGAGCTGTACTCGGTTGCCTCGGCCCCACCGGAGGAGAGGGTCGACGGTGTCTTGTGCGAGACGGTGGACGACATTGTGTTCCGTTGGTTTTGGGTAATTTCTCCTTTACAGAATTAAAAATGAACACTACCTAGTGATTGTACTAATCAGTGTTGCCTTGTTTGATTGCAGACCTTCTACAGGGTTTCCGAGGGAGAGCAGGAGGCCGCGGCTATGGTTGTTGAAAACGAGTGCAAGCGCCTACTTCAGAACTTAAGGCACGAGGCTCGGGTGCAGGCCGTTCGAGACTACTACGCCTCGAAGGGTATTAGGAGGGGCAAGCAGAAGTGTCGCAGCAAGTTTCTGAGTAAGGAGAAGTACATGCAGGTAATTACCTATTCTTAAGCCCTTGAACTTAGTTTTCTTGATTTGATTCATAGGCGTAGCGCTGAAATTTCTCTTGACTCACTTAGGTGCCCCCGAGATGGTGTGTGGATAAGATGGACTGTTGGGAGGCGTTGGTGGATGTGTGGTGCTCTGACCAATGGAAAGTCGAAAACCAAAGGGCCAAGGATAAGCGCGACCAAATGGAAGGTGTGCCACACCATCAAGGGAGCTCCAACCTGTTTGAGTACGGGGATAACTGGGTATGTGGTTTGCTACATGATTCATGCAATTCATTCTTCATGCTAGATAGTTCATTTATGACATATTTAGCTCTAAAATGACATAATAACCTTAGATAGCTCTATAGAATGCCTAAATATGCTATAGTTAGCTCTAAAATGACATAATAACCTTGGATAGCTCAATAATGACCCAATTAGCATACTTTGGTCAAAATGGCATAATAATCTTGGTTACCTCGAAAATGACCTAAACTTAGCTTATTTTCCTCGAAAATGACATAATAACCTTTCTTAGCTCCAAAATGACGTATTTACATAGCAATATCATTCTTCATGCTAGCTTGAGCCCTTAACTAATATTTTGTTCCTCTCTCTCAGGCGCACCACCACAAGAAGCATGTGCCAGGTCTGTTCGACCTTTATGGCATGGCCCATATGGCCCCGTACAAGAAGGCTAAGCCATTCACGGAGTCTGACCTAGATGATCCAGAGAACTTCACCAACAAGACCTCCCACCACAAGCTTGTGAAGTACAGACACGAGGGGAAGGCGAGGAAAGGGGAGGACTTTAACCCAAGCCAGGATCCTTTTGATACAGAGCTGGTGATGATATCTGGTGGCGGGAGGTCCCATTGCTCTCTAGCCATTGGTGATGGACTGATACGTTGTCCTAAGACTCTCATGCAGATCAAGAAGCGCCTGAGTAGCTCTGATCCTGAGATAACGCCTCGTGCACGGCCCGCGGAGATCGCCATGGCGGTTAGTTATACAGACTCTCTCACCTTTCCTCCATTACATTGTGTGCGCGTCCGTCGATGATTACAATACTAACGAGGAGTGGTGTGTTGCAGGCTATTGTTGAGAAAGAGAGATTGAAGACGAAGGAGCTTCTAGAGGACGCAAAAAGGGAGGCACAAAGGGAGGCGGCGGAGAGGGAGAGGGAGATGGACGAGAAGACGGATAAGCTGTTGGAGGAGGAGAGGAACCAGAATGACAGCGCTAGCCGGGCCCTATACGAGCTCATCGTGGTACGTTTCTCGTGCATATTTGCCCAATCATGTACGTAATGTTCGCATTACTATCTAATATGACTGACTCGTGAGAACCAAATGTGCAGAGCTTGTGCGAGAAAAACGGTCAGGCCCCTCCGCCGATGCCCCAGATTGCTCCGGCGAACACGGTGAGTTTGATTTGAATGGTCGTTGCTTACTACTATTCACATTTCAGTTTGCGAACTTGCTAACGAGACATTATGGGAAATGATCTTTGGTGCAGCATGGCCCCCGACAAGCATCGACCACTCCTTCTGCCAATGCCAGAACCCCGACCAGTCCTTCACCTCCGTCTGGCACTGGCGCAGCCCCGACAATTCCTACACCTCCGTGATAACGGTATTTTTCATCTTAATTAGCGTGTTTAGTCCATTTATGACATAATTTAGCCTATTTAGTCCACAAATGACATAATAAGATGAAGAAAATCAAGGAAGAGGAAGGAAAGAAGGAATAGGAAGAAAAGAAGAAGATGAAGAAGAAGAAGAAGAAGAAGAAGAAGAAGAAGGAGGAGAAGAAGAAGACTAGAAGAAGAAGGAGAAGGAGAAGAAGAAGACTAGAAGAAGAAGAAGAAGAAGAAGATAGATCTTCTTCTTCTAGTCTTCTTCTTCTCTTCTTCTTCTTCTTCTTCTTCTTCTTCTAGTTTTCTTCTTCTTCTCCAAAATTAAGTTAGCTCTAAGTTATATCAAAAATGGCATAATATGCTTAGTTAGGTCAAAATGGCATAATTAGCTAGGTAAGCTCAAAAATGGCATTTTTCTTCTTATTTAGCCTATTTAGTCCATTTATGACATAATTTAGCCTATTTAGTCCACAAATGACATAATAAGATGAAGAAAATCAAGGAAGAGGAAGAAAAGAAGGAATAGGAAGAAAAGAAGAAGAAGAAGACTAGAAGAAGAAGAAGATCTTCTTCTTCTAGTTTTCTTCTTCTTCTCCAAAATGAAGTAAGCTCTAAGTTATATCTCATAATATGCTTAGTTAGGTCAAAAATGGCATAATTAGCTAGGTAAGCTCAAAAATGGCATTTTTATTTTATTTAGCCTATTTAGTCAATTTATGACATAATTTATCCTTTTTAGTCCACAAATGACATAATAAGATGAAGAAAATCCAGGAAGAGGAAGAAAAGAAGGAATAGGAAGAAAATAAGAAGAAGAAAAAGAAGAAGAGAAGAAGAACTTCTTCTTCTAGTTTTCTTCTTCTTCTCCAAAATGAAGTTAGCTCTAAGTTATATCAAAAATGGCATAATATGCTTAGTTCACTAAAAAATGGCACAATTAGCTAGGTTAGCTCCATTTTACCTAAGTATGCTTACTTCTTCTTCTTCTTCTTCTTCTTCTTCATTTTCTGCTTCTTCTTCTGATTCTAGTCTTCTTCTTCTAACTTTCTTGTTTCCATTTTGCAGATTTAATTCACTATATGGAAGCTTGCATTGATGCATGGAGTGCTTGTTTCCCTTATCTTTTTTTCATTTGTATCGATGAAAAATGTGGAACTTGTTATATGGATGCATGGAATAATGTGTTGGATGAACATTGTGATATGTAATATGTATATATGGATGGAACTATGTTTCTTATGTATATATGTATGTTGTCATGGATGGAGATAGATATGTATATGTATATCTGTGTGTTGGATACATCATATATGTATATCTGTGTGTGCCTGTGAAAAAAAAAATATGTATATCTGTGTTTGAAACCCTGTCAAATGAAATGGATTCAAATAAAAATAGGGGATACATAGCCTCCTTGCCGTCTGCTAGCGGACGGCAAAGAGCTTTGCCGTCCGCTAGCAGATGACAAAGAGGACACGTGGCAGCTGCCTGTGAAACCTGGGAACACTGGCTGCCTATTTGGTCACATTGCCGTCTGCCAGCGGATTGCAAAGATTCAAATCACTTTGTCGTCTGCCAGCGGACGGCATAGCTGGCCACGTGGCAGCTTCTTAGTACTGCCTAGCTGAGCTGTTTGCCGTCTGTCAGCGGACGGCAAAGAGCTTTGACTCTTTGTCGTCCGCTGGCAGACGGCAAAGAGCGTCGTTAACCCCCTAACGGCTCTCACGCCACCGCACTGCCGTCCGTTGTCTTTGCCATCTGCTGGCACCGGATGGCGGACGGCACAATCCTTTGTCGTCCGTTTCCAGGAAGCGGACGGCAAAGAAGGCCTTTGCTGGCACGTGTTCAGACGGACAGTTTGCCGTCTGCTGGCGGACGGCAAAGATGTTTGTCGTCCGTGATCCATGCCTTTGCCGTCCGCCATGGCGGACGGCAAAGAAGCTGATTCCAGTAGTGTACCCGAGATCCGCCGGTTTTGACACCGACAGTGATCCCTCCATGCCTCCTCATGGTCTTCTCCTTGGTACCTAAGAATGCACAATGTATCCATTTGAGGTACAACCGAACTCTCATGTGAATCCGAATGAAGTTTGAAGACGAAAGAGTTAACCTCGGTTTCAATGACGCGTGCGCGGACTCTTGTCATTGGTACTCTTCATGCTTGCGATGGTGATGGAACGTCCATGGGGATGAACGAGGGATGCTCCGCATCATCTGTCCACCCTTTGGGAGAGATCCGTCCATGGATCGTGATCTTCATCACCATGGGAAAGAGAGGGCGTCACCGTGTAGAAGTGGGCAACCACCAAGCACTTATCATGTTGAAGCTCGAAATGGGCACTCTCCAATGTCGCACCATCTTGTGATTCCTTCAAAAGGAGCAAGTATAACAAACACTTGGAAAAACAAATGTGGTTAGTGTTCGTGCAAAACCAAGCATTCAAGACGTGATCCACCAAACAAGTGTCGTCATCAAGCATAGCATATGGTGTGAAGGGATTGTGACATGTCATGTAAGCACATAAATTGAGCAAAATCAAGGACATCATGGAAACAAGCATGTAAATGTGAGGTAGCGATGCAAAGTGTGTCAAGATAACAAGCATCTACCTCAAGCTCATAGCAAGCATGCATAAGGCGCTCAACAAATGGTCTATTGTATACATATGAAGCATTAACAACACCAAAATAAATGAAGTGTCTAAAGTGCAAGACAATCCAAGCCTAATGTGCATGGGATGTAGTAAATATAGTGTGGCACTCAACACAATATAAAGAGCAATTTTTCATCATGTGTGAGGCAATCAAGTCAATCATGTGGCAATCAAGGAAATGGATGCAATCAACCACATGAAATGAGCAAGTATGAGTCATCGGTGATGCAACATAGGCAAGCATATCAATCATGTCATGCAAACTAGTAGTGCAAAGATGCAACATACTAGAGGAAATCATGGCAAGCATGTCATGTGGGCAAATAATAAGCATATGTAATGCGCATGACATAGGACAAGCATGAAAACAAGATGATCAAAGGATCATCATAGGCATTGGGCACACAAAACACATGGCGATAACAACCAATATCTCCACCAAGCTTGCAAATGCACATACAAGTACTAGAATCAATCATCATGTGTAATGCAAAGCATGGGTCACAAATGCATGGTAAAAGCATAGTAATGAGCATAACATGCAAAGTGAACACGATAGTATGGGCATAGGGTGACAAGTGGTAAATAGCCCATAGCCATGTGAGAGCCAAGTAAAAGGAATGTGCGAAGTCGTCGCGCGAAGAGAATGGTTGTAAGGACAATCCACGGGATCCCAAATTGTCGTTGCTCTCAAGGGCTCATTCTGTCAACTCTTGGGATTGAGAGGTTGACGAGTATACATGAGTATCTACACAAAACAAAGACAAAGGGAAAATTGTGTGTGCGTGGTATATGTACACATCATCCATTATGATGCATCTGTGCATGTGTTGGTTAGCATAAGATATCCAATTCTTAAATAAATGAGATGTGTCATATAGAAACATGTCATCCATCATGATAGGTTTGTTGTTATGTATAGCATAATGGAGACTCAAATTGTGTAATGCATCATGCTAAATATGTAGAGCATTGTTATTCATGGAATGCATATGGTGCACACAATCATGGGAATAATGCAATGCATGGAATGCATCAAAATCTCCTAATATGTATGGGGAAGCTATTGGGGTCTCCTCATGAGCATTAATGGAAACATCACACGGAGAATATTGACAACATCCAAAACAAAGCATATTTTGTTCTATGTGATCATGGCATGGTATAGTAGATGAATTGTGCAAATCATGTAAAGGAAGCATAGAAATATCATCGCATGAAAAACAAAAGCCAATGACCATCATCTCGTCATCTATGCCATCAGTGCAAATGGGATTTATTTTAATGGGGCATGCATAGTTACTATGTTGAGATTGAAATGATGCAATATGGGAGATCTCACTCATAGCTTATGACAAGTTTGAAGGGTTTTCAAACATGATGTAACCAAAAGAATTTTCACACGATATCCTATTGGGCATAACATCACAACTAGGGAACTTGACATGCTCATCATCATATTCATCATAAATTGGTAAGTCATGACATGAGGAGGTCGCACTGGCATGAAGCATGGTAATAGGTGTGTCAACATCATGCAAGCAATCATTGGTAAGATAGTCCACTAGTGGGACAAGAGAAGCATTATCACCTATGTTACCTTTGGAGCATCGCTCATATGTTCTAGGTGAGGTGTCGAAGACCAAGTTGTGGTCATCTTCATCATGATGGAACCATGTGGGGGTGCATTATCGTCCACCATGGCCATCATAATCTCCATTGGAGGTATGGACTCGACGAGGATAGGCATGTCATCATGTAGGAGACCTAGCAAAAAGAAGAAAACAGACTCGGAGTAGAGGTTAAGTCGTTAGAAATCATAGTGGCCTCACGTGCCGTCTCAATTACCTCACTCACTAAGTGTTGTGGCTCACTCACTCCCGGTAAGATGCTCTCACTCATATGGTTGGTGGAGTCACTCAAATGGCTCTCAACCTCACATAGGATGTGTGGCATAATCTCGTGTGTGGGGCTAGTGGTGGTCACACTCATCCTCTCAAAGGAAATGCTCCCAATGTCACATATGGTGGAGTCACCCATATCACTCATGGTGGGGTGGCTCTCCTCACATGGGAATTGGGGCATCTCGTCATATGTGGGTGTCGAAGAGATGTAGGTGCAATTATCTCCATGCTCAACTCCTATCGCCACCTTGGTTGAAGGGATAGTCCCATGCTCAACCTCCTCATCCATAACGCCTCCGAAGATGAATGCCATAGGATGTGGCAAATCATCGCTCTCCTCCGAGACCAAAGATAAGGTCTCAAGTGCGCTCTCGTAGTTCGACTCGGAGTATGTGTCCCATTTGGGCACCGTCTTCATGTTGTAGAAGAGGTTTGTGCTTGTCGCCGTGGTCGAATGGGATAGCCCTTGCTCGACCATCTTGTCGCCGTCTTATTGTAGGAGGCCCATATGATGTGGCACCTCGTAGCTCGTGTCCATGACCTAAGGGAATTTACCATGCTCGGCCATCTTCCTTGAGGGGCTTCCGATGATGGAAGTGTCGCCCTCGCTTGTAGGTGGTTGCCTTGTTGTTGAAGATGTCGATGTAGGCGAACTCATGGGAAGTAGGCGAAGATGTCGTACGTCCAAAGGTGAAGATGCATTGATAACACTTGGCGAAGATGCCGAAGTGGTGGTAGTAGTTGTAGCTTCGTCTTGTTGGTGCTCGTCTCACGGTCTTCTCTTGTGCCCATGAAGTTCAGTCGTAGCTTGATGTAGAGTTTTTTGGGACTTGAAGGTGTACGCATCGCAAGCATCTTCATCTTGATGGTGTTGTGGTGCTTGAGCTCGATGGCGTTCCAAAGATTGGCTACTTGAGCATCACCGCCTTGAAGATGACGAAGGGAAGAAGACTTGTAGTTGGCCACCATGTCTCATACTTGATCCATGTTTTCATCCAAATTGGTGTCAAAGTAGTCCCTTTTCCTTGCTTTGTTTTGGCGAATGTCGATGGCGATTCGCTCAATGCCTTGCATTGCTCGTTGTAGTCCGAAGATGGACATTTTGGTGATGTAGTTGTTCGCGCCGTCGTTGTCGTGGAAGACTGGAGATGAAATGCCTTGCCTATCCATCACAAGACTCGAGCAAATGTGAGTGGAATAAAGGAAATAACTAGACCAATGTACCTTATCCAATGTTAAAGATGGATCAATGATCACTCAGTAATGTAATAAGGAAATAGCACAATTGGTACCAGATCTTGTCAATTCTCACACCTACACAAGTAAAGCTTTTGGTGGAGCTCAGTGAGGATAGTGGCACAAAAAAATGATGCAAAATGTTACGAAGAGTCAATAATGTTGTAAAAGATTCACAAATTCGCAAGTGAAACAAGTAGGCAATAGCAATGGGTGGCACACGGAAACACACACACGGATAAATAAATGGGGTCGTGCAACCAAGGAATGAGCACAAAATGTGGAATCCACGGAAAACACTCGTGTTGCACAACTCTAGAGAGATGCTAGCACGATTGCTCAATAGGCGGATACGACACTTGTGCACAACCTATAAGATGCAAAATGTATCAACTTTCTATCCCAAGTATGCTATATATGAATGATGTTCCGGTGTTTCGCATACGATGATCCAAGATGATCAATATGGTAGTATGATATGCAATGTGACGATTGTCGTTGTCAAAACTGGCAGATCTCGGGTAGGGGGTCCAGAACTGTGCGTCTAAGGATCGGAGGTAACAGGAGGCAGGGGACATGATGTTTACCCAGGTTCGGGCCCTCTTGATGGAGGTAATACCCTACTTCCTGCTTGATTGACTTTGATGAGTATAGGGGTTACAAGAGTTGACCTACCACGAGATCGTAATGGCTAAACCCTAGATGTCTAGCCTGAATGATTATGATTGCCTCTACGGACTAAACCCTCTGGTTTATATAGACACCGGAGGGGACTAGGGTTGTACAGAGTCGGTTTACAGAAAAAGGAATCGTCATGTTAAAAACGCCAAGCTTGCCATCCACGCAAAGAAGAGTCCCAACCGGACACGGGGGAGGGCCTTCTATCTTGTATCTTCACGGCCCATCTGTCCAGCCCACGTCACATAGCCCGGACACCCGAGGACCCCATAATCCAGGATTCCCTCAGTAGCCCCTGAACCAGTCTTCAATGACGATGTGTCCGGCACGCGGATTGTCTTCCGCATTGCAAGGCGGGTTCCTCCTCCGAATACTTCAAGGCAGTTGATCGCTAGTACTATATCCGGCTCTGTACAATAGTCACACCTCTGAATCACAAGGACAAAATACAAAGAAGTTATGTCTTCTGAAGATTTTACTGGTTAGACGTTATGTCCGGTCACTTTATTATTTCGAACCGCTTTTCGACCTCCCGTTTCGCGTTTCGATACGCAACCTCCAGCGACACGTCTTGTCAAAGCAGAGATCGTGCCCCCTTATTACGGGATTCTCATCAATAAGGGTTTGGAAAACCCAACCGTGCTGTTTCGCATGACCCCTTGGGAATAGGCGAGCTTTAAGGCTCGTGGGGGGGACGCATGATATTCACTGCCTTTATAAGGAGATAAGGTTTCTCCTCTTTACCCCACGCCTTCCTCTTCCTCAGCCCATTCGCCCTCAAGCTCCAGCGCCCAAGCTTCAATCCTCTCCATCCCCAGAAAGTACTCCAGCCATGTCCGGCTCCGGAGCGCAGGGCAAGTGGATAGTTTCCTCCGTTACGGAGAGAAACATCAAGGAACTCCGGGAAGTGGGGTACCTGGCCAAGGAGATCGTCCACCGGCTCCTGGCAAAAAAGCATATCGTCCCCACACCAGAGCCCAACGAGAGGGAAGTGTTTATCCCTCATTTCCTCCGCGGACTGGGGTTTCCCCTTCATCCTTTCGTCCGCAGCCTCATGTTTTACTACGGGATAGATTTCCATGATCTAGCCCCAAATTCTTTCCTCAACATTTCGGCGTTTATCGTCGTATGCGAGGCATTCCTCCGCATTTCCCCCAACTTTGGCCTATGGCTCAAGGTCTTCAACGTGAAGCCGAAAGTGGTGGACGGCCAGCACGCGGATTGCGGTGCCACTATGGTGAGCAAACTTCCCAACGTCACTTGGCCCAAGGGAACCTTCGTGGAGACCGTGAAGGGATGGCAGCAGGAGTGGTTCTACGTCACAGAGCCCCGTGACTCCACATGGGCCACTCCTACGGAGCTAAAGTCCGGACCCCCAATGCGGCTGGCATCCTGGCTCAACATGGGCCTGGACTGGGCGTCGTCTGACGAGGTGATGATGCTGCAGAAGCACATCAAGAGCATGGTGGATAAAAATACCAGCCTCGCCAGCGTGATCCAGGTGATGCTCTTCCGCCAGATTCTCCCCTGCCAGGCGCGTCAAGATTTGATGTGGGAGTTTGACCCGGCCGGTCCCCGGACACTGCAGCGGTTCTTTGGTACGAAACACAAAGACATGTGGAAGCTGCTCTTCAAGACCCAGAAGTCATGGCCGGAGACAACCGAAGACCTTGGCTACGACAGCACCCACGTTGCGATCCCCGTAAGTTATTTGATAAACTTACTTTGCGAGTCCAAGGAGCACGCCGAACTCTCCATTTTCTTTCACAGGGCTGGACGAAGAAATCGGAACAGATCCACTGTCCGGCTCTGCTGCCCGAAGACTCAGCTATTCCTCCGTTGACGAGGATGTTGGTTCCGGTGCCGTACCAGGCGCTGGAAAAGAAAGCCAAGAAGAAGGGCAAGGAGGCCAAGAGTGGCCTCCGCCGTAAGGGTGCTTCGGACGTAGTGTCCGAGGACACTGGAACCCTCTACTCCCCTGACGAAGAGGAAGAGGAGGAGGAAGAGAGCAATTCCCCCCACCCTAAGGGGGGGGAAGAAGAAGAGGGCAGCCTCCGCTGATCTAGAGGCGGAGGTGTCCAAGAAAGGGAGAACCTCCCTTACGAATGACTCTGAGTCGGACGCCGACGAGTGGCGCCCCAGGCCGAAGCCCCTGGGCGGATCGTAAGTACTCAAAGGTATATATATATATATATATATATATGTCTGGCTTTTCTGGCTTATAGTTGTAATGCATTTAAATTATATGATGTAGTCTGGTGCAGGTCCTCCCCCAGCGATCCTCCTCTTTCGGGAATTCGCTGGGTCCGAACATGATGGAGAGCGAGTCGCCTCCACCAGCTTCCTCCCCCACTGCACTGGATAACACAGAGGTGTCGTCCTAGAGGACCCTTCCAGAACAGGGAGAGGTGCCGGAGGCTGCCAAGACGGTGCCGAAGGGTGACACCTCGGCTGCCAAGAACATGGGGGAACCAAACCCCATGGAGACTGGAGACGGGGGCCATGTCCAGTTTGGCCCCCAACCAAATGTCGTTCCAGAAACCCACACGGTTCCAGAGACAGATGAGCAACCCTCTTTACCAGAAGGGGGCGCGCATACAACACCGGCGTCCTCTGTCAATGCGGAGGCGCCAGATACTCTGGTGAGAGCACTTCAGAGCGCCACCATTGTGGAAGAACATCGTACCCTTATGGGTACAGTGATTGAAAAGGTTCAGTCCATGAAAAGCGGACTGAGCGAAGCCTACACTAGCCTTTTAAGAGGCTTTGAGGTACGTGCTTTACAGTATCTTTTAGCTGTATAAAAGAGTGCCTGTGTATAGACAGTAGCCCCTGAGACTCTGTTCGGTGTTCGGAAAGAAAAACCAAACAGAGGATCTAATAACTCATGCAAGAGGCTAACGTACATGTCTGTTTGAACAAATAGGCTGCGAAACAGGCGTCAGCTTCCCATGCCGCCGAAGCGTCCGAGCTAAGGCGGAAGTTAGAAGAAAAGCAAGGTATGTGATACCGAAACACGTCTGAAATGTTGTCAGCTCTGATGTGTTATCTGAATGAGTTGCATAATTATGTTTGTAGCTGACACGTCTGAGGTCGAGGCCCTCAATAGTGCGCTGGCCGAGGCCAAGAAGGAGGCGGAGGAGGAGCGAGCCTCCTACCTTAAACATGAATCATGAGTGGAGGAAGTCCAGCAAGAGCTCAAGGATGCCATAGGCAAATGCGAGTCCTTAGAGCGCAAGAGTTTGGAGCGAAATTCCAAACTTGCTAAGGCACTCCAAAGTGCACAAGAAGCCCGAGCAGAAGCCCAAAGCGTTGTCTGGGAGATCCAAAAGGCAAAGCAAATTGCGGCGGGTAAGGCCTTTAACATGCAGAGCAAATTTGTGAGGAAAAGGTATATCTTGCTAACCCGGATTTGGAGTTCTCCAAGAGTGTTTGTGGACTTGCCCCGGAGTGTTGTTGATGCCGCGGAGTTCTTCCGGGACGAAGAGGGGAGCTCAATGGAGAAGCTGTTCTGGTCGCAGTACCTTGCGCTAGAGCATCTCGTGCCCCTCAGCGATCAGCTGAAGCAATGGACCGAACTGCATAGGGTGGCTGAATTGGCCATGAGGGATTTGACAATCCATCTTTGTCTCGCCAAACCCATGCCCAGTAGCCACTTCGGTCTCGTGAAGCGGCTGTTCAGCGCCTGCCCTCGGCTTGATGCCGTGAAGCGGTCGGTTTGCATTGAAGGTGCGCGGATGGCCTTCTCCCGTGTCAAGGTGCAGTGGGCGAAGATGGACGCCGTCAAGCTTGCAACAGAGGGACCGCCCGCTGGCAAAAAGCACCACACGCCGGAGCAGTATTTCGATGATGTCCTGAAAGGATCCCGCATTGTGGAGGGCCAGTGTTCAAAGGATATCATTTTTTAATGAATGTATCTATGATGTCCTATCCTGTATTATGAAACAAGGCTTTATGTATGATATGTTGCTTGTTTTATTTTAAAATATCTCCTCTTGTGCGGCTGTTTACAACATCTGAGAGTTGGCCTGTCGTCAGCTTCAGCCCCCACGTAGGTAGTACGGGGGTGTTCGGTATAACACTTAAACACACTTGACCCAACGTATTGGTCCGTGAAGGAGGTGTTAGTGCGGCGAACCAAGCAATCGAACTATGTGGCTTTATCGCCCTCACTTAGCCATAGGAGTCACTACTAGGAAAAGGGCTATAGATGGAATGGCCACTAATGGTGCACCAGACATGTGGTGCGCCATTGCTATGTAGCAGTGGCGCACCATGTGCTGGTGCGCCATTAGTGTGAAATACACTAATGGCGCACCAGACACATGGTGCGCCATTAGTAACAATTTTTTTTATTTTGCCAGACATACTAATGGCGCACCAGGACATAGTGCGCCATTACTAGTTGTAACTAGTAATGGCGCACCAGCAACATAGTGCGCCACTACAATATTTTTTTTATTTTTTACTTTTTTGCAAAACTACTAATGGCGCACCTGGGGCAGTGCGCCCTTACTAGTTTAAGCTAGTAATGGCGCACTGCTCCCTCGTGTGCCATTAGTGTTTTTTTTTGCAAAACTACTAATGGCGCACCACCAGTAGGTGCTCCATTAGTAACCAGGGTTACTAATGGCGCATTATGTGGTGGTGCGCCATTAGTAACCTGGGACGAGCTAGATATTTTGGACAGCCACACCTACCCACTCACTTTCCCCACTTCATTCTCTCCTCCCTCCTCCAAGCTTGTCTCGGCTGCCTCCTCCTCCTCACCTCATTTGCACCATAAATTCATCCAAATTACGTGTTTAAAGCCCTTTTTTTGATAGGTAAGTAAGGGGGAAGCTATCTTTATGTTGTTCTCCCTCCAACAACGTGCACATGCACTTTTTATGTCCTAGCTAGATCTATGTATGTTTGTGGTGTTGCATATGTTTGTGGTGTTGCACATATGTTTGTGTTTGCAGGTACCGGTATTTGAAATGCGATAGTTGCCAATATTTTGCCGGAATGTTGATTCATTTCTGTTTCGGCGAGAATTTTGGCACTATGCATTCTTTTTGGTCCTATTTTTAGGGAAAGTCATGCCAAATTTTTTCTTGGTTCTAAAATATCGTTTTGCTCTACCCCGCAGGCGACCATGGTCCGCACGATGACTGAAGGCATCGTGAATAGGTTTTTGGGCTCCGCGAAGGCCGAGATGCTTGAAAAGAACGAGACGGAGATAAGATGTCCGTGTCGAAGATGCAAGCTGAAGAGCCTTATTGCGGACCCGGATTCCGGGCAGGTGCGGGACCACCTGCTCTTGCGTGGTTTCATGGATGGCTATCGGTGGCAAGGTGATGAAGATGACTATGAAGTCGTCCATGGGGGTCGGGCAAGAAATGAGGATGGGCAGCAAGACAACCACCGTGGCTCGGGCGGGCGAGAAGACGAAGAATCTCCAGGACATGATCACGACGGTGATGCTGTACACAGTCATCATGTAGAAGATGCCGGACATGATGATGAGGAAGATGCGGGAGCAGACGAAGGGCATGATCATGAAGATGAAGATGCCGGCGGAGCAGACGATGATGGACCATCGATGGGCTGGGTGCAGGACCCTCATATTCAAGAGCTGCTTCTCAAGCAGACGGATAACGCAAGAGCTGCCGCCCGAGAGAAAGCCAAGCTGGATCAACTGGAGATAGACGCGGTTACTCCATTGTATGAAGGATGCAGGCCCGAGGATACCCGCCTGAAAGTAACGCTCATGGATCTGGAGATGAAGGTAAAGCACAAAATGACCGACGCATGCTTCGACGAGAACATGTCATTCTGGCACGAACGTCTTCCCAAGGGGAACAAGTGCCCGACCAGTTTCGAGGAGGCGAAGAAAATCGTGTGTCCTCTGGATTTACCGCACGTGAAATACCATGTGTGCATGAACAATTGCATCATTTATCGGGACGAGCACACGGAGTCTACCATATGTCCGGTGTGCGGCGTCACTCGATACAAGAAGAGGAAGAAAGCTCCTCGAAAAGTGGTGTGGTACTTTCCGATCACTCCTCGTCTGCAGCGGTATTTTGCGGACCCTAAGGTAGCAAAGCTCCTGTGTTGGCACGCGGATAGGGAGGAGAAGAAGCGAGAAGATGACGCAAATGATCCGGAGATAAATAAAAAAGACAAGATGCTGAGTCACCCTAAGGATGGGAGCCAGTGGCAAGCGTTGAACTTCGAACACCCAGAATTTGGGAACGATCCAAGGAACATCGTGCTGGGCGCGAGCACCGATGGAGTCAATCCGTTTGGCAGCCAGAGAAGCACACATAGCACCTGGCCTGTGTTTGTGTGGATGTACAACCTTCCCCCCTGGTTGTGCATGAAGAGGAAGTACATTCACATGAGTATGCTAATTGAAGGGCCGAAACAACCAGGGAACGACATCAATCTGTATCTGGGGCTGCTGGAAGAGGAGCTAGACACGCTGTGGAAAACGCCAGCCAATACGTGGGACGCCGCAGAGAAAGAATATTTCCCTATGAGAGCCGCACTGCTCACGACGGTGCACGACTATCTCGGTTTCGGATATCTCGCGGGGCAGGTGGTCCACGGATTTTCTGGATGTGTCAGGTGCATGGATGACACAACGTATTGCTAGCTAGATAGAGATCCCGGGTCTTGGAAAACCGTGTTCATGGGACATCGAAGGTGGCTTCGCGACGATGACCCGTGGAGGAAACGCAAGGATCTGTTCGATGGTGAAACCGAACCCCGAAGACGCCCGCGTACGAGGAGTGGCGAGGAAATAGACGAGCTGTTGAAAAAATGGAAAGATTGCCCACTGCCGGGAAAGAAGCAAAAGGCGCCAGAGCCGGGAAAGAAGCGAAAGGCGCCAGAGCCACTGCTGAAGGTATGGAAAACGAGGTCTGTTTTCTGGGACTTGTCGTACTGGAAGATCCACCGTGTGCCTCACAGCCTTGATGTCATGCATATCACGAAGAACGTGTGCGAGAGTCTGCTTGGTACCCTGCTCAACATGCCAGAGAGGACCAAAGATGGGCCGAAAGCAAGGGCAGACTTGAAATCAATGGGCATCAGGGAGGAGCTTCACGCTAATGATGGTGATGATGATGATGAGGCGAAGCAGGACACGGAAAGTCGTCGCAAAGGCAAAAAGGCCAAGAAGACCGGAAATGACTTCCCTCCCGCGTGCTTCACTCTAAGTCAGGAGGAGATCGATCAGTTTTTCACCTGCCTCGTAGGAGTAAAACTTCCTTACGGTTACGCGGGGAAGATAAGCAGATACCTAGACTCAGTGAAGCAGAAATTCAGCGGGATGAAGTCTCATGACTGTCACGTGCTGATGACGCAAATACTTCCAGTTGCAATCCGTGGGATCATGGACGCACACGTCCGTGAAACGCTATTTGGCCTATGCAACTTTTTCGACATCATCTCTCGGAAGTCGGTTGGCGTGAGGCAACTCAGAAGGCTACAGGAAGAGATCGTGGTGATACTATGCGAGCTTGAGATGTACTTCCCTCCCGCATTCTTCGACGTTATGGTGCATCTGCTGGTCCATATCGTGGAGGATATCATCCAACTCGGGCCGACGTTCCTGCACAGCATGATGCCATTCGAAAGGATGAATGGTGTCATCAAAGGATACGTTCGCAACATGTCATGTCCAGAGGGAAGCATAGCCAGGGGCTTTCTGACCGAAGAGTGCATCTCCTACTGCACGAATTATCTAGGCATCGAGAACCCCGTTGGTCTGCCCGTCAACAGGCACCTCGGCAGGCTCGCTGGATGGGGTCACCGTGAGGGTCGCCGCGAAATGCATGTCGACTTCGATGGTCGACTCGCCGACTTTGAAAGAGCAAACCTAGTCGCGCTACAACACATAGACGTGGTCGATCCTTGGGTGGTAGAGCACAAAACGTTTATTGAGAAGACGAACAATGACCGAGGCCAACAGAGGACAGACGGAGATATAATCAAAGAGCACAACTCATGTTTCACGCGTTGGTTCAAGCAGAAGCTTCTGTCGTACCCTTTACATGAGGATTCTTCCGCGGAAGAACAACTCATATTCGCCTTTTCACAGGGCGCCGAGCACAACCTGATGACGTATGAGGCGTACGATATCAACGGCTACACATTCTACACCGAGGACAAGGACATGAAGAGCGATGGTTATCAGAACTCCGGGGTAACGATGGAATCCTACACCGGTAACGACAAGGATAGATACTACGGAAGGATCGACGAGATCTGGGAGCTGAGCTACGCTGGAGAGAAGGTCCCAATGTTCCGTGTCAGATGGGCCAAGAGCGTCATAAAAGAAGACCGGTATTTCACCACCATGGTTATACCCGAAGCCAAATCCAAGACCGCAGGCGCGAACGTCACCGCGAAAAATGAGCCATGGGTACTAGCTTCCCAAGTGGACCAATGCTTCTTCATTACCGACCCATCAAAGCCCAGTCGTGTTGTCGTGAGGAGAGGCAAAAGGAAGATCATCGGAATGGATGGAGTCGCCAATGAGCAAGACTTCGACAAGTACGGCGACCCGAAGATGGAACATGACGACGACGATGAAGTATTAGCATACACCACAAGAAGAAGCAGGACCACCCTACCTAAAGGACGTCCGTTCAAGAGAAGAACTCCATTTACGAAAAATAAGGGCAAGAAGATTGTGAACAGATAGCTAGCTAAGATCGATTGTATTTAAATTGTAGCCTTCATTTCTCGATTGTATTTCATGGGAACCATCTCCCCCGCTCCACCGGCCGCCGCCGCCGACCCCCCGCACCCTCCACCACTCCACCGCCGCCGACGACCCACCGCACCCTCCCCCGCTCCACCGGCCGCAGCCGCCGACCCCCGGCCCGCACCCTCCCCCACTCCACCGTCGCCGACGACCCACCGCATCCTCCCCCGCTCCACCGGCCGTCGCCGATGACCCTCCGCACCCTCTCCCCCGCACCCTCCCCGGCCCGCTCCACCGTCACAAATGAATGCAACTAAATTTGCAAAAAAAGCAAATTTGATTATATTTTCAAATAACAAATTTGATGATATTTTTAAAAAAATCATTACTGTTTTTATAAAAAATATTACTGTTATGATTTAAACAAGTTTGAACATATTTAAACACAAATAAATATCAAACAGCATTTTAAATGCATAAAAACAAAAATTGGGGAGCCTGGGAATCGAACCCAGGACCTCCTAGTGTGTGTGCTGCGTGCTGACCAGTCGGGCTAGTGGGCGTGTTCTGATGGAGATAGGGTTAGGTGGAATATAACCTGACCAGTCGGGCTAGTAAGTAAAACAAAATTCTAATGGCGCACCAGGGGGAGGTGCGCCATTAGAATCGACGTACTTGTTCCCCTCGCACTGTGGCCTCCCTCCCTCCCTCGCCAGATCCCCCACTCGACCCCAACCGTACGCCGCCGTCCCCTTGCTCCGCCCCCTCCGTCCGCCGTGCCTGCACGTCGTCCGCCGCTGTGGTCTTGCGCTGCCTCGACGCCGCCGCCCCGACCCCCGCAGGAGTCCACCCCCGCCGCCCCCGCGCCCCCCGAACGGGATCGGCCGAGCGCGCGCCGCCCGCTCCTCTCCTCTCCTCCTCCCTCCTACGAGCGAGGGCCTCCTCCGGCCCCTGCAGCAGCCGGCGAGCGCGGCCCGACGCGCCCATCCCGCCTGCCCCTGTCGTCCTTCGCCACCGGCCCCTGCTCTCCTTCGACCGCGGCGAGCGAGGACCCAGACGAGCTCGGACCCCGACCGCGACCCCTTCGCCGACCCCGACCCCGACCCCGACCCCTCCGGCGACCAGGTACCTCTCCTCCTTCCTCCTTCCTCCCTCTCTCCACCATTCCCCATTCCCTCCCTCCCCTCGATCGTGGCAGTGTAGGTCATCTGACAGGGTAGTCCATGGATTCAAACTAGCTAAAGGAGATTCAAAATAATGGAAGTGCCATGTGAACTCTAGAGCTCTGTCACCATCATTCAACACTCTGCTTGCTTGCATGATACTCCTATGTGCTACTGCGGTGGCTGCTTTGTAATTACTAGTGCAGTGCTGCTGTTTAACCAACCTGACTGATCCTCCAACATTCATCTTACTTACTCACGCGCAGCTTACTGAACAAGTGCAAGCGCTGCAGAGGGACAAGGAGATACTCAAGACCAACCTGAACAAAGCAGAGGAGGAGGTACGATACATACCGAACCTCTCTTGTCCTTGCAACTGCAAACATGTTCTGCACCTGTGACTTTTATCGCCTTCTCAGTGAATGTCAATAGATTTGTGCGAAACTAGCATGGTTCTTACGGTTAGAAGTTTCTTGCGTGTTTCCATTCAAGGTTAAGTTGCTGTTTGAGGAGAACAGAGCCCTCGACGAAGCAAACAAGAGGCTGCTGTGCTTGCTGGAGAAGGAGCAGAAGCATCGGTCCGAAAGAAAGCACTCCGCCAGTAATTCCACCAAGGTAAAAAGCACCAACCAACCAACCATAAAGCTCACACAAGTGTTTACTACTGATTTAATTTAATTTAGTACACGCACACACACAGGCAGTAGAACTGTTAGTTGAAACCATGAATTACCCTGTGCTGCTGAAGATGAGTAGTTGTAGGAAGATGATGCCCTAATGGAAGTGACATGAGTATTTGGCCTGCCCATCATGTTTGTTGGTTGTTTGCTGTCATGTTGTTATTACTTCCATTAGGGCATCTGTTGGTTCATTAATCTTACGCCCATTATTCCATGGAATAGCTGAACTATAATACTATTATTCATTTATGATAGTTTGTGAGATACAGAAATAGATAAATTTAAGTTTGTAATGGCTAACAGCCAGACATGTGAATCTGTTCTTGATGCTCCTTTTCCCTTTTCTTAGAATCATCATATACAAATTTTTTTGCTCAAGTTCTTCAGTACATCATATAATATAGAGAAGTGCAGATCAAGTGGTGCAATCATATACATCTGGCCACTTATTTGCTCCAATGGCACAAACTTGAGCTGCTAGCATAAAAAGTGTTGCAGGCGACAGACATTGAGGAGCTACTGTCAAAAACTTGAGCTACTGTAAAAAAATTCAGTTATGGCATCTAGAATTATGTCAGTTTTGTTTTGTAACTAGAAGACCAAAGTGTTAGGAATTCTGTCCAAACTGTAGTTTTCAGTATTCTGTCCAAACTGAAAACTGTTAAAAAGACCATGTGTTTTTTTGGTCAAAATCTGCATGTAAAACTGAAATAATCAGTCATAAAGAATCCTCAAGACCATGTGTTTCTTGGATTTCTATAATGATGATGGAACATTATAAAGCATTGTACTCCAGTGTGTATCAAGGATACAAAAAATTTAGCAACTTCTCTGATTTTATAAAGTTGTTCTTATATGGGTGAAACTTCACTTGTTTTTAGGCTAGTGCAGGGTGTTGCTTTATTGTGATGCCTCTGAATTACTTGTGATCACATTGAGAAAGACTTGCAAAGATGATGATCATCTTTTACAGAAAACAATTTCTGTAAACACGTCAGTAACTTTGCTAGTTTGCTGGGTTTTGTCTCCGACCATTGTGTCGTGATGAATTTGCAGGTACCCCGAGAGGCCCTTGAGTTTGCTGGAATGTCGATTAACTTCCGTTCCGGCAAATTCGGGTACTCCATATGTCCTATTTTCAGCAAAGGTCATGCTGAAATTTTCCGTGAATTTTAGCATGACTTTGCTAAAAATAGGACATATGGGGTACTTGCGACTAATGCATGGGCCGGGGTATCTTAGTACTTAGTTAAGTAGGATCAACTGCCCCGCCATTCTTGCTGCATTAAACCATAGGTGGCAATAGAGCCAAGTGATTACGCCCAACATAGAATTCTCCTTAGCATCGATAAACCCTAGATGATAAACCCAACATAGGTGGCAATAGAGCCAAGTGATTAGTGCCAAGTGATTAGGCCCAACCTAGGGTGCCTCGGCATCGATAAACCCTAAATGATGAAAACTTAACTTAGCATTTAGGGTTCCTCAGCGTTGACAAACCCTAAATGATGAAACCTTGGCTTCTATAGGGTGCCTCGGTGTCGATGAGAACCTAAATGATGTACGCTTAGGCTTTTAGGGTGCCTCGGCGTCGACAAACCCTAAATGATAAAAGCTTAGCTTTTAGGATGCCTCGGTGTCGACAAACCCTAAATGATGAGACCATGATCTTGTTCCTTGACAATAACCAACTTTTTGACCAAACTTTTTTCCTATTTAGAGCGAAACATGGCCCACAACGATGAGGCCGGCGGTTCGGGCGGCAAGCAATTCTGGGAGCTGTCCCAGGAGATGGAGGAAGAACCTCACCGCTATGAGGACGCCGCGGAAGACACCGATCCTGACTACACAACCCCTAGTGGCGTCGGGGATGACACTACTGATGGTGCCGCCGAGGATGCCACCACTGATGATGGCGGCGCACGCACAGATGGCAGCCAACCGAAGAGGCAACGGAAGGATCGGCGCCCGAACGTGCTCGGCACCGTCAAGGAGGAATTTACTGAAGTGAACTCCGACGGGCATCCAACGGTGCCCAAACATGTAGTCAAGGGGTACTCGGTTCAGCTCGGGTGCATTCTCCAGAGCACCGTCTCGATCAACACCGAGAACCTAAGGCATAAGGACCGAGGGAATTTGCGCTGCCTCCTCTTCACGAAGCTGCACGAACGATACAAGTTCCCCAATGAGTTTGCAAACACACGCCTCTCAGGGAATAAAGTGAACAGTGCCGCCCTCACGAGGATGAGCACGGCCCTGTCTACATGGAGAAGCACGGTGAAGGCAATGATTGAAAAAGGTGATAGTTATGAGAAGATCAAGGCGAAATATCCTTTGATGAGCGAAGATGACTACAAGGAGTTCAAGATCAAGTGCGAGAGCAGCGCAACCTCCGAATCAAGTCAGTGGGGGAAAGAAATGCGGCAGTTGAACTTAGGGGTCCACCAACTCGGTCCCGGCGGTTATAGAGTGGCGGAGCCTATATGGGACAAGGAGGACGCGGAGCGTGCCGAGCAAGGCCTACCGCCCCGCTACGAGAAATTCCCTGACAAGCAGACCAGGAACTATGTCAGGGCCCGGTACAAGGAGGACCCGGTAACAAAGGAGCTTACCACGGATCCGAAGACCAGGGCACTTGAGCTTGTTCTGGTAAGGAATACACCCCCGCGTAATTAGCTCCATATGGTTGCATTCTAATTAATGAAGCCAAATTTCTAAATGGTTCACATTCCTTCCGCAGGAGGCTAAAAGCAGTAGCGCGGGGTCATCTCAGAGCTCCCCTTTTGACAACCCTTTAAATAGGGCATTGAACGTAATGAAAAACAAGGATAAGCTCAGTAAGTGTGGCCGGCAAAGGCTTGTCCACAAAATGGTCGTCATACTATACCGCTGGTGGGCGAAAGGAGAAAAAGACCAGCTCGGAAAGCCAGTCGCGCGAGGTTCAAGAACTCAAGGCACAAGTGGCGTGGATTCCGGAGATTGTCCAAGAGCAAGTGCAACAACAACTGGGAACGACGCTCACCGCCGTTGTGCCTACCTTGATTCAGGGGCTGACGACGTGGATTGCGGGCGGCCAACAGGGGCCTCCCCTGGTTCCCAGCTTCACGGCGAGCAACTCGCACAATGTGCAGGCGGCGCCATTGGTGTCTCCGGCGGAGGCGGTATTCGTGTCTCCGGCGCCGGCACGGGCATTGGAGCTTAATGCACCTGGGTGTACGCCGGCCGGCACCTCGCCAGCAAGCGGCCCCTCCGTCAGTTGCACGCGCATGCCCGCCGTTGGCGGTGCCTCGACATTAGCCGAGCTCGATGGCATCACGGTAACTAAGCCTCTCGGCCGATGACTTCATCTCCTTGCCTTTGACTGGGCATCCCTGACGCCCTACATGTTTTCGCAGGGCGCCACCAATGTTCCTTGCACTCTCCTGCACTTCGTGGGCGGCGAGTTGGTCGATGTCGCCAAGGGCGGAATCATTCAACCGGGCAACCGCGTGTTCCACGGTAATCCGATGCCACCCACCTTGTATAGGGTTGAACTGGTTTGGGTGCTGCCAGGCTGCGACGAGTTGTTACCTCCGATTCGACCCGCTGGGGCCGACGAAGATGATGTGATGGCCCTCAGCGCCTGTGTAAGCTGGCCCCTGCTTTGGCCGAAGAGCCAGATTTGTTTGGGGGCGGGGGACACCACCCCATAGACAAGACCGCCAGTCGTGCCAGCGCCAAGCCATGGCAAGAACGCCGCAACGCTACCGGACATGCCGGACATCCCTATGGCACAGGATCCGAACATGCATATGGCACAGGATCCGGACGACGACGACAATGACGACGGTCATTTACCAACGTCGATAAGTACTTTGCCGAACATGGGTACGGTGACGAGTTCTGCGGGCCTCCTTCTCAAGAACCCAACCCTCAAAAAGACGACCGCGATCTAGCTGGTACGGCGGAGAAACCCAATTGCAACAGGCGTCGTCTGGCGTTCAGTTCTCAGGAGACGCCTCCAGCTGCCGCCTTCACCGAGCCTCAGATAGCTGAGGTGCCAAATATTATCAGCCCCAACGCGCTCAAGAAGGCGGTCTGTGAGCAGAACTCGATCCCATTACAGCAGATCAAGAAGAAGGGACGGAAACGAAAGACTAACAAGGGCGCCAGTGCGAGCCAACCGGCACCGAGTACGATCCGTGCTCAGGACGGACCACCTTCACCTAAGGATATCTCGAGGAGGGTGCATGTGGCGGGTAGGCCGATGCTACCGACAAATATGCTCAATGCTGCAATCGGTGCTATGTGGAGTCTGCATGACAGTGTTCTTTCTTTGGAGAAGCGGCGTCTCAGAGAGAATGATGTGGCATACCCGGTTTTCGTGGCCAAGGTGCCAGAGGGCAAGGGCTTTGTGGATACCGCCGTCGGGGGTACGATCGTCCTGCGATTTGATGACATCTTTGCTATGCTTAACCTTCATCCGCTGCACTACACCTTCGTTCGGCTGTTTTCGCTGAGTATGGAGATGCGGATCATTAGAGACAAGACCCCGGACATTGTGATAGTCGACCCCTTCTACATGCGTGCCAAGATCTTGGGCAGCGCTGGGGACCGGCAAGTCGCGAGTTCACACCTCGAAGGCGTCATTCTGGCAAACCCAGATAAGGATAACTTCCTCGTGCCTTACTTTCCCGAGTAAGTCATCTCCTAACCGCCCCGTAACATATGATTTCTTAGATTTCGATCGTTCTTTTTTTTCTAACATTCCGTGTTCTGTGCAGTGACACACATTGCACACTCATCCTCTTAAGCCCGAAATATTCCATGGCCACGTATCTCGACCCGGACCATGACTCCAAGATAGACTACACAAATATCAAGAAAGTTCTTGATGATGCTCTCCCCGGCTACGCCGCATCTGGAGGCACCTTTAAGAGGCCAGTTCGTAGGTACGGCAGGCACGTGTTCACCCACAATACGACGTTCCCCTGCGTCAAGCAGCCGCCTGGCGGTCAGAAGGATGCCTACTACGCCCTCCATCACATGCGGGCGATCGTGCGGGACCATAATCACCTTCTGCTACCAAATAATCTCAAAGATTGGGCCGCAAGCTTGGGGGCAATCCAGGACGCGGACATCCGACAAGAATTCTTTCGCATCCAGCCGGAGTTTGCAGAAATCATCCATCAAGATGTCCTTCGTACCTCGGGGCAGTTCTACCTCAAATTTCAACCGTCCAACAGCGAGATAGACACAACACTACAAATGCAGGCTGACAACGCCCGCGACTTCATGACCATCACGACAGACGGCGGCTTCATCCACGCTCCGGTCCCATGAGTCGAGTCGAAAGTTGTGATGCTATGTGTAGTTCTGAAACATTCATTAGCTCATGTTGTAATTAAACTGTAGTGAACTTGTATGTCTCTTTGGTTTGGACAGTCGTTCAACTTAGATGTAATCGATGCTATTTGTTAGTAGGACCATGAATCGTGCTATTAATGTCTTGATTTTCTCTTCCGATCCTTTTGTTGCATACTTATATATTGCTTATGTATTGTCTGTTGTTTGGCTAGTGCATAGAGATGCCGTCGTATGTCGTGTACAAGGGTAAGGTTCCCGGAGTCTACGACGACTGGGAGGAGTGTCGGAGACAGGTTCACCGTTTCAGCGGTAACAGTTACAAAGGGTACACCACTAGGGCGGAGGCGGAATCTAGATACGCGCGCTATCTAGCGGGAGAGAGGAGGGAGCGTTGGAGGAACCGGATGAAGACCAGTTTCATCGCGATGATGCTCATCGTGATGACCGCATCTCTCTTCTATGTGATGGTAGTTTAGATGATCGATATCGACTTGTAATGTGAAGACAAACTCGCTACTCGCGGTCTCGAGACTTGTAATGTTCTATCTTCGTTCGGTCTTTTGAATTCGGAGACTAATATGATGAATTGTATTCAGAGACTAATCTTCTATTGTATTCGATGAATCTGCTGTTGTTGTGTCTTGCTGCTTATTTTCTGTCCAATAATATATTTTGTAATCTGTGCAAAAATCAGAAAAGAAAAAATCCCTAATATACATACTAATGGCGCATCACGCCAACGTGCGCCATTAGTATGCCAAAGGATACTAATGGCGCATCTCAGAGCAGTGCGCCATTAGTATGCTAGAGGGTACTAATGGCGCATCACCCAGCAGTGCGCCATTAGTATGCCGAAGGATACTAATGGTGCATCACACTGCAGTGCGCCATTAGTATGGCAAAGCACATGGGTATATATGGCCCCCTGGGAGGCATACTAATGGCGCACCGTGGCCTATACTAATGGCGCACTGCCCGGTGCGCCATTAGAGTACCAGATACTAACGGCGCACCAGCGGTGCGCCATTAGTAAAAATTACTAGTGGCGTGATGCTAGTGGCGCACCAGTAGTGCGCCATTAGTAGGCAAAACTGGTGCGCCACTAGTAAGCCTTTTTCTAGTAGTGAGTTTTACAATAGGAGTGTGGGCGCAGCCCCTAGTATTATTCGATTATCCGAACTTGAGTGCTATAAATGCCCGGCCGGGTGAAGGCCGGCCTATCGCATAATGCAGAAAAAATCACGAGAGATTTATACTTAGTCACCGAATAGCTGACCAGCTCTCGCCACATCATGACAGTCAGTTTTCGGCTTTCTCTACTGAGGTGTTTGTCCGGATGAACCAGAAACACAATCGCAGTATTTCTCCCTTTACTACCTTAGTCGACCAAGCGGAACGTAAGGTAATAACCACAGAAGCCACCAAAGACATGATTCGGAGCCAATGCATATAATGCTATATTCGGGACGCCGAATTGCACTATGAAAGTGTTCGGACTTTGTTGTAGTATTTGAAAGATGTACGCGGCTTAATAGAGCCCCTGGCGATTTAGGTCATACCAAGGTGTACATGACGATCGGACAAAAATAGGGAAACACATGTTAAGAGATAAGCCAACGCCACGTAGGTTTGGGCTAAAAACAGTTTCCATTATAGTCTGATTGATACGTCAAAACATATTGATACAAATAGTGCAATAAGCAACAAGGCTATTTTACATGCCGAACACAAGGGGAAGCTATGCATGCGCCCTGAAAGCGGACGAGGTGACCTTTAAAGATCCTTTAGGTGCTCTGGCACGCGTCTATGCTGCTTTTCTCCTTGGTGTATTGTCCTTCGAGAGGATCATCGACCGGTGTTTTCATAATAGGCCACGGAAAGAGGCCTTGGTACCGTCTAAAGGGTGATGTGGGTTGTAAGGAACCTGGAAAAAATGAAAAAAAAAGGAAATGTGAGTGTCCTGATAGGGTCTAGCCGTACTGTAGACCTTGTCCTTATGATGCCTCCATCCTTTCCCATGGTATATTTAGTGCATAATTATGTACGCGTGGTACATATGCCACGATTTGGTAGGGGCTGAGATGGAGGCCGAATTGCTAATCGAGCTCCTGACGAGCTGGACTGTCGTACAATGGGGTAGTCCAGACTCGTTTGACAGTGTCCGAGGACTTGGCCGCCGACGCAATAGTTGGCTTGATGAGGCCACCATGTACTTCCGCTGCCAGGGCCGCGGTGTGCTCCTCGGTGCGGAGGGAGCGTTCCATGTTTCCGTTCACTGTTATAACACCACGTGGTTCGGGCATCTTGAGTTTGAGGTAGGCATAGTGTGGGACTGCATTGAAGCGAGCGAACGTGGTTCGTCCGAGCAGTGCATGGTAGCCACTGCAGAAGGGGATGATATCAAAGATCAAGTCTTCGGTGCAGAAGTTGTCCGGCGAACTGAAGACCACTTCCAATGTGATTAAGCCCGTGCTGTGGGCCTCTACGCCGGGTATCACTCCTTTAAAGGTAGTTTTAGTGGGCTTGATTCTTGACGGATCAATACCCACCTTGCGGACTGTATCCTGATAGAGCAGGTTGAGGCTACTGCCACCGTCCATCAGGACTCACCTAAGGTGGAATCCATCGATGATTGGATCGAGGACTAATGCGGCCGAACCTCCGTGACGGATACTGGTCGGATGGTCCCTGCGATCGAAAGTGATCGGACAGGCCGACCATGGGTTGAATTTTGGGGCGACTGGCTCTATCGCATAGACGTCCCTTAGCGCGCGCTTGCGCTCCCTCTTGGGGATATGGGTGACGTATATCATATTCACCGTTTTGACTTCGGGGGGAAATTTCTTCTGTCCCCCGGTTTTCGGTGCGCGAGGTTCCTCGTCGTCATCCTCACTGGGCGACCCTTTCTCCTTATGTTCGGCATTTAACTTGCCGGCCTGTTTGAAGACCCAACAGCTTCTCTTGGTGTGGTTGGCAGGCTTATCAGGAGTGCCGTGGATCTGGCAGGGTCGATCAAGTATTCGGTCCAGGCTTGATGAACCGTCTTTGTTTCGTTTGAACGACTTCTTCCGTTGACCGGATTTGGAGCCACTGAATCCAGCATTGACTGCCATGTTCTCTGTATCAACATTGTTTCTCCGACACTTGTGTTTGTTGCGTTGGGGCAATGCGGCCGAACCTCCGTGACGGATACTGGTCGGATGGTCCCTGCGATCGAAAGTGATTGGACAGGCCGACCATGGGTTGAATTTTGGGGCGACTGGCTCTATCGCATAGACGTCCCTTAGCGCGCGCTTGCGCTCCCTCTTGGGGATATGGGTGACGTATATCATATTCACCGTTTTGACTTCGGGGGGGGGGGGGGGGGGGGGGAATTTCTTCTGTCCCCCGGTTTTCGGTGCGCGAGGTTCCTCGTCGTCATCCTCACTGGGCGACCCTTTCTCCTTATGTTCGGCATTTAACTTGCCGGCCTGTTTGAAGACCCAACAGCTTCTCTTGGTGTGGTTGGCAGGCTTATCAGGAGTGCCGTGGATCTGGCAGGGTCGATCAAGTATTCGGTCCAGGCTTGATGAACCGTCTTTGTTTCATTTGAACGACTTCTTCCGTTGACCGGATTTGGAGCCACTGAATCCAGCGTTGACTGTCGTGTTCTCTGTATCATCATTGTTGCTCCGACACTTGTGTTTGTTGCGTTGGGGCCTTCTGTTGCCGTTTCTGGCTTCGGAAGTGCCGGGGTCGCTGGTACTGTTACCGCTACGGGCTAGCCAGATATCCTCGCCTGCGCATAAGCGGGTCATTAGTGTTGTAAGGGCTGCCATGGACTTTGGTTTTCTTGGCCAAGGTGTCGGGCGAGCCATTCATCACGGATGCTATGTTTGAAGGCCGCTAGGGCTTCGGTGTCCGGACAGTCGACAATCTGGTCCTTTTTAATTAGGAAACTGGTCCAGAATTTCCTGTCCGACTCTCCGGGTTGTTGGACTATATGACTGAGGTCATCGGCATCCGGAGGCCGGATATAAGTGCCTTGGAAGTTGTCTCTAAAGGCATCTTCGAAGTCTTCCCAGCTTCCAATAGAGTTTTCTGGGAGGCTGTTTAACCAGTGCCGAGCTGGCCCCTTAAGTTTTAGGGGAAGGTATTTGATGGTGTGGAGATCATCACCGCGAGCCATGTGAATGTGAAGAAGAAAATCTTCAATCCATACTGCGGGATCTGTTGTGCCGTCATATGATTCAATGTTCATGGGTTTAAACCCTTCAGGGAACTGGTGCTCCATTACCTCATCGGTGAAGCATAGGGGGTGTGCGGCGCCTTTGTATCGGGCCATGTCGCGACGCAGCTCGGATGAAGTCCGTATGCGGTTTTCGGCCCGGGCGTGGTTATGCTCGTCGCGCCAGGCTTGATAGCCATCTTCTCGCGTCGGTGCATGCCCTCGTGATCCGTAGATTGATCTGGTCTGACCCGTTCTATTTTCTAGTTCCTGTCGTAGGTCATATGTGTATCCCCGAGCTCTTGTTTCTCTGCTTTTATGACGAGATGGTGCGGGCTGGTGTTCGGCTTGAGTTGACGTTCTGTCCCAGCCACGTGGTGGTCGATCGGGTCTGTCAGCCGCATTACGCATGGGTGGTATGGGCTCCAATGCCTCATCGTCGAATTGGGGTAGCAGCTTATGCTTCGGGTAACTCTTTTTTGGGCGCTCGAGGCCGTATTCTTCGGCTGCCAGGACATTAGTCCATCTGTCGTTGAGCAAATATTGGTCAGCTTGAAGCTTCTATTGTTTCTTTTTTAGGCTTCTAGCTATGGCTATTAGCCGGCGCTTAAAGCGCTCTTGTTCGAGGGGTTCCTCTGGCATGATAAAATCTTCGTCGCCGAGGCTCACGTCGTCCTCGGAGAGTGGTAGGTAGTTGCTATCCTCCGAGTCTTCATTCCCTGCTTGCTCGTTAGGGTCGACCTGCCCGTCATCCCGATCATCCTTTTCAGATGTTGGTTCGATGGGGTCGTCTTGGTCTTCGGCGTTCTCCGGAGTATCATTGTTTCCGGTGCCGGTATGGCTGTCTTTTTCACGATGCGATTTAGAGCGGCGCCACTGACGTTGACGTTTTAGTTGTATCTCAGGAGGTTTATCCTCGACTGGGTTCTTATCCCCATCGCCGTCGCCTTCTTTGGGTGTGTCCACCATGTATACATCGTATGAGGAGGCGGCCGTCCAGCGTCCGTTGAACGGCGGGTTTTGGGTCTGCTCCTCTCCAGCATCGTCGTCCATACCGTCGATGTCTTCGAAGGCGTAGTCAAGCATGTCGGTAAGATCCTCGACAGTGGCTATAAAGTGGGAGGTGGGTGGGAAGTAAAATTCCCTATTTTCTGCCCCTAGTCCGGGCTGGGCGTAATTCGGAAGCGAATCCTCTGTGATGATGAGGGATCGCATTAAGTCCAGAGCCTCGTTTAAGAGCGAGGTTTGGACGGGGTCGGAAGTTTCCGGGCCGAGCTCGCATGACGCGGGCCTCCAGGGTTCGAAATTAGTGTCCGGAGGAGAGTCCGACTTTGTAATGATGGCCGGAGACGCTATTCTCTCGGGTTTTCCGGTGTTGAGCTCTAAAGCCGCAGAGAGTCCGGCGGGCTCTAGACTCCCATCTTCGGACCTGGTGACGCGCTCCGGGTCTAAGGCCGGAGCGGTGGCTGGGGCCGCGAACCCTTGGAAGATCAAGTCTCCTCAGACATCAGCGACATAGTTCAGATTTACAAAACTGATCTGGTGACCAGGGGCGTAGCTGTCGATCTGCTCCAGGTGGCCAATCGAGTTGGCACGCAGTACGAAGCCGCCGAATACAAAGATCTGGCCGGGGAGAAAAATCTCCTTCGCGGCAGCATTGTTGTAGATGATTGATGGAGCCATTGAGCCTTTCGACGACAGCACAGTGGAACTCTCAATGAAAGCACCAATGTCGGTGTCAAAACCGGCAGATCTCGGGTAGGGGGTCCCGAACTGTGCGTCTAAGGATCGAAGGTAACAGGAGGCAGGGGACACGATGTTTACCCAGGTTCGGGCCCTCTTGATGGAGGTAATACCCTACTTCCTGCTTGATTGACTGTGATGAGTATAGGGATTACGAAAGTTGATCTACCACAAGATCGTAATGGCTAAACCCTAGATGTCTAGCCTGAATGATTATGATTGCCTCTACGGACTAAACCCTCCGGTTTATATAGACACCGGAGGGGACTAGGGTTGTACAGAGTCGGTTTACAAAAAAAGGAATCTTCATGTTAAAACGCCAAGCTTGCCATCCATGCAAAGGAGAGTCCCAACTGGACACGGGGGAGGGCCTTCTATCTTGTATCTTCACGGCCCATCTGTCCGGCCCACGTCACATAGCCCGGACACCCGAGGACCCCATAATCCAGGACTCCCTCAACGATGCTATGGCTCTTGATTACAAGCGTCTTTGCTCTCTTTTTGCTTAAATGCTTATTCTCTTTTTATTGTATGGCCACTTATGCGAAATGCACAAACCAAGATAGCTATTGTGTATATGCGGGAACAATCTTGTGACACAAAGGATGGTACTGTGATACCAAGATGATACCAATATGATATGGTATGTACGCAATGGAAGGTGCAGATCGATGATCACTAATGTGCACAAGTAACGTCGCCGGCAATACTCAATGGCTAGTCTCGATAGGCAAGTGACGCAAAATGGGCTAAGGGGTTAACAATGTAATGGCAAGGGGAATATACAATGATGGGATACCATGATACCAAGATGATATAGAGGTTACTCTTCTTGCTTACGGTTAGGGTGTCAAATTGGTGAAGGTGGTCGATGTGGAATCCTTGTCGAACTTGAGCGGCGGTGTTGTCGATGTCGAACCATTCCTAGTTAGCTGAAACACCCTAGGAAACGTAAAAACCGCAAACTCAAAATCTTAATGGAAAATGTCAAATGGTGGTAGCGAAATGCGTTGATGGTTCCGGAGTTAGCAATGCGGAAGTGGTGGTGGTGGTTGATGACAAAGCAACCGTCCCTAAGTAGCCGAAACACATTAGGAGACTCAAGTCACAACTCAAGAAACCACAAATGCTATATGGAGCAAAATAGGTTAGGTTGCGGAAAGCTATGATGGTTTTGCGGATGATATGGTGGATGGCCTAGGCAAAGATGCCAAAATGCCAAAATTTTGATGGAGTCAAATGATGTTGGAACCTATCTATATGGATGGGGGATATCAATAGCTACTAAACGAGCTAAAGAACGTCAAAATCGGACTTCGGGAGTGAAAGTTATGGCCGAAACGGTTTTTGTTGGTGGGCTGATTCTGGGTGGTGCGGGTGCCCAGGGGTCGAAGGTGCGGCACCCGGGGTGGTCAGCGGGGTTGGGCAGAAAAAGTGGCCCAGGGGTCTGGGTGCCCGGAGGTAAGGGGTGTGGGCACCAGGGGTGGTCAGCGGGGTTGGGCGGAACTTGCCCGGGGGGTCCGGGTGCCCGGGGGTCACTGATTTGGGCAGAAATTTGTGGAAAAAATGGAAGAAATTAGTGGATTTCATGGTGGAAAGGTGGAGATGGATTGGGGAAGGCTAGATCCACTTGAATCCAAGCAAATCCATGGATCAAATCCAACAAAACATCATCAAACCAACAAATCACAAAAAATTAGGGCTATTTTTGGTGGGGATTTTTCAAAATTGGGGAAGAACACAACAAAATTAGGCTAGAGAACAAGAAGGGGGGCTCCAATTTCGTGAGAAACCATGGATCATGATACCAAGATGTTGTAGGGTGGAACCATATATGGAGATCTGATACGTCTCCAACGTATCTATAATTTTTTATTGTTCCATGCTATATTATATTCTGTTTTGGACATTAATGGGCTTTATTATACACTTTTATATTATTTTTGGGACTAACCTATTAACCGGAGGCCCAGCCCAGAATTGCTATTTTTTGCCTATTTTAGAGTTTCGCAGAAAAAGAATATCAAACGGAGTCCAAACGGAATGAAACCTTCAGGAATGTGATTTTCGGAATGAACGTGATCCAGAGGACTTGGACCCTACGTCAAGACATCAACCAGGAGGGCACGAGGTAGGGGGCAGGCCTACCCCCCTGGGCGCGCCCTCCACCCTCGTGGACCCCATGTTGCTCCACCGACGTACTTCTTCCTCCTATATATACCTACGTACCCCCAAACTACCAGATACGGAGCCAAAAACCTAATTCCACCGCCGCAACCTTCTGTACCCGTTAGATCCCATCTTGGGGCCTTTTCCGGAGCTCCGCCAGAGGGGGCATCGATCACGGAGGGCTTCTACATCAACACCATAGCCTCTCCGATGATGTGTGAGTAGTTCACTTCAGACCTTCGGGTCCATAGTTATTAGCTAGATGGCTTCTTCTCTCTTTTTGGATCTCAATACAATGTTCTCCCCCTCTCTTGTGGAGATCTATTCGATGTAATCTTCTTTTGCGGTGTGTTTGTTGAGACCGATGAATTGTGGGTTTATGATCAAGTTTATCTCTGAACAATATTTGAATCTTCTCTGAATTCTTTTATGTATGATTGGTTATCTTTGCAAGTCTCTTCGAATTATCAGTTTGCTTTGGCCTACTAGATTGATCTTTCTTGCAATGGGAGAAGTGCTTAGCTTTGGGTTCAATCTTGCGGTGTCCTTTCCCGGTGACAGTAGGGGCAGCAAGGCACGTATTGTATTGTTGCTATCAGGATAACAAGATGGGGTTTATATCATATTGCATGAGTTTATCCCTCTACATCATGTCATCTTACTTAAAGCGTTACTCTGTTCTTTTGAACTCAATACTCTAGATGCATGCTGGATAGCGGTCGATGTGTGGAGTAATAGTAGTAGATGCAGGCAGGAGTCGGTCTACTTGTCTCGGACGTGATGCCTATATACATGATCATACCTAGATATTCTCATAACTATGCTCAATTCTGTCAATTGCTCAACAGTAATTTGTTCACCCACCGTAATACTTATGCTCTCGAGAGAAGCCACTAGTGAAACCTATGGCCCCTGGGTCTATTTTCCATCATATTAATCTCCCGTCAATAAGTTATTTCTAGCGTCGTTTTTATTTTGCTTTCTTTACTTTGCATCTTTATCATAAAAATACCAAAAATATTATCTTATCATATCTATCAGATCTCACTCTCGTAAGTGACCGTGAAGGGATTGACAACCCCTTTATTGCGTTGGTTGCGAGGATTTATTTGTTTGTGTAGGTGCGAGGGACTTGTGCGTGGCCTCCTACTGGATTGATACCTTGGTTCTCAAAAACTGAGGGAAATACTTATGCTACTTTGCTGCATCATCCTTTCCTCTTCAAGGGTAAACCAACGCAATGCTCAAGAGGTAGCAAGAAGGATTTCTGGCGCCATTGCTGGGGAGTCTACACAAAAGTCAACATACCAAGTACCCATCACAAACCCTTATCTCCCGCATTACATTATTTGCCATTTGCCTCTCGTTTTTCTCTCCCCCACTTCACCCTTGCCGTTTGATTCGCCCTCTCTTTTCCGTTTGCCTCTTTTTCGCTTGCTTGTCGTTATGGCTAGTCCCCTATTGTAACGCCCCGGATCCGATGCGCCAGGTGTCACCCAGTTATTCGCCGTCATTGCCATGTCATTTTGCTTGCGTGTTGCTTTTTGCCATGTCATCATCTGCATTTCATATCATGTCATCATGTGCATTGCATTTGCATACGTGTTCGTCTCATGCATCCGAGCATTTTCCCCGTTGTCCGTTTTGCAATACGGCACTTCGTTGTCACCCGGCGCCCCCTCTTGTCTTCTTTTCGTGAGCAAGTTTTGAACGTTCTCGGAATGGACCGAGGCTTGTCAAGTGGCCTTGGTATACCACCGTTAGACCACCGGTCAAGTTTCGTTCCATTTGGAGGTCGTTTGGTACTCCAACGGTTAACCGGGCATCCGCAAAGTCCGTTTGGGTGTTGCAGCAAACCCCCCCCCTTCAAACCAGCCCAAAACACCTCTAAGTCTCCGCCATGCTCTCGGTCGTTCGATCACGATCGCGTGGGCGAAAACTGCACCTCATTTGGACTCTCCTAGCTCCCTCTGCCTATATATTTGCCCTCTCCCCGAAATTCGCGGATGAAACCCTAGTGTCTCCCTCCTCGCGCCGCCGGACATGTCCGCACCGCCGTCGGACACGTCTAGCCGCCACCCTCCGCGAATTTCTGTTAAGTGGCCCGAGCGAGCCCGTCGCGGGCCCGCCGAGCCCATCTAACCCCGCGCCCGCTCGCCCGCGCCTCCGCCGGAGGGCGCCCGCCCGCCGCCTCGCCGGCTGCCTCCGCCCCGCCACCGGCCGCCCTGCGCCGCCGCCTCCGGCCGCGGGTCGCCGCCGCCCCGAAGCTCCCCGCCTTCCGCCGAGCCGCCGTTCTCCTCCGCCGGCTCGCCTCGTCGCCGGCGTGGCCCGCCGCCGCAGCCGTGGCGCCGCCCGCTCCGCCCCGGTGCCTCGCCGTTCGCCGCCACTCGCCCTCGCCACCGGAGCCGAGCCCGAGCTCTCTTCCCCGATCGGATCTGAGATCCACTGTAGCAAGGTTGACCCCGAGCCCCCTCAAAAATTTCCTGTCTTTGTATTTTCTCAGCATGTGCCCATATTCGTCAGTGCATAACTCCTTACATGTAGCTCCGTTTCACGCGTGTAATATGTCAAATTGTTCGCCTCGTGATGCTCTACATTTTGTTCCCTTGCATCATGTTCATTTGAGTCCATCTTGATGCCCTAATCATCGTTGCAAGAGGGCTAGTTGCTGTTATCTGCTGCTTCTTAACAGAACTTGGTGATTTGTTATTTTTGTATCATTTAATCTGTGCATCTTATAAGTATGAGCTCTACATGTGTTTTGTTGTATGCCATGACATCTTTCCAAGGGTGTATACCATGTATTTTTGTGATTTCTGTGGTGACTAGCACAAGCATGCAAAGTAGCCTCCGTAATGTTTCTGATTTCAGAGACTTGGTGATTTCTCAAGTCTTTGTCTGCTGTTATTTTGTTGCCATGTAAACTTGATGTTACAGAGAGATCCATGCATATTTTGGAGATGTTCAGTAAGGATGTTTTGTAGATATTATTGTAATTGATCCATTCATGCCCTTTTTTGCAATTATGGAGTGCCATAGCATGACTCAATCTTGCTCTACTTTGGCTATAAAATGTTCCTGGCAGATTGTTTACGTGTTATTCAATTTTGCCAAGCTTGTTGTAGTTGATCCTCTCATGCTATGATTTTGTTCTTGCGATGGATAGCTTCATGAACATGCCATCTTCCTGTAGGTATGCTTGTTTTGTCATGAATTTGTTTGTGGTGAGTGCATCAAGCTCACCAACATGCCTTCATATTATAGTTTTTGCCATGCTCTGTTTTCTGCCAAGTCTGGAACCTGATAGCGAAACTTGCTATGTTTACATGCTTGTCATCATATCTTCTGGTCTTTTTTGGCTTATGGTCGGTAAGTGACTTTTGTCATATGCCTTGAGTAGATTCATGCCATACCTTGTTTTGCCATGTTAAGTTCCTGTAGCATGTTGATTTCGTGCTCTGAACATTGCTACCTGATGCTGTTTCTGTCATGTCCAGTAATTTCTGTTAAGTCTGTGAACCTGTTATTATTTGCAATCTTGCCATGTCCTTTTGAGCATGTTCTGTTGATTTCTGGAGATAGCTCAGTGTTCATGTTTTGTTTTGCTTTACCTTTACATCATGTCCATGCCTCTTGTTTTCATGTTAAGGTGCTGTAGCATATTGTTTTGTTGCTTGCTAGTTGCATAGTTGCTGTTTTGGACAGAATGTTGCCATGACTTGTTTGGAGTGTATGTGTTGCACCGTTGCTCCGTTTTGAGCATGCTCTATATGAAACTTGCTTAGTTTTGCATGTAGTCTCATATTATCATGTTGCATCCTTGTTTTGAGGTGTTTTCTTGATGTTTGTATACATTTTGCATCAATGTCATGTTTAACTTGTTTTGCTCATATCTTCTAGGCCGTAACTCCGAATCTAATGAACTTTATATGTAACTTGACTAGAATTTCGTGTAGATCATCATGGCGCTCTTTAACTTGCTGTTTAACAACTTCAACTTAATGCTTATTCAGTTCTGGACCAATTTCGAAATTTGTATATGAGGACTTACCGGAATTGTTATATGTTGTTTCCGGCCTCATTTAAACTTGCTTTGATGTGTTGCTCGTGTATGCATCTTCGCTTGCCGTGTGTAGCTTCATATAGCTTTGTCATGCATCATTCTTGTTTGAGCATCATGCCTTGTTCATGTGTGGTGTGTTTACCTTGTTGTGTGCTTCTTCTCGATAGTTCCCGTGTCGTTGCGATTGTGAGGATTCGTTCGTCTTCGTGGCTTCATCTTCTTCATGGACTCGTTCTTCTTCCTAGCGGGATTTTAGGCAAGATGACCGTCACCTTGGATCTCATTACTATAATTGCTATGCTAGTTGCTTCGTTCTATCGCTTTGCTGCGCTACCTATTCACTTGCTCCTCAAGCCTCCCAAATTGCCATGAACCTCTAACCTTTGTCACCCTTCCTAGCAAACCATTGTTTGGCTATGTTACCGCTTTTGCTCAGCCCCTCTTATAGCGTTGTCAGTTGCAGGTGAAGATGAAGATTGCTCCATGTCGGATTATGTTTATGTTGGGATATCACAATATCTCTTATATTATTAATGCATCTATATACTTGGTAAAGGGTGGAAGGCTCGGCCTTATGCCTGGTGTTTTGTTCCACTCTTGCCGCCCTAGTTTCCGTCTTACCGGTGTTATGTTCCCGGATTTTGCGTTCCTTACACGGTTGGGTGATTTATGGGACCCCCTTGACAGTTCGCTTTGAATAAAACTCTTCCAGCAAGGCCCAACCTTGGTTTTACCATTTGCCTAGCCTATTTCTTTTTCCCTTGGGAGTCGCGCTCTCGAGGGTCATCGTTATTTACCCCCCCCCCCCCGGGCCAGTGCTCCTTCGAGTGTTGGTCCAACCTGTCAGTCGCCGGTGGCCACCAGGGGCAACTCTGGTCTGGCCTACCGGAAGCTTGGACAATCCGGTGTGCCCTGAGAACGAGATATGTGCAGCTCCTATCAGGATTTGTCGGCACATTCGGGCGGCTTTGCTGGTTTTGTTTTACCATCGTCGAAATGTCTTGTAACCGGGATTCCGAGACTGATCGGGTCTTCCCGGGAGAAGGAATATCCTTCGTTGACTGTGAGAGCTTATAATGGGCTAAGTTGGGACACCCCTGCAGGGTATTATCTTTTGAAAGCCGTGCCCGCGGTTATGTGGCAGATGGGAATTTGTTAATATCCGGTTGTAGAAAACTTGACACTTGACCTTAATTAAAACGCATCAACCGCGTGTGTAGCCGTGATGGTCTCTTCTCGGCGGAGTCCGGGAAGTGAACACGGTTTCTGGGTTATGTTTGACATAAGTAGGAGTTCAGGATCACTTCTTGATCATTGTTAGTTTCACGACCGTTCCTTTGCTTCTCTTCTCGCTCTCATATGCGTAAGTTAGCCACCATACATGCTTAGTCGCTGCTGCAACCTCACCACCTTATCCATTCCTTTCCCCTTAAGCTTTGGTAGTCTTGATACCCATGGTAATGGGATTGCTGAGTCCTCGTGGCTCACAGATTACTACACCACCAGTTGCAGGTACAGGTTTTGCGATGATCATGACGCGAGAGCGATGTTTCTTTATTTGGAGTTCTTCTTCTGCTTCTTCGATCAGGGGATAGGTTCCACGTCGGCAGCCTGGGCTAGCAGGGTGGATGTCGTTTGAGTTTCTGTTTGTGTTTCATCCGTAGTCGGATGTTGATCTCATGTATGATGTATTGATGTATTCTTGCGGCATTTGTATGCCTTGTATGTATCCCCAAATATTATGTAATGTTGATGTAATGATATCCACCTTGCTAAAGCGTCTTCAAGATGCGCTTCTATCCTTGGTGGGACCTTCGTGTTCCTTTAGGATAGGGTCGCATCTTGGGCGTGACACCTATCTTCTCCGTTGTCTCCCTAGAATGAACTTCTTAATTTTAAGCAAAGGGATGGAGAAAATCTAAAAGACGCTTGGTATAGAATTTGCCATGCTTAAAATAGATCTACCAGGAAGCAATCTACTTCCGTTCTTCTCCGCAATTTTTATGTATGCGCTACTCCTTGGTACAGATATATCCTTGATACCATTACCGGAGGGAATTTCTTGGGTAGTCGTACTTTTGATTCTTATAATGCTATGATAGATTTGTTTGGCTCACCACCTCTTTTGGTTAATGGAACTATGTTAACTTTGGAGCATGTAATGCAAAGACTTGAAATTATTGAAAACAAAGTTGCTACCGTAGAGTTAATTGAAAATCTGGATAAAAAGATCCACAACCAATTACCCAATATGGATCTAAAGTAGGAGTCACTTTGAAAAATATTAAGGAGAAGGAACCCATAGTTAATGAAAGAATAAATCAGGATTCCACTAGAATCGATAAACTTGAGGGTATCATTACCAACTTGGGAACCGTTTTTTCTTCCATAAAGAATACTCCAAGTCCTCCAACTAAAGTTGCCAAGCTTATGTATGTTCCTACAAATAAGGGTGAATCCTCTAGTAAAGAAACTGCGGATCTCAAATCTATAAGTATTCACCCCAATCTTTTTGCTATCATTAAGGAACCATTTGCTACAAATGAATTTTTCGGTTATGTGCCTAGAAGTTTGATAATTAATAAAAAGAAAGAAATTCCTAAGGATGATAGATGTCTCATTGAAGAATTGCCCACCAAAGATGGCAATACCTAGATCTATCCTTGCTATTATGCCTAGCTAGGGGCGTTAAACGATAGCGCTTGTTGGGAGGCAACCCAATTTTATTTTTAGTTTTTTGATTTTTGCTTCTGTTTAGGAATAAATATTTGATCTAGCCTCTGGTTAGATTTGTTTTTATGTTTTAATTAGTGTTTGTGCCAAGTTAAACCTATAGGATCTTCTTGGATGATAGTTATTTGATCTTGCTGAAAATTGCAGAAACTTTCTGTTCATGAAAACAATTGTTAAAAATCACCAGAATGTGATAAAATATTGATTCCAATTGCTGCTGATCAATAAACAAATTGTCTAGGTCTTCCTATTTTTTCTGAATTTTTGAGTTCCAGAAGTTTGCGTTAGTTACAGATTACTACAGACTGTTCTGTTTTTGACAGATTCTGTTTTTCGTGTGTTGTTTGCTTATTTTGATGAATCTATGGCTAGTAAAATAGTTTATAACCATAGATAAGTTGGAATACAGTAGGTTTAACACCAATATAAATAAAGAATGAGTTCATTACAGTACCTTGAAGTGGTGTTTTGTTTTCTTTCGCTAACGGAGCTCACAAGATTTTATGTTAAGTTTTGTGTTGTGAAGTTTTCAAGTTTTCGGTAAAAGATTTGATGGATTATGGAACAAGGAGTGGCAAGAGCCTAAGCTTGGGGATGCCCATGGCACCCCAAGATAATCTAAGGACACCAAAAAGCCAAAGCTTGGGGATGCCCCGGAAGGCATCCCCTCTTTTCGTCTACTTCCATCGGTAACTTTACTTGGAGCTATATTTTTATTTACCACATGATATGTGTTTTGCTTGGAGCGTCTTGTATGATTTGAGTATTTGTTTGTTAGTTTTCGACAATCATCCTTGCTGTACACACCTTTTGAGAGAGACACGCATGATTCGGAAATTGTTAGAATACTCAATGTGCTTCACTTATATCTTTTGAGTTATATAGTTTTTGCTCTAGTGCTTCACTTATATCTTTTAGGGCACGGTGGTGGTTTTGTTTTGTAGAAACTATTGTTCTCTCATGCTTCACTTAGATTATTTTGAGAGTCCTACAAAACAGCATGGTAATTTGCTTTAATTATGATAGGCATTCAAGATTAGTAAAAAAATCTTATGAGTGTGTTGAATACTATGAGAAGTTAGATGCTTGATAATTGTTTTGAGATATGGAGATGATGATATTAGAGTCATGCTAGTTGAGTAGTTGTGAATTTGAGAAATACTTGTGTTAAATTTTGTGCTTCCCGTAGCATGCATGTATGGTGAACCGTTATGTGATGAAGTCGGAGCATGATTTATTTATTGATTGTCTTCATTATGAGTGGCGGTCGGGGACGAGCGATGGTCTTTTCCTACCAATCTATCCCCATAGGAGCATGCGCGTAATACTTTGCTTTGATAACTTGTAGATTTTTGCAATAAGTATATGAGTTCTTTATGACTAATGTTGAGTCCATGGAGTATACGCACTTTTCTTCCTTCCTTCCACCATTGCTAGCCTCTCTAATACCATGCACTTTTCGCCGGTACCATACACCCACCATATACCTTCCTCAAAACAGCCACCATACCTACCTATCATGGCATTTCCATAGCCATTCCGAGATATATTGCCATGCAACTTTCCATCGTTCCGTTTACTATGACACGCTCCATCATTGTCATATTGCACTCATGATCATGTAGTTGACATCGTATTTGTGACAAAGCCACCGTTCATAATTCTTTCATACATTTCACTCTTGATTCATTGCATATCCCGGTACACCACCGGAGGCATTCATATAGAGTCATATTTTGTTCTAAGTATTGAGTTGTAATTGTTGAGTTGTAAGTAAACAAAAGTGTGATGATCATCATTTTTAGAGCATTGTCCCAAGTGAGGAAAGGATGATGGAGACTATGATTCCCCCATAAGTCGGGATGAGACTCCGGACTAAATAAAAAAAAAGAGGCCATAAAAAAACGAGAAAAGGCCCAAATAAAATTAAAAAAATGAGAGAGAAAGAGAGAAGGGACAATGTTACTATCCTTTTACCACACTTGTGCTTCAAAGTAGCACCATGATCTTCATGATAGAGAGTCTCCCATGATATCACTTTCATATACTAGTGGGAAATTTTCATTATAGAACTTGGCTTGTATATTCCAATGATGGGCTTCCTCAAAATGCCCTAGGTCTTCGTCAGCAAGCGAGTTGGATGCACACCCACTTAGTTCCTTTTGTTGAGCTTTCATATACTTATAGCTCTAGTGCATCCGTTGCATGACAATCCCTACTCACTCACATTGATATCTATTAATGGGCATCTCCATAGCCCGTTGATACACCTAGTTGATGTGAGACTATCTTCTCCTTTTTTGTCTTCTCCACAACCACCATTCTATTCCACATATAGTGCTATGTCCATGGCTCATGCTCATGTATTGCGTGAAGATTGAAAAAGTTTGAGAACATCAAAAGTATCAAACAATTGCTTGGCTTGTCATCGGGGTTGTGCATGATTTAAATACTTTGTGTGGTGAAGATAGAGCATAGCCAGACTATATGATTTTGTAGGGATGACTTTCTTTGGCCATGTTATTTTGAGAAGACATAATTTCTTAGTTAGTATGCTTCAAGTATTATTATTTTTATGTCAATATTAAACTTTTGTCTTGAATCTTTCGGATCTGAATATTCATACAACAATTAATTATGCCAAGTAGCATTCCACATCAAAAATTCTGTTTTTATCATTTACCTACTCGAGGACGAGCAGGAATTAAGCTTGGGGATGCTTGATACGTCTCCAATGTATATATAATTTTTGATTGTTCCATGCTATATTATATTCTGTTTTGGACATTAATGGGCTTTATTATACACTTTTATATTATTTTTGGGACTAACCTATTAACCGGAGGCCCAGCCCAGAATTGTTGTTTTTTGCCTATTTCAGAGTTTCGCAGAAAAAGAATATCAAACGGAATCCAAACGGAATGAAACCTTCGGAAACGTGATTTTCGGAATGAACGTGAACCAGAAGACTTAGACCCTACGTCAAGACATCAACCAGGAGGGCACGAGGTAGTGGGCGCGCCTACCCCCCTGGGCGCGCCCTCCACCCTCGTGGGCCCCACGTTGCTCCACCGACGTACTTCTTCCTCCTATATATACCTACGTACCCCCCCCCAAACTACTAGATACGGAGCCAAAAACCTAATTCCACCACCGCAACCTTCTGTACCCGTGAGATCCCATCTTGGGGCCTTTTCCGGAGCTCCGCCGGAGGGGGCATCGAGCACGGAGGGCTTCTACATCAACAACATAGCCTCTCCGATGATGTGTGAGTAGTTTACTTCAGACCTTCGAGTCCATAGTTATGAGCTAGATGGCTTCTTCTCTCTTTTTGGATCTCAATACAATGTTCTCCCCCTCTCTTGTGGAGATCTATTTGATGTAATCTTCTTTTGCGGTGTGTTTGTTGACACGATGAATTGTGCGTTTATGATCAAGTTTATCTATGAACAATATTTGAATCTTCTCTGAATTCTTTTATGTATGATTGGTTATCTTTGCAAGTCTCTTCGAATTATCAGTTTGGTTTGGCCTACTAGATTGATCTTTCTTGCACTGGGAGAAGTGCTTAGCTTTGGGTTCAATCTTGCGGTGTCCTTTCCCAGTGACAGTACGGGCAGCAAGGCACGTATTGTATTGTTGCCATCGAGGATAACAAGATGGGGTTTATATCATATTGCATGAGTTTATCCCTCTAGATCATGTCATCTTACTGAAAGCGTTACTCTGTTCTTTTGAACTTAATACTCTAGATGCATGCTGGATAGCGGTCGATGTGTAGAGTAATAGTAGTAGATGCAGGCAGGAGTCGGTCTACTTGTCTCGGACGTGATGCCTATATACATGATCATACCTAGATATTCTCATAACTATGCTCAGTTCTGTCAAATGCTCAACAGTAATTTGTTCACCCACCGTAATACTTATGCACTCGAGAGAAGCCACTAGTGAAACCTATGGCCCCTGGGTCTATTTTCCATCATATTAATATCCCGTCAACAAGTTATTTCTAGCGTCGTTTTTATTTTGCTTTCTTTACTTTGCATCTTTATCATAAAAATACCAAAAATATTATCTTATCATATCTATCAGATCTCACTCTCGTAAGTGGCCGTGAAGGGATTGACAACCCCTTTATTGCGTTGGTTGTGAGGATTTATTTGTTTGTGTAGGTGTGAGGGACTTGTGCGTGGCCTCCTACTGGATTGATACCTTGGTTCTCAAAAACTGAGGGAAATACTTACGCTACTTTGCTGCATCACCCTTTCCTCTTCAAGGGAAAACCAACGCAGTGCTCAAGAGGTAGCAAGATCTTTCACGAATCGGAGAGCAAATCCCCTAGAACAAGAAGAACACAAAGGGGATAACAAGAGGAACACTCAAATTGACTTGATCCAATCGCACATGTGCTAGATCGAATCACACAAAGAGAGATACAAAGGTCCAAATCCAACACAAGAAGATACAAGAGGTAACTAGTTCATCCCAATCCTATGAGGAAAGGGGTCTTGATGATCCTATGATGGGGATCCTCCTCCAAGAGGAGGGCTTGATCTCCAATAGGAGCTTCTCCAAGAGGAGGGCTTGATCTCCAAGAGGAGGTCTAGATCTACAAAAGGAGGAAGATGAGCAAAGCTCTCTCTTTGTCTATCAAATACTTTGCTATCCTCTCTAATGAGCTAGGGGAAGAGTACTTATAGTCTAGGGGCGAAATAAGAGGAAAATGGGGGTACAAGGGTCATTTAGCCCAAGATGCACGCAAGCACTTTCGGTGGAGTCCGGGCACCCGGAGTAAAGTGACCCGGGCACCAGGGGTCATCGGGGAGTAGAAGACCGAGGACCCGGGGTGGCACCTGGGAGGGGGTCGGGCACCCGGGGGTGCGGGCACCCGGTGGTCGGTGTGCGGGCACCCGGTGGTCGAGGTGCGGGCACCCAGGGTGGACATAGGGGCCGCGCCCTTTGGGGCTTGGGGTCCGGGCACCTAGGGCTTAGGAGGCCGGGCACCCGGGGTGGTCCGAGGCCTCCGTTGTTCCGCGTCTGGGAGTTCCTTCTTCTCCTTGGGGCTCCATGTGGACTTGGTGATCCCTCCATGCCTCCTCAAGGTCTTCTCCTTGGTACCTAAGAATGCACAATGCATCCATTTGAGGTAGAACCCAACTCTCATGTGAATCCGAATGAAGTTCAAAGATGAAAGAGTTAACCTCGGTTTCGATGACGAGTGCGCAGACTCCTGTCATTGGTATTCTTCGTGCTTGCGGTGGTGACGAAACGTCCATGGGGATGAACGAGGGATGCTCCGCATTAGTTACTTTGGCATAAGAAATTATATGACGATATATGTTGTTGTTCTAAAGATGATCATGATGCCCTAATGTCCGTATTTTTATTTTTATCGACACCTCTATCTCTAGACATGTGGACATATTTTTTGATCCCGGCTTTCGCTTGAGGACAAGCGAGGTCTAAGCTTGGGGGAGTTGATACGTCCATTTTGCATCATGCTTTTATATTGATATTTATTGCATTATGCGCTGTTATTACACATTATAGCACAATACTTATGCCTTTTCTCTCTTATTTTACAAGGTTTACATAAAGAGGGAGAATGCCAGCAGCTGGAATTCTGGAATGGAAAAGGAGAAAATCTGAGAGACCTATTCTGCACAACTCCAAATGTCCTAAAACTTCACGGAGAATTATTTTGGAATATTAAAAAAATATTGGGCAAAGAAAGTAGCAGAGGGGACCCACCAGGCATCCACAAGGGTGGAGGGGGCGCCCTACCCCCTAGGCACGCCCCCTACCTTGCCACCCACCTGGTAGGCCCCCTGTGCCCATATTTATCTATATGAAGGGTTTTTACCTCGAAAAAATCAGAAGGAAGCTTCCGGGAAGAAGCGCTGCCGTCTCGAGGCGGAACTTGGGCAGAACCAATCTAGGGCTCCGGCAGAGCTGTTCTGCCAGGGAAACTTCCCTCCCAGAGGGGGAAATCATCACCATCGTCATCACCAATGATCCTCTCATCGAGAGGGGGTCAATCTCCATCAACATCTTCACCAGCACCATCTCCTCTCAAACCCTAGTTCATCTCTTGTACCCGATCCTTGTCTCAAAACCTCATATTGGTACCTGTGGGTTGCTAGTAGTGTTGATTACTCATTGTAGTTGATGCTAGTTGGTTTATTCAGTGGAAGATCATATGTTTAGATCCTTAATGATAATTAATACTCCTCTGGTTATGAACATGAATATGCTTTGTGAGTAGTTATGTTTGTTCCTGAGGACTTGGGAGAAGTCTTGTTATAAGTAATCATGTGAATTTGGTATTCGTTCGATATTTTGATGAGATGTATGTTGTCTTTCCTCTAGTGGTGTTATGTGAATGTCGACTACATGACACTTCACCATGATTTGGGCCTAGGGGGAGGAATTGGGAAGTAATAAGTAGATGATGGGTCGCTAGAGTGACAGAAGTTTAAACCCTAGTTTATGCGTTGCTTCATAAGGGGCTGATTTGGATCCATACACTACTGGAATCAGCTAATTTGCCATCTGCCAGCTCTTTGCCGTCTGCTAGCTGACGGCAAAGAAGCTCTTTGCCATCAGCTACACATAAGCAGACCGCAAAGAAACGGCTGACGGCAAAGAAGCTCTTTGCCATCTGCCAGCTCTTTGCCGTCTGCCAGCAGACGGCAAAGAATCTTTGCCGTCCGCTGGCGGACGGCAAAGAGTGTGGTGGCCCCCACCCCCCGCTCGTTTGAAAAATTCTTAACGGCCACCTCTTTGCCGTCCGCTAGCAGACGGAAAAGAGGCAAAAAGGCGGACGGCAAAGGCTGGCGGACGGCAAAGAGGGCTTGACTAACGGCAGGTACCCCCCCTCCCCCCCCCCGCGCGCCCGTTACTCACTTCGTCCTCGCCCTTCTCCTCCCACCCCGCCGCCGCCGCCGCCCGCCGCGCGCCGCCGCCCCGTCGCCCCCGCCGCCCCGCCGCCCCGGCTCCCCGCCGCCCCACCGCCCCGCCGCCCCGGCTCCCCGCCGCCCCACCGCCCCGTCGCCCCCCCCCCCCCCGCCCCGGCCCCCCGGCGCCCCACGCCCCACAGCCGCCCCGGCCCCCCGCCGCCTCCTCCACCGCCCCGCCCCGGCCCCCCGCCGCCTCCTCCACCGCCCCGCCCCGGCCCCCCCGCCACCCCGGCCCCCCGCCGCCCCGCCTCCTCCACCGCCCCGCCCCGGCCCCCCGCCGCCCGGGCCCCCGCCGCCCCGGCCCCCCGCCAGCCAGACCCCCGCCGCCCCGCCCCGGCCCCCCGTCGCCGGCCCCTCCCCGACCCGTCGCCGCCCCCCACAGTGAGCCCCTCCCATTTTTTCTGTTTTTTTGTTTTTTTCTGTTTAGATAAGGTTTTTTAGTTTAAGTTTTTTCAGTTTAGAATTAATTAGTTTAGGTTATTTAGTTTAATTAGTTTAGGTTTAATTAGTTTAAATAGTTTAGTTTTAATTAGTTTAGGTTTTTAGTTTAGGTTTAGGTTAAGTAGAAGGGGGAAGAAGAAGAAGAAGAAGAAGAAGAAGAAGAAGAAGAAGAGGAGGAGGAGGAGGAGGAGGAGGAGGAGAAAGAAGAAGAAGAAGAAGAAGAAGAAGAAGAAGAAGAAGAAGAAGAAGAAGAAGAAGAAGAAGAAGAAGAAGAAGAAGAAGAAGAAGAAGAAGAAGAAGAGGAGGAGGAGGAGGAGGAGGAGGAGGAGGAGGAGAAAGAAGAAGAAGAAGAAGAAGAAGAAGAAGAAGAAGAAGAAGAACAAGAAGAAGAAGAAGAAGACGGGGGATGAGAAGAAGTAGAAGAATGAGAAGACCCCCTGACCCCCTGACCCCCCAACCCCGACACCACACCCCGACACCCGACCCCGACTCCACCCCGACACCCGACCCCCTAACCCCCTGACCCCGACACGACACCCCGACCCCCCGACCCCGAAACAGCACCCCGACCCCGACCCCCGACACGACACCCCCGACACCCCGACACCCCGACCCCGAGACCCCGACCCCGACACCCCGACCCCGAGCCTGACCCGACACCCCGACCCCGACCCCGACCCGGCACCCCGACCCCGACCCGGCACCCCGACCCGACACCCCGAGACCCCGACCCCGACACGGCACCCCGAGACCGACATGACACCCCGACCCCCGACACCTCCCAAAAAGGTGTTCTTTGGCCTTCCAGAAGCCGACGGGGTCATATATTTGTGAATTATTAGTTAGGTCATATATCTTTCGATTTTGTTATGAAAAACATCATATATAATTGTGTTGATCGGGTAGTTTTAAATGTGCAGTTGTTTCATCGCTGCGAGGTTTGGTGTTCGACGACCTCGCCGTGCGTTTGACGAGCTCTGCCCCTTCGTTCGTGGGTGAGCACAAATGACATGTCCTCCTCCCCCATTAATTATTTGATCTATTTCGATGAAACTTGATAGCTAGATATATATGTGTCTTGAATCATCAGTATGCGTAACCAATATGTGTCTCCCGTTCGAAAGCGTCATAGTTATAAATATGCATGCATTTGCATATTTATAACCTTGATTCTTTCGAATTGTCCAACGCTATCCATGGACAGCCCGAGTATGTTTAGATTGGGTTCGTTTTCCCATATGCTTTGCTCCGGATCCGACGCATAAATTTTGTCAGTGCCTCCCCTGTTGTTCTCCGGGTACACATCCTCTCTGTTTATTGCAGAGACGTGTATCAGGAGAACAGCGGGGAGGTGCTGCCGAAATTTTGCGTAGAATCCGGGGCATAGCATGGGAAAATGAACCCAATCTAAACATACTCGGGTGGGATTAGGACCTATCATTACCTATTAGAGTGTAGGTTGCATGGACGTAATAAAATTGACAAAGTAGATCAACTGATGAATACATACATGGTGAATTATATATATATATATATATATATATATTTGTTGTGTGTCTAGTAGCTCTGAAAGTCAAGATGAGTGATCGTGCGTGGATGTACACCGGTCACACTGGTCAGAACAAATGGAGCACTGAATGGTTCACAAAAACCAAGGGGTTTGTGCGAGCCGCATTTGCAAATGGCCAGAGGAAAACCTGGTGCCCCTGTTTACGGTGCGGCAATTGGGAAAAGAGGACAGAGGCTGAAATGGGCAAACACCTGCAGAAGAGTGGTTTTACGCCCGATTATACGGTGTGGACATTTCATGGTGAGTCTGCCCAACGTGACCGAGCTGAGGTGGATCGTCGTCGCACCGACGAGCATGGTACCGGGATGGAAAACATGGTGCAAGACTTTGATGATGCTCGGGATTCAGACGAGGAGATGGAGGAATCTGCAAAGGCCTTCAATGAAATGTTGGAGTCTTCAAAACGTCCGCTCCATGAGCACACTGAGCTTTGTCAGTTGGATGCCATCTCACAAGTAATGGCTCTGAAGGCTCAGTTCAACTTGGGCAGAGAATGCTACGATGCAATGATGACAGTATTTGGACGCTAATTTGTGCGTAATGCAACAATCCTTTCATATTAAACTTGTAGGCTAATTCAGAGTCTATGGACGCCGAATTGAGACAAGTCGCTAATGGTTTTGACTATAAGGTCCGTTCATTTGACAAATATGACATCAACGGGTATCGCTTTCGTACCTATGGGAAAGAGCTATCTATGGCCGACCGAAAGTCTACAAATTGTTGTGTATCTGCTATCGGCGAAGGAGGTACCGAGTATTATGGGAGAGTTGAAGCAATTTATGAACTTCTATTCTATGGTGAAAACCCACCGAATGTCGTAGTCTTCAAATGTTATTGGTTTCAGCCGAAGGAGACTAGAAGGACTCATGAACATATAGGGCTAGTTGAAATCAACCAAAGCACCCATTTAGATGTTCCTGATGTCTATATTACGGCTCAACAGGCGACCCAAGTATTCTATCTACCGTGGGCCTGCCAAACTAATCCAAATCTGAAAGGTTGGGATGTCGTTTATGAAGTGCCGCCACGTGCTAGACTATCTCCCCCAAAGGAAGAGGATTATGAACCTCACATTAACCCAGACACATATGAAGGAGAATTCTTCCAAGAGACACGTCTTTCCAAAAAGCGTTTCAAGAACCGCTATACTTCACCCCAAAACATTGAAGTAGACAGCGACAGTGAATCCGACATCACCCCAGAGGAGGAACAAGAAGAGCCGGAACAAGAAGAGGTTACTGCTGCGGATGACCTGTCATTGCTTGACCGATTACGTCAAGGTGGCCTTGCACATGTTGATGCCACTGAACCCTATGAGCCGGTCATTGATTATAGTGATGATGATGATTATGCATTTATTGATGATACTGATCGAGATTATTAGTAGTGTCAGGTATTAAATTTTTTAATGTTGTACTTGATGATGATACACTTAAGTGATACACATATTATTATTCATGTCGGTCTTTTTTTATGTTGTACTAATTTCGTTTACTGTTTGTCATGGCAGGTGTTGAAAGATGGTGGGCGCTGGTCGGGAGCGTGCCAAGGCCCCTTCTTCGTCGGCGCGTGGTCTGAGGTCTTCGATTCCAGACGTACCTCTCCGCCGAGCGTTGCTGGACAGTATGTCCACACCGCCGGGCCCTTCTTCGTCGACCGCGGTGCCCAGTAGGGGACGAGGTAGGAAGAGAGGAGGTGGGGCGACTGCTACGGCGCCTTCCTCGCCGCCACCCCCAGCTGTTTCACCCGAGCACGTGACTGCTAGGGTGGACTCGTCCGAGGAGGAGGCTACACGGACTCCGGCCCACGGGTCTTGGGCCCACGAGCCTCGGGTCGACTGGCCTTCGGCCCACGAGAGTTCGGCCCACGAGACCCCGGAGGAGCACACGTCCGGATGGGGTACCTGGCCGGATCAGCCCGAGGAGCCGAGTGGCCATGCTGATGATGGCGGGGAGCCGACTGATCTTGAGGAGGAGGGTGGCACCGTCTACCAGCGTGGTGCTACACGGCTCCCGTCCGTGCCGGCGACCCGCGAGCAGAGGTGGTTGATCTTCCCTGATGGGGAGAGGTACGTAAGTGCATTTAATATTTTTGTACCTTCTGCATTCACATTTCTTCAAATAACTAATGCGTTGGCCTTGTCATGCTGCAGGGGTTGGGACCACCATCATAGTGTCCGCCGGCCCAACTCCGTCCTTGGAGTTCTTTGCCGGCAAAACTTCCCGGGGTTTGTCACGTTGCCTGGTGAGGGTCGGCTTCCAGAGCTTGGGTTGAGCTGGGAGCACTACGTGGCTGCCCCGGCCCCGCCGGATGTCATTATCGACGGTGTCGTGTGCGACACGAGGGCAGACATGGTGATCAGGACGTTCTGGGTAATTTCTCCTTTACACATTTCAAAATCTTCAACTAGCTAGTTATTAATTCTACTAATCAATATTGTCTCATTTGATTGCAGACATTCTACAGGTGTGAGGAGGGATACGAGGAGGACAGCGCAAATGTTATCCAGAACGTCTGCAAGCGCCTACTCCAGAACTTACGGCACGAGGCTCGGGTGCAGGCTGTTCGAGACTACTACGCCTTGCGTGGTATCAAGAAGACCAAGCCGGCGTGCCGCGATAAGTTCCTGAGTAAGGAGCAGTACATGAAGGTAATTCTTAAGGCCTTCTACTTAAGTTCCTTCATTTAGTAATTCTTAGCCGTAGCGCTCAAGTTTCTATTTGCTAACTTAGGCGCCTCCGAGATGGTGTGCGGATCGGATGGATTGTTGGGAGGTGTTGGTCGATGAGTGGTGCTCACAAGAATGGCTAGCCCTCCACAACCAGGCCAAGGACAAACGTGCCCAAATGGAAGGTGTGCCACACCATCAAGGCAGCTCCAACTTATATCAGTTCGGGCGCAACTGGGTATGTGGTTTGCTTCATGATTCATGCAATTCATTCATCATGCTAGCTTGAGCCCTTTAATTACTAATTTTCATTGTTTCTCTCTTTCAGGCACGCTACAATAAGGCGGATAAGGTGCCAGAGGTGTACAACCTGTATGCCATGGCCCACACTGGCTCTTTCAAGAAAGAAAAGGCTTTCTCTCAGTCTGACCTCGATGATGCAAACAACTTCACCAACATCTCCTCCCACAACAAGCTCGTGAGATATAGAGATGAGGGGAAGGCGAGGAAAGGGGAGGACTTTAACCTGAGCCAGGGTCCCATTGATCCAGAGCTGGTGATGATATCTGGTGGCGGGAGGTCCCATGGCTCCATAGCCATTGGAGATGGACTTATCCGTTGTCCTAGCACTCTCCCGGAGATCAAGGCGCGCCAGTCGAGCTCCGCTCCTGAGATAAGGCCTCGTGAACGGCCAGTGCAACTCGCCATCAAGGTTAGTGATACGTACTCAGTTATCTTTCTCCATTACGTTGTGTGCGCTTCCATCAATGATTACAAATGGTCATGTGAGTGGTGTTGCAGGCTGCTATACAGACTGAGAGAGATAGAACGGAGAAACTTCTGGCGGAGGCGGCGGAGAGGCAGCGGGAGATGGAGGAGAGGACGAGAAAGATGATGGAGGAGGAGAGGGCACGGAATGACATGCAGGCAAGGGCCATGTACGAGCTCCTTGTGGTAAGTTTCTTCTGCAGATTACTTGCTAGTCTTAACATTTGAGTCTCATTACTAACTAGTATGACTCTGTTATGAAAACCAAATGTGCAGTCTGTGTGCGAGAAGTCCGGTCAGCCCGCTCCGCCGATGCCAGTGATTGCTCCTGGGAGCACGGTGAGTTTAGTTTGAATGGACATTACTTGGTAGTCTTAACATTTGAGTGTCGTAATGCTAACGAGACATTGGAAATGATCTTTGGTGCAGCTTAACTCCAGAAACGCATCGCACGATCCTTCTCCAGGTAGCGGCACTAGCCACCCCGCTCCTACACCTCCCTGATCACGGTAAGTTTCTCTACTGTTTTGCTTAACAAATGCATAAAGACCTAGACTTAGCTTTATTTCCTCCAATATGCTTACCATAATGACCTAGAGTTAGCTTATTTTCCTCCAAAATGACCCATTTTACCTAGGTTAGCTTATAAATGATGCAGTTCATCCAAGTTAGCTCAAAAATGACCCATTTTACCTAGATTAGCTCCTAAATGATCCATTTTACCTACGTTAGCTTTAAAATGGCCCATTTCACCTAGGTTAACTCCAAAATGACCCATCTTACCTAGGTTATCTCATAAACGATCCATTTCAACTAATTTAGCTCATAAACGATCCATTTGACCTAAGTGAGCTAAAACATTTCACCTAAATTAGCTCTTAAATGATCCATTTCACCTAAGTTAGCTCAAAAAGATCCATTTCAACTAAATTAGCTCTAAAATGACCCATTTTACGTAGATGAGCTCCTAAATGATCCATTTTACCTACGTTAGCTTTAAAATGACCCATTTCACCTAGGTTAGCTCCAAAATGACCCATTTCACCTAGGTTAGCTCCAAAATGACCCATTTCAACTAGGTTAGCTCCAAAATGACCCATTTCACCTTACTTAGCTCAAAAACGATGCCCTTCACCTTAGTTAGCTCATAAACGACCCATTTCAACTAAGTTAGCTCATAAATGATCCATTTCAACTAAGTTAGCTCATAAACAACCCATTTCAACTTAGTTAGCTCATATATGATCCATTTCACCTAAGTTAGCTCATAAATGACATATACTTCTTGTTCTAGTCTTCTTCTTGTTCTAGTCACCTATTTCTAACTTTCTTATTTACCATTTTGCAGATTTCATTCACTTCATGGAAGCTAGCTTGCTATGATGGAGTGCTTGCTTTTCCTTTGATGAAACTTTGCATTGTATCTAGCTTGCTATGATGGAACTTGCTATCTTGATGAAACTTTGCATTGTAATATATATATGGATGGAACAATGTGTATGGATGGAACTTGCTTATGTATGAACAATGTGTATGGATGAAACTGATGTGATATGTGATATGAAACTTATGTGCTGGATATGTGATATGGAAATATATCTATATATGTCATATATATTTTCTGTGCAAATTGTGGGATTTAATATAAAAAACAGAAAAAACAGCCAATATGCAGGCTCTTTGCCGTCTGCCACCGACGGCAAAGAGCTCTTTGCAGTCTGCCGCGGACGGCAAAGAAGCCACGTGGCAGCCAACTGTGCTTCCTGGGAGCTGACCCATTTGGTCAGTTTGCCTACAGTGGCAGACGGCAAAGACTTTGCCGTCCGTGGCAGACGGCAAAGAACCTGCACTTTGTCGTCCGTGGCAGACGGCAAAGAACCTGCACTTTGCCATCAGTGGCAGACGGCAAAGAACCTGCACTTTGCCATCAGTGGCAGACGGCAAAGACCAGAGAAATTTTGCCGTCCGCGGCGGACGGCAAAGGTCTGCCGTTAGCCACTTAACGGACTAACAGCGCAATTATTGCCGTCCGCCCTCTTTGCCGTCCGCCGCAGACGGCAAAGAGCCTTTGTCGTCCGCCGCCAGGAAGCAGACGGCAAAGCAGCTGTTTACCGCAGCCTTCTTTGCCGGAGCCTTTTGCCGTCCGCGGCTGACGGCAAAGGTCTTTGTCGTCCGCCTTTCGAGCCTTTGCCGTCCGCCGTGGCAGACGGCAAAGTAGCTGTTTCCTGTAGTGATATGTTTCATGCTATGGTTAGATTTCTCTTAATTCTTATTTCGTAGTTGCGGATGCTTGTGAGAGGGGTTAATCATAAGTGGCAGGCTTTTCCAAGGAAGGGCAACACCCAAGCACCGTTCCACCCACATATCAAAGTAACAAACGCGAATCATATAAGCATGATGAAAACTAGCTTGATAGTAATTCCCATGTGTCCTCGGGAGCGCTTTGCTTTATATAAGAGTTCATCCAGGCTTGTTCTTTCTACAAAAAGGATTGGTCCACCTTGCTGCACCTTAGTTACTTTTGTTACTTGTTACCCGTTACGAATTATCTTATCACACAACTATCTGTTCTCGATAATTTCAGTGCTTGCAGAGAATACCTTGCTGAAAACCGCTTGTCATTTCCTTCTACTCCTCGTTGGGTTCGACACTCTTACTTGTCAAAGGAATACGATAGATCCCCTATACTTGTGGGTCATCAGTGTTTTGAAGCTCAACAAGCTTAAGTACAATTCATTACAATTTATTTAAGTACCACCACATCTTGATGTAGACGTGAAGATGACCTCCCCCGAGCTTAAGCTTTTGCAAGCCCAAACCGATGGGATCATTCTGGCAGTTGGTTAGGAGCCCATCCTTGGCTCCAGCCAGAGAAGCTTGAATGCATGTAGGGATATGTGCCTCGAAGGGACTCGGCGAGGCTTCTCATATCATTGATAGAGCCCTGGAGACTATAGAGGTCCGCGTAGGTGGTGTAGGCTTCTTGTTGTGGCTGCTCTTGGGGCTGCTCCTCTTCTTTGTCGGTGTTTGATACGTCTCCAATGTATCTCTAATTTTTTATTGTTCCATGCTATATTATATTCTATTTTGGATGTTTATTGGGCTTTATTATACACTTTTATATTATTTTTGGCACTAACCTATTAACCGGAGGCCCAGCCCAAATTGCTGTGTTTTTGCCTATTTCAGTGCTTCGAAGGAAAAGGATATCAAACGGATTCCAAACGGAATGAAACCTTCGGGAACGTGATTTTTAGAACAAACATGGTCCACAGGACTTGGAGTCTACGTAAAGCAATCAACAAGGAGGGCACGAGGTAGGGGGCGCGCCCTCCACCCGCATGGGACCCTCGTGGCTCCACCGACCTACTTCTTCCTCCTATATATACCTACGTACCCCCAAACCATCAGGGGCATCCACAAAAACCTAATTCCACCGCCGCAACCTTCTGTACCTGTGAGATCCCATCTTGGGGCCTTTTCCAGCGTCCTGCTGGAGGGGGCATTGATCATGGAGGGCTTCTACATCAACACCATAGCCTCTCCGATGATGTGTGAGTAGTTTACCTCAGACCTTCGGGTCCATAGTTATTAGCTAGATGGCTTCTTCTCTCTCTTTGGATCTCAATACAAAGTTCTCCTCGATTTTCTTGGCGATCTATTCGATGTAATCTTCTTTTGCGGTGTGTTTGTCGAGACCGATGAATTGTGGGGTTATGATCAAGATTATCTATGAACAATATTTGAATCTTCTCTGAATTCTTTTATGTATGATTGGTTATCTTTCCAAGTCTCTTCGAATTATCAGTTTGGTTTGGCCTACTAGATCGATCTTTCTTGCCATGGGAGAAGTGCTTAGCTTTGGGTTCAATCTTGCGATGTCCTTTCCCAGTGACAGCAGGGGCAGCAAGGCACGTATTGTATTGTTGCCATCGAGGATAAAAAGATGGGGTTTATATCATATTGCATGATTTTATCCCTCTACATCATGTCATCTTGCTTAAAGCATTACTCTGTTCTTTTGAACTTAATAATCTAGATGCATGCTGGATAGCGGTCGATGTGTGGAGTAATAGTAGTAGATGCAGAATCGTTTCAGTCTACTTGTCGCGGACGTGATGCCTATATACATGATCATACCTAGATATTCTCATAACTATGCTCAATTCTATCAATTGCTCGACAGTAATTTGTTCACCCACCATAATACTTATGCTATCTTGAGAGAAGCCACTAGTGAAACTATGGCCCCCGGGTCTATTTTCCATCATATTAATCTTCCAACACTTAGATATTTCTATTACCATTTATTTTACTTTGCATCTTCATTTCTCTTTATCAGAAAAATACCAAAAATATTATCTTATCATATCTATCAGATCTCACTCTCGTAAGTGACCGTGAAGGGATTGACAACCCCTTTATCGCGTTGGTTGCGAGGTTCTTATTTGTTTGTGTAGGTGCGTGGGACTCGAGCGTGGTCTCCTACTGGATTGATACCTTGGTTCTCAAAAACTGAGGGAAATACTTACGCTACTTTGCTGCATCACCCTTTCCTCTTCAAGGGAAAACCAAGGCGGTGCTCAAGAGGTAGCAGTGTTGAGTTCTTCTTCATCTACTTGTTCCAATTCCGGGCCTTCTTGGTCAAAAGCTGCATCTCCTACCTATGGAACAAAATGTAACTGTCCATTTTATATGGAGAAATGGATAGGCATGGGAGTAGGCAACACGTATGCCACTCCAGGACTTTTGATACAATGATGACCACGGCTAACTACTACCATTCCAGCGCTAGTAAGAACACGAATATTAACAAGGTTGTTACTGACAGTGGGGTCAAGGTGATTGTAATTGAGAGTAAGGGAGTTGGACAACATGGTGATCTCTCCTCCACACACAATATATCTTTTGTGCATGATTTGCTTGATGCGCGAGGTGTAGCAAAAGTATTGCCCCTAGGTTGGGAGAATAACCGACATCAAGGTTTGCTGCTTTCCCGAGAACTAGCATGTTCTCATCATTCACCTTAGAAACTTATCCTCGTGCCTGCAACGAATTAGTGATAACATAATAGAAGTAACATAGAGCAGGACTTTCAGTGCAACTGGCTCTTTGCCTTGAGCCATGGACACTCATCTGGTAGAAGGATTGCCTCGGGTGCGGGTCAGTAAAATCATAAACATAACGGATTTCACCAGCTTGTTTGGGAAGCCAAACTGAGTACAACACTCATCGAGAGTGATGTTGAAGTCCTAGTCCAAGAGACAGAAAGTGATCCACTCCTCCTCATATGCATTTGGCATGAGCCCAACATTACATGAGAGATTACTAAGAAACTCAAGCGTCATGCGTTCATGTCTCACATCCCTGATAAACAAAATGGCGCAACCGTACATTATCACAAGGCAATTGAAATCATTGGTAATACCTAGCTTAGCAAGTGTTGACTCGCAAGCCCACTTGGTTGCTTTGATCTTCCTTGTACTAAGCCTCTGAAATTTCTTCCTTGCCTCATGATTGGTGAAGATGACCCCCTGAGTAAAAACTTGTTTGGGCGGTGGGGCAGAACTTGAAGCACCGCATATGTGAGTGGATGTTCTCGTAGGCATCTAGAAAACATTTTTAGTCCAAAATTAAACAATATTGATATCCTACGGTAGTAACATCATACTCCTCCAAAAACCTCAACAAATCCAAGACAAACTCAAATTTGAATCAAAATATGCATGTCCTAGAGATGGAAATGCTAGGCATGTAGAACATGGATTCACGAAAAATAAATTTGGCACCAGAGAAGAAACGTACCATAGATAGATCACACAAAAGGATTTGAATTGAAATTGAACAAAAGGTAGACCAGGCGAAGTTTTGCTAGGGTTTGGAGAGGTTTGGAGGAAGAAGAAGAAGAAGAAAAGAAAGAGATGGGGTGATTTACCTCCTTCCTCGAGCTCTTTGTGATCGCCTGGGCTCCATACGACCGGCAATACGAGCAGGAGTGCTCGTACGAAAGGTCATCGTTCACCCTGATAGTTTACCTGAGCCTGTGCATACCTCATGCGACCACTGAAACGGGCAACAACACCCATATGGAACGTTGTCGAATGCTCTGGTTATTTTCTTATTTTGGTCGAGGATGTCATATGACCACTCGAACAGGCGCAGACGCCCTATGGAACACCATTGAATGCTCTGGACATTCTCTGCTTCCTGCGAAGGTTTCAAACGACCGCTCATACGAGTGCATGCCCGTATGGAACGTCGTTGTTCAGTCTATCGCCTCTGGTTGTTTTGTGCTGGAACCGCTAGGAGGTCATGAGACCGCCCAAACGACCGTCATGGTCGCCTGAAAGGCCGTCTTTTGATTTGTTTCTTCCGAAACTTCTCCTTTTCTTTGTTTTCCTATGGGGTTAGTTCCAACAAAATACATAGGCATTAGTCCATCCAGATGTCAATACAACATATAATTTAATTTGCACATAGTAAAACCTTCATTAGAAAAATCTTCCAAACTTAACTTCAATCACTACTTTCATTGAAACAAAAATAAAAACTTACTTGTCTACTTATGTGTGTGGGTTCCCTCCCATGAAGTGCTTCTTTTCGGTTGGTTAGCTCGACAGTAGTGGTGATCAAGGTGATGCAAACACACCAAGACCATAGCTTTTGGCATTCACAACAATGCCTTCTCCGCTATAGGTCCTCATTTTCTTTTTCTGGGGAAATGTCTTATAAAAGGATCTTTAGCTGGTAAATCAAATCTAACATTTCCCTCACGCCTTGATAGTCCTTAGAAAGGTCTACCGAGAATTATTGGCGCAATAGGATCTTCAGGCATATCAAGTGTCACAAGATCAATCTTGACAAGGCAATCATTTATTTGAACTATGACGCCATGCTTAATTCCTACTGCGTGAGTAAAGGTAGAATTAGACATATTCAATCTAATCTCACTAGTAGCATAAGGACCTAGACTAAGACTATCATAAACAGACTTAGGGATAGTAGAAACACTAGCCCCTAGGTCACATAAAGCAATCTCAATCACTGTAGTAGGCTCAAAAGCATCTTCTTGCTTAGCTGGTAACTTAATGTAAAGCTTCTTTCTTTCGTCATCAAGTTCACGTACCTTGGTTGTAACTTGATCAACAAAGACATTATATCCCTCGTTATTAGATACCTCAGGCAGTGGGTACTTCATTGATATCATCTTTATGAAGTCTGCAATGGTGTAATTATATTCTGGCACATGGCTTGTGTCAAGTTCTTCGGTCTTCTCTTCATTGCCTCTTACCATCTTGGCATCTTCAACCGGGTTAGGTTCCGGTTTACCTACAAACTTAGCTAGGATCAATGTTTGGCTCTTTGCAATTTTAGCCACTTGCGCCTCCATATTTTTGGATCTTCCCTCAAGCATCTACACATCATTTGTTAGTCCAACAATCTTACTGGTCAATTGACCACGTAAGTTATCATGATTCCTCAATACATTTTTGAAGTTTCTATTCTGCTTAGTTTGACTAGCAATAAAACTTTTCAGAGTAACTTCAAGAGTATTTATATTGCTGCTATTAGCTCCATTAAAATTATTTGATGCTCCACCATTATTAGGATTAGGAAGTCTAGGAGCATATGCATTATTTTTCCAATTGGGATTATAGCTATAGCGAGCAATAAAATTCACATAACTAACTTCTTCATTAGTGATGCCATTCATGTTTACCTCTTCTTTACCTTTCATGACGAAGATGAATTCATCAAGCTTGGCTATCAACTCCGCATTGCTCTCTTCAATTGCATTCACCCTTTTGGTGTTAGCTCTTTGAACATCCCACTGGGCATGATTTTCTTGCATATCATCAAGTAGTTTCTTGACATCGTCCATGGAATTTCCCATGATTGTTCCTCCTGCAGTTGTATCAAGCATAGTTTTTGACATATGATTTAAATCCTTATAAAACATATGAAGAATTACCCGTTCCTCCATTCCATGATTACGACAGTTCCTTATGGCTTCTTTCATCTATCCTTCGCAAGCGCTAGTGGCTCACGTTCCTCCTACTTGGAACCTATAATCTGAGAATGAAGTTTCATAATTTTTGCAGGTGGATAAAATTCAGATAAAAAAATTGCTGCAACAATCAGCCCAAGAAGTTGTATTGCCTCTAGATAAAGCTAGAAGACATTCTTTTAATTTTCATCTCAGAGCGAGAGGAAATAGATGGAACTTCAAAGCATTAGGGTCATAATCCTTAATGCGTGTTGATGTCTACTACACAACATTATTGTTATAGACTCTGTTGGGCCTCCAAGCGTAGATTTTGTAGTACAACACCAAATTTCCCTCAAGTGGATAACCTAAGGTTTATCAATCCATGGGAGGTGTAGGATGAAGATGGTCTCTCTCAAACAACCCTGCAACTAAATACAAGAAATCTCTTGTGTTCCCAACACACCCAATACAACGGTAAATTGTATATGTGCACTAGTTCGTCGAAGAGATGGTGATGAAAGTGTAGTATGGATGGTAGATATAGGTTTTTGTAATTTGAAATGATAAAAATAGCAAGGTAGCAAGTAGCAAACAACGAGCAAAACAATATAACAATGCTTAGAAATAAGGCCTAGGGTTCATACTTTCTGTCGGTGTCCTGGGAACGGGGGTACCCAGACCTGCCTGCCTGCGACCCATGGCCTAGTACGGCCCATCTTCGGCAACAAGCACTCAAGACCCTCGTGAGGGGCCAAGCCTCGCGAGGCGGACGACACCAAGACCTCCTCAAGGGCAGCCTCACTGGGCTGCCTCCCGAGGAGCGGAGATATCTATGCAAGGGGCACCTCGCGAGGTTCACGTGGCGCGAGCCATGATGACCAAGGCGAGGCGAGCGCCAGCGGGCGCAGTGCACCAGTTTCCTCTTCGGTGCTAAAGAGGCAGGCATAGGCAAGGAGTCCCGAGGCATCAGGCAAAGGTTTCCATATCGGTGCAACAAGACCAAGACCAGCAGGACATCAGGACGGAGGTCACCGCGGAGCCCACGACGGCGTCACCACCAGAGCCTTTGGCAGGCAAAGACCACCTTTTGTTAGGATAGCTTGTACTAGTTGTCCCCCTTCAAACTTGGTCATTGTGGGATCCCTTCCCGCCTAAATATTTGGGAAGAGGACCAAGGCCTCTATAAATAGGACTAGCCACCACCATAGGAGGCAACGGATCTGGGATTGGATCCATTCCACCAAGGCCATCCCACCAGCTCACCGAGCTCTAGAACACCTCTCCTCAAGAGGCTGTTCTTACCTGTACTTGTTCATCCTCAGCCTACAAGGCAATCTCCGCCACACCACACTGGAGTAGGGTATTACACCACAAAGGTGGCCCGAACCAGTATAAACCCTTTGTGTCTCGTGTTCTTTGGGTTCATCGAGCTAGGCCTTGAGATCGTTCCGCGAGTGAGCTAGGGAGAGAGAGTTCTTCGTGCGCACCCCAGAGTTTGAACCTCAAGGGTTTGCCGGAACCCATGATCCGACATTTGGCGCGCCAGGAAGGGGTGCACCGAAGCCCCTCTTCCATCGATCGACCCACCGACACCCCGCGGTTCCGATGTCTGACGAATCCGAGGACTCACGCCTACCATTGGGCTGCTTGACTTGTCCGAGCGGCGTCGTCCGCCCAAGAAGACCTCAACTCCGCACTCCAGGCGGCTCGCACGCCGCCGAACATCGCCGGACACGTGCGGCGCGGACCGACGCCTCCCGCCCTCGCACCATGGCGCATGCGAGCCACCGCAAGATCCTCAGGCTACGCCGCGACAACGGCACCACGCACCTGACGGGAACAAGCAAACATGCGAGCTGCACTCATCGTGGCGCGGGTGCTGCTGCGGTGTCGGCTTGCAGAGAGCGGCCGCGACGCGCTGCTGGAGCGCGTCGCTGAGCTGTTGGACACAGCATCCAGGGGTACGCCGCCTTTCTGCTCCTTGCCTACACCTCAAGTTGTGGCCAGACCGCACGACGGGCCCCGTCGCGCTCGCATGCTCCCCGGCGCACCAGGAGGGTTCAACGACGTCAGCACGGCCAACGGCGCCGTTCATCCGGCCGCGCATGCGCTTCCCTGGGTGGCGCGGGCCTGGGCGTCCCCCCACGCGGCCATACTAGGGTGCCACCCTACAACCACCAGGGGGACGCGCAGGGCCGGCGGCGCAAGGATCAGGACACCTAGGCGAGGGTTCCAGAGCGGCGACTACAAAAGCCTATGTGCCCCGCATGGTGGACCAGGATTACACACCGAAGGATGGCCCCTGCTCGTTTCTCGAGCCGGGCTGGGAAGATGAGATGCTGGAAGTTGAGGCCTTCCACGAGCTGCCCAGGAGCCTCACCGACCCCGCCAACGACAACAATCGCAGGGTACCATTGATATCTCAGGAGCAGGCTTACGCTAACCATGGGTCGCAGGTGGACCAGGCCACAGCAGCGGACGGGGACCCCATGGCGGCAACCCCGCTCCAACCGGGGGTAGCATACTGGTCTCCAACGTATCTATAATTTATGAAGTATTCATGCTATTATATTATCCATCTAGGATGTTTTATATGCATTTATATGCTATTTTATATGATTTTTGGGACTAACCTATTA